>NC_067146.1:14319730-14919730 GCF_903995435.1 Acomys russatus | reverse complement strand
GGCCCTGTGAAAATCTCCAAACAGCACAGGCTGTTTCTAAGAGAGCGGGTTGCTTTCCACAAACTCACTGCAGGGTCCCGTTGTCAAGACACACTCAAACAATTCATTGCACATGGAGAAGCTGAGCTGGCGGCTACATGGAGCCTTTACCTCTACATCCTAGTGTATTTAGTGTGGAAACAAACCATTCAGGCTGCCCCAAAGAGAAACGTAAACACCAACCCAACCACAAACCCTTCAATCTGCAGTATGTTCTGCCTATAATATATGCTAGGGCAATGGTAGCACAGAACTTGTGGGAGTAGTAAACCAATGTCTGGCACCAATGTGCCACTGCACAAGATGGAATCCAAACCCAACACTGTTTGGATGATCAAGAACCAGAGACTAGATAGGTCAGAGACCTAGGGTAAAAACAAATTCTACTGGACTAAAAAATGTAACAATAAAATTACTCCTAATGATATGCTGCTATACTCATAGGTCAGTCTTCATTCAGCCATCATCAGAAAGGCTTCCTCCTGCAGCAGATGAGAATAGATACAGAGACTCCACAACCAGACATTATGCAGAGAGAGAGAGAGAGAGAGAGAGAGAGAGAGAGAGAGAGAGAGAGAGAGAGAGAGAGACAGACAGACAGACAGACAGACAGACAGACAGAGACAGAGACAGAGAGAGAGAGACCTTGGAACCCACAGAAGAGGGGTTTGCAATATTGTAAGATCCAGAGGGGATGGAGGACAAGGCCCTCCAGGAGAACAAAGCCCTCTGAATCAACTGAGCAAGCCTCATATAAACTCAGAGAGACTAAAACAGCAAGAACAGAGCCTACATGGGTCTGCACCAGGTCTTTTGCATATATATTATAGCTTTCAGCTTAGTATTTTTATGGTATTCCTGAGTTTATGAATTAGTGGGTCTCTGATTCTTGTGCCTACACTTAAGGCTATTTTCCTTCATTTAGGTTGCTTTGCCCAGTTTTGATGTGATACTCACACACACACACACACACACACACACACACACACACACACACGTTCGGTTGTTTTCTCCTACAGTCTTGTTCTTTTCTAATGAAAGACATAAAAGGACCAATGGGACGAGGAAGAGGAAGGGAGGAGGTTCCGGGAGGACTAGAAGGAAGGAGGGGAAGTTTTCATCAAGATATGTCGTAGGAGGAAAAATTATTTTCAGTAAACAAAAATTTCAAAAAATATCAATAAATATAAAAATAAAGGAGATATGCCATCCAGTATAAGATCTATGCATTCTTTCACTCTGCCTGTAGACATAAATTCCAGTGGGTCAAATTCTCCTTGCCCTGCAGTTTGTGGGGAATGCACGTGAATTCCTTCCAGTCCTTTGAGAAAGTTCTCTGTGTCTAGATTCATGAATCAAAGGTCTTAACGATAAGGATGGGTTCTTTTTGTAATTGCATGGTGCATTCATTGGAGAGCAAAAGCAAAATAAACTTTCTGTGTGTAGGATGGCCTTTAATCAAGGGATCCTGAAATCTGACATAATTATTAACCAAGTAGGAAAAGTGCCTATTCTGGAAGGGACAAGGGAGAACCACAAGTAGTTGGGAAAGTTTTGTTTTCTACAACTGCACAAGATGGGATCTTTGCTTTTATTGGTGCCTAGAGAAGCTTGTCTTAACTTTATGAAACCCCTGGGCTAAATTTTGCAATTGCCTGTAAATCTGAAGACAGGGGTGGCAGCTGCACACATAAGCAACCATTTTCCTGTGAATTAACCAAGTAAAGAAAAGTCATTGAATATCTGACCCTATGTCAGAAGAAATGTCTATGTCCTCATCTCTTACTATGCCACTGAGTCATCTTTTGGCATCATCTTTACTTCCTAAAATTGGGGCAATTCTGTTCTAAAGCTGTTCATCTCAAAAGAGCAGTGAGGCAAAGAGGCCTTCCCAAGTCTCACCCAAGAGCTGCATCTATTGCTAAGTGATTTCTGTGCTTCCCTTATGAGCAAAACTCATCAAATAAATGTCCTACCTACAAAGGGCATTTTTCTTCTCTAACCCATAGGTCCTTCTGGTAGACCCCAATACTCATCTGCTAAGACTCTGTCTAAGATCTCCCCATCACTTTCAAGTATAAGCACCAGACCCATCCACCTCTAGGAGGTTAGCTTTGCCTAAAATCCTTCCTCAAAGCAATTAGAACATATTCATTTCCCTTATAGCATGAAAATAAAGAGTATGTAGAGGAAGGAGTGAAAACAACAGTAACCTTTATTAAATTCTAATGTGTTGAGCACAATACAACTGATTTCAGTATTTCTCATATTTATTCATCATAAAATTAAATTCTCATGTCTAACTGTTAAAGCAATCCTGAGAGTCTATGAACTCCATTTTTTTTTTTTTTTGCAGAATGCAAATGAATCATAGAAGTTTTTCATAAAAAGTCCACAGTGGAGCCTGGACTGAAATCCAGACTATAAATCTACACTCTTTATAGAACATTTAGTCATGCTTTAAGTGGGCCAATAATCATTTCATCTAGTCAGTTGACACTCATGTACGGTAGGACTTCATTTCCTGTCACTCTTCTTTACTTCATCTAAGCCACCATAGCTTCCTCACCATTAACTCAGTGGTCCCCACCCTTCCTAATGCTGCACCCCTTTAATACAGGTCCTCATGTTGTGATGACCCCCAGACATAAAATTATTTTTCTTTCAACTTCTTTAACTGTAATTTTGCTACTGTTATGAATCACAGTGTAAACATCTGTGTTTTCTGATGGTCTCAGGTGACACCTGTTGAAAGGGTTGTTTGACCCCAAAGAAGTTGTGAACTACAGGCTGAAAACCACTATCTTAGATGAAAATCCTTAATAATGTGCTTTAGAAGCAATTAACAGAACCAGAAGTATTATTGTAAAATACATATATATTTATAAGGAAAATTATAGTTTGGTAAGATATTATTTAAAAATATTAACAAAGATTATTTACAATATAGATATATTTATGAAAATAAATTAAAATTTATGAAGAAATAATTACTACTAGTTAAAATTATTTAAAAACAAATAAATTTACAGAAAAAGTATAACCAAATCTTAATTTAAAATGTGCTAAAAATTATGTTCAGTTTGCATATAGCAACTTCATCTCTCTTAAACAGTCGCAAATTTACTTAGGGCTTCTAAGAAACTGGGTTCAAATATTCTGTATAACACATTTATTGTCCAAATCACATATCTAATTGTGTAATGTTGGGGGAAGTAGGGAGAAAGGGAGAGAAGGAGAGAGAGAGAGACAGAGACAGAGACAGAGAGAGAGAGACAGACAGACAGACAGGCAGACAGAGATAGAGAGAGAGACAGAGAGAGGGAGACAGAGAGAGACAGAGACAGAGACAGACAGAGACAGAGACAGACAGAGAGAGAGGATCCTGACCTGGCATACACATAAGAAAAAATGTTCTGTATGCTGTGAGCAGATGTCTGCCACAATAAAGACAAATCTCTCCAGTGATTTTCTTGTGTGGTTCCAGCCATCTTCAGACCTGTCTTTCTCCTTCTGTACCAGCCACCTACTCTGTTGAAGGTTAGGAGCTGCAAGGCTGCCGTGTAGGCCAGGGCTGTGCTAAGATGTGTATCGCTTGATAATGCACAAAGAGAGTTACGTAAACACCCACACGCTCATCGCCAAGAATTAACGATCCTCTCTTGTTCCTCCTTCTCCAGATGTAACTGCCATACTGAATTTGTTTCATCTACTTCCTCATCAATATTTGGCCACATGTTTATCTATTCACAAATAATTTATCATGGCCTATTTTATGTTTTTTAACCATTATATTTTCAAAATACAGCTAATATTGCTACATTCAAATTTTAAATTTACGTTAATTTAAGTTGACTTATTTTCATTTATGTTCATAATACATTTTTCCTTTTCACTGTAAATGACTATCTGTATTATGCCCAAGCTTTCAATATTTAAAATATAAATTTACATTTACATTAAAACATATTGACTTATTTTAATTCATGTTCACAGTGCATTTTCCCTTTTCACTGTAAATGGCTATTTGTATTATGTCTAAGTTTTTAATACTAAAACCAATGTAGCAACAAAAATTCCTGGTGCAGAGAAGGAAGCTCCCTACAGTTCATGCTAACAGTGCAATTACTAGCCTAAAATGTAAATTTTCAGCATGTCTGTATCTTGTTAAAGTGATATGTAATGTAGTTTGCCAATTTATTCTCCCAGAAACAAAATTTGTATCCAGTTTTCTACAAACTCTCATGTATTTGGTATTACTATCCAATGTCTTTCATTGTTCCAAAGTGATAAATATAAAATGATTTAGCCTTAATTTCTTAATAATTTGCTGCATTTTTTAATTGTGACCTGAATATTGGTGGCCACCTTTATTGGAAGTCTGCTCCTACTGATGATTTTTAATTCTATTCAGTGAGCTGTCTTTTACTCCCCACCAATCTGTTGATGCAATTTAAATAAAGTAGAACATAATCGTGTTTTGTTTGTTATATAAAATTCATAGAAAATAAATAATACTAACACTTGGTTTGAGCTAACTTTTATTTACTTTTTCTTGGATACACTGGAGTGGTACGTAGTTTTGGTGTAATCAAATCAAGCAGCCATCTCAATTTCCCTTTTGGTGTATTCTTTGTTTATTTGTTTGTTTGTTTTTCAGGGGTTGGAATGAAACCCTTTCTTGTGCTAGGCATGTGCTGGGCATGTGCCAGGCAAACTCTCTGCCATATTCCTTCCCTTTGTGTGTAGAGAAATAACTTTTCCTACTATAAGGCAGAATACACCTGTTCATGTTCCTCCATATTTCATAGAAGAGCTTCTCATATACTTTTAAATTTTTGTATTTTTTGTTTTAAATTTATGTTCTATAATTTTTTACTTAACCAATTAATTAAATACCATCAATAGTTTATATTTGCACTGATTTGTATACCATCTGTTTATTATTTTGACTTCTAAGATGGTCTAAATTTGAGAGCATTAAAAGATTGTGTAACAGAAACATAAAATGAATTAACTATTACTTATCTCATAGGCATCTTATTGCTATTACTGCTATTTTTTACTTTTTAAAGGATATAACATATCTAACTTTTATTTAAATTAACATAAAATATTGTTAAATAATGCTTATATGTGGCAAAAATATGGCATACAAAAACCTGATAGCAGATGCTTCTGAGTTATATATTCATGCAGTTATCTTTTACAATCAATTAATTTTATTATTTATTAATCTTTCATATTTTCTTATTTCGTGGGCTAGGACCCACCTACAATAAATACAGCATGTATCTGAGAAAAAAGGCAGCATTTTTACTCTCAATTCGATGTTCCACGTGTTTGTATTAGAAACATATGTTTAGAAAAATATTCTGTTTATTTAAGATTCCTGCAGAATATGTCTAATTATTCTCTCAACATTTTAAACTCCTCACCACTCCCATCTTATTCTATACATTTTATTTCTAATGTCTGTTGATACGTACTTTTGAAGATTGGTAAATCTTGCTATGGACTTTTATTCTTCAATTCCCCCCACCTCAAAATCCATTTTTTAAAAATTTATCAAATTACTCCTACCCTTTCCCCTCCGACTTCTCTCACATCCCTCGGCACCGTTTCTCTCTGACTTCACGTAGTCTCTCTTTAAACCCAGAGTCCACTTTCCACCGCCAGCACGTGCCTGAGCGGAAGGCCCTCCACTGAAGCACAGGCAATATCCCTTGTGTCTCAGTACCGTTCCCTGTTCTTTTTATTGCTGTTTCTACTTTGTTCCTTTTTACGTGCTTTTCTCCTCCACATTCTGTGTAGGCTCTCCGCATTCCATATTATACCCGTTGCATTGCACCCTCGTGTATCAAGTTTCAAATGACTTGTTTTATTTTATGCATATAATGAATATTTACCAAATATACACCTCATTCCCGCCCCTTCTGTCCTCTTCTTATCCCCTGACTTCCTCTCCCCACATCATGTGCTGTGGTTTTCCCCCATTGAATCTGCTTAGTGCATGAGATAGGCAGGATCATCTACTGGAGTTTGTGTAGAAAACTGATTATCCTGACACCCGAAGCCATTAGCCTCCCAGCTTAGATTAGGGTTCGTCAGCCCCTCCTCCATCTTTACTGGGTCTTTGGCAGACTTGATCATGCACAGGTCTTCAAAATCACAAATGCTGTGAATTCAGGAATATGGCAGGGCTGTTGATGTACTGTTCCAGGCTGATCCCTGAGCTTTGTAAGGAGAAAAATATGATATATATGTTCCACCTAGATACAAGCATATCAACGTCTCTTATGCTCCACTTTTGTGTTGGAGTTGTGGGTCTCTGTGTTCATTGTCATCTACTGCAAAAATAAAAGGAGCTTCTCTGATGAGGGTTAATAGAGTCACTATAGGTATAAAGATAATGGAGAAAGCTTAATAATATGTCTATTTATAGGAATTATAATTCGTATTAGTATGTCTCCTCTGAGCTTATGACTCAGCCAGCCATGGGTCTTTGGCCCAGTTAATGGTAGCAAGTATGAGTTCTGTCTTGTGAAATGTACTTTAAACATAACCAGAACATGCTTGGTTACTTCTATAACAGCCATGCCACTGTTGCACCAGCAGCCATGTCTGCACAACTGGGTAAAATGTCGAGTATTTCTCCACCTGTATCCTAAGTAGAACTTGTCAGCACTGTGAAAGCTAGCTAGGGGGGAAGGAAGCTCCCAGGTCACTTCCAGCTTGATTTCTCCATCTTACATTATAAAATTATAGAGTCTATATTGTTACTATTAAATAATAGAGTGGTAAATCAAGTCTGGCACTGGACTTTTTATTGAATACCCTATAGTATCAAGGAAAGACAATCTCCTTATAGGGTAACTCCATGGAAACTGTTAACATATGTATATATTTTAGAAATTTTCCATAGTAGTAGTAGGTTTTGGTTTGGCATTCTCTCAGTTCTTTAGCTTTAGTTATCCCTCCACACCCCCTCCTCTACCTACCCTGACCTAACCTCAAATTTCTAGGCAATTCAATGGTGCTGGAAATAATCGTTCTGTATGAGTTAAGAAATAAAAACAACACATTTTCTCCTTATTATGTAAATACTGACTTTGAACCCTCAGTTGAATCCTCAGTTATGTGTGTTCAAATTGAAGACCCAAAGAAATCAGGAAATTTGTCAAGGTCCGTAACAGGAAACTCTCAAGGTAAGAGGGATAAAATGAGAGTAGTGTGTTGGGGAAAAGGGGAGTAACAGGGTGGGAAGGGTTACACGATTATTTTATAGTAAGTACATTCATAACTATAAACTTCTATTTTAAATGAATAGGATACTCTGTGAGGTTTTATATGTACTATGCTTACTGACGCAATTATAAATATTGTATGATATCTATCTTACTTTCTTCATTAACTTATGAATTATTGAGAAGTCTATTTCCCAACGTCCAGCTCTATAGATGAGTGGGGGCTATTTTCTAGAGTTGATATCTGATTTTATTGAGTTGAACTCGGAGAACGTTGTGAGACACACTTTATATGCTTGCATATTAATTATATCAGCTCTTATTTGTCAAGTATTTATTGACATCAAGCATTATTCTAAACAGTTTACATGTTTTAATTTGTTAGAAATGTCAAGATCCCTTAGTAATATTACTACCTGTAACTTACAAATAACTACTTATAATTTACAATGCTGAGTCATAATAAGGTAAGTAAACACTACCAGTAAGTTGCACTACAGGGAAATGAACTTGGTCAACCTCCATATTCAGCATTTATAGGCTCCCAAACTGTCCCTGAATTTGTGTTTAAAGAGACAGAGATGTTCATTTGTTGAGTCAATTGTTGTATTGCATATTTCAGATCAGTTTGGTTAATTGAGTTATTGAAATCTTATATATTGTTTAAAAATATTTTGACTGATTATCTTATTAACTTCTGACAAATGTATTAGCATTTCCTATTTGAATAATAATTTTGTTAATTTCATAAAATCATTGTTAATGTTTTATATCTTAAGTTCATTTCAGGTCACAATTATTTCTACCCAGTAAGTTTTATAGCGGTGTTCTTACTCCTACTTACACATTACAATAAATTCCACTTCTCTCATATGTGTTTGCTATGCTGCCTATTTTTAAATATTTGTTCAAATTGGCCTGAAATATCATTTTCACTTTCAATTATATAATATGCATTATAAACAAATGTTCACCTTTGTATGTTGTTAATAACTTATAAATTGGTTCATCATCTTCAGCCTTCTGGCCCAATATATCTGACAGACATATCTGTGAAACAGGAACTATTGAGGACTTGCTTACCCTGTCTTGGCAGAGAGTCCAACTTTGAATCCCAGTATCTATCCAGATCCCAACTGGGTGGAGTCTCTCAAAGGAGATGTATTTTGAGCTAATATCCGCTTGTAAGGGAGCTAATATCCGCTTGTAAGGGAGTCTTTCTGTGTCTGGGTTACCTCACTTAAGATTGTCTTTTCTAGTTCCATCCATTTGCCTGCAAATGTCAAGATTTACTTCTTTTTAATAGCTGAATAGTATTCCATTGTGTAAATGTATCACAATTTCTTTATCTACTCTTCAGTTGAGGGACATCTAGGTTGTTTTCAGATTCTGGCTGTTATGAATAGAGCTGCTATAAACACAGTTGAGCAAATGTGCCTGTTGTATGGTGGGGCATCTTTCAGATATATGCCCAGGAGTGGTAGGGCTGGGCCTTTACGTCGCACTATTCCCAATTTTCTGAGAAAGGGCCAGATAGATTTCCAAAGTTGTTGGTGTGGGAAGGGGGCTGCTATTGTTTCCATCCTTTTTTCCACATGATTGACTGACTAAGCTTACAAGATAGTTCACTGCATTGTTATTTCTAGTGGTTCGTCTGCCTTTTCTATTAGTGTATACTAATTGTGCAAAATAATGGGTTTCATTGTGACGTTTCCATATTTGCATAGGATGTTATGATCATCCCATTGTTAGTGTAATCATTCTTCTGAGCTATGATTACCTTTAGGAGGCTTTATTAATCCCACGACCACAGAACCTCAATGTTTTCTATAACTTTATCTATATCCTACATCAAATACTTTTTTACCTTAACATAAAACATTTTATACAATATATTCTGGTCATTCAGTTTTACTCTCAGAACTCCTCCCAGATTGTCCCCCACCTAAACATATGTCACCCCTCTCTCTGTCTCACTGGCTCTGTCTCTGTCTATCTCTCTATCTCTCTGTCTCTGTCTCTCTGTCTCTCTCTCTCTCTCCTCCCTCCATTAGAAACAAAACAAAAAACTAAAATCAAAACAAATAAGCAAAAACAATAAGACAAAAAAAAAAAAAAAAGCTGACACACACAAGCACGCCCCCACTCCACACACACAGAAAACACGTATCTATTTTATGTTGGCCAATGATTCCTGAGCATGGAACCTGACCTGGAGCATGTTGATATACCCACTGACACCCCACTGGAGAAAAGTAACTCTCTCTTTCCCAGCAGGTATCAAGTGTAAATAACTTCACTGTTATGGGTGGGACTTTGTGTGCTCTTCTCCTTCTCAGTGCTGGTTGGTCTCGCTTGAACCTGGACAGGTCTTGTTCATGCTGCCACAGTGTCTATGAGTTCATGTGCCTGTCAGTCCTATTGTATCCAGAGAACACAGTTTCCTTGGAGTCACCGCTGGCTCTTACACCCTTTCGGCCTCCTCTTTAACATAGATCCCTAAACACTGAGGGAAGTAATTTGATGAAGACACCCTGCACAATGCTGAGTAAAGTCTCCCACTCTATGTACACTATGCAGCTCTGGCTCTCTGTTAATGACTTCTACTGCAAGAAGATTCTCTGGTGAGAGTTACATGGTGATCTATGGCTATAGCAGTGTGTCATTAGGAGTCACTTCTCTGCCGTGTTCTTTGCAGAAGAGAGTAGTGTTTTGCCATTGATTCTTAAATTGTGTTGCATTTTTCCTGTATCAGTGTTCTACTGTACAAAGTTATCAATTCCTTCAGCAACCGTCTATGAAGGAGAAACTTTTACATTCTTTCCAAAGTGAATGTCTTCAGCTTCACTCCATTCCTATATTATAAACAATTATAGCTATTGCTATGTTCTTTCAATAATTAAAACCTGTATTTGTAGTGTCTCCTGGAACCCACTTAAATTATTAATAGTTTGCTGTACCATTCTTGGACCACCATGGATAACGTGACTTTCTTCTTTAGTATATTTTAGTTTACTAACTACTTTTTAAAGACAGAATATATTAGTGACTAATCTTGTTGCTCCGACAAAATACTTGACAAAGATAGCGTAGAGGAGGGGGAGGGGCTTATTTCGACTCACATTGTAGAGGAGGAGGAGGGGCTTATTTCGACTCACAGCTCATGGCATACAACCCATCGCTGTAGAGAGGTCCAGAGGCAAGTGGAGAAGACACCTTATCACACTGCGTCCATAGTCAGGAACCACACAGCAACCACTGCTCAGTTCGCGCTCTCGTTTTAACTTAATCCACGAGCCCAGATCACGTAACGGTGCTTCCCACACAGAGGGTGGGCTTTCCCACAGCAACTAACCCAGTCTAGATAATCCTTCACAGCAAAGCTCTGAGAGTTGCTTCTACCACACTGATTCTAAATCCAACCAAGGTGACAGTGTTCACCAACGCACGGGTTTTAGCTACGGTGTCCAGAAAATTTTCAAATTCCTGCCCTCAAGTGAATCTCTCACCTTGGCACAACCAGGTAGCTGAAACATGTATGAACCACCATGGCTGGATACCTCTGTTTCTGTGATGGCTCTCTGACTGACTCGTATGTTTTCTTTGGGCTGGGGAGTGGTCTCTATTGTTATCTATTTGACAATTCTGTTATATTCATTTTACTTACTGGAATTACTGTTTAAGTTTTATGATTTTGTTCTGTACTATATCAGAAAATGTATTTCTACATCAATGTATCACTTAATGGGTTATATTCATCTATTTTTCTTCAAAATGCTGGTCTCATTAGACTTCTCTAGTCCCCTGTTCATCAAATCTACTGATAATGTTATTTCTAGAAATTCTATTTTAGTTGGCTTTCATAAGAAAGACATTTGACTCATTAACTTATTACTTTAATAATAACATTAACTTATACATCTTAATAAGTTAAATTTAACTTTAAAATATAATTATTGATGAATCATTTTTGTTATTTCTAAGTGTTGTTATTAATATATTTGTAGTTCTGGCGATCAAACCCAGGGGCTCAAGAATATGGCAGATGCTCTACAGTGGATGCATACCCCATACATTTACTTTTTAAATGTTACACAATTTTATGTTTCCAGACTCTAATGGTTCTACCATAAGGACACTTATTTTCCTACTTTATTTGATTTTTCTATTATTAATTATTATTTTTTAAATTTTATGGCACTTGTTTTACATGAAGATATCCCTACAAGAAATTTAGGGCAAGAAATTTATAGCACAGATCATTATATTTTGCTCAGACACTTGCAATGTGCTTAATCAATCATAGATGAAGTTTTGAACTTATTTTTCTCAGATTAGGACTTCTCTAAGTACTATGACTCCTGACCATAAGACACACATAGCACAGATGTATTCTGAACAAATAGGCAATTTTCTGTCTGCTTCTTAGGGCTGTGGAGACTGTTTTTCTATTACTGTTTATGGCTAAGCAGATTCCTGGCTCCAGGATTTTGTTCACAAGTTTGGTTCCATTCCCAATGCCTATGTCAGCATCCAGTATTGATTTATTCTATCCAATCTTGATACTCCCTGAGTTCTCTTTACTGATTTTCCTCTTTGTCTATATTACTTAGAAACAGCTTTAGAAATGTCTAGTGTACTTTTATTATCCCTTTTCCTGTGCTTAAGTAGTTTTGGCCTGGAGCCTTCTATGGTCTCCTCTAAGACTTTTGCAACGCTATTTCCTGACCCCTTTCCTGATGAGGGGCCTTTTCAGACCTCTACTTCTCTTATTAGCAAAGACCTATCTGAAAGCACTGAAATTTTTGTTTTGTTTTATTGAAAAACATTCACATGTCACATATTTTAGCCATAATTAATTTTTAAAAACTTATTCACAGTGCCATTTGTCAATTTTGTAACATTTCAGTAACCCAAGGACATCTCTGCTGCTCACATTTACCCCTCTCCAATCATCGTATTTCCCAGCCTCCAATCCGCAGCCTGTGCAACTCTGCTTTCTATCGCTATAAATCTGCCTAGTCTGGACTACTCATCTAACTGGACTTACACAAAACCTGCTGGGCTATAACTGGCTTCTTTCATTCGGAATAATGTTTTAAAGATTAATTGGCATTATGTTATCTACCACTTTTTTCTTACTATTAAATAATATTTCTTTGCACAGAATTAATATGACACACTTAATCCCTTCTTTATTTAGTTGACTGATATTTAATTGTTTTGAGCTCTCATGAGCAAGCTTTCATGTGAAACTATGATTTCATATCTACTGAATGCACAGCTAAAACAGAACTCTTGTAACATATGCTCACTTTACTTAATTGTTCCAGCGACTATCAGATGGTTTTCCAGAGTAGCCACACGATCTAAAACTCCCATTAGCGAAATGTACAGGGTTCTAATTTTGTTATAACTTTGACAGTACTTATCTCTTTTCTTCTTATGGCCATCCTGGTGTGTATACAGTAGTAATTAATTACAGTTTGACTTCCCAAGTGCTGAGCACATTGAGCATCTTTCCTTGGTCATTTGCACATCTTTAGAGAAATATCTAGTTACAGCCTCTGTTTATTATTAATTGGGCTGCCAATAGTTCTTTATATAGACTAACTTATATAACTTGTACATATAACCTGTACGTGTTTTTTTCAATTTTCTGCATATTTTTCACTTTTTTGATGATACTCTTGGGTGCTTTATAATTTTCAACTTTGAGGATGGCAAATTATCTATTTTCCCCCTATGTCATAATTTCTGGTGACGTTGTTAAGAAATTGTGGCTTAATCCAAGGTCACAGAGACTTTGCACATATTTTTATAAAGTTTTCATAGCTTTAGAGACTACACTTAAGGTTTTGATTCACTTGAATTAATATTTTCTATGATATGAGCACAGTGGTAATTTTTAAAGTGGTTACCACCTGGAAAGGTCTTTAAGCATTAAACATCTGACAGGAAAATGACATGGTTTGGGATATGTTATGCATAACTGCTATCAGAGGAATGATGGGGGGCATGAGATGTCAGCTTTCTATATTTTGATTTTCCTAAGAAGCTTGGAGTACCAAACGCCTAGTTCTGAAACATGGATACTCTCATGTGTTTACAAGTATGTCAGTTTTAACAAAGCTAAAAGGAGACGTGAGTTTTGTACTTCTGCTATAAAACGAAGAGCAGTACTGAAGCTATAGGAACTAACCAAATCTGTCCCAGGATAACAGGCACAAGGAAACAGAACAATTCATTTGCATAGGCTGATTTCTTTTGGTGTCCCAGTATAACCTTGTTCCAAACATTCACTGTTGTGATTTATAAAAAATGAAGGAAAATAATAAATTGGGCACTTTCTTAGCAAAATCACTGGAGGATTATTTGAAATTTAGATGTATTGACTAGAGATTTTTATAAGTGTCTGGAAATCAATGCCAATACTTTCAAGAAATGAGTCATTGGTAAAGAATAAAGAATAGAAATTCTTTATAATATGGTAAACCACAGTAAGTAATTCTTGTCTGCATTTCATTCTGTATTGCAATATCAGAAAAAGATTGAAAGATTAAATAGTAAGCGAGAAACTGATCCTATCAAAAGAACCATGGAAGCAAAGAATCATAAAAATATGAACAGAGATGAGAAGATGTGCAGTAGGCACAATGGAAAACCTAGTCCTAGTTCTGCCACCTCAGTTCTTTGTAGAAACTAAGGAGTGTGTCAATGTATTATAAACGTAAAGTTCACGAGCTGTTTTATAGGAAAGACATTCCCATGAAAATAACTTGTGAAGGCAACATTAGCAGCACACCTCTAAGCATCACAAGTGCTTAGCCTTGTCTATAGAGCATACAACAGAAGTGTTGAAGAAATAAATACTAAATCCCCCTGACAGTTCTGAGCTGGCTCACACTAACTCCCCATCCTCCAGATTCGTAAGATATCACATGGACAGGGTTGAGCTCGTTCACTAAGAACTTTACCCTTTACAGGAAGCAACTGCAACACTGCTGTCACACCCCTGCCATCGCAGAGCAGGCTTCTATACCTCTGAGCCTCATCATGAAAGCCCAGGCCTATGTCCGCCCAGGCCTTGGTGCTGCATGGAGCAGAGGGAACTTCTGTGGGAACTCAGTTCCGGTTCTTGCTTCTTAAAGAGGAGTTCCTTCTGAGGGGTGTTTGACTGCATCTCTTCTTTCCTGTTTTCATTTCATTCAGAAATCCCAGAGAAACTGGCACAAAATGCATGTCCACCCAATAGCTTCTGCATTTCCGGCCTTCTTTGTCTCAGACGGAACTATTCCACAGAAGCAACAGCACTGACCCTGGCTTCTAGAATGCTTTTAGATGACCCTTGTTGCAGTAGTGCCAACCATTAGGGATCTTGGCTTTGACGTTGCTGCAATGTTGGAAGACAGTGCTATTTAAGGTCATGGTCATGCTATGTCTGGTCAGCTCTCTCAAGCTTGACACAGAATGGAGGGCTCCCTTTCTCAGCGGAGGATTCTTTCTTTCTGCCTGAACTCATATGAGGAGTGGCTCTGAGCAGGATCCCCACCTCAGAAGGAGGTCACTCAGCCCATGGCCAAAATGCCGGATACTGGTTTTTGTTTTTTCAGATTCAATGCAATTCCTATCAAAATTCCAACACGATTCTTTACCGACCCTGAAAGATCAACTCTCAACTTCATATAGAAAAACAAAACCACCCAGAATAGCTAAGACAATTCTGTACAATAAAAGATCTTCTGGAGACATCTCCATCTTGGATCTCAAACTGTACTATAGTACAACAGTAATAATAATAATAATAATAATAATAATAATAATAATAATAATAATAATAAAAAAACAGCATGGAACTGGCATCAAAATAAGCTGCTTGATCAATGGAATCAAATAGAAGACCCAGAAATAAACCCGCACACTTATGGGCACTCGATTTTTGACAAAGAAGCCAAATCCATACAATGGAATAGCATCTTCAACAAATGGTGCTGGTCTAACTGGATGTCTACATGTAGAAAAATGCAAATAGGCCCATACTTATCACTGTGCACAAAACTCAAGTCCAAGTGGATTAAAGACCCCAACTTAAAATCTGACACACTAAATCTGTTAGAAGAACAAGTGGGGAAGAGTCTTGAACTCAAAATACAGATTTAACTTCCTTTCTCCTGATAAGAACCTGCCCTACAAGTCTCTGAAATTCCTGGCATGTAGGTAAAGCATTCCCAGCACCTCACGCCCCAGCTGACAGCATACACCCACTCTGGAAACCCTCCACCCTCCCCCAAGAACTATACAGCCCTTGTTCACCCTGAATAAAGTTGAACAGTCTCACTGAAACTGGTCCCAGAAAGTTATTCCACTGAGCAAACAGCTCTCCAAACCCTGCCCTCCCCTTCCCATGATCCCCAGCGGAGGAGGAGAACCACACTGTGATATGCTTTAGGTTGCTCAGGACGATGTAGTTATAGCTGTGGAAAAAAAGGAAACAACCCCCTTGCCTGAGGAAAGTCGTGCTAGCATGTTTGGCTCTGTATTATTCTTTTCAGTGGATGAAACATTTAGGGTCAGAACTGTGCTAAAATATCCAGATTCCTTACAGCTGGTTTTCTGCCACTGGAACCTCTAAAGCCCAGACATTCTCAGCAGCGCGCTGCATATATTACACAGGTGCATCAAAGATTTATCACTCCTCTGGGTCTACCTCCAGGGAGCATTTCATCACTGGAGAGAATAGCTAAACTCACTTGATCCCCCTTTTTAATTTTTAAAGTGAAAATCTATATCTATTAGGCATATGCCATGGTTTCAGAAGGAGAAAACAAAGATTAAGTTTCATAAATCTCCCCTTTCCCTTTGAATATGATTATAAGACATCCAGAAGATAAGGACTTAGAATTAATTTATATCAGTAAAACAAATTTTCTAATTAGTAACTTCCCAGTACTTTAGTAGCTGTTTAGACCCACACCAAATTATACCTCTTCTGGAAGGTATCTCTACTGTCTCACTTTTGATACATTTCTTCGAGAAGTAACTTGTCAGCCTAAATTGTATCTGCACAGTGTACTCAATTTGGCTTTCTGAAGAAATTGACAGGTCAATTCAAAAACAACCACATTTGCTGAACTTCTTTTCATACTGTTCTTGGAAAAATCCACTAAGCATATTTGTTTCCTTTAAAATGAAGAACGTTTCTAGTTTGTTTTGATAAAAATACACTTATTTTAATATCTGAAGGGAAGAACAGTTGATTCTTGACACCAATCTACCTGTTTTGGGCTTGTGCCCCATACATTATCTAATTTATGTCTTAAAAACCTTCATAAGGTTGACAGTATTGTTCATTTACTATCTGGAGACAACCGGCATCCAGAAAGCAAAGTCACTTACCCAAGGCCATCAAGTGCCTATGGTACCTTAACTGAAGAAGCTGAGCCCCAAAGCTAGAAGCCCAATCACAGCCCCTGTTCTCCTCAACCTCTCAAAGAGTGAGTGCATGCAAAGGAGGACACACAGAGAAGAAGTTCCGTCTAACGCAAGGACAGGAAAAGAAGAAAGCTCCCAGGCCCCAGCTGCGCCACCTCTTCCCAGAGACTTTCGTCTTCTACCGTAATCTAAACTCAGGCTCCCAATGTAGTCACTTGGAGGCTTTCTTCTAGCACAATGCCTTATGAAGGTCTTGTGGGTATTTCAGCTGTGCACATCACTATGTGATAAACACCCATGATCCCAGCAGGAACCTGGGAAGCTGAGGCAGGATAGTGAGTTCAAACCCTGCCTGAATTACCGGGCTGAGACCTTGTGTCTCATAATTAAAAAATAAAAATAAATTAAAAGTCCAATTTTGTAAGTTCTTATTCCCCTTGCTGAATTGCGTTTCTAACTGGTTGGTGGGATTCTTCATCTAGATCCGCACCATGCCCCCGGAATCACTGCTGAACCCTCTAACTCTGCTCATAGTGAGTGTATTTTCTCTTCTCAGAAGGAGTGCATGGTTGGGAGTAAAATAAAACTTGTCAAAAAATGACAAAAATTCAGAAATGACTCATATGCATCACTGAACCCAAATCCCACTCATCAAATTTGGAGCTCACCTAATCCCCTTGCTTCACTTTGCAGATAAGAAAGCTCCAACCCTGAAACAGTGACTTTCCGTAGATTATCATGAATTTATACCTGAGCTTCCAACAGCAGCTTGAATCACGGGGAATGTTTTTGTAATTTATATTAGTTTTATACTAGGTGTGCTGTGAGTCAATCACCATCCTGAGTATCTGCTTTGCATCGTCTCAGTCCATCCTCAGCACGTATCGTGAGGAGGTATCATCATCCTCCCTCCCAGCCGAGGAAGGCAAAGTTCTGCTACATGAACTTGTTTACCCAGGCTGGTGCGTTGGAGAAGTGAAAACCCTGAGCTATCTTCCTCACTCCAAATTCCCAGCTTCAGGCTGCTACTCTAGGCTGAATTGCTCCTTCTGCATCACCTGTTTCTTCTTCCCTATAAATGCAAACTGTATGAAGCAAAGAAATATTCTTTATCATTTTAACTACTAGACACTTAATGGAAAAGGGATGATAGAAACCATGCATTAAAGTATGTTAGCAACAAAGTACCTGCTTTACCAAGGTCTACACACTCTGCATTTGTTCCAACTTATAAAATACGTCTTCACATTATAAGCCAGCCAAATACTTTATAATGTTTTGTGTCCTACTTGCTGGTAATTAGAGATCACGTACTGTTCCTATTAAGTCTTATGGAAAATTCTAGTGTTTCTTTCCTCCTACACCACTTCAAGCATTGTTGTTATAAGTCACTATCTTTCAGACCTAGTCTCAAGATATTTTAAGTCTTTTAGAAAACATCAAAGAATCGCAAAAATAATTCATTTTGTTCACTTACATTCTGAAATTCTGCATCATATTCTGTATATTCATGAGAACAGTGGTGGGTCAAAGGAGAGCTATAAATAAAATGTAAAATAGTAATAAAGCTATAAATAACTTGATCAACAGGAAATATTGGAAACTATATCCAACTGCAATCCAACTGAAGCAGTGTCCGTAGCTATGCATAAGCAAACAATTATGTGCACCTCTTGTGGTAAAAATATACAGTATGTGGCATCTGTACAATCAATTATTGAGCAATCCAATTCATCTCTTTTTGACAACCTTAATAAAAGAATCAAGAGAAACATCATCTGATTATATCACGCATCATAAATCATCAACTATTTTTCAAAAATGTCCTGTCCCTTCTGCCTTTAAAGCTATTATCTTTGGTCAAACACCAACACCTCTCACCTCAATTATCAAATTGCACTTCAGGAAGTCTACCTGTCTAAAAATCTCACTAACCCCACATTACCCTTAATGACTTCAATTATCTTATAAATAAAATAGAAACTTTATTTTTACACTCTAGCCAGTGTCTTCCTCCTCAGTCACATGAGCCATTCTCTCATGGAAATCTGTTTTCCAGCTGGGTTGAATTGAATTTTATTTTCAGACTTAATATAATTTATCTTTTATTTCGATACAATTTTTCCTGGGAGAGAGTGAATATTATTTGCTACTAGTGTCTTGTTGGCTTACCCACGTCCACTTTCCCCAAGCCTACATTTCCCCCAGGAAAGGTCCCCATGGATAGCTCAGGGTTTTCACTTCTCCAGCGCACCAGCCTGGGTGAACAAGGCTCCTCTGCAATCTCTTACAGCTCCATCCAAATCATGCAGCTCATAACTGCATTTCCTGCTTTCTACAACTAGAGCAATATCTACAGATCAGAGACATCTTATTTTCCATTTTCCCCAGTATCTAGTTGGGAACCTGGAACACAAGAAAATGCCTAAGTAATATTTACAGAAAGGACGAATAAATAACATTAGTCAACATTGCTCCCTAAGCGGCACATTTTAAAATTTGCTGTCCTTTGATGAGGGGTGATAGTTACTCTTATCTGTGAGTGTGAGGTTAAAGTTTAGAACGTAGTTAAGAATCATGCTGGTCCAACAAAGTGGCAGCAGTAGATCCTCTTCTAAGACCCATGACCTCCCTCGGCCAGTTGGCCAGGTTTCTATCACCAGACATGATTTCCCTCCTGTGGAGCAGGTCTAAAGTCCAGTTAGATAACTGTTGGTTGCCACCAACATGTGATGTTGTACCTTTGGGGACATCTTGTCATGCTGGTCATTGTTGCGGGTCCCAGGTGTCATAGCTGGGTATGAGTATTCATTGGTTTTCTCTCTTGGGGGCTCTCATGGTATTTTCTGGTGCCATGGAAGCCAGACTGCAGGAAGGGGGCTTTCAAGTTAGATCCGGCTCAAATAATCCAAGTCCTGCATTCTAAGTGTTCAGTGTCTTCGGCAATAGGGTCTCATCTTCAACTTCTGTATAGGCAACATTCGCTACTGTTTGGGACTCACCTTGACTACCCTTGACTAACCATTCAAAGGAGGTTTTTTTCCATGCCTAGTACTGGGCTTTGTTTTCCTCTTTGGTTCTTATGGGAATCACTGTCAATACCCAAGTGTCATAAATTTCTTTAATGTACAAGATTCCGTGAGGTTTGTCAAGCAATCTTTGCAATATCTGTTTTTGCTCTTTCCTTCTGTATTTAGCTCCACCCCCACTCAGTTGGAGCCCTTCTACCGCTTTTCTACTTTCTGATTCATATCATCTATATCCTGCTATTCCCTTCTCAAGCTCCCCACCCTGGTTACTTTGGCTTTCCTGGTTTCTGCAGTTACTCTATATTATACAGTTGCATCTGAACATTTGGACCTAGGAACCATAGATAAAAGACAGCATGTGTCATTTATCTTTCTGGGTCCCAGGTACCTTACTCAATATAACATTTTCAATTTCTGTCCATTTGCCTCGACATCTCATGATTTTATTTTTCTTTACAGCTGAGTAGTATTTGTTGTGTATATGTACCATATTTCCATCAACCACTCATCTATTCAAGGACAGGTAAGTTGTTTCCATTTCTTGGTTGTTGTGACTAGAACAGCAATGAACATGGCTGAGTAAGTATCTATGGAGTAGGATGTTGGCTCCTTTGGGCACATACCAAGGAGTGGGATAGCTGGGTCATATGTGTATTTATTTTTAGTTTTTTAAGAATTTTCTGTACTAATTTACACAGTTGTTAGACAAATTTACATCCTCATCCACAGTGAATTAAGGTTCCTCTTTCTTCACAGCCTCACCAGCTTTTATTGTCAGTTGTTTTGCTTATCTTAGCCACGTGGTCTCAGGGTAAAATAAAACTTATTCTTATTTTATTGTCAATTGTTTTGCTTATCTTAGCCACGTGGTCTTAGGGTAAAATAAAACTTATTCTTATGCCTCGAATTTCCCTAATTGCTGAGAATGATCAACCATTTTGAGGTATTTCTAGACCATTTTTATTTCTTGCTGTTTTGAGACCTCTCTGCTTAAATCTCTGGCCTATATGACCCCTACTCAGGAGCCTCTCTACCCTGCAAATAGAGACCATCACAAAGACATACAACTAAACACAATGCAGAGATGAACGATGGTGGAGAGCGTTGCCCAACGGATACATCTGCATCACAGTTCCTGCATCTATGGCTCAGGGAACATTGGAGAAGAGTGAATGTAAGGACTGTAAGCGCCAGAATACCAGGGAGTCTGCTGTGAAAAGGTCTCTCCTAGAAGTGGCTGCACGAACAAGGCCCGAATAATGGCATTACCAACAGATATGCTAATTCAGAAGGGGAAAATCTTGTGAGTTCTCACCCCTAGACAAATAACGATAGGCAACTACAGAAGGAGAACCAGTCTCTCACAGGGACAAATTCCCTTATTGGTTATCTATGCAAAGTAGTCATCCCTGAAATCACAAACAGCAAAAGCTTACTAAATAGGCTCTATTTATATACTTGTGTATATATATATGTAAATATATATTCATATATATGTTAAAAATAATCAAACAAAATAAGGCTATCACTTTATCTTGGGGAAAAGACATTTGGAGGAGCTGGAGGAAAGAAAAGGGAGGAGAAAGTGATATAATTGTATTTTAATTAAAATGTATAAATAATTATGCTTAAAAATCACTTCTCACTAAGAACATATTATCACAAATAAATCCCTTAAAATTTGAATGGACACAATATATTTTGTGTCTGTATCAAGTTCCAAAAGTGGTTTCCATGGAAACACTAACATAATTACTGTAGTCATTTAAGCATGAAAGGAAGAAAAATCAGTCTTTGTATAAAGTACCCCTGTTAGTGGATTAATACTTTCGGAAGTGTCCGTGGGGATGCTCTTCTTTACCTGGTAGCTATCTACTGTGTGCAAGTAAGATCAGTCTTTCATCACATAAAAATAAAGGCATGAGAATATTCTATCCTGAGCAGCTCAGAATATAAACTCAGCAAGGAGCCTGGTTATCGTTTGACATTGTTTGTATTCTTCTTGCTAGTGTTTTCAATGTGGCCTGAAAATGTCATGACTCAGAGTGGTTATTTGTAGAATTGCTTCAAATTCTTATCTAAACCACTATAATTTCACACCTGGCATTGAAACTGCCTCGTTTGCCTGCAAGAGCGCCACTTACTGGGCGATTATACAGTACTTGCTGAAACTAACTTAGTGTGTGATGGTTTATTCTCCAGCCCTAGGAAAAGAAACATGTGCGAAAAGAGGACTGTGCTCCATGCTGCTTCTACTCAACACAACTCAGTCCTTTTTAAACTTTTTTTAAAAATTTATTCACTTTGCATCCTGATTTTAACCCCTTCTCTTGGCTCCTCCTGGTCCCACCCTCCCTCCCTCTTCCTTCCCTTTTCCCTCCCCCTACCCTCCTCCCCCCAAATCCTAATCCTCAGAAAGGGGGAGGCCTTCCCACCTACCATCTGACCCCAGCCTAGTCTATAATCCACACAACTTTTTTTTTTTTTTTTTTTTTACAGCTCAAGGAAACTTTACTTTTGAAGATCTCTAGTAATTTCTCAGTTACCAAATCTAACACACTCTCTATGCTCATTAACCCTGTAAGTAACAGAACAAGGCAAGTCTTCCTTTGAAGTTCTTTCTGTGCTGGCTTTTCTTCTTTTGTTTCTGGTTTTTGGTCTTCATTACAAATTAATTTCTCCTAAATATGTTTGTTTCTACTTTGGAATCTAAACTTGTTGGTCTAGCATTAAATTATTTCCCCTCATCACATGAAATGCTCAGTGTATCTGCTCTCCAGCTCACCACTAGTCATATGCACACTTACAATTTCCTGTGGAAATAATGCTAACCTTAAATTTCAATTGCCGTCTGTCTTTATCCATATGTCAAGTGCCTGATGGACACATAACTTATACTCCAGACATTTATAGAATGCTGTTGTCATGTGAAAAGGTTCTGATACGCAACACTAATCTGAACAGCTGAGTCACTCAAGTTGTATACTTCCACTTTGCCCTTTACTTTTCTTCCTCTTGAAATGTTACCCACCAACCACTTCACCTCTTGAAAAAGGGCCCCTTCTGAAAGATTCATCTAATATATACATATACAAATACATATACATACACATACACACACACACACACACACACACACACACAGACACACACACACATCTTACAGTCATTATTAGTCATTCCTACCGGAAAGAGCTCTCTGCACTACTCTTACCGATGTTGTTTTGCTCTCTTCTGGTTGGTGTGATACTTACTCTGCCTATAAAAGGGTTCGAAGATTTCCTAGTTGACAACCATCACTGGGTGCTCTCCATGTGGGAGGCCAAATGCTTAATGACTGTCTCCATTTCTCCCTAACTCCTTGTCAAAAACATGCTGCTTTGTTTGTTACTTTAGTCTTTTTTTTTTTTTAAGAAGATGTTTTTGTTTTATTTTATTTTAGTTAGCATACAAAGCAACAGGCTCCTTCATGTCATTTTCACACATGTTTGATTTGGGTTGGCCAGCAGCTTGACTTCCTGTCTCTGATTCTGCTTGTACATTTTCAGCCCCACTACTCCCCTCTCTGGTTCATACCATAGATGTTCTCTGACCTTTTCCACCACCCTCTTTTTTTTTTTTTAATCTCATTAGTCACTTTTATTTTTTATTTTTATTTTTAACACATTTTATTGAAAAATAAAATAATTCATATTACATCTCATTTTCTATCCTATCCCATGCATCCTCCCATTCCTCCCTCCCACTTTCACCCCAATCCTCCTTCCCTATGACTGTGACTGAAGAGGACCTCCTCCCCCTGAATATGATGCTAGGGTATCAAGTCTCTTCTTGGTAGTCTGCTATCCTTCCTCCGAGTGCCATTGGGCCTTCCCAACAAAGGGGGCGTGGCCAACTATAGGGCACCAGAGATCGTGTGAAAGTCAGTCCCCAGTAAAGACACTGGGATTTAAGACGGTGAAGTGAAATTCTCAAGACAGGAGGTGACTGTCTGGGTCACAGTCAGTTTTGAGCTCTAAGGCACCCTAGGTGTGTGGTACTCTGAAGACCACGCCCTTCGCCATATTGATGCATACGTCTTGACACTTATGCCACATGTCTTGTAACACCAAGTACTACGCCACTGATGGAGGAGTGAATACAGGACCAGTGTCCTTTATGTAAGGATAATTTACAGGGCATAAAGGGTTCTTGTTGACAGTACAATTTATTTCCACCTCAGATTGGAGCAGCGCCACAGGAAATGCTATCTCCGTGTCCCAGATAGTGAGATGTTTGCATCAGCATTAGTGACATGGATATGGCTTTTGCCTCCATCTTCTGTCTTCAGGTTTTGTCAGCCTTTCTTATGAACCCCCTGAGCATTTACAACTCATCAATAACTAAGTATCTAAACATATTTTTTTATCTATTATCCTCTGTACTGTTTTTAAAAATAAATGAAAATGAGGTTTCATTGCTTACATCCTTGGGAAGAAAAAAAGGTAGCATCAAGTTCTCTGGTGATATAACAATATATTTAGATATTTACCATATGGTTTGGGCCATCTCTATTAAGATAACTAGTTAGCACTAAAACAATTCTTGAAATATTAATTGGCAATCTATCTTTGAATGTGACTAGTTTTTTTTTTAAGTCCACTAGTAATATACACAGATTTTTAAATCTCTAATTGTATCTAAAAGTTCATTTATTTTTTTCATTCTCTTATTTGGGAAAGCTGTTAAAACAGATTTGAGAAATGTTTGAAAATTTTAATTTTAGTAATCTTATTTTGAAGAATATTCTTAAATGTCTTGTGGCTATAATTATTGTTCTTTCTCAAGTCCAAATAATACATTATCTTATATGTTACCATATTGGATAGAATTTGAACCTCAAGAAGTTGATTTTAAAACAGTTAAGTAATAGAAGAAAATGCTACTTTATTTTCTCCTTTGTTGTATGAATTTTTTTGTATATTTAAACAATGTTGCATTTTGTCTTTGTTGTATAGCCATTTCCTTTTAAACATCCTTCCCTTAAACAAAAGCTACTTAACGTGAGGCATTAATCAGACTCTGGTAGATGGGCTCACATAAACCATTGAGAACACTTGGTCATCAGCAGCTGCAGTTGCTGCACCATCGTGGAGAATACATGTGGAACAGGCATTCCTGAGAGAACTGGGTGTGAGAGAAGCTGGGACTGATTTCCAGTTCACCTCCTGCCCAGTAAAACTGTGATACTGGAAAGCTAAGAAAGAGGTTGATTCAACAGGGGCCCCAGGACTACTGTGGGGCTTGGGTGGATCTGCCGAGCCCATGGTAGGTCCTGATCTCTAGGACAGTCCGGTGGACCTGAATTGTTTCACACCAATTCAAGGTGTGTTGCTATGTAAGTCAAGAAGAGATGAAAGAGCAAAGCAGACACAGGATCTCTATCCTGTCTTCTCAGAAGTGAATGTGCGAAGATTTGTGTCACACTGGAGTCCCTACAGAAAAAAACAATTACTCAAAAGCCAAATGTTATACTGGTGAGTGTAAAAAAAACTTTTATTCACCTGATGTAATTGCTACCTCACGGGCCTATTGTCTCCATCCAGGCCTAGTCCTGGAAGCTTCTAGACTCCGTACAACCTAATCTAGGCCTCACATGTTTTCAGCCTCTGAGACTTACTGATGAATTAGCTCACTCTTTGTAGTTCTTTCTGAACTCTGGCTCGCTGGTTAAACTCAGCTGCTCTGGCTCAAACTCCTCTCCAAGCTGACAGATTCAAACTGGCTTCTCTGAGCTTCTGACTGAACTGCTCTGCATGGCCTCAAACTAACTCTAACAATCTGCTCTAATCTCCTGGCTCCTTCTCATTCTCTGGCTCGTTCTGTCTTCACCTGCATCTAGCTTGTTGTCTCTTCAACCTTCTTCATTAATCTCTCCAGGAAAAACTGCCTCCCCCCACCCCCCACACTGCTGCTGTCTCTTCTTGTGAGAGTGGAGCATGTCCTATTCTGCCAACCTCTCTGATTAGTCTCTTTGTCTGCCACTCAATTAGACATCACTTTCAGACATGGGTGCTTCCTTCTACAAACTTACCTTATCTACACTGTCTGGGATTAAAATATGTACTAACAGAGTGTCTGCATTCCAGCCGTCACACAGATCTAGGTGTTTGGATGTGATCAGAGCAGCCATGTTGCTAGGTTACAATTGCTCTATAAGTGAGCTTCTGGAGGCCTTTGGACCCAGAGTAAGAGTTCAAAGTAGACACAAATGATAAAACAGTATGTGTAAAATAAAATCTAGCTTGTCTTAGAGGGTGGACAATTATTTCTCCCAGAATGTGCCACATGGATTTCTCCCCTGTAAGAAAGTATACTGAGGTAAAAACTGCTCGCCCACTCTGAGGCCCTATCAACAGCCAGATATGGCAGATTGAAAGGCCAAAGCTTTTCTAGCCTGGAGTTACTAGCCTAGAGACCATCAGAACCAGGGAGCTGACTCAAGAGGCATGTAGGACAGATAACACTGTGTCCCTACTTCCCCTGGGAGGCAAGATAAGCAGTATCTTGGTCCAGTAAGCAAGGATGGAGAAGCACAGCAGCACCCTGAGATGGCTTAAGAAAAGATGACTGTGGCTTTTAGAAGGTCACAGGGGGTGACAGCTTCCATGCATGCATGCCACTGTTCCTCAGATTGAGAAAAGCCAAGAGTGCCCAGTGGTAATCATTACTTATGGAAGAACAGGATGCCTGGCAAAAGAATCTAAGCTCCACAGCAGCAGCAGCCTTGGGCTCAAGAACCCTGGGTTCGAAGGCAGTCACCACCACCATAGCATCAACTTCAACATTCCCAGCTTCCAACACCAGCAGCCTTCTGTCGTCTGACAACCTGCCACCGTGAGCAACTGCACGGGCCTCAGTGACAAATGGAGGGACCGCCCTTCTGAGAGGCAGATGCCTACTTCCCAGTGGCTGGCATCACAGAAAAAGAAATCAAAGCACATTTGACCACAACTGGAGCCCAGACACAAACTCCTTTCCCCAGAACGCAGCAGGCTGCATTTGAGGAGTGGGCAGCTGTAGACAGAGATTGGGGCTTTTGTCAAAGCTAACAACAGCCTTGGTAGCCAAAACTAAGCTAAAAGCCCTGGTTTATGTGAAAAGCCACGGAGATGTCCTCCTCTCCCCATCCTTCCCTTGCAGCACAGAGGGAAGGGAAAAGGGGACAGTGCAGCTAGCAGCACTAATTGAGAACACTTTTCCATTTAGGTGAAAGTTCTTTCTCAGCTCTCCTCTCATTGGTCCTATTTTATATGTCATTTACAAACCCAGCCAATCACTGTACACTGGGCTGTATCTAAAAGAGGGTACATCCCACATGTTTGCCAGCCCAACTCAGATGGTTCCAGACTCTGTCTGGGTCAGGACTCTATTGGACCCTGCTTTTTCCAGAGAAAGAACTCTGAAGATGTCAGTGCCTGGCTCCCGGTCTGGTTCTGGTTATCAGCCAGCTCCCAGCTCTGCATACAGAGTTGGCTGCAAGATGCTCCTAGGAGAAAGAAGATTGCTGCTGAGTCTCTCCCTCAAGGCAGACTCTGGCCACTGGCAAGCAATCTTGCTCTGCCTCCCACTGTTTCTCCTCTGACACATGCTGTTTCTGCTTCAAGATGCTCCTGATGTGACTTAATGTGCCAGGGTGGGTGGGTTTCCCTGGGGGGCAAGGGGTGTGTAGAGTGGGGATGGGGGGTGGGAGAAAGAGTGTGGGCAAGTGGGTGGGAAGAGAGGAGGGAGTGCGGTTGTGATTGGGACATAAAATGAATAAATAAATTAATGAGTTTTTTTAAAGCGCCATTCAGGCCTCAGCCTTCAAAACCTGCTGCTTCTCCTACAAGGGGGGAGAGGGTGGTGACTCACTTCAGCCTTTGAGACCTGCCAGAGCGAGGAGACCTGCCAGTCCCACCATGATCATCAGTGGCCCATTCTCTGCCGAACTGCTCTGCCAGGGACTGCTCTTAGCTGTACTCTGAAGCCTTCCGAGAGGTTCCCATCTGTAAGAGTGGAGGACAGTCCCTCCACTGGCAGACAAAAGCCAGCAGGGCTGTGTATTCATAAGCTCTCAGGCAGGCACACTGAAATATGAAGCAGTCTTTGCGCCATAGCAAGATGAACCTGTTTTTCTTTTCCTCCTTTAGGTATCTGCCCACTCCACTGTTAGAGGAAAAGCAAAACAAGAGCCCAGTTGGACACAGTAGAATAGACTGTTTCAAAACACTTGATACAATTGTTTAGATTGTTTCATGCTGCCTTGGACATTGCCAGTGTATGTTTATTAGTAGTCCTTGCTACTCAAGACCAACTAGCAGGTCCTTGATACCGATAACGTGGATCATCAGAGGTCTTGCCTGCCTTCTACCAAAAAAACAGTTTGACTATTTATAGTGCTAACCTTGAGTGTCTTACAGATCTGGAAAAACATTTGGATGAGTAGGGAAGAAAGCCAGCCAGTGGAGAGCGTAAATTAAGGCATATCTGTATTAATGAAAAGGAACACTCCCTGCTGAGTACCAGGAAGAGGCTACCTAGGAGTCATGGCCCAAGGATGCCTCAGGGACCACACGAATCATATGACTATTGCAGTTAAATATAAAACTAGATCATAAAGCCCAACTGTTGAATATTTTAGACAGAAGGCATGGAGGAATCAGTCTGAGAAGAAGCTGGAAGTTTTCTCCCAGACATCTGGCTTTCACGGTACTGGAAGGTTCTTGGAGAGTCCTATGAATGTTTCTGGGAGAAAATGATTGACAACAGTCCTTGTCAGTTATGGAGCCTGTATACTATACTACCAATTTTTCAGGCAAGATATGCCCACTGGTGCAACAGTGGCATGACTCATATGAGTACAACCAACCATCCTTTGTCTGGCTCAAGGCACACTCTACAAGACAGAATACACCTCTCATACACCAAGACAAGACAGAGCCAGTGACTGAAAGGTTACAGACCCCAGGAATAGCAAAACTACTGCTTAGTAAGGGAATATAATGCACCTGTGAAATTGCTTTCTAAACACATGTGTTTATGCCCATAACTTACTGGCGCCATTACTGTTGGTCATGGAAAAAGACACTTTTTAAAATGAATGTTATGTACCACAGAGACTCATAACCCATAAGCTCTAGGAAAAAGTTAATGTTGCTGTGACATAGTGGCCCAATACTTAGCCATTAAAAAAAAACGTCATCTATATCACCACCTTCAAGCCTCAGAGAACATCACAGAAGAGAGAGTAGAAAAAAATGTAAGAACCAGAGAAAAATGTGGAACGCTGTATATTCATTTAGTCCAAAGTAGATTATTTTGTGCTGGAAGCAGGAGGGACTGTCGCCTGAGAGCCCAGAAAGATTCAAAAAGCCCTCACCGGGTAATACAAGCAGTGACACTTTCTGGCGAAAGGAAACTCTCCACGTTGTCTAGTTGAAAATTGTTCGGGGAACTCCAGGGCTGCAGCTTTGAGTAGCCACTGATGCTGGCTTTGAGCCACCCATGCATCAATAAGTATCCCACAAACCTGTAAGTATCCCCAATACATACACTGATTTATCAATCTAGGCTTGTTGGGATTGTTTCTTTGGTTCCACCAATGCCCTTTCTAGGAAAAATAGACATTTATTCACATATGTCACAAGCACCACAACAGTATTGTATCTGTGGCTAGATTTAAGGTTGGGTGCCACAGTTTCCTTTAAACTTGGAGCCTGGAGTGAACTTGCTTACATATAATAACAGTTACTCATGAGTGTGGATTAAATTCATCTGCTTTGGGTTTACCTTAGCCATAATACTCATTCTTTTAAAAATGAGTTTTTCATCTAACCTAAGAAGGTGTTTGTAAAATACTTTTCCCAATGTAATTATAGTATGTGGCAAAGATATGTTTCAAACCCAGGCTTGCATCATGCCAAAGCTTGTGACATTTTCACTATAAGTAAACAAATGGGTGACCAACTAAATAGCAAGTAAAATGCCTCTTGAGCAAAATAGAAATGTGTTGGTGCCTGTTCACTAAAATGTTCATCAAATGAATAAACAGAAAAACAAACCAGTAGATGCAATTCAACATACTCTAGCTCATTTACCTTCCCACAAAAAGGAAAACATTTTCAAACAAACATTCAGGAGGCATAAACGATTAGGAAAATGTGTTGTCAGTGATGGGGATTTTATGGGATTACTCCACCCAAGTTCAACAGTCTTAATGCCAATGCAATTTGCTATAATGCCCTTGGATTTCAAGCTCTGGAGTTTGATCATCTGGAAAGAGAAATTTAAATATCTAAAATATTGTTAAATAAATAGATGAAACTGAAATTAGCCTCTTAGGATTTTAAGAACTATCGCATAAAGTCCAAGAGCTAGAAACAAGAATGCTGTTCCCTACAGCCAAATATTGCCTTAATTCCTAATTTAACTTCTGCCATTTGATCTAATGTTGCTACATCAAAGCATATGAGTCCTCCACATGTGAGAAGCTTATACTAATTTAAAGCAAATACATCACATAGAAAAGAATGTAAACTCAAAAAGCATCCATGTTTGTTGCATTCTGTTTTTCTACTGTGTGAATTTGTCTCCAGTTCTTGACAACTGTCTTATTTTGAAAGCCTTTTACCTGTTCTCTCTACATCAACCTTTCCCCTTACTTTCACTCTTCCCACAAATGCTGGCAAAATACTTCCCAATGACAGCTTTTATCACAAGATCAAAAACCTATCACAGTTTTCTATAGCCTGTATACAACAGACTTAGAAAATCTTTGCCCCTCTGACTATCCTAGCTTCTTCCTAGGGCTGGATTTGTTACAAGAAGAAACAATCTTCTATTAGGCTCTATATTTTGTTTTCTTTTTATTAATTTTGTTTTTGTTCGTGTCTCCTGTCATGCTGGGGCTCCTAATTTAGAACTTTAAAACAAGACATACAAAGTACCTCTAACATGTAGCTGTATCATCAGTCTCTGTACCAATCAGTGTCCCAGAAGCAAAACAGAATTAGCCCTGGATGGTTGAAACAGAGATCGCAGATTGGATAGTAAGATACCTATAGAATAGCAGTGGTGAGAGGATAACACTGTTCTTAGGATTCAAGAAAATAAAGAGAAAATAGGGCATCTTAGGAGCCCAGTATACATGAAGGCATGAAGGACCGCACTTGCAGAAGCCAAAAACTGAGAGGACACTTCCAAGGCCAGGACTTGGCCTCAAAGCAGGGAGTGGGGAAGAAATGCCCCTACCTTCCCTTCTTGTCTTTTAATGATATCCTCATAGATAACACTCAACTAAATCAAACTGGGATAAACACAGCGAGTCCTGAGCCATGCAAAAGGGTAGGAACCTGATGGTAGTGTAGATTATTTCAAAGCCTTATTTTAGATTTCTGGAGGAAGGTGGTTGCTCACTGCCCATATTTGGAGTAAAAGAATAGCTGGCTATCCTTTACATGCACACATGTACACACACACACACACATACACACACCTTTAAGTTTACTTAGAAGATCATTTTCCTTACTATTAATAATCAATTTCTAAAGATTCCCTGAACAATAAATGAAAAATATATGAATATCTAACTCTAAGGATGTTTGAAAAAGCTACATGAAAACCTACTATGTGGACTGTGCTCAGGATGCATATAGTACAATTGTTTTACTGAACAGACATTGCATCAATCCACCCCCTAAATTCATCACTCCCTCCCTGTAGGTTGGAGCAGCTCTCAGACCAAAGAGAGACATTTCCTTAATGCAGAAGCTAACACACAAGTCAACATGCAGAAAACAAGTGGCCACAGAGTGCTCAGCAACAAGTGGGATGACTGGATGATGCCTCCTCCCCAAAGCCAGGAAACACCACAGAACAGAGAGCAGAAAGACTCGACAGGACATTCTCCACAGTTGAGTGGAGAGTGGGGACTGACTTTCACACGAACTCTGGTGCCCCATATTTGACCACATCCCCTGGATGGGGAGGCCTGGTGGTACTCAGAGGAAGGATAGCAGGCTACCAAGAAGAGACTTGATACCCTATGAGCATATACGGGGGGAAGAGGTCCCCCTCAGTCACAGTCATAGGGGAGGGGAGTAAGGGGAAAATGGGAGGGAGGGAGGAATGGGAGGATACAAGTGATGGGATAACAATTGAGATGTAATATGAATAAATTAATAAACTATAAAAAAAAGTCAGAGGTCAGAGAGGGCCCGAGCAAAACAGTGTCTTGTGGGTGTCAGGACCACTGAAGCCCTGAGCTCCAGGCAGCTGGACAGCATGTTGTCAGCATCCTAACTGAGGAGTTACGGTGGCTTCTTGGGGAGTGCAAGTCCATGGTCCCTACGGTGTAGCTGCTGTTGGATCAAGCTCTCCCCCAGTGAGTGGCCCGATGCACAGAAGGATAAGAGTACCACACGTGGAAGTTAATGGGACATTAAAATAATTTTTTTAAAAGAAGGCATGAGGTGTAGGTAGATGTGGGAAGAGTTCAGAGAGAGATAATTGGTGGGGATTATGACCTAAAATGCATTTCGTGGAATTCTAAAGGAGTTAACAAAAATGTTATTTGGTGGATGTATAAAGTGTCTAATCCTATGGCACTAACTGATCATCACTGTTGTAGCATACTGAATGAAGACTGAAGTCCATGTGTATAACTGTGTATACTCAGCCTCTTATAAAAACATAATGAAGAATGAGGAATCAGTGAGAAGAGTCAGTTATGTATGGAGTGCATGTAAAGCAGACGGCAGCAGCCACCCTTGTTGCTCCTCCAGCCCCCACGCCCCGGACTCTCGACATGTGACAGGACAGCTTCAGGATTTGGCAAGCAGAGACTAATTTTGTTTGCACCGGGGACCTGGATGCCATCGCTCGTTCCTCCTCTCAGTAGCAGACGCTGCCCTGGACAGCAGTGACATCTGTATCCCCAAGGGAGAATGGTCAGCACGGTTTTTAATTTTGCTTTTGGTTTGGGGCAGTAAATACACAAACAGATTTTTTTTTCCTTCCTGTCAGTTTGTATCTAGCTTTGTCGCTGACATTTTTCTTAATGCTTTGTGTATTTGGATTGACCCAGAAACGTATAGCTCCGGGTTTTTTACTTATTTTCCTGTGTCTCTAATTCACCCTCTTTGAGAAAGAAAGAAAGAAAGGAAGGAAGGAAGAAAGAAAGAAAGAAGAAAATACCTTAAAATATTTTGGATGGCTTCTCTCTATCACTAAAGGAATAATGGAAATGGACATTCTGTTCTTTTCTGAGGCCTCTTATATTCCAATATGGTAACATTTAAATATTTTTAGTGCAAAGAAACAAGAAGTCTAGGGGCAATCGATAAGATTCTGTGAGGAATTTGATGCAACTAGGAAAGGGACCTTAAGAGATGGAGAATACTCATAAAAATTGTGATGCTGTGCTCACTAGCCGGGAGTGACATTCTACACTCATCTCTGACTTGCAAATAAAAATGACTGCATGCTTACATGGGTGTACACAGGATGAACACAAATTTGGTCTTTGAACATCCAGGGTTTGTGCTAGAGACAATTTCAATCTCCAGGGTTCAGCATCAGAAGGATTTCTATAATAGAAATCTCTGCTGCTGTTTGTTGAGTCCACATTTGAGGCCACTGAAATGTCCTGTTCAGGCATCCCACAGAGAAAAAGTATCTATCCCCTAAGCATATAAAATAGCATCCTCATTACGGAAACACCATCAGACTCCATAGTATTTGTAATTTCCCTGTGCCCTGGAGCAGCCTTCAAAGGTCAAAGAAAACACTAAAGGCTGTTTCTGTAAGATAATTAGATCAAAACAGAACTGAAAGCTGGCCTCAGGTAGCTATTTCCAATGTGAGTCAGTCACAGGACAATGAAAACCACAACTCATGCCTAAATGTTCTCCTTGGTCAAGGGGAGACTGACAAGACTGAGTCAGAACTTCTGGGTCATTCCTGATTGGCGTCCAGCCAGAGCACCACAGCAAAGCTCAAGAAGCTTCACAGGCAAGTAAGTGAGCAAAATCTTAGACGTGTAGATCAGCCATTCAGTCTCCTTCATCTGCCTGGGCCCAGCTGGATAAACACTTAGAATTTGGTAGAGAAGGATGAACATCCCTTGAACTCTGCAGTGAGTAAAAGACGAAAGTAAAGCAAATTAGGCCTTCTTTTATTTTGATGCCAGAGAGACAAGCAGGATGGTATGCACAGTTCAGTTGGACGAGTAGGTTAGATCAGCCTCAAGTCCCTGAAATACAGGGAGGTAGAGGGGTGTCCAGCCGTGGCCCCTTCCTCTGGCTCCTGAGCAAGTTACTCTGACTGACTCCAGATCCAATTTATAAAAACAAAAACAAAAACAAAAACAACAAAAAAAAAAAGATACACAGAGTAAATAACCTCTAAACTGTGTTGCAACGCCACATCAAAAAAGTTTAATTCCATGAGTGGTAGGCTTCTGTTCCCACGGGGGCTTCATTTCAGGTGAATTGGAGCAGCCAAGTGTGTAGTTCAGAACCCTTTTAGAAAATGGAGTACATAAACACAGTGGGATTTTTCTCAACCATAAGAAAGTATGAAGGAGTGTCGCTTGCAGGAAAACAGATGCAAAAGGAGATAAAAATACTCTGTTTTTGAGACAGGCTTTCCCTGTGCAGCCTCGGCTAGCCTGGGACTTGCTAGGTAGATCAAGTTGGCCTTAAACTCACCGAGATCTGCTTGTCTCTACCTCCACAGTGCTGGAATTGAAGGCGTGCGTCACCGCGCTCGGCCAAGGGACAGGCACAGTAAGCATATTTATTAGGCTAATAGTGGGCATATCATTTGGTTTCTTTCATCTGTAGCCCTAGATTTTTACTGATATATAAAACCATGTGCACAGATACGACATTCTTAGAAGAGCAAAGAAGAGTCATGGGAAGGGAGATATAAAAAGGTCCAGGACCTGGGCGATATGCTCAAAGTAAAATACGTACTTGAAAAAAAAAAATGTTCTTCTGAGACATGGTACAATGTATAGTAGATATACACAATGATATTCTTTAAAAATCATAAATTTTACAAAAATCTTTTTAACAACAGATTAAGCAATGGTTCAGCTAGAATCAGGCAAAACTAAAGAGGCCAGCTCACAAATATGGACAAAAGTCTCTAACTAAGACCATAATTCCGGAAATTATATTATTGTTATGTTGCATATCTGTTGCAGGCTATTTGATCCCATTGTGATCCCTGAGATTGTGAACTATTTAAAAAAAAAAAAAAAAACCTGTCTTTTGTTTGGTGCAGTTGAGCCTTAACACACACCTTTAATCCAAGAGCTTTCTGTATACAAGACTTAATAAAATTAACCCTAGGTCAAGAGGCAGAACAAGAAGCCAGTTGACAGGGATTAAAGAGTAGGAGGGACTTTGAGTTGACGGGTATTTAAGACAGTGTGTAGAGGAAGAAGGAACTCGGAGGCTTTGGCTCTTTAGCTTTTGAGCTCTTCAGCTCCTTACCTTTTTGGACTTTTTGGTCTTTGAGCTAGCAAGCCTTTGGCCTTCAGATTTTGGTCTTTTCCTCTTGGGCTGTCAGCTGAGCTAGTGCATCTTTTGGGCCTTTTCCATCAGGTCATGAGCTGAGTAGGAAGGTCAGCTGGGTGCTTTCCCTGCTTCTCTGAGCTAGCAGGTTTTCACCCCAGCATCTGACTCCTGAGTCTTTATTGGTAAAATAGGATGTTTGGGATTTTCATTTAAAACAAAACACACCCATTTGCTGACATGTATATATCAAAAATTGGTTTGAGGTGACAGATGGACAGATGGATGAAGAGATGAAAAGTAGATAATCAACAGAGAGATCAATCATGTTTTCCAAAATGTTGGATATGTTTTTAAAATTGCAAAAAAAGCTTTACAAAAAGTAAAAATTAGACTAGAGAAAGTCTAGTTTGATAACAAAAGATCAAGGGAATAATAGTATGTCTGTCGTTTAAAACTCTACACAGCATTAAAATGACCTATTGTTGTTCCTTTCAGTTATCCAGAATTTATTTAAAATAAATGTCCCCGTGAGCACTAGCTAACAATGTGAGGTGTTATAAATTAAAAACAGAAATGAAAACATGTCAGAGATGACTAAGCCATTGGAACATTTCCTTAAAAAAAACAGGAGAGCAGTTCCCACATCTCAGGACTGAATGCTGTTTACCTGAGAGGGTGAGACTGAACAGAGACCATATATACCTATGAAAGACAGCAACATTTACATGGAAGTTTCATGGTTAAATCAAATACAAATAACACCAAAACATTGTTAACTGACCGTTTATCATGAGCTTGAAATAGTTCTACCTTTTTCTCTGTCATTTTACTTTTTCAGTCATATTTGATTTCTAAAAAAATAGTTTATTAATTGTGGGAGAGTTTATGCTCATATTGAATCATGGCCCAATTTCTCAACGTCATAGTCAATGTAGCAACTCTAAGTGACATAAGTAAAATATGTTCTCCTAGGGAGAAACGTCTTTTACTGTAGCATAAGCTAGATGAATTTATTATCAGCTCCACAGTATTTTTACACTTATTTATTCACCCAGCAGATACTCACACAGTACTCCTTCCACATGAGGTGCAGCCGACAGAGATGAGGGAGGATATCTGCTTCTTGCCCTCATGGAACTTGCCACTTCATGGGTGAAAAGCTGTCAAATAATCTGACAAACCAATGTACACCTACAATACAGCTGGAAATGAGAATAGGGCTCAAAAGGCATTGGGCAGATAGGTCAGGCTTACCAGGGAAATCGTGGGCTGGAGACATGTTCTATTCCCCAAAGTCCTGCTCACCTGCAAACAGGTAAAGGAGCTATTTCTAAGAACATCCCTTTTTTTTTTTTAAACCACAAAATCCTGTTCTATGGACACCCATTGACTATGTAAATATTTCTATATCCACAACTGGATCTGTTTTTAACTGGTCTTGCTGACAACGTAAAACATCTTGTGAAATAATCCATGGTAACCTGGCAGAAATCTACACCATAACCTAATACATTTGGGTGGGGGGAGTTGGTTTTTTTGTTTTGTTTTGTTTTGTTTTTTGTTTTGTTTTGTTTGGTTTGGTTTTTTGTTTTTTTTTGGGGGGGGTGTTTTGTTTTGCTTTGTATTAGCTGACAAAGGGGCAGGTTTCTTTATGGAGTTTTTTTTTTTTTATTAATTTATTCTTGTTACATCTCAATGGTTATCCCATCCCTTGTATCCTCCCATTCTTCCCTCCCTCCCATTTTCCCCTTATTTCCCTCCCCTACGACTGTTCCTGAGGGGGACTTCCTCCCCCTGTATATGCTCATATACATATTTACTTTGGTTGATTCTCTCCCAACCACGTCTTTTCTTTTATTTCCCCATTTAAGCCTTTAAACCTCCAGTGTTCTCCCTTCCACTTTGGAATCACGTGTGTTCTGCTACCCCCAACACCTTCCTGGTTCAAACAGACCGTCTTGCCAGTCCTGATGTCAGTACCTCCAGCAGTGGCTTCTCAGAGACCCAGTGTATTCCTACAGTGACAAACTACAGCGTTCAGGAGAGCAGAATAAAGTCGGAACTCCCTATGTGTGAAAATGTGCATCCAACAGCAAAGAAATCCTGACCTCAAGAAATGGAAGTTCACAATGGCACGTGGCTACCCATGCCAAACAGAGGGGGTGTAAAGTAAACCCCAAAACTGCCCCTCATTTCACCATCACCCGTGTCCTTTGAGCAGTCAGGGGAGTACTCTATCAAATCTAACCCCCTAAAATGTCATCCTCAGCTTAGAAAATGGAAAAAGAATTCCCAGCAAGAGAGTCTATCGTTGTTTCTTATAGTAGAAAATAATAGCCTGGTTAAACCTAAAGAACCATACTAAGGCTGAGAAAAATTCAATCAAAAAATTAAGTTTAAATGCTGTCATACAACAAATATGAACTAAATTTTAATTTTTTGAGTACATTTACTAAATAAAGAGTGTTTTCAGAATTTCAGAGCATGAAAGAAAAGAAAATTCTAGGTACCTTCTATCTTTACCCATAATGTTCCCAATATAAGATGAGAAAATATAATTTGAATTTATAATAGAGGCTCTTATCTGCATCCAAAGGCAAGCCTGCTTGTTCCTCAGAGACATAAGCTCCATAAAGGGCAGGGACAGCATTTTCATATCCTTGGCCTATGCTCTTGGCATAGTGTCATTGCCATTCAATGCCTTACAAACAGCCGGAGGCGTTTATCATACTAGAATGTTCTTCCCGTTCTTTGTAGCCACAGGAAACCCTTGTAACTCTGGGCAGGCACAATAGTGTATTATCTGATTCAAGTGGTCTTCTTGCAAATAGTATTTTATCATGACACAGATCTCGATAGGATCATTTTTCATATTAAAATGTACTGCAAAATTTTCTGAGTTTTCCACAATTGCACACGTTTAGTGTCATCGTCTTCCACATACAGTGAGATCAACCACTTAGCTACATTAACCCACGAATGAACAGAATGAGTCAGAAAAATTCTGGATATATGTTACACATCTTGCTATATTTGGATAACATGCTTTATAGAGGAAACTGTGCCAAGTTCTGTACATTTTTGTTGACCTGTATAAACTTTATTTTGAAATTTCAAAAATAATTTCATGAGAGATCCAATATAGTCCAGAAAGATCCCTGACTGTGCGATAACCACCCAAGTACTTTTAAAGGCCCAATGGGGTATTCACAAGGGCTTTTATGTTGTCATCAATGATGCCAAGAAGACAAGAGAAAACTAAAGGAGCTAATGACAAAATCCATTGGATAAAAAGGCTTCATTAATTTCTGAGTAAGCTGAACAAATTCATTAAAGCTTACAAATTAATTACATGCTAAAACAAAAAAATGAAAAGTCAATAAACATATTTTCTAGCAAAATGATAGCTAATTAATCTCATATAATCAAAATTCCATTATCATAAATATATATGTTGAGACATTATTGAATAACAAACATGAAGCCTAAGTACCGTGGTTTGAACGTCACCAGCTTTCTTATAGCCGCCTACGGCTAGGAAGTTTGCAGCGACACAACCTGCTCCACCCACATCTCCAGATGAGAAGCCAAGTGGGGTGTTGAAGGACGACACAACCTGCTCCACGCACATCTCCAGATGAGAAGTGGGGTGTTGAAGGACCGGCTTCTGTTTGACTCTTTTGTGGGAGATCATACTATTTTTATATCAAAACCCATCATTCTGGCCCTAGCTCAGCTCATGCCTAGGCAGTCATGTTGGCTGGACTTTATGGGTGTAGCTTCTGACAATGGAAGACGTGATGCATTTATATTATAATTTCAAAAAATAAAATAAGCTTCATCAATCCTCCCCCACTTCCATCACACTACCAGTGATTTTCTTATGCATAGTCTTTCCAACTCCATAGACACATGTCCCAAATACACACTGTGGTTATTAAGAATGAGAAGAACAGACTGTTTGCCTGTTCTCACAATCATATCTCCTAAAAGGTCATTTAAACATTTAATCAAGCCCTTGGCCCTTAGGGCAGGGTTGGGAGCCCTGCAGCTTTGCACAGCACACCGAAGCCAGGCTTTGTGCCAGTCTTGGGGAGGACGCAGGGCAAATGCTCAGGGAAACCAACAATGGAAATACTTTCTGTCACCAAGGCAGGGGAGAAAAAGCTAAACAGTTCCTTGGGCGCTATTAAATTAAACCTCTCAGGCCAATTAAAGAAACCCCTATGGAAAACAAGTCAGAATTCCAGGATGTCCGCCGTGTACTGAAATGTGAACTAACACTCCAGGAAACAAGGGGTAGGTGGGCACATCCTAAATCAATATGAGTTATTTGTTTTCTGAGACTTTGGATCCGCCACAATGCTGCTGCCTTCCACAGGTACAAATACGCAAAAGAGGGCTGTTTCATCAAAGTAGCCCCGACGAATGGCACTCCTCAGGGTGTCAGCCCTACACTGGCAGTGGGCCTGCTCTCTGCCCTCTATCCATGGGTACTTTTCACTTCCACAGCTATCAGCCTGTTTCAGACCTATGCCTTCCCTCTGAGGACAGACAAAGGAAAGATCACAGTGGAAATCCTCTGTGTGCTGCTAATAAGCCTATTTAGAGTCAACGAGAAAGCCTCATTTTGTACCAATAAGAGCCTTCAAGACTTCTACTGAATCAGTAAAACCAAAATGTTTCTGTGTCCTCTCTGTTCTCATTTCACAGCAGCCTGGGAGGCAAGGCTGAGCAAAACGCCAGACACTGTGACCTCTACACTTCCTTCCTCCTCTGATGTCCCCCAGCTGTTGGCTGAAGGGGGCGGTGGGGGGTGGGAATGGGGTTCAAATTTTATTTAATTTATCTCATAGTCTGATGGAATCCTGAGCCATACATCGGTTTTGGATAATCTCTCTGTGATCTGCTGAATCAGCATATCCCAGTTCTCTCTCTTGACGAAGAAATGAGTATTGCTCCCATCCCACGCCCTGCTAACACAACCTGCTCTTTCCAAAAGATGTCTGGCTGGAAACACAAATGGAGCCTGTTTCTACCTGTGCCTCATAGCAAGGAGAGTACTGTGCTGCTTGTGGGCCATGAGCACAGGGAGAGTTCAAGCCAGCATCCATCTGTAATCTTCCCAAGTGAAAATCTGCAATTCTAACCACGTGAGTGAGGTGATGGAAGCAATCACACCTGCAGCTGGAAGGTCATGGGCGGGTCAACTACTTTAATGGGAAGTTACATGGGTGGGATGACACTCCCCAGTTGTCAGAATACGGTCTTCTTCTATAGCCACTAGACACATCCCATATCAGCCAACTGTCAGGCACAGTGTAACAAGCTAGGCAACCTTTCTGAAAACAAAGGAAACTATATGCTTAGACTCAATGGTTTAGTAATATGATATGCTGGTATCATAAAAAGGAAACATAAATTTGAGTGATATTTATGAACACTGAGCAACGTCATCACCACTCAGCCCTAGAAACAGGGAGAAATGAGAAGTAGGAATAATTTAGGAAGATTATGTTACCCGTGTAAGACCACACAGCTAGGACATAGCCACCAGTGGCACTGAGAACTTTACTATACACAGAGAGCCTAATGGAAATGCCATGTACCTCTTAGGTCTTATGTTCTAGTTGACAAATTTGCCAACGTCTTGAACAGGTTTTCACTTCCGCTGCGAAGAAAATTGCTTAGCTAGAATCCTGTCCAACTGGACACTCGTAGCACATCGGTGCCCTGTGTAAAATATGCTGGTAGAATAGAGGGCATAATGTATAAAGATTTAAAGGATTTTGATGCATTAAGAAACAACGTTTATTATATATATATCATAATTTTTCAACTTATATTGAAATACATCTAAATAAAATATGGCCGGACAGCTGTATGCTGTCTCGTTTTCACTAGGTCCCACACTGTCTTCACTAACTGGGTGACCATCTTTAGAAAGTCACTGGGTAACTCAAAGTTGGAGCAGATTAAATTCTCTCCACCTGTCTGTTGTGCTGTGCTATCCTTTTCTGCTGTGAATCAGCCCTAGATGCAACCGTAACCACAAGGACCAAGGCGTTCCCTTCCTAAGGCTCGGGAGCCACTGTCCCATCTGCAGCACTGGCTACAACCGCTTTGCCAACCACCCTTTCGTCATCACGCCAGTGGCCAGCAGGGTAATCCCACTACAGCTGGGAGAACGTGGTCAGGGTGAGCTGAGTTGCATGAGGGATGTGCTGAAATAAAGTTGCTGCATCTTACTGTCTACTAGGAGACTCACGAACTGTAGGAGGCTGCTTATATCACACGTAGTGCAATAACATAGGTAAATCAAATGTTTGGCTCCGTTTGCACTAACTGTATTTCAAATCCTTGATAGCCGTGCACAGATAGTGTGTACTCTATTGAGCAACAGAAATATAAAGCAATTTCACTCACCAAAGAAAGTTTTTTGGGCAGTTCTGGCCTAGAGGAAGAGGAGTCTTTGCCCATCAGCAAGCAGCACTAGTTACTGTATCTTCTGTGTATCAGACAGTAAGTTCTGTGCACACTGTCTCTTTCAATTTCACCAAGGTCCTGTGAGGTAAGTACTGTTATCATGCACTCGTCTAGACCCGAGGCTACTAGCCACGGACGCAGAGACACAATTAGAAGGGCTCTGACTGCTCTCACATGTGTGCAAAGAGCCAGAGTCTTGATCATATCAGATCTGTTTCCGTCTGGCACCCTCATTCTTTCCGTACGTCAGCCGTATTCTTCCACGACAGCTTTCTGGAAACATGCATCTGTTCACTTTTGTCTAAGTCCTGCTCATATCTTAATTTCAATGTTAAACTTTACAACTTTTCCCTTCCCTACATTCCTTCTCTACGCTGTGTGTTCCTGTTCCCATTATGAAAGACACTTCAATGGAAGGGCATGGCTTAAAAAGCCATCTTTCCAAACAGCCTGTAAGCCCAAGGAGAACAGCACTGTCCTTTGGTTGTTCCTTGCCACACCCTCGGCACCTTGCAGAAAATGACTGACAAAATGTAAATGATAAATAAAATATGACATGGACTCATACTTTTCACAAATGTGTTTTAAAGAAGCCTTTAACCCCAGCATCCATGGAGGCAGAGGCAGGTGGATCTCCGTGAGTTTGAGACCAGCCTGGTCTACAAAGCAAGTCCAGGACAGCCAAGGCTACACAGAGAAGCCCTGTCTTGAACTACTCCCACCCTCCCCCCAAAAAGAAGAGTCACACACATGTGGAATGAATAACATTGCATTGGGAGACCTGGCTACTAAGCCAAGAAATCAGTGGAGTCAGTCAAAGCAACTCAGCCCCGTTCTGGGAAAGGCCTTTCAGGGTTAAGACAGGAACAAAGAAAGAAGCAAGCAACAAGCAGACTTCAGGCTTTCAGGCAGTTAAGGGTTTTCGGTAGTTCACCCAGGGCCACATGGACCCCAGTCTGGTTTTGTACAACACGAAAGGACTGAGCTGGCTTCTGGACACATCTAACTTATATACTTTATGTGCGCTTATTATTGAAAGCACTTTTTCTGACATTTTCAGAGTTGTTTTTTTGTCCTTGATGTGGCAAACTTTTTAATCTTCTTTTGGGGATTTTGAAAATACAGGTGCATCCGTGCGTGTTTTGTTAAATTTAGAAATGAAGTTTTCTGCTTTCAAATTTTCTTATGAGAAAACACACACACATACACATACACCTGTATATTTTACTGATCTACATATTTATTGAAGGTGGTATATAAGACACAGGTTACTGATTGCATAATTTTGCGTTTGCTGATAAATATTAAAAAATTTCATTTATATGATCCTGTGCAGGCAACAACACCTTGGATTTATCTGGAATCCTTAGCACAGCTGTTCAGAAAGCTGCAGGTGGAACTGGTGTCAGTGTAAGCTAACTACCATGTCCCCAAAGCCTGGAAACTGCTCAGAAATACAGACTAGTCCATCCCAGACCCACAGAATCAAACGTCCATGCTAATAAATCATGTGAGTATACTGTAGGGACTCAGCCTTTTTGGGGGTGTTGGTATATATTACGGTTCCCACAAAGCTGATCTGTAAAGTGGGCAATTAGGGAGTTTCTTTGTTTTGCTTTCATTTCACGGAGAAGTAAAGAATGAATGAGCAAACTAATTATAATTTAGCAAAGTGACCTGTCCCAATCCACTGGCACTGGCCTTAAGAATAGAGCTATAAAATCACAGTCTTATCTCTATTCTTATAAATGGCTGGGAAACAGAAAAACTATATGAAAGGCTTTGAGGTGTCCTAGACTCACTAACAAAAACCACACATATGATCAGAGTACATTGAAGTATATTGAAGTACTTACCATTTTCTGTGGGACAGGATGACAACCAATTGAATTCTGCCACCACCACCACCTTTTACTTTCTAGCTAGTGATTTTTCAAACCAACAATGCATGGTTGTTGTGTGGGATGGCCCCTGCAGGCTCATGTGTTTGAATAGTTGGCTCCCAACTGGAGATGCTATGTTTGGAAACTGTGCAACCTTTTAAAAGCAAGGCCTGGATAAAAGACATGGGTGGCTGGGATAGGGTGAGAGCGGGGTTTGAGGAATAGCCCAGCACCATTCAGACACACCCCTTCTGGTTCCAGCCCCTGAGACATAAGAAGCCACACTGTAAAAGCTGCAGGTTGCGTAGACAGAGCTATCCCAGCCTCTGTGCCATCTTGCCCAGGTGGACTGGACCCTTTAAACAGTGAGCCAAGGCGAATATCTCATCTCTAAAATTGCTCCTGCAGGCATTCTGTCATAGCAATAGGAAAACACATGTAAAGCATCAGAAAGGAGCTAACAGAAGTATTCTTGAATGTGTGGCAAAATCATGAAATAAGTAAGCAATAAAACAATTGAGGGTAAAATGACAAGGACAAATTCAAATAAGGACTCCGGGATTCTAGTTACAGCTCTGAAGCTAACATTCTTGAGTGTTTTTAATAATTTACTTCCTTGGTTTCCAGTTTCTTTATCTAGAAGATTAGAGGATTGTTTTTATTTTACATTCTCTCCCTGAATTCTGAAATCTAGTATGTCTGGAATCAGTGCCTGTTTTCTGCCATCTCAGATGCACCTATTGAAATTCAATACAGAATTTGAGAAATGGAATAAATAAGTAATTCTGTGATTTTTTTTTTTTTTTTTTTTTTTGGCTATTTTACTTGCCAAGAACAGAAGCAAATGGGCCACTGGCCACCTTGGAGTGCTAATATATAGACACTCTCCCTGACAGAATCTTAGTCTGGGCAAGGGGACAAACGAGACTACCAGAGCACGTTGTAATTTGGAGATTATTATTTTCATATCTTTTCATTATGAGTCACCAAATCAAATTACAGAAGTCTTACCCACCACCTCTCTTTCCCCCACTAACCATGGAGCCTTGTGAGCCCTGAGAATGGAGCAGAGCATCCTCATTTCAGTAGCAAATAATGACTGCTGAGGAGTAGCTACCCCAGAAAACTCACCTATTCTCTCCGGCACAAGAAAACAAACTGACAGGCCTTTTCCCAGAAGCTAATTATTGTGCTTGCTATTTGGTTCACTGACAAAATTGCTTGTTTGTAGCAAGAAGCATATTTGTGCATTGCGTTTTCCATTACCACCATTTCTATCATCATAAATAAGAATCAATAGGCCATTTGATGTAGCATATGCTCGCCACTGTTTATAACCTGAGTGTCAGCCGTATACAGGCCAAGCTGTGTGGTGCAGTGTGCTGGCTGAGCTTTGAAACACAGCAGGCAGGGAAAGAACACTAAGCTTAAAAAGGTAGTATTCATCTGTCAGCATCTGCAGGCAAGGGGGAGCTGTCTGTCTGTACAGATGCTGCACAGTGCCTGGCACACAGTGGTTTAGACAAACGAGTCATCAGGTGTATGAATGACAGGTAAATGAATAGACGGGTCATCAGAATTTCCTGTGGAGTCGATGGGCCTTCTTGGGATAGTGTTCTTCTGGCAACAGCAAGAGTATTTACAACTTCCGGGTGCAGAAATAAATGCAGAGACAGAGACATAGTGTGAGCTGAAAAACTGTGCCGCCCCCTTCCCCGCCTGCCGTGAGATGATGGCTGAATCATATGCACAGGTTCCTGTGATAGTCACTATCAGAGTCCTCACAAGACAAAGCACCAAGTGAAAAGGACGGTCATTAAGTGGGACAGATGACATCTCCAAGCAAACCTCTTTCCAGCCAGTAGCATTCTGGCTGAACAAAGTAAAGCCGTGGAGGGACTGATAAGGAAGGACAAAGAGAACAAAAAGAAGCAATGAAGAAACAGTGGGAGAGAAGTTTGAGGCAGAGGCCAGAGTGAGACATATGCATGTGGAAATTTTGTGGAGACTGGAAGACAAATGAGAGCACATTTCCCAAGGGAGTCTGAATGTCTGGGCATGGTGGAGTGGAAAGGCACTAACGCTGACAACAGAATGAGGAGAGGAGGGAGGGAAAGGCCACAAAAATGTGTATGAAACAACAGCCATCACCACTGATAACACAGATAGGAGCCTCCTTTTCTCTTCCTGAAAAAGACAAAGGGAATTTTAAGTAGGATTAAGTAGCGGTAGCTTTCAGAACTCAGCAGCTCTCAGAAGCAATAATAACTACATAAATAGCTAAGTGGGTGCTAGGAGTCGCCTCACTTGGAGTTCGGCCAGCATATCAAAAGTTAGAAGCATTTACACATCTCCCTGAAAGCTTTCCTGAGACACTAGGCAGGGAGATCATCTCCAAGAACTGTCTGAAGCATGCTAACATTAGGAAGAGTATGCTCCTCACTGTTGGAAGAAATTCTGTCTCCCCAAAATTAATAAAGCAGACGCCAGGCCTGCTGGGATGCACACTCTTACCCATGTACGTATTGCCAGCATCACCCCCAATGGAAGCAAACTGCTACAGTCACCAACTACTATAGTCTAATGTAAGAATTTACTCAACACATACAATCCACAAGTGATTGTCTAAGTGGGGGAAGAAATCTTTGTGAATTCTTAGCATTCCCTTTTCTCCTTGTAAGCAGTTAAACATGATCTTAAAAACTGAACTTAATGAGAGGAGGCACGTGCGGCGGTCAGGGAACAACTTGCAAGCATCAGTTCTCCCTTTGTACCTTGTAGATCTCAGGGATCAAGTTTAGGTCATCATGCCTGGCGCCGAGTGGCTTTTCCCAGCGGTCCACTACAGTGGCCCTAAACACGAATTTTTAAAAATCCAATTTCAAAAGTAGTTTCCAAACCCTGGAAAACTTCACTCATGCAAATACATTAAGTTTTCCTCACAAGTATTTGACCACTAACGTGGTTGATCATTTTTCCCTTATTCCCCAAAATAGACTACAGCAGTAATCTAAAGCACAAATACCTTTTTGTACAAATTGTAAATTTTCAGAGGTTACTTTCTTAGAATAAGTTATAACATCACTCATTGTTTGTTATAAAGCAGAGACAAGCTACTTCAGTGCCCTCCAAATGGTATTTTAATGAAAATAATATTGACCCAGTTCCCTAAACTACAGTCCCCGCCCCCAGCACTTAAACACCACTTTCATTACACTAAAAATAGTTCTAATTGAACAAATTATTCCATTTATAACAATATCCAAATAATTCATGGAAATATGAAGCTCACCTGCCACCATAGCTGCATTTAACAATAAACCAGTTCAGCATTTATGTCTGAAAGAAGTGCTAAGTATACGTTGTCTAAAGATGCTAACAGTAGACTCGTGTATCTTTATGTACTTGGAAAATGGTTAGGAAAACCTGGTGATTCTTCAAATAGCCCATTAATAAAGGATATGATAGGTTAGGTAGTGTTAATTTTCTAACACACATACACACGCTCATGCATGCACACACGCAAGCTACAGGAAAAAATAAGTTTCTCTATCTCATGAGCTAGTATAGTTTCAAAGCCAAGTCTAACCAATAGGACTTGAGTTTGTACCAGACCAAATTATATTATTCCAAATGCAGTAGTAAGCAAGGGATGAGAATATAAGTTGGTGAGAAACACATGTCACTCTGTGTGTAAATTCTCTCTGTTATGGCTTGAATCTCAATCAGCCTAATAGACTCTTATTTTTTGAGCAGTTGGTCCTCTGATGACACTGCTAGCTTGGAAGGCCTTGAAAGCTTTGGGAGGTAGGGCCTAGTCCCAGGAATTAGATCAGTAGAGGTGTGCCCTTAAAGGCTGGACTCCACCTCTGGTCTCTGCCTTCCTCTCTGCTTCCTGTGTACCTAGTATGTAGTTATCCAACCTCCTTTCTCACTTCCTCTTACCCTATGTTTCAACTCACAATGGGAGAAGAATTAGTAGAGCCAACAACTCCAGTGGGTTGACATCTCTGGAACGTGAACCAACACCACCTGCTTTCTGGCTTTTCCTGTTTTGGTTTGGTGTGTTTTTTTTCTTACCAGAGAGATGAGGAAATTAATGGATACACTCTCCTTATGAACCTGTATGAACTGGTCCTTTACTTCCAACTGTTCCTTGTGAATCCTCCTCTCTGAAAATCTGGACCTTTGCTGTTGTCACACTCTTTTCCATGCCTTTCACCCCAGGATCGACCTTTGCTTTCATTTTGGATGCATGCTCTCAAATTCTTCTGGTCACCAACTATGCATTGGACTTGCAGTAATGTATTTTTAACTTTATTAATGTATAAGCTAAGAAATAAGGCCGCTATGAACATGGTTGAGCATATGACCTTGTTGTATGCTGGAGCATCTTCTGGGTATATTCCAAGGAGTGGAATAACTGGGTCTTGAGGAAGCCTTATTCCAAGTTTTCTGAGATAGCATCAGATAGATTTCCAAAGTGGCTGTACTAGTTTGCATTCCCACCAGCAAATGAAGGAGTGTTCCTCTCTCTCCACATCCTCACCAGCATGTGGTATCACTTGAATTTTTTATCTTAGCCATACTGATAGGTGTAAGATGGAATCTCAGAGTTGTTTTGATTTGCATTCATAATAGCCAGAACCTGGAAACAACTTAAATGTCCCTCAGTCGAAGAATGAATAAAGAAACTGTGGTACATTTATGCTATGGAATACTAGTCAGCTATTAAAACCAAGGAAATCCCGGCATTTATGGACAAATGGATGGAACTAGAAACAGTCATACTGAGTGAGTTAACCCAGAAGCAGAAATACTCACATAGTATATACTCACTTATAATTGGACACTTAGCCCAAGAGGCATGTCCCATGAAAGTCTTTACTTATCAGGAGATTGGGATAGATGTGAGTACATCCTATTGGGACTCTAGATGAGAGGAGTATGGGAGAATGGAGAAATAGAAGGATCCAGTGGGTCCTAGAAACCTACAGGAAGAACATGAGGATGAGAGGAACTGGGCCCAGGGGTTCTGCTCAAACTACTGCACCAACCAAGAACAATATGTGCAGTAAACAATGAACCCCTACTCAGATCTAGCCAATGGACTGGACATTCTCCACACTTGAGTGGAGAGTAGAAACTGACTCTGACACAAACTCTGGTGCCCCATATTTGACCTCATTCCCTTGGTGGGGAGGCCTGGTGGCATTCAGAGAAAAAATAGACAGGATACCAAGAAGAGACTTGATAGCTTATGACCATATGGTGGAGGAGGAGGTCCCCCCTGGTCACTGACATAGGGGAGGGGAATAAGGTGAAAGTAGGAGGGAGGGAGGAACGGGTGGATACAAGGGATGGGATAACAATTAAGATGCAATCTGAATAAATTAATTAAATAAAAATTAAAAAAGAAAAAGAAAGAAAAAAACTTCCATTAGCTAATAAGATACGTTGGTGTCTTGGCTTTCAACTAATGGCCTTTGACTTTTCCTGGAGATCTTCCCCCACCCATAGGATAACTAGGTTCTGCCTTCCCCTTCTTATGATAGCGCTGTTTTGTGACATGTAGATTAGATATCGCTGGCATCTCTGGCCATAGCAAATCAGACACATTCACCCTTGACATCCCTCTCACTGCCCAAGGTCTGTAAATGTCTCTGAGTCACAAAATAAACTCTCTCCCATGCTTGTGTCATTCTTCCTCCATGACCATCTGAGAGTCCAGTGATTCTGAGGAAGGAAGGGTTTTCTTCCTCCCTCGGGAATCGCTGCTGGACGCGCCCAGCTTGCCTGTGAAGCTTAGCTTCTGGACCACCCTGGGCTTGACTGCCTGTCAGTCAGCCACGTGCTGCGAGACCCATGCTGACCACAGTGAAGCTCCCTCCGGGCCTGCATCCCGCCGGACCTGCCTTCCAGTGGTGGCTTCTGCCCACTTCTTTTGCGAAGCTTATCATGGCTGTAACAACAGGCTTTTTGAGGGCGAGTTTCTGCTGCCGTCTGTTGCCAGCAATCTCATTCTAAAAGAGCTAACTGTAACACCCAGTAGAAAACTCATCTCCACCACTTCTGGAGAGACGAGGAGCCTTGCCTACCACAGGGGCCTCACTCTAAGCCATCCCTGGGTAAGGAACAGGAACTTTGATCTTGAGGTTCCTATTCCTTTGGGACGCAGGCCGCGCCTGGACCAGCCCACTGGACGTGCAAGCCAGGCCACCATGAGAATCATACCAATTAGAAATTCACCTTGGAGGACTTCCCTCTTTCCCTTCTCTGCCTCAGTGCTAATCCCTTACCATGTGCTAAGAACAGCTGTGAGAGCATCTGTCCTGCATGTGCCCCATTCTGCCCCCGGTGGTGACTACCTATGGCCAGGGCTGTGGCTGAGTTCAAGGACCTGCCCCTTTTTGCTTCCTAATTCTCTGCCTTCCTCTTACCTTTCTGCTACAAGAATCTTTTCTGAAACTGCCATCTGAGCAGTTCCTCTGACTGAAAAGCCTACGTAAATCCCCAAATCCTTCAACTCCAGAAACTCTAAGGAGAAATTAAAGGTTATTCGTTATTTTCCTTTTATCTGTCCATTGCTGTCTTCAATTGGAATACTCTCACACTCCAAGAGGTTGTTGTTTGCTTGTTTGTTTGCCTTCCCCAAACAAAACAAACCAAAGGCTCTTTCTGGCTTTAGACACCGTTATTTTCCTGTCTTCACATGATTGTCATCTATACATGACAGCAAGGGTCTCCTCTCACGTGTCACCCCTGTGTGAGTCACCCTTGGACCACACAAACTAACTGCTATCCTCTCTGCCAGGCCCATCCTGCCTCGCTTTCATATTCTTTTTTCTTTCATTTGTCCTAAATTCGTCTCAGCATCTGGAAGTACTGGTTCACGTCACATTTGCTTAATCGCTTCCTGCCACAACAGATGCACGTGTAAATTCAGGAAAACAGATCTTGTCTTCCTTCCCCCCGTGGTCGGCTTAGGAAACCTGAAGTAAGATTATTTTTGTACCAATTTTTGCATCTTCATATTCTTTCTGGTTATATGTCTGTGCTAACATTCAGCATATTCCCACAAGATGTGAGGTATACAGAAGTCAGGACATCCCAAAACATAGGTGAAGAGGGAAAATCGTGTCCAAATATTGTAGTTTTCAGTGTAGTGATCCTTAATGATTTCTGGGGTTCTTTAATCATGATACTAATAATAATCTTTAAATATCATTTTCAATGTGTTAGTTTCTAATTATATTAAAAATAAATGTTTACATTAAACTTATATCCTAAGTATTCAAATTGCTGCTTAGTAGTAACGGCTGAGGTTCCATGCCTGCTTCTATTACACAATCATGTTATCTGCAAATAAATGTAGTTTTATTCCTGGACTCAAAGAGGGCCATTCAATGATTATTATTTAAAATACAAGCTATAGAGACTGAAAGCATCAGAAATCATAGCTGTTGGGAATAACTGTTATGCTAGATGGAGAACAACAGCATAACGGAGGAATGCATTGTAATAGTTGACAATTCCTTACAGGAACTTATGATCAATTTAGTACCCTACCTTGCCCATTTGCCTATATCCTATAAAATACATTAAGGTGTTTTCCAGAAAGACACTTAAAATATGTTATTCAAATACAACTGAAATGCCCCAGTGCTGGCCACATGGTATATTTTGGGTGAATGGTTGTTGGTAGAGTGTAAAAGCCAATGAACAAGCCACAGTTTACTGAATGATGGAACCGTTCTCTTCCCTGTTAAAGAAACATGAGACAGAAGCAAAGAGGGTTCCCAGTCATGGCGGAGAGAAACCCTTTCTTCCTTAGGTAATGCTGAAACAACTACAACGAGAGAGACATGCGACGGTCTACCTGTGCATTTCTTTATGTGGCTGTTCCTCTTCCCGTGTGATCCTAATTTGCATCCGAAATTCTCCTCCCAAAATTCTGCAAACCACACATTTCTTCGATTATTGGCAAGAGTTCGGCTTCTAAAGTACCGATCAAACCCTGTGTTAAAGAAAAAAGGTATGGTTTCAATACTCATTCGAAATCAAGACAAAATACCACCAGAACTTTGAATAAATGTTTCATTGTACAATATTTATAGCATATAATATTTTATATATTGTGTAATTATATATATGTATAAAACAAATGAATAATTCTTTTCACTCTCCCCTAACATGAATTGACACTCCAGATTTTGCTGCATCTAAACCCACTTCAGTCTCTATGTTTCCTGTATGTTCTATTATCAGTTAATGCAATGAGGCAACCAGTAATGGTACAACCTTATTTAAAGTCATGGCTAAATAGTATAAATGGTTAGCTTTCCCAGGTAGCCACCTCCTTAAGAGAAGACATCTGGAAACAATGCTTTTCCTTAGAGGATAACGTTAAAGATAGGAATTTAGGTCACTGTCAAGAGTTTTGGGAAGATATTTGGGAAACAGACCATCTGTCTTTGAGTGTGCTCCAAATTTTTCCTGTTTCATTTATTTCTCCATAGGGTCAATTAGCATAATGTATTCAGAGTTTATTAATCAAACACTTTCCCTCCAAAAATGCTAAAACCATCACAAACGTCCATAAAATTGCACAAAACTCAACTACAGTAACTAGCATCATGGAAATGTCTAATTTTAATAATGGTGCTTTTTTACAAGGAAAAAAATCTTTAAAATCTATATTTTAACATATAATAGTTACATAGTAGAAATGATTACTGTGCCAATATAGGTGTATATTTCATTCAGACTCATCAGTGATGAGTATAATACAGATTCAAATTATAATTTTAAGTGTTTAATTTGCTTTTTTCTCCAATTTTGCAGTTAAAACCCAGAGCCATAAGCACCCCAACCAAGAGCTTGACCACTGAGCTATGTCCCCAGCCTGTATTTGAACTTTGATTTGATTGAAATAAAATTAATTATCTTTATTGCATCCTTACCATCAATTGATGCCCTTTTGGGTAATATCGTCACCGCCCCTTCTGCGATCTCCTCCTGCTGATAAACAGGAGCTATTTTGGATCCCCAGCTATCTGAGCCAATCCATAGAAAATGCCCGCTCTGGTTTAGCTTTTTTGCTGCTTCCAATATCCTCCTATGAAAATAAAATTAAATTAAAATATAGCACTTATTAAGAAGCACTGGCCTGAGTGTGTCCTCCAAATTTTATGTATCATGGAAATTTTAATTTCCCAAGTCGTATGTGGTGAGATTCTTGGGGGAGAAGTCAGGAGCGTGGATCCCAGGACTATATGAATGTCTTTATGGGAGAGGAGCAGAGCCCAGAGTGAGATGCTTCTCTGACTTGCCATAGGATGCCCTCATGTTTTCATGCAGAAAATAGGTCCTCATCAGCTGCCAAGAAGCAGCTTAGGACCATACTCCTGGGCCTTCAGAGCCAAGAGCCAAACAAGCTTCTTTTCTTTATAAATCACCCAGTCCATAGGCAAACATGCTTTTTTATTATTTCTTTAACAATTATCCAATTCTAGCATTTAGAGATAGCAACAAGAAGTGGACCAACACAACCAGTTTTATAAAGTTAAACACACTCAGTGGGTCACCGTTAAACAATCGGTCAATCATTCAAATTGCTTGAGCCTTATCCTCTCCTAGCAGCTGAGACTCCAGCCCACACTAATTGGGCTAATCCTTAACCTGTTCCCACCACCATGCAGCTGCCTCTCATTCTAACTTATCTCATCTCCCTGAGTCCCAGGTTTTACTCTGCGGGCATTGCAGATGAGGAAACGAGAAGGCTGTGACGTCAGAAGCAGAACACAGTCTGCGGGTGCACAGGAGCCTAGCAGTTCCGGTGAAATCTCACACGCTTTTTACACTGTTCATAAAATAGCTTTGGAGAGGGTGTGGGCACAAATCCGACCATACGTCCTGCAGGGACGCAACCAGCACCTGATATCATCCTCGTTGGCGAACATGATCACCGCGCGAGCATTAGGTGTTTCCAGCAGGCGCCTGATAATTTTTTCGAATTCTCCAGGCCTTGGTTCACGTGGAATTTTCTGTGATTGAGCAATGCACACACCGCCTGTTTGGAGGAAGGGAATTGTTTCAGAAAAATCATTTACTTATTTTATTAAAACTTAATGAGGTTAAATACATTATAAAAGCACAAGTTACTACAAAAAATTGTTTCCTTAAACATTTGTCACTCTAGCCTATTGAAAGTAGTTGCATACACACACACACACACACACACACACACACACACACACACACACACACATATATATATACATGTATGCACTAAGTGAATAACACCAATATGAGTTTTGGTTTCTTTCACAAATTTAAACATTTTGTTGTTGTTTGTGATGATGATAGTGATGGTTTAGAGAAGAAATGTAACCTGTCTAAGATCTGTGAGTAGATCCTAGGGGTGGATGGAAAAAAGGAATCCTTTAAGTTTATTTATTGTAAGACTGAATGAGAGTAATAAAGTTAACAAAATCTCTGACCACGCATTCCGTGTGAGGCCACTGTGGAACCTCTGACCATGCGTTCCGTGTGAGGCCACTGTGGAACCTCTGACCACGCATTCCGTGTGAGGCCGCTGTGGAACCTCTGACCACGCATTCCGTGTGAGGCCACTGTGGAACCTCTGACCACGCATTCCGTGTGAGGCCGCTGTGGAACCTCTGACCACGCATTCCGTGTGAGGCCGCTGTGGAACCTCTGACCACGCATTCCATGTGAGGCCGCTGTGGAACCTCTGACCACGCATTCCGTGTGAGGCCGCTGTGGAACCTCTGACCACGCATTCCGTGTGAGGCCGCTGTGGAACCTCTGACCACGCATTCCATGTGAGGCCGCTGTGGAACCTCTGACCACGCATTCCGTGTGAGGCCACTGTGGAACACCCAAGCTCCTTTTTCTGCTTTCCTTTACCAGTAGATCTCATTTAAATTTAATTTTGACGGTGACTGGCAACACCTCATCACTTTTCAGCAGGGTGTGCTGTAAGACCAACAGTCTTCATGTTAGCCAACAAAACTCAAAGGTTCAAGCCCTCTGCTGACATAGATCATACAAATAGAAATAACTATTGAAGGCGAAATGAAGAAAGGGAGGGAAAAAGAAAGAAAGGAACGAAGAGGAGGGATCCAGGATGCTTCTTTCACTCTTTCCTAAAACAATGAAGAGCCAAAGAAATGTTAGAGAAGACTCCGCCTCTGAGATTGGATAGGGGTAGAAGATCATGCCTTTTCTAATTGCAGTAGAGCAGAGACAAGTTCTAACACTGGAAGAGAAAATAGAATTAGCTATAGGTTTCGGTTGCATTGTAGCTTCAATGGGCTTTTTTTTTTTTTTTTTTTTTTTTTTTTTTAGTGAGCTGAGAATTAGTCACCATTTGTGACACTGCTGCAGTAAGCAAAAATATTTTCACTCCCAACAGCTGACTGTAACTTCAGTTACCCAACAATTATTGGCTGCCATTATGTGCTCCGCAATAGATTCTGAAAGATCTGTCCAGCACAGGAGACACTGTCTATCTGGAGGCACATGCTATCGTAAGTTACAATGGAATAGGAAGTAAACTAGAAGATTATTAAAAATAATGCATCATGCAATGGGAGCAGGGAAGGAGGAAAGTCACTGCTCGACAAAGCCAGATTTCAAAACAGAAACATAGATGAGAGAGAGAGAGAATTTATAATAAAGTAGCTTTATGTCAGTCTAGACTATACATGGGTTAAAGCTGAAGTTGACAAGAACAGCAGAGCAAGAACACAGTGGTCAGTCACAGGAAAGGCTGTGTATAAAATATCTATGCTTTGAAACTCAGACCCCGGGGTGAGAGCACTGAGACAAGACTGTTGAGAGGGCAGTGAGTAGCAAGGATTAAGTCCTCGTGGATACAGGGATTAGGGACACTTCTTAAAGAAGTAAAAATGGAAAAAATAGAAGGGGAGGAAGAAAAGGAGGAAAAAGGAAAGGAAGGTTCCTAGGAAAGAAAAGAAAGAAGGAAGGAAGGAAACAGGAAGAGAGGAAGAAAGAGGAGAGGCCAGCGAACTCTCTTACACCACAGGCCATCTGAGAACACAATTTTTAAAAAATCAATTGTCTGTGAAACAAGAAATGAGCTATCAGAAAAACCTAATCACTTCGGCACTCCGATCTCGGACTCCTGTTTATAAGCCACAAGCACACTGTAATTTATTACAGAAGCTTGCCTGAACTAAGACATTACATAACTAGACTTTACCCTGAAAAAAATGACAGTACTTCATTAAAGCTAATACTACAGAAAGAGATAAGCTTTGTTTTAGGGAGAAAAGTGAGTCTAGCAGCAGATATCCAGTTGACTGTGCGTGATCAGTACAATGTATACAGCAGGAATGGATGAGTATAACCAATAAACAATGATTATTTTCTTATATGTCTGAAAATATGAAAAGTCACTGTTGTAGTATAAATGTATTTACTAAACTTATATATATTCCTCAGGAGTAGAGTTGTTCATCACCAACCAATCAAGCCGCGCAGTGGCCCATACTTAGCCAGCTTACAATTATAGCAGTAAGACTAACAACGATCAATTCATAACATTGCAAATATTTATTTAGGGTCCAGAATTTTACAGCCATTTGTAGGGCACGATGATACAATAGTCAATAAAATGAACATGGCCTCTGCCTTCATAGAATTTAGAAATATGAGTAAATCAGGCATCACGCAAAAAGAAGTATGAATTATGGCGAGCCCTATAAAGAGAATAAGGAAATTTAACTTGGCTGGTGCAGTGGTCAGGAAAAGCTACTCTGAGGTGGTATAATTCAGACGGCTTCAAAGGGATGGGAGATGTGTAGAGAATAGTGTGGGAAATGGCAGGAAATAGGTGGTTGAACCAAAGTAAGGGGTTGAGAAGCCAGGCCTTGATGGCCCATAGGAAACACTGGTTCCGTCAACGCGATGTTTCATAGATGAAAATGGATGAGACCTACTGGAGGATGCCCAAAGTGTGATGACTGGAAGCAGAAATCCCGTGAAGGTGGTTGTCAGCATGCAATGTGAGGAACAACACCTGAGGCTGCACCACTGAAGGGAGGACGAACAGAGAGAGCTCTGCTGGAGGTCTGACCCAATCTGTGGCTCCCTATTGGTTAGATGTAGACAGCGAAGTGACAGGAAGCCACTAGGTACACAGCAGTGGATTCGGTCATGGTGACGAGTTCTGTGATGAGATGATTAAACAGCAGGGAAAAACAAGAGGACTGGAAAGTGTATGTGGAAGGAAGTGAATAATTTATTTTTTTACAAGGCCAGTGACTTCAAAATACCAGTGGGACATCCATCAGGCTGAAATGGTGTTTCCGGGGTTAAGGGAAATGCAGGTGCCATTCTGTCCAGTATTGAGATTTCGGGGTTGTTAGTGAGATCAGCAAAGAGAAAAGCAGGCTGAGAGAGATCTGAACAAATTTCGTGCTCTAGATGGAGAGCCAGTGAGAGGCTGGGAACAAAGATCATATCTTTGAGAAAATTTTCAGAGCCAGGACTGGAGGAATGCATTAAGCTATAATTTCTTTAAAAATCAACAATGGCTGAGTGACAACATGAGGTAACTTTGCCAAAGAGAAATACAAACAATGTCACCTCTTCAAGGAACAATGGCTGTTTCTGAATCTGACTGTGTTTTTCATTAAGTTGCCATAATTACTTAAGGACTACGTAAGCATTAAAAATCTGTTATGTCCCGAGCATCATTCTGAGACTACCTCCAACTCCAGAGCTAGGAAAAATGATAGTTGAATTTTTTTCATCATAATTATTTCAGGGGAAGCATTGCACACATACAGGTTAGGCTGACTTATTCACTGAGGACCTGGTAGAGATATTTGTTTATAATAAAAAAAAAAAAAAAAAAAAAAAAAAAAAAAAGCAGAGCTAGCTAGGGTGTATTTTAACAAAGGATATACCCACTTCACTTTTTTTTTTTTCAAATTACTTCCCTTACCCTGTACTTGTTGATCTGGCCAATTTGTTTTGTTTTGTTTTTCCTGGAGATGCTACATCTTTAATCTATTTCAGCTGAACCAATACCTTTGGAGAAAATCCACTGGACATGGCACATTGATGTTTCATACCTTATGGATATTCTACTAACTCATACAGAGACTGCTTCACGAGTGATTTGCATTAAATTAGAATGTCTTCCTCAGCCTTGAAAGTCATTCGCACTTTCTATTTCTACATCACTCAAAAAGACGGGCAGCTGGTCCATTCACAAGCACCCGTGGTCTGCCGTGTTTCAGGAGCTACAGGGGCACTCAGAGATTGCCAGCTCTCAGCAGCTTCACCAGTTAGCTGAGAGACAAGATGTGCATGGAGGAAGTCAGACAAGAGTACAGCCCTGGATAATAATGAAAGGTGGTGCAAGAAATCTATCAAAACACAGAAGCAAATAGGAAACACTCCATCGCCCCAGAAGATCCATTGACTTTATATTAAAATCAGCCACTGTTAGAATTGATTTTAAAATAAAGTGAAATTCACCCAAATATTCAGTCCTAATCAAAGATGCCTTTTCCAGGTAGCACTCAACACCTTCCAACAGTAACTGCCTCAATGTGAACACCTGGGAAGAAGAGACGGCGCCTCTCCTCAGAGAATTTCTCCAATGCAGTCTATCTCACTCTGAGAAGTCACTGGCGGAATATCATTCAAAGGACACTAACTTTGCTCTCTTATGACAATAGTGCTGCAAGAAACAATTTTAAAGCTTAGCATACAGAACCAAAAGAAAAAAAAAGAATTATAGAGAAATTTATAACTGTTTTCCAGAGTATCTTGACTGGTTCCTTGTCATTTGTATACTTTTTCCTCTTTCTCGTTACTTAACAGTAAGTAAAGATCACTTGCTATGTAAGCACACCGCTAGTCACCCTCCGCTGTGGCATTCCATCACCATATCTAACAGCCGCACCCTGAGGTTGCTGTTATCACTGCTTGTCTGACAGGGAAACAGAAACAGGAGCATCAGTATTCCCGCTGAAGGCTGACGCTCAGGCTCACAGGCCAGGACAGCTTTAGACTGGCCTCGGCCCTCACCATGTCCTCACACGATTGACTATACCTGTAGCATAATGGTTTGGTGGCTGCAGATGACTGATGAGTAAGATAAAGCAACTTTAAAGACTCGTTCAAGACCCAGCACGTTATCCCTAGTAAATCTGATTGACAGCTACATAAATAAAGCACTTCTGTTGACTGTTAAGAACTTAATTAAGATACTTAGAACTCTGGCAGCTTATAGAACTGGCTAGACCTCAGCATACAGTCATGCTACATTCAACCCTTCCCAGTTATTTCTGTAAATGTGTGGGTCCCTTATCACCTATTTCATTTTCTACTGCAGCAACCCCAGTTACTGCAATATTTATGCTTTTCTCTCTCCCTCCCTCCGCTAGACACCACAACCACCTGAATCCTCCTCCTTCTGCTCATCACAATAAGCCTAATGCCTGTGCCTCCCTTATAACAGGGTTATTTCAACAGACATTTGCCAGATGAATAAATTTAGGGTTTGTGATTGACAGTTTTGAGATAGGCAAATAGATAGAGCCAGTTCTACTTTCACAGCCCACCCCCAAGTCAGGCAAAAGGATGACTGAATGCCTATAAATATGTGGTCAAAGTGTGTCTTAACGATAGAAGCAAAAGTAAAATTGGGACTATGGTAACGCAGAAGACTTTGCCAATGAAGGATTAAAAACCTACGTAGGCCTTGGCTCAATCATCTGTAGGGTGGCATTGTAATTTTTCATATTGACATGAGGGTATATTTGCAAGCAATGCCATTGTAATTATCTCTTAAGGAAGCTGATGCTCACCAGTGGGAGGTCTGCTATCTCAGGCACAGGAGATGAAAGGTCGGCGTGCACCGGTCTGGTGGTATAGGCACAAGGGATATGCGAAAGAAAATAAACCTTCCATCAGCCGACCTGAGAGTGGGTCCTGTGTGACCTTGATGAGGAGGTTGCAGATCACCCAAGGACGTCGTAGGTGATGTAGGAACCAAGAGGAAGGTTAAAGTTCTCACAAGTACAGCACGTTATCACTTTCAGTACTCATCATCATCGGACAGTCAAGTGCCAGCATCAGTACTGAGAGGTTGTTTGATGTTCAGATTTAAAACATGAAGGTTTTTATTATAATTTATTCACATTGCATCCCAATTATTATCCCCTCACACTTATCTTACCATTCCCACTCTCCTTCTTCTGCCCTATTCCACTCCCTAAGACCCCTGATGTGGGGGGCTCCTCCCGTCCCCTCTGACCACAGCCAGTTAGCCTGTATCCCCTTCCTCTGTGTGCCCACAAGGCCACTCCTCAAGGGGCAGTGATAAAATCTCTGGCTTTAGCGCTCATGTCAGAGGCAGTACCCACTACCCTCCCCCACCAACACAGAGAATGAGCTGTCCATCAGCTACATCTGAACAGATGGTCTAGGCACTCTGCATGCATAGGTCTTGGTTAGTGCATCAGTTTGTGCAGGTCCCCCTGGGTCCAGGTCCACCAGCCTTGATGATCACCAGCCCTGTGGAGCTCCTGACCCCTCCAGGTCCTTCTATATTTCAACTCTTCCATACAACTCTCAGCACACTGCCCTGAGTCCAGCTGCAAGTCCCAGCATCTGTCCTGATCCCCAGCTGGGTGGAGTCTCTCAAAGGACATCTATGTTGGCATAATAGCCACTTATAAGTGAGTATTTACCATGCGTGTCTTTCTGGGTCTGGATTACCTCACTCAGGATGATCTTTTCTAGTTCCATCCCTTCGCCTGCAAATATCAAGATTTCCTTGTTTTTAATAGCTGAGTAGTATTCCATAATGTAAACATACCAGTTTCTTTATCCATTCTTCATTTGAGGGACATTTAGGTTGTTTCCAGATTGTTTACTATGAATAAAGCGGCTATGAACAAGGTTGAGAAAATGTCCTTGTTGTACGGTACAGCATCTTTTGGGTGTATTCCCAGGAGTGGTATAGTTGGGATGTGTAGTGGCACTACTCCCAGTTTTCTCAGAAAGTGCTAGATTGATTTTCTAAGTGGTTGTGCAAGTTTGCACTCTCACCAGTAATGGAGGAGTGTTCCCCTTTCTCCACAACCTTGACAGCATGTGCTATCAATTGAGTTTTGATCTTAGGCATTCTGCTAGGTGTAAGATGGAATCTCAGAGTCATTCAATTTGCATTTCACTGATGACTAAGGACATTGAGCATTTCTTTAAGTGTTTCTTGGCCATTTGAAATTCCTTTGTTGATAATTCTCTGTTTAGCTCTGTACTCAATTTTTTAATTGGGTTATTTGGTTTGTTGCTGTTTAATTTCTTGAGCTCTTTATATATTTTGGATATTAGCCCTTTGTTGGGGTAAGGTTGGTAAAGAACTTTTCCAAGTCTGTAAGCTATTGGTTTTGTTCTGTTGACAGTGTCCTTTGCTTTACAGAAGCTGTCCAGGTTTATGAGGTCCCATTTATTAATTGTTGACTTTAGAGCCTGAGCTATTTGTGTTCTGCTCAGGAAGTTGTCTCCTGTGCCAGTGAGTTCAAGGCCCTTCCCCCACTGTTTCTTATAACAGACTTAGTGTCTCTGATTTTATGTTGAGGTCTTTAATCCACTTGGACTTTAGATTTGTGCAGGGTGATAAATATGGACCTATTGATATTTCCATGCATGTAGACATCCAGTTATACCAGCACCATTTGTTGAAGATGCTCTCTCTTATCCATTGTATGGTTTTGACTTCTTTGTCAAAAATCAAGTATCCAAAGGTGTGTGGGTTTATTAATTGGTCTTTAATTCAATTCCATTGATCAACAAGCCTAAAACATGGAGTTTTCAATAGATCTGATTATTCTATTAGTTAATCATTCTTTTTATAGCATCATCAAATTCTGAAGTTCTGAGGAGTAGCATTTGGTCATTTGGCTATACCAAGAAATAGAATAATTATATTTCATGTTAAGAAAAGAAAAGAGAAGAGACAGATAGAAAAGTAGCAGTCTCCCTGACCAAAGTAATATAAATCTCCTTTCAAAGACAGACTGTGAACATGTCAAAGATTGGATTTGAGACTGGGAGTTGATGAGATAACTCAGTAGGTAAAGGCTCTTGATGCCAAGCCTGATATCCTGAATTCAGTCCCCAGAACACACAGGATGAGAGGAAAGAACTGACTCCAGCAAATTGTTCTCTGACCTCTTCTTGTGTTCTCTCTTTATCCCTCTCTCTCTCTCTCTCTCTCTCTCTCTCTCTCTCTCTCTCTCTCTCTCTGAATAAATAAATGTAACACAAATTTTAGAATAGCAGCAAACCTTACCACATACCCTGCACTCCATTTCTTGCTCATATTCTTCCTGCCTTCACACAGGCCTGCTGGCACCTGGAACATCTGATAAGATGCTGCCCCTAGCCCTTACCCACCCCTGAAAGCAAAACTAAAAGCTGTAGACGGCATCCATACCCTGTGCTCCATTTCCCATCCCACAACCCTGCCTGCTTTCCTGGAGGTCATGAGTTCACCAAGGACCCCTGAGGAGATGTCTTGACATCTGTAAGAGACCACAGATGCCAGCCCAGACTACTATACCCAGCAAAACTTTTAATTGTCATTAGTGGAGAAAACAAGATATTCCACAACAAAAAAAATCAATTTAAACAATATCTATCCACAACCCAGCCCTATAGAAGATACTAGAAGAAAAACTCCAACCTAAGGAGGTTAACTACACCCAAGAAAAGACAGGAAATAAATAACTCCACACTATCAAAACCAAAAGAAGGGACAAACATATACCACCACCACCAACAACAACAACAACATCAAAATAACAGGATTAAAACCATTAATCATTAATATCTCTCAACAGGAATGAATCAATTCCCCAAGAAGAAGACACATACTAGAAGAATGGCTGTAAATATAGAATTACTTTTTCTGCTGTATATATGAAACATACCTCAGCATCAGAGATAGACATTACCTCATAGTAAAGGGCTGGAAAATTTTTTCCATGCAAATAAATGCAAGAAACAAGCTGGACTAGCCATTCTAATATCCAATAAATTAAACTTTCAACCAAAATAAATAAAAAAGATGGGGAAGAACACTTCATAGTCATCAAAGGAAAAATGCACCAAGAGAACATCTCAATTCTGAGCATCTATGCCCCAAATACAATACAAGGGCACCCATGTTTGTAAAAGAAACATTACCAAAGCTTAAATCACACATCGAATCCCACACATTAATACTGGAAGACTTCAACATGCTACTCTCATCAATGGATTGGTCATTCAGACAGAAACTAAAAAGAGAAATAATGAAACTAATAGATTTTAGGAATCAAATGGACCTAACATATATCTACAAAACATTTCACCCAAACACAAAAGAATATACCTTCTTCTCAGCACCTCACAGAACCTTCTCCAAAATTGGCCATATACTTTGCCACAGAGCAAGTCTCAACAGATATAAGAAAATTAAAATAACCCCCCTGTATCTTATCAGACCACTATGGATTAAAGTTGGACTTCAACAATAACAGAAACAGCAGAAAGCCTACGAACTCATGGAAACTGAACAACTCTCTACTCAATGACAACTGGGTCAGGAAAAAAGAAAGAAAAAATTAAAGACTTTCTAGAATACAATGAAAATGAAGGCACAACATACCCAAACCTATGGGTCACAGTGAAAGCATCACTAAGAGCATGAAGTGCCTTCAAAAAGGAAGTAGTAAGACCTTTTATTAGCAACTTATCATTACACCTGAAATCTCTAGAATCAAAAGAAACAGGCACACCCAAGAGGCATAGAGGGCAGGAAATAAACTCAGTACTAAATCAATAAATTAAAAACAAAGAATCAACAAAACCAAGAGTTCATTCTTAGAGACAATAAATAGGATAGACAAATTCTTAGTCAAAATAACTAAAAGACGGAAAGAGAATATCCAAATTACCAAAGTCAGAAATGAAAAGAGGAACATAGCAATAGACACCAAGGCAACCCAAAGAATCTCAGGTCTTACTTCAAGAACCTGTATTTCTCAAACTGGAGGATCTAAGTGAAATGGATAGTTTTCTTGATAGATATCATTTAATAAGTTAAATCAAGATTAGGTAAACAAGTTGGGTACAGTGGCACATGCCTGTAATCTCAGCACTTGGGAGGCAGAGGTAAGCAGATCTCTATGAGTTTCAGGCCAGCCTGGTCTACAAAATGAGTTTGGTACAGCTAAAACTAAACAAAGAAATCCTGTCTCAAAAAATTAGGTAAACAATCTAAATAGACCTATAATGCCTAAGGAAATAGAAGCAGTCATTAAAAGTGTTCTAACAAAAAAAAAAAAAAAAAAAAAAAAAAAAAAAAAAAAAAGCTCATGGCCAGGCAGTTTTAGTGCAACTAAACTTTCAAAGAAGAGCTAATACTGATATTCCTCAAATTATTATATAAAATAGAAATAAAAGAAACACTGCCAAATTCAATTTTTAAGGCCACTGTCACTCTGATATCTAAACCACATAAAGACTCAACAAAAAAATTTTAGACCAGTTCCCCTTATGAACATTGATTCAAAAATATTCAATAAATACTCACAAACTGAATCCAAGAACACATCAAAACCATTTTCTACCATGATCAAGTAGGCTTAATCCCAGAGATGCAGGGATAGTTCAACATACAACAATGTATATACCATATAATCCATGTAATACACCATACAAACAAACCAAAAGAAAAAACACACATGATCATCTCATTTGATGCTGAAAAATCCTTTGACAAAACCCAACATCCCTTCATGATAAAAGTCTTGGCAAGATCAGGGATACAAATCACATACCTAAACACACTAAAGGCAATATCTACTATGCTGATAGCCAACATCAAATTAAATGGAGAGACATTTAAATTAATTTCACTAAAATCAGGGACAAGACAAGGCTGTCTGCTCTCTGCACATCTATTCAATATATGGCTTGAAGTCCTAGCTAGAGCAATAAGACAACTAAAGGAGATCAAGAGTATGCAAAGTGGAAAGGAAGAAGCTGAAATATCACTTTATGCAGATGATAGGACCCAAAAAATCCTATACAATACAAGAATTTCTGAGGGTATTGCCATTCCTGATTTCAAGCTGTATGATAAAGCAATATGAATTTTAAAAAACCGCATGGTATTGGCATAAAAACAGACATCAGCGGAATTGTGTTGAAGAACAAACAGTAAAGCCACGTACCTACAGACACTTGACTTTTGACAAAGAAGCCAAAAACATACAATGAAGAAAAAAAAGAGAGAACCTTCAACAAATATTTCTGGTCTAACTGGATATCCACATGTACAAGGATGCAAAAAGATCCATATCTATCACCCTAGCCAAAACCCAAGTCCAAGTGGATAAAAAAAACTCAACATAAAACCAGTTATACTAAGTCTGACAGAAGACAAGTGGGAAATAGCCTTGAATGCACTGACACAGAAGACAACGTCCTAGACAGATCACCAATGATATAGGCATGAAGATAAACAATCAATAGCTGGGACCTCATGGAGATAAAAAGCTTCTGTAATACAAAAGACAAATCAAAAGGGTGAACTAGCAATTTGCAAAATGGGAAAATATTTCACCAACTCCACATTTGACATCGGTCTGATATCCAAAATGTGTAAAGAATTCAAGAAACTAGACATCAACAAATCAAATAACTAAATTAAAATGGGGGAACAGCTCTAAACAGAGAATTCTCAACAGAGGAATCTCTAATGGCCAAAAAGCACTTAAAGAAATGCTCAACATCCTTAGTCATCAGGGAAATGCAAATCAAAATGAATCTGAGATTACATCTTACACCAGTCAGATTGGCTAAAATAAAAAACTCAAGGGACAGCTCATGCTGGAGAGGATATGGAACAAGGGGAACTCTCCTCCATTGCCAGTGGGAGTGAAAACTTGTGCAACCACTTTGGAAATCAATTTGATAGTTTTTCAGAAAATTCAGCTGAACCACTCCTAGGCACATACCCAAAAGAGGTTCCACCATATCACAAGGACACTTTCTCAACTATGTTCACTGCAGCTTTATTCATAATAGCCAGAAACTAGAAACAACCTATATGTCCCTCGACTGAAGAATGGATAAAGAAAAAGTTGTACATTTACACAATGGAATACTACTCAGCTATTGAAAACAAGGATATCATGAAATTTGTATGCATATCAATGGAACTAGAAAAGATCATGCTGTGTGAGGTAGCCCAGACTCAGAAAGACAAATATGCTCTGTACTCACTTATAAGTGGATATTAGCCATAAAATACAATCCACAGACCCAAAGAAGAGGAGAGTCCAAAGAGGGATGCTTGGATATCACTGAAAAGGAGGGAAATATATATGGGGGTGGATGGAAGGAGGGAACTAGGTGGGGGAGGAGCTGAGGATAGGAACAGGAGGTATCAAGTCAGGGGAGGACAAAGGGAAAGAGTACTGGACTGCTGCAGGGAGGTCGTCTCTGGGATGAGCTAGAAACATAGGACAATTGAAACTCCCAGGAATCTTTGAGCCTAGCTAAGACTCCTAGCAATGGAGGACATGAAACGTGAAATGGCCATCTCCTGTAACTGGGCAAGACTTCCACTGGGAGGACTGAGACGCCAACACAGCCACAAAACTTTCAACCCAAACTTGTCCTGCAACAACACCTGCAGGGGTAAAGATGGAGCAGAAATTGAGAGAAGGAACAACCGATGGGTCTCAGCTTGAGAGCCATAAGAGCCATGCTATGAGAGCCATGAGAGCCATGCTATGAGGAGAGCCCACCCCAGCACTGTTAATGGCATTCCACTGTACTCTCAGACAGAAGCCTAGCATAACTGTCATCTGAGAGGCTTCACACAGCAGCTGAGGGAAACAGATGCAGAAACCCACAGCCAAACATTAAGCAGAGCTTGGAGAACCCTGTGGAAGAGGTGGCAGGGAGCCTTGAAGGAGCCAGAGAGGTCAAGGACAACACACACACACACACATACACACACACACACACACACACACACACACACACACACACACACACACACACAAACTACAGAATCAGCTAACCTGGGCCATAGGGGCCCACGAAGACTCAACTGCTAACCAGAGAGCCTGCGTGGGACAAACCTCGGCCCTCTGCATAATGTAACAGTTGTGCAGCTTGGGCTTCGTGTGGGGCTCCCTACAGGAGGAGCAGGGTATCCTGAGTTTGTTTCTGTTGCCTGCCTTTGGAGCCCTTTCCCTTAACTGGGCTGCCTTATCTAGCCTCAAGAGGAGAAGATGCACCTAGTCTTACTGCAACTTGATATGCCAAGGAGAGTTGATATCCATGGGGTGGGAGGCCTCCGCTTATCTGAGGAGAAAGCAAAGGGGGGATGGGAGGAGGGGAGGGGAGAGGGAAAGACTGGGAGGAGAGGAAGTAGCGATCAGTAAATAATTAATAAAAAAATTAAAAGAAACAGAAAGTAATAAAATTTTAACTAAAATTTGACTTTCAAAAATAATGATAGAATTGCAACAAAAATACTATTCAAAGTATTAACGGTGCAAACTATGATGGAAAAGTTTTTAAAAAATACCACGTTGCTTCATGTAAAAGTTTGCCAGGAGTCACTTGCAATCTCCTTTCTGAGGCCGGCCTAGAATGCACTGTGCCTGCTATTTCCAGCCGGTTCCACTTTCAGCCACCCAGGGATCCAGGAAGACTCACAGAAAGGCTCTCAGGACCCATGGTGACCTGATAGACTTTGGTGGCAGGCAGACACCTTGTACCTTGGGAGCTGCTGTGGTAGGAAATCAAATTATGCATTGGATTGTTTGTTCCATACTGCTCTTCATGGACTCCCGAAGAGGACGAGAGGAGAGAAAACACTGAGTGAAAGTGTGCTGTTGACATGGTCAGGACCATGCCAGGGATTTGAGCCCCAGACCCTTGGGTATGGCAAAGCCTCCTACCACACTGGAGTAAGGCTCAGAGGGAATGAGGAGAAGCTTTCCCCTGGGACCTGAATGCAAATGTTGATAGTGTGTGAAGAAAATGTCCACCATAGCTCTCTCTCCCCTCAGATATTTACAGTTTGCAGACAGTTCCCCTTCAGAGGCTGTTGTAGTATCCAAATAGATACCACAAACCTGTTATCTGTAAGTGTCCCAGTTAAAGTTACTATTGCTGTGATGTGTCCAAAAGCAATTTGGGGAGGAGAGCGTTTATTTCATTTACAGTTCTGTATAACAGTTCATCGATGGTGGCAGGAATTCAAGCAGGGCAGGAACTTGGAGGCAGGAGCTAATGCATAGGCAATTTAGGGTTGTGGGTTACTGACTTGCTCCCCATACCATGTTCACTCTTCTTTCTTATAAACCCAGGACCGTCAACCCAGGCATGACACCACCCACAATGGGTTGCCCCTTGCCCCTCATTAATTACTAATTAAGAATATGTTCTTCAGCCTGATCCTGTGGCGGCATTTTCTCAATTGAGGTTCCTTCCTTCCAGATGACTGTAGCTCATGTCAAGTTGACCTAAACCTAACCTGCACAGTATGCAAACCCACTGACTGGTTCAGCTGATTGCAATAACCTTACCTCTCTATTCAGTTGCTTATGATAAACATGTTGAGCTTCAGGTAATGTTTGTAGAGGGAGAGCTCTGGCTTCTGCATCTGAGAACCTACACCATCAACCCCTCCTAAACCCTCCCCCCACAACATGTCCAACCCCACAGCTGTGAAAAGGATGAGACAGCTCTGTGCACTGAGAGTCTCCAATATCAACCTGGTACTCAGATTCTCATAAAATAATCCAACTGGTGTAAAGGTATTATGACCACACCCACCATACCAGCCAGTGACCATAAAACTGTATAGGGTCTGAACACCAGAGAGAAAAGTTCCTTTTCTGGTCCCCACATTGACTCCATGGAGCCAGAGCAAAGATGAAGAAAAAGGCTCCAAGACTCGATCAAAGCAAACGTAGGTAGAATTTACTGTCACAAAATATAAATGGGTTGCTCCAGGTTATATACTCTCATGCAGGAACTCAGAGAAATTTCAGATGGCCCCAACCCTAAAGATAGAATTGCAGGCAGTTAATTTTGGCTGAAAGAAGGTGATTCAGTGTTCTCTGATGATGAGGCCCTGATAGATGATTTAATCCCAAGTGACCAGCCTACATATATATGTAGCAAACACCTACATATATATGAGCAACAGGTAATGGACTCAGCAGATTGTGTGTGTGTTTAACAATAATAATAAAAGAAAAGGTCATAAGTTTTACAGGAAGTGGAGGTCATAGGGAGAGTTGCAGAGGAAAAAGGGAGCTGCGTAAATTCCAAAGATAACATATTCATATAGAAAATTCTCAGAAAGATTTTTAATTTAAATTTAAGAAAATATACAAACTGGCTCGGACATGAACTCTGGTGCCCCATATTTGACCACCTTCCCTTGGTGCGGAGGCCTGGTGGCACTCAAAGAAAGAATAAGCAGGCTACCAAGATGAGACTTGATAGCCTATGACCATATAGTGGGGGAGGAGGTCCCCCTCAGTCATAGAACTAGGGGAGGGGAGTAGGGTGAGAGCCGGAGGGAGGGAGGAATGGGAGGATACAAGTCATGGGATATCAATTTAGATGTAATCCGAATAAATTAATTAAATAAAAAAAATCTAGTAACAAAAAAAAGAAAATATACAAACTGACTAAAAGATGACTTATGAAATTTCTTGGTGAAAGAGAAAATAATTTGAATAAGAAAGAAAATCATAATATCCAGGAACTTGGAATTTATGCAGAATACAGACAGGGTTCTTTTTCTTATTTATTTGATACAGAGAGAACGCACCAAGATGCATTAGCAACGCACAAGACTTTGTCAGTTGCTAGATAGCCATGCCCTACAATGGTAGAGGAAAAAAAGTGTTTCTCATGAAAGCTCTGGATGGTTTATGATTCTTCTCAAGACAACCTTCTAGGAAGGAGTAAAGTGACAAATGAAGAGGTGCAACACACAGTATTGCCATCTAGCCATACTCACTCTTAGGATAGGTCCTTACACACAGACACACACACACACACACACACACACACACACACACACACACACACACGTTACTAGAGAATCATTTCTAGCTTCTTCTCACATGGTTTCTCTGCAGCACAATTTAAAGACAACTCAAGGAGTTGTGATACATTCCCATCTGTGAGAAGGATTAATACAATACTTCAATTATTTTATATTCATTTATGAATGAAAGGATTGAAATAATTTCACAGCATTGGTAAAAATTAAAGAAAGGCTTGCTGTAATTTCTTAGGAGCTGGAATCTGGAGTGTTGAGATAATACTGCTTCAGGTTAGGAGCTACAGAGCACAAACCTTCAAAATGAGTTTGAAATACCTGTAAACTGCCATGGTGGCCTTACCAGAAGACTCAGGACTGCCCAAAGAAAAAGTCTAACTTGCTAAGGCCCAGTGCCAAAGTCTTAATACCACAGGGAATTATGAGCTGAGAGTGAACTTTGAAATGAGCCACAGAATCCAGGCTATTAAGTTTCCATGTAAATTAAGGCAGTTTTATGGGTCAACTTGGCTAAGCCATGAGATGCCCAGACAGCTAGTTAAACATTATTTATGAGTATTCCTATTAGGGATTTTTGTGTAAATCAATTGGTCCTCCCCAGTGTGCTCTGCCATCACCCAATCCATTGAGGGCCAAGCTACAATAAACATGTGGAGTAAGGTGGAATTGATTTGGGTTGGCAGCTTGAACTGGCCTTCTGCCCTGAGGACCACTGGTTCTCAGGCCTTAGAACGACAGCATAGGTTTTGCTGGGTCTCTAACTTGCAAGTGACATATTGAGAAACTCTGCAGTTTATTTGTCTATAGAAGCAAATATCTGATGTTAAATCCCTTCAAGCATATGTATGCATGTGCGATGTTCTATTTATTGACGGATACAATTGGTCGTTGTGTATGTACCATTCTGGAGTTGGTGAAGGTGGCTTTACATAGGGCTGCACATGGCAGCCAGAAAAGTCCTTCAAGGGGCTGAAAGATGACATATGTTTAATCACACAAGTCTCAGAAGCAGGAACAAGAGGTGCTTCACTGATTGGTAATCTTGAAGGGTGATTCATATGATATACAAATTAAAATATAAAGGGAAATAGAGATGCTATATATTTTAAATTATATTATTGTCAGAGTATTAACAAAATTTTATTGTTCAATGTCAAAATCTTCTTGCAAACGAGAGTTATAGTACAAAGAAAGGCAATCTCTACAAACAGCCCAAAACTGAAATGTAACTATCACAGATAAGAGAATTGGACTATAAAACTTCCAAGCATTTTGATAAAGAAGTTTTGCTAAAACAATCTGAAGGGATAAAGGTTTGGTTTTAGATATTGCTTATTTCTGATAGAGACACAAATCTCTATTAATGGTATAGTATGTGGGAATAAAGGCAACGCCACAGTACCAAGCTCCAACTGTGATGGGAATTGGGGATTAAGTTATTAGAATGAAATTACTTACAAAGCCATGCATAGAATACCAAGGGTAATTTTTACAATAAAAACAACACAACCACCATTGTGTTTCATGATGCCATACCAAGTTAACTCATAACTTCTATTAAATTAACTCCTATAAATATGGGCAAGTAGAACAGTTTTGAGACAGCGTCTCCTATAGCCCAGGCTAGCCTTAAACTTATTATATACTAAGGATGCCCTTCAATGCCTTACAAGTTCTGAGGGTGCAGGCATGCACCATGACACCTGATGATATAACTTGATGAATCTATATGGCAAACTGGCTTGAGGGCACAAATAAATATGCACAAAAGTTATTCCTTCACCACTTGTTAAAAAGCCTATTGGTTTAAACTATTAGATTGTATGACAATAAGAAATTATTGGTAGTTTGAAATGTGTTCTAAGAATTTAACAGAATACCATAGTCACTCAGCTATTATTTATTTGTATGAATGACCAAAGCACAGTACCCAGAGTACTTTATTTTCATTTTTAAAGGCAGTAGAAGCACATGAATTCCACCATAAATACCCATGGCATCATTTCATTGTATCTTCCTGAAGAGGTAAATAAAACAACAATTTGACACGCTGTAATTGGCCCTTTAATGGAAATTGTATAAAATTCCTTCTAGGGTTCAAATAAGTGTAACCACACCTTTCGTAACCATATTTTCACCTCCTCATGTGATGCACAACTGGGACTTAGCAGGAAAGTGCACAGCATGGAAAAACTGGGAAGTTTGCCAGCTCAGAACGCACCGGGTGAGAGAGCAGGTTCATCTCGCACATCACTGTGAAAGAAGAGTGCTATCTTGACTAACACGGATTAAACGGGTAAACTTGCACCTAAATCTATCCTCCTTCTCAGTCTCCCGCTCTTTATCCCCTCCCTGTCTCTTCCACTCCTTCTTCCATGAAATTCTGTCCTCGACTCTTTTGTTTTGCTTTGTTTTTGTTTTTTGTTTGTTTGTTTAAGTTTTTTCGTTTTTTAAAATATTTTTTGATTTATTCATATTACATCTCAATGCAATCCCATCCCTTGTATCCTCCCATTCCGCCCTCCCTCCCATTTTCCCCTTACTCCCCTCCCTATGACTGTGACTGATGGAGACCTCCTCCCCCTGTACTCTTGGACGCTTAAACCCTGAGAAGCTATAAGAGAAGAAACTCCTTAGAGAGATGACTATTAGCTTTCCCAAAGGTTCCCTGCATCAGAGCACCAGGGACACTCCATTAGAACAAGCTCACAGGCCCCTTCTATTGCCAGCCTCCATGTCAGCCCTGACTGAGAGTCCAGTTTTCAAGCTGACTGGAACGAATCAGACTCCCCAAATCAGTGTTTATACCAGGCCAACACAACCACAGCCTATTACAGAGCCAGTGGCTGGCTGGAGGAATAGGGCGGGACCTTCCCTACAAATCTCTTCCCTATGTCACAGTCCATGACGCTGAGTAAGGTGTGGTGTGGAGGAGTGGATGAGAAGACGAGATGGAAGAAAGAGAAGAGCATATACAGGTATCCAGCCCTGACACTCTCACAGAAGCAGGCAGCAAGCAGATCCTATGTGAGGTGAAAACAGCTCATACCACTTAACTGGGTTAAAATGAGTTCTATTAATGTTCTGTGTGTATTTCTTTCTTTCTTTTTTTTTTTTTTTATTAAGTACTTTAAGAGAATATTTTGGAATTTTGTTTTTGACCAGTTGGTTTTGTGCAATTGTGAGGTAGGGCTCCAAACACTGAGGCCAACAATATGACAGGACAGCCCCAGACTTCCTACATGCTCAAGTGCCCACTATGAACAGACCCAGGGAAGAGAAAGTTCACATTTTTCAGCCCATTGCCCAGGAAAATCATTATGCCAAAGACAGTACTGAATCAAAATGAGCATTGCTTAAATTCCTCATCCACTCTGGATTTAAAGGAGAAACAACATGAGACTTTGCACCGTGTCCATTTCAGAATCAGTGGCTTAGCTTAGAAATTCATCACAAAATTCCATCAGGTGGGTTAGTAATGGGGAAGGAAGACATTAATCATCTCTGCTCTTTCTCAAGGATTTGACAAATATTTCGTGCATGATACATATCAGATACCTTCACACAAGGGGTAATGTCAGTGAACACTATGCCAAAGGTTTCTGACGTCACAGAGTCCACAAACCAGCGTGCTGCTAGGGGCCATGGAGCCTGACGCTATGGTCATTCACTGTGCACAGGTGAGGTGTGCCAATAAACAAACAAGGCATCCCATTCCATGGTACCACGGACTGATCTAATACATATATAAGCATGCCCATCCCTTAAAGTCATGGTCTATCAAGAGAAGGCAAGGAATATTAAACACACACACACACACATACACACACATGCACACACACATACACACACATGCACACACACATACACACATGCACACAAACAAACACATACATACACACATGCACACAAACAAACACATACATACACATATACACACACATACACACAGACGCATACACACACAGAGACACACAGACACATACACACACACATACACACAGACACACATACACACACATACACACATACACACATAGACACACATACATACACATATACACAAACATACACACACATACACACATACACACACATGCACACACATGTACACACACACACATACCCAGACATACACACATAGGCACATAGACACATACACACATACACACATACATACACATATACACAAACATACACACACATACATACACACAGACACACAGACACATATACACACACACATACACACATACACACACCACTGAACTTCTCCCCTCTCCCAAACCAAATAGGCCAATCTGTAGCATCTCAGTCAAAGAATGAGAGATTACAAACCCTGGGCGTCCTGCATTCAAGATCAGCTGCCTTTTTTTTTTCCTGGCTCTCGATGCAGCTCCATACTGGCTTTCTACCAGCGGTCTTTGTTCAGGGATGTATTTCAACATATACTCAAAGTGGGGGTGATATTCCCAACTTAAAGAAGGAGGGACGGAGAGCGGAGAGATCATTATCATCTTAGTTGAGCAGATTTAAGAGCGCAGTTCCTACTGTGACTAGTGCACAGCAGGTACAAAGGAACAAATGGAACAAACAGAGGCACAAAATTTCTATCTTTCATCTGACCCCCAAGTGCCCTGGAGGTTTACTCTTGGCAATACCAAGACCATTTTCTACAACAGAGGTTGGTCTATGCTGACCCGCTGCACTATGAGGGCATTAAATACACAATTCTATAGAGAACATCTTGGGTTCTAGCCACCTAAAGGAGAGAAGAGTTAATAATGGAATGTTTTAGACAACAAACATTTGGCAAGGACATTCTTTAAAGGATTCTTTTAAAAAAAATAAGTACTGGACCAAATTTTATCTAAAATAGATGGTAATTAGTAGCTTGAGATGCAAGACATCGCACCCTAAACATATTAACTCTGTTCTTTTCTCCTTAAAGTATTTATTTCAGAACAAGCGAAAAATAATGTTTTTGAAGAAAGAACACTAGTGAGCCATGCTTTAACACCTCACTCCACTTTTCTAATGTCACACTGCTCTGAGGAAGTGGGTAGACATTACAGTGTCCTTTTTCAGGAAACTGCACAAGACCACATAGCTAGTGTTGTCAACTATATGCCTCACGAACACCATCCTAACAGCTAAGCATAGACACTGCACTCTGCTCTTGCCTCTCAATAGCTGTCTCCATGGCCACTGCATCTGCTTGGCATATATAATTAAACACAGTATCAGTGGAAGAGAGGACAGAGTGAGAATGTGAACACTGAAATGCTATACATTTAATAAAAGTGTTTTTAGATCTAGTTCAGTTTGAGAAGAACTCACATCCACCAAAATCCCCACCAAAGAATATTCTGCAGGTGCCCTACAGACAAAACCAAGGATGCTTGCCGTCACTCACAGGACCTTAGCTGAGCTCCTCATACACTCAGAGCACTGTGTTGGAGTCTGAAGCCTAGAACATGAATAGGATGCATCCTCCCACCTTCAGGAGCTCAGGGCAAAAAATACAACGTACAATCAAATCCAGTCACATCAAGTCAAACTTGGTGTGAAGAGTGCTCACTACAGTACACTGCATTTTAGGGACACAGAACCAAGAGACTGACACCTGGTTAATAAGATCCACTGGCTCCTGCCAGTGGCCTTGGAAATACATGATCAGAGCCACTGTTCATGGTACCATGGCCTGAGCCAGGATCGCATGTCAGAAAATACTTCAAAAGAAAGCCCCTTTGATTAATTCAACATGCAGAAATATGAAAAAACATCTATCTCTAATAGACGTGATGGCATCTCTCATTGTCATTAATAATTTTAATATACTATAATAAATATTCATCATTTATATATTAAGGGGTATTTAGTTGCACTGTTCCATGATAAGGAAGAGATAACTCACCTGGAGGTGGAGGAATACAGAGTACATCACTAGGCCTTAAAACAGTTCCTTGAACAGGAACTGGCAAAGTACAAGTGATAAGCACCAAGGGCTCAGCTGGTTTTAATAAATGCTAATCACAACCACCCATGCAGCTCTCTCTACCTCCAATGGCCTTAGCTTAATGCTGCAACATAGCAAAACCTCTAAGTTTAAAAAAAGATGTACTCCTGTTATTATAAATTCTATAAATGTTCAAAATTGCATAATTTATGGATCGACTATCAAATATACTTTCACAGAATCCCAAAATATTTGTACCCCTTCAGTGTTTTAAAACTATACTTACTATGTTAACAATATTTAGCATTATATATTATATATATTATATAAAATATATTAATTATATTGGTTTTTCTGGGCTTTCCTAGGGTAAAAAACTGTGAACTTTTTAACAATTTCATCATCCAATCTCAAAAATAAAAACTCCTTAGAGCTGCAAGGAACAAAGAGACAATAATTTGGTGCCTTGTACATATAATTTCTGTAGTATAATTTCTACAATTTCCATTCATGAAGTGACTCCTAGATCAAACTCATTTTCTTTACAAATGCATTACGGCTTAGCCATATATATGGCATGTAAGTATCCATAAATGAAAAGCAGTTCAGCTTCAAGAAACAAATACGGAAATATAAATGTCATAACAGAAGCCTGGATTCTAGCATTATGACAAATTTATGAATGCCATAGAATCACATTCTTATCCCCGCATTGGAGCACGGCCCTGCTCCCTTTCCTCACCTTGAGGAAGACACACAACTTTTCAGCTCATAAATCTGTTCTTGGGTAGAAAGAATACTTGGGGAGACGAACTCAAAGTTCCCTTCAGTTTCAACATTTGTGTTTCTATGAATACCACATACTCTCTCTCCCATGAGTACTGCAAATTATGTAAGTTCTAATATGGGAATAGAACATCATGTAAAATACAATAAGTTAGTTTCTTAAAAGCCCACAGCAAAACAAATAGAAGAAACAGAAAATGCGTCCAAGTCTAAAGTCTAAATCATGGCTTCCTGAGTCAGGGTACAATTGGGTAACTTAAGATGCAACTTTTCTAAGAGTTCTAGAACCTGTACCAGGTGCTAAGTAACTATAGTCAGTAACTATGGTCCCTTGACAGTTCAATTAAAAATGAAGTGAGCATGAGGGACTGTTGGTTCAGTTTTCTTTTTTTAAAATATATTTTATTAATTTATTCATATTACATCTCAATGGTTATCCCATCTCTTGTATCCTCCCATTCCTCCCTCCCTCCCATTTTCTCCTTACTCCTCTCCCCTATGACTGTGACTGAGGGGGACCTCCTCCCCCTGTATATGCTCATAGAGGATCAAGTCTCTTCTTGGTAGGCTGCTATCTTTCCTCTGAGTGCCACCAGGCCTCCGCATCCAGGGGACGTGGTCAAATATGGGGCACCAGAGTTCATGTGAAAGCTCAGTTTTCTTAACCAATATATTTTATTACGAACTTATTAACCAAGCATATGTCCCTTATAACCCGACTAACCAAAACAATAGGAAAAGAGGATTTAAAAAAAATAATGAAACCAGAAGGATATCAGTTCCGAGGAGCGATTCTCCTGGCATAATCAACAGGATTTCTTCTGCTGGAACCTGGAGTAACCAGAACCCAGAACCTCAGCAGGAGCCAGAGCCCCAAAGCCTTCCCTCGAGCGGTTCTCTCTAGGAGCATCTTGAAGTGGAGAGATGAACAACCAAAACCTATCCAAAGTCTTCAAAAGCCCCGCCTCCAGTTCTGGGCTCACTTATATACCTCCTCCCAGAGTCTGTCCACAGATCTTTTCAGCTGGCAACAATCAAGCTCCCACATGAGGTGGTTTGCCTTCTAGTGGATTAACCTCACCTGTTCCCACAAGACCGTTCCAATCCCACACTTTTTATCATAACTAAAACAGGTTTATTTTTCCTTCATCTCCTCCTTTCTATTTAATAAAATAAGCTATGTACAACAAAATAAGAATTATCCATTAAATCAACATTTGCAAGGACCAGTCCACTTGTAGTTAACAACTTTTAAGAAATTATTCCGTTATCCTATGCTACTGATTCTTATCCTAATGTCTAAAGTTTTTTTTAATATATATTTTGAAACTAAACTTATGTTAATACTGTGGCTATCTAGTCTTCAACCCCATCAGAGAGCCCAGAAGGAAAAACTATCTAATATGAAGGAAGTGCAGGCAAGCAACTTCCAAAAGTATTGACAGGACAGAGAGCTGACTGTCTGGACAGTCACAAGGGACAGTCTTGAGGACATCTCCATGGAGGTCTGTCCATCCTGGCTTTGCTTCTTTGTTAACAATGGCTTCATCATCTCATCTTCACACTTTCTTTCGATTCTCTCTCTCTCTCTCTCTCTCTCTCTCTCTCTCTCTCTCTCTCTCTCTTGGTTCACTTTACATCCCCCTCCCTTGTCACTTCCCAATCTCATGCCCTCCCTGTCCCTCCCCTAGTTCTCAGAAAGGGGAACCTTTTCGCAATTCTTTATCCTGTTCCCTTGTCCTTACCGCCTCCACCACAGTCCCTTTAAAAAGCCCAAAAATGGAGTCCGCAGATTCAGAGCCTTTCCAATTATTTTCTTTCTGTTAAGTCTGAGATTCAGTAATGGGAAAACAGCAACAACAACAAAACAGGGAATAATTAGAAGCTCCAAAGGTGACCCACTGAGTAAGACCACTGGCTGCTCTTCCAGAGGACTCCAGTTCTGGTCAGCAGGAACATTGGACAGGTCACTGCTTACCGCCTGTAAGCCCAGCTCCAGGAGATCTGATGCCCTCTTCTGGCCTGTACCCATAACTACACTAGCATATACCAACACACAAACATACACACAATTAAAAGTACAGGTTAAATCTTTTAAGGTCTAGAGAGGCGCTTAGCAGTTATTAGAGCTTACTAGCCTTGCAGAAGATCAGACTTTAGTTTACAAGCCATTTCAAGTGGCCCACAGCTGCCTGTAACTCCTACTGCAGCAGATCTGACACGCTCACATGCATATGCCCACATACTTAGACACACACAATTAAAAACAAAAATTAACTCTTCAAATGCTACAGTAGTAAAAGAAAGAAGACTTTCTGTTGTGCACGCTGGCTGAGTGCTGTAAATAGGCCACGGTTGCTAGTCTTCATTTTCTACGTCACTTACTCCTGCCATGTTGAAGCCCTGCCCTCTGGGGTCATTCACAAGCAGAGACGCTGACGGGTTACTAAACTCAGATTAAATCATGGTGATTGGGTTGCAAAAATTGGATTTAGAGTTCTTATGAGAATGGTCTAGAGTTCTCTCTCTCTCTGAACCACGTGAAAACACAGACATCTGTAGTCTAGGAAATAACTGTCACCAAAACGCAGACTTTACTGGGACCCTGATCCTGCATTTAAAGTTTAAAAAACTGAAAAATTCATATTTGTGGTTTAAACCACACAGTTCGCTCTATTTTGCTTCAGTTCTCTGAGCTAAGATGCTCTACTTACTTCAGACAATAATAAGTGGTTCAACACCTTCAAAATCAGGAGGAAAAAAATGTGCTCTATCCAGACAAACAGAGTCAGTTAAACTACAAACCATGTGATATGTGGATAGAATAAAGTCAAGTTTACACAGGGAGAAATTTCAAAATAATTACTTCCTATACATACTTATTAAAAAGTTTCTGAAGAGTAGATGTCATCCAAACAAAAAGAAAACTAGACAGAAAACCCAAAGTCTGCCTAACAGGAAAAGGGATTTCTCAAAGTGATGACAAGGGAGGTCAGTGTGTTAAGTTTTATCAACTTCGGATCCAGATAAAAGGTTCAAGGAGTCTCTCCAGTAAAAGAGAAGCAGAATTGTTGGTTGGTCTTGTTTGTTTGTTCAGGGATGCTTAGATGTACCAAAAGACTATGTCTAGTCCTGTAAGAGCTAGGGTATGAATGAATAATAGATACATAAAAATCAAGCACATGATAAGGCAAGACGGTTAATTCCAAAAAAACCGAAATTCTGTATAAGGAGAAAGTTATTTTTAGTATAATATCTAGCCCAGCTGTAGCATTATGTGTGCAATTGTAACAACATAACCACTGAAGATAAATTAAAGCAAAATTTTACAGAGTATCACTAGAACCTTCAGAAGAGAAGATACATACATAGATATATACATATAGATACAAATTTGTCTAAGCATGTGTGTGTGTCTCTGTCTTTCTGTCTGTCTTTTTTCAATCTGTGTACTGCAGGGAGTTAAGCCATCATGTTATAATATGGACCAAGTCTTAAAATAAAACAAAAACCCAGTATAAACATATTATGTAAAAATATAGAGACCAAAATAGTGGTACTAAAGACAATATTTTTCTGAAATTAGATCAAGTGAGAGCAGTGGGGCAAACTTTTTATCAAGTACAGTTTACTGTATATGATGTTACTTAGGTTAAACAATCATATTTGCTTTGTTAAGAAAAAAATCCACATTGCTTTGTTAAGTCATAAGAGCTTCAAGATGGCCACATGATTTGAGTCCTATATGTTAGACATGCATTTTCTCTAAGTGGGTTTCTTTTTTTTAAAAACCTGTATATTTATACTTGTGCCTGTATGATTTTGTTTGTTTGTTTGTTTGATTGATTGTTTTTGGTTAGTGACATAGAAGATGCTTGTTCAACCTACTTATGATCAGAACCCAGACAATAGTATATACTGACCAAAATAAGAGCACATGACAGTCTATGTTTTCATGGTTAAAGAGTCAGCTTCTCATGGTGCCCACTGCTAACCTGTCTACAAGCTGCTACATGTTTAAACTCCACAGACACCTTTGGCTGTATCAGTAACTGGTTCTTATTTTTTTTTTCTGTTTAGTAGGACTGGGGCTCAAACTCAGGGCCATCAGCCTGATAGGCAAGTGTAAAAACTGCTTTTAACGACATAGGATCATATCACTGACATTAAACAACTGGAACTCTATCTGGTTCTATTTGAAATTCACTCTTATTTCTCTTGTTAGGACCAAAAAGTAAATAAATAAGAGCTTCCTCACATACAGACAAATATTACCCAAGTAGTATTATATAAGCATTTCAAGGAATATAAAGAAAGTGAAGTTCCATTAGCAAAATGGTAGCAGGGTAGAGGGCAGCATGGGAGGAGCCAGCAGGTTATCAGCAGGCAGACATTGGTGTCAGTTATCTATAGCTGTCAGTAAACAAGGCTCTAATCTGGTAGGTGTTCTGTCAAAATTCAAAAGATGAGGAAATATGCCAGGGCCTGTCATCCACAGCCCTCCACACAGAGTTGGAAATCCTGACAAGGTTGCTCCAAGATGAGAGAGGAAGGTTTGAGAAAGGTTTTTTGTCAAATTTTAGCTAACTCGCCTAGACTGAAACTTGATGAATCATATGTGAGAAATAAATCACAGATTTCATTAGTCTGTGATAGGAACATATCCATATGTAGCTTTAAATATATGATATACATTGACGGAATCTGGAATTAATTACTTCTCAGTGTTCCAGAAAGCCTCTGTAATGATTTATTTTTCAGCACCAAATGGGCTCCTATTTCCAGTCCACATGGAAAATGAGGAGATCCCTCAGGCCCTCAGCACTTACCAGAAGAAAAGGAGGGAGGGAGAAATGGAAAGAGAGAGAGAGAGAGAGAGAGAGAGAGAGAGAGAGAGAGAGAGAGAGAGAGAGAGAGAGAGAAGAAGAAGAAGAAGAAGAAGGAGGAGGAGGAGGAGAGAGGAGAGGAGGAAGGAGAGGAGAGGAGAAGGGACACCTCATGCAGAGTACTGAGCAGCTTAACAGGCAGAAGACTGAAGATCAGATCTTGATCTTAAGAAAATATGTTATCCAACTGATAGGAAAAATGAAGGAATTAGATTCATAAGACATTTCTTCATTTTAATACCAAATAATAAATATTCATCTTAAGTCTCAGAGATTTTATAACACTACTTGAGCATAAAACTGAGGAAAGTCACACAGCTCAAAATGCATTACGTTCTCTCCCTGTGTCTTATCATTCTATGACAGGGATTAGAGCATGCAGTCCCTGAGGCTTTCCCCAATATCCCTGACACAATGGGTATAGGAAACTAGTGTTCACATTGTCTACTAAGAACAATAGTTTTGCCCCTTCCATGAACCTGTGTCCACTGAAGTAGAAGTTTCTGGTTTCTTTGCAGACTCGATATGTCACGTGCTGTTTGTTGAAAGCTGTCTTATGAGAGGTCACTTGACTTTTTCTGGAAGAGAGGGCACGTGATGTTTTGCTGGGAGCAGACACATGAGAGGGTGTGTGAGAAGGAGTGTAAGAGAGCCACAGACAGTCAGACGAGGTTTATGGCATTTCTAGGCCACGCAACCACTCACTAGCCTTTCTTTCCTGGACTTTGCTGGTCTTTATTGGTCTTTTCTGGTCTTCACTTCACAGAGAGAAACATCCCAGAGAATTTGCTGTGGTATTCCAGCTAATCCTGGCCACTTCCACGGACTCATGCCAATTCCACAGAGCCTTGCTGTTTCTGTTGGATCGAGCCACCTCTATGGATTCTTGTGCTGTTTGGTGCTGGCTATTGGACTGGACAGCTGAGATCCTGACAGCACAGAGTGGAACTGGCTAAAGAAACTGTGTCTAAACAGGTCCACAACCCCCTTTTCCTATTAACACTCTTTCTCCCCTTCCTCTGGTTGGTGGGCTAGAAGTGAGGTTTAAGTGTTTAAGCACCCTAAATAAAGTAGGTTTTGAAAAATCTAAGCCTACAGACTGCAGTTCTCACAAGAGTGATGGTGCTTTTCCTCTTCCTTTCTTCCTCCTTTCTTTCTTATCCTTCCTCTGCCCCTCTGCCTTCCCTCCCTTCCTTTTTAGAAAAGAAAGATTATGGTCTCAGTAAAAATCAGGTTCTCTGCTCCACCCTTAGACAAGGCACAACAGGAAACTACAGAATGCCAAGAGCTGGGACAATAGTCTCTCCCAAGGAAGAGCTCCCTAATTAGTTACCCGGTATCAAATGGTGAGCCCCGAAATCATACATACAAGCAACTTTAAATAAACTGAGTGGGCTGTACTTATGTATATAAGCATATATAATGTAAATGCATTATAATATATTTATGTATAAATATGTATTTCCCCATATATATGTATATAAATATATATATAATTGCCAAGTATATCAATTAAATAAAAAGAAGGCATGAATTTAAAAGTGAGTAAGTGGGAGGGATTGAGGGAAGAAAGGGAAAATGATGCAATATTTTAATTAAAATTTTAATTTTTAAAAAATAAAAATAAAGTTCTTATCATGCTCAAGTTGGACATAGTATTGTGAGCAGGAAATTATTGGGCACAAGTTCCTGGAGTTTAAAATATATGTGGAAATTCAGTGAGGAATTAGAGGGGAAAAGACCCTGTAAAAGGAACAAATCCAAAACCAAGTAAGTGCTACTTCCAGAAACTAAGTCTCCTGTGAACATCTGCTTGACCCTGGATGGCAAGACCTTTATTTGCATGAAGGGAGTAGAAGGATCTGCAAACTGGATGGGATGGAAGGAAGGAGAAAAGCTGTGGCTCCCAGAGGTCTGGACGTGTCTTAACATCTGAGGACTAAGGCCACCCAAGCAAGACGTCAGCAACAGGGGCCTTTTCTCTTAAAAAAAAAAACTATCCAAAACAACCCTATACTCATCCTTTCTAGGTTTCACAATATGCATTTCTTCTGTTTTCCTGAGGATTGGTTCAGATTCAAGGTCTTCTTGCAGGGGTGCCATAGCACAACATAAGCACAGATCTGTGAGAAATTAAATAGCTCCAAGACTGTGGGCGGTCTTCTGCGAGCTTGGTGCTGGATGGAGTATTGGAAAGCAGAGTGCAATGCTCGAACCTCTGCACGTGGCTTCTATTATTAAATATCTAACTCTTCTAAATCGAGAAGGACAATAACAAGCCATCCTTTGGAAAACCTGAAGAGCTAAACGATGCAATCTTGAAACAAAAATAAGACTTTGCTTTTATTTTCTTTTATAATTATTAAAATATCACCAAGGCATCATGGCATGGAAAAATAAAGAATGAATGCTAAACAAAAAATGAAGAAGATATGTTTCCTGTACACTGACTATCTTAGCATTAAAATCATCACGGCCTTGCCCGTAGAAACCTCCTGTTGTCTGTGATTCTGGATGTAAATGTACTTTCTTAGAATGAAATTGCCACTGAGAACAATCTCGTCGGTTTTCCCCCAACCTATTTATAAGGCAAACAAAAGCAACCTGGGTTCTGAGCAAAACATGGTGTGCCATCACACAGCATACTGTTCACGGAGTCAACATATTCTCAGCTACCCCATCTTCTGTAGAGCTGATGTAAGGAAATTTACCTACCCATCCTTGCTTTTTGGACATTTAGATCATGACCAATATTTCACAGGTCCAAGTGCCATGCTTCATTGATATAGATATTTTCTCAAGTCCTGTTTTCTGTTTGATATAGTTCATGGCAGGATGGAAACATTGTTAGATTTTAGTACATAATGCTAAGTTGTTCTTCAAAAGACTTTTTTACCAGGGACTGGAGAGATTGATCAGTAGTTCAGCATATTGCTGCTCTTCCAGAGGACCCAAGTTGGGTTTCCTGTGTGCGCGTGGAGCAACTCACGACTGTCTGTAACTCCAGCTCCAGGGTATGTGAAACCTGTGACCTCCACAGGCACCTGCACTCATGTCACATGCTCACACAGACACAGACACCACACATCATTAAAATATGATAATTCTTGAAACTATGTATACCAAATGACACTCTTGCCAACAGTATATAATTGTCCATGAGTCTTGCCAACAGGGAAAAGTGTAGGCCTAATATTCTTCTAGTGTGATTGCTGAAACAGTGTCCCACTGCACTCTATAGATGCTAAACTTCAGACTTACTGTGTTTTGTTATAATTAGTTGAAGTTGTTAGGAGATTGGAAAGTTAATAAAAATTTAAGTTATGACTCATAGACCTGTAAAAGGACTATAGATATCACTTCTATAGCCTAGTCTTTCACCCATAGAGATATTTTTGCAGCAATAGTTTTAACAGAGGCCTATCCAATTATCCTAGGCTGCTCTCTGGGCTTAATTACCCTAGTTTATTGTGTCACGGGGTGCCAGTGTTTCAAACCCCACTTCTTTGCAGACAGACCTCCCTATCTCTGCTACGCCGTTACCCCTCACATGGATTACCACAGTAAATTCTTCTGCCTCTACTTCAGTGGTTGGTATCATACATGGTCTAAAATATTGGCCTGGGAGAGAATGTTGTTTCTCTGCTTAGATACATATGGGATGCTTTCATTGATTTTAAAATAAAATCTGAGCTCAGTGGCATAGCATGTAATCTATGCTCAAACTTCTATCGACCTTACCCATCTTAGCTTCACACCTGCTCAGCAGCACAAAGGCATGTGTGTATATATGATTCTTCATCTAAATATGTGCTGCCTGACTCACCAGAGGCTAGACCGTCACAGGGTACAGCCCTCTCAAGTGTTGAATAGACATCCGATACTGCACCATCAGAGACTAAAATCATTTCACCAGAGCATTTACCTTGCTGCTGCATTGTACCTGTCCCTTTTTTATTATTATTAATTTATTCTCGATACATCTCAATGGTTATCCCATCCCTGTATCCTCCCATTCTTCCCTCCCTCCCATTTTCCCTTTATTCCCCTCCCCTATAACTGTGCCTGAGGGGGATTTCCTCACCATTTATATGCTCATAGGGTATCAAGCCTCTTCTTGGTAACCTGCTATCCTTCCTCTGAGTGCCACCAGGTCTCCTCCTCTAGGGGACATGGTCAAATATGAGGCACCAGAGTACATGTAAAAGTCATACCCCACTCTCCACTCAACTGTGGAGAATGTCCTGTCCATTGGCTAGATCTGGATAGGGGTTTGAAGTTTACAGCCTGTATTGTCCTTGGCTGGTGCCATAGTTTGAGATTTGGGCCCAGGGGTCCCGCTCAAACTATGGTACCTGTCCTTTTAGTTGCTAACTCTTCTACCCAGACTTTTGTCTCTATAAGGTTAAAAATGTGCCCCTGACTCTGTGTCTCCAAGGACCTACAAAGCCAGCCTCTTAGGGAACCTGTAAATCCATGGTTCCTGGCTTAATAAACAGATGAACAAGTGTAACGGTTTCTGTCCAATGTCTTCTAGTAATTACTTCACTAAACCTTCTACCTTGTTTTATTCTGACATTTAAAATCTGGGGACTTAAGCTGTAGAGATAGCTAAAACCACTTGTTCCAAAAGACTTGAATGCATTTCTTTGCACTTGCGTTTGGTATCTCACAACTTCTTGTCACCCCAGCTCCCGGGATCCAGCTGATACCTCAGGTCTCTGCAGGCGCCAGCACTCATGTGCAGATATACATCCACAAACAGAATTAAAATAATAATAAATTCTTTAAAACTGGGCATTTACTTTTCAATTTCTCCCACCTTTGACTTGTCAATGTCTTCTGAGAAAGTGTGAATGACACGGTCAAAATGGTATAAAAGATAAGACAAAATCAACACTGTTGTATGACATACCAAGTTGAATACTGTGCACTGTTGCCTCTGCAGTGCTTGTGAAGCCTCTCTGTACAAACAGACAAATATGTAATAAAGCACCTTACAGAAGGCAAGAAAGGGAGGAAGGTACAATGGAAGAAAGAGAAAAGGAAGGAAAGGAAAAGGAAGAAAAAGACAGAGGGAGAGGAGGAGGGAGGAAGCAGGAGGGAAGAGGAACTCCTCGGTACATTCTCTGTGCACAATGACAGGATACCTTGGTGTGATCCAGCTGCCTCAGAAAACCCTTGTGCCTCTCAGAAAAGACCATGTGAGGCTGCAAACCTAGATGCAGGCTGCTCAGAGGCGAAGGTGCTGATGCACCTGAAGAGCTCTGGCAGCAGGTTTCACACGTATTCAGTAGGGAAAGGCTGTGTTGAATCAAGGGAAAGGGAAAAGGGAAGAAAGAAGTTTATTTGTTTAAATTTAAGTAATTCATAAGTAAGGAGACAGAAAGAAATGAGATATTGATTCTGTAAACATAAAAGAAATTAAAAGTTATGGTAGTTTATGATCAAGATGAGCGAGCTATCATTTTTGCCTTGTTTGGAAAGGAATAGTGTGATTTGTGACCTGTTTGGCACTGGCAATAGAAGTTTATGTGCAGATAACAGTGATCAATACACAGCAACCTCATCCAGTACAGTAGCTAGGAGCAACATAATGCTATTAAGCTTGCAAAAGACAGCCCTGTTACTTAACAAATCAAGCTTTTAATTTTATTTCATTTAAATTTAAATAACAACCAGTCCTGTTATCTTAACTGCTCTAAAAGACCAGGAAGGAAGATTGCAAGTTCAAGACCTGTCTGTTCTACACACTAGGTTCATGTGAGCAAGCCAGTGAGAAGCTAGCTAAAAGTAATGGCTGCAGACAAAGAACTTTCCTGGTGAGCCTAAGACTCGGTTAATCAATGTAGTCGCCGGGGCCTGTGACTAACATTCTGGAGCAGAGCACAATTTCAAACTCATATGAACATTTTAAAATAATGAAACACTTCAATTTGGAATCCAAAATGCTAAAACTACTAGAAGAAAACGTAGGCAGCAACCTAGATGATGTGAGTACAGGGAGCATCTTCCTGAGTGGGATTCCATTCACAGGGGAATAAAGTCCCACAACTGATAAGTGGGATGGTATAAAGCTGAGAAGTTTCTGTGATGCCAAGCAAACAACTCAGTGAAGGAGAAAGTCACAGAAGGAAGGGAATCTTTGTCAATTATGTATCTGACAGAATGTTATATCCTGAATATGCAAAGAGCTCAAAAAAGAGTCAAGAAAACAATGACCCAACTTTAAAAAATAGACTAGGAATCTAAGCAGAGCCATCAATAGAAGAAATACCTCAAAGAGTTCTCATCAGCCTTAGCAATACAGAAACCGCAAATGAAAACAAGTCAGATGTCATCTCACCCTAATCAAAATGGCTAAGATCAGCAAAACAACTGACAATAATGTTGACGGGAATGCAAAGTGGACAAGCCACTCTGAAAATCAGCTTGGGGGGAAAAACAGGAAGTAAATATACTATGTGACCCACCTATACCACTCCTTATATGTCCAAAGGGCTCAACATCCTATTCCGCACACACTCGCTCAGCCATGCTCATTGCTGTTCTGCTTGTGTAGATAAAACAGGGAGACAACTCAACTGCCTTCCAGCTGCTGGGTGGAGAGTGATGTGTGTGGCACATATATGCTGTGGAATATCATCCAGCCACAAAGAAAAAGAGTGAAGCCATGAAATTTTCAGGTAAGTGGATAGCTCTGAAAAAGATTATATTGACTGAGGTAAATGAGACCCAGAAAGACAGATGAATGAGTGTTTTTTTTTTTTTTATCTCATCTGCATTTCTTAGCTCCAAATGTTGTTATAACAAGGAAATAATTGTTAAGAGTCAGAATGCCAAGAAGTCTGCCAGGAAACTGCTTCTCATGAAAATAGCTCCATAAGCATGACAGTATCAATAGACACAGTAATGCGATAGGAGAAAATAATTTTACAGGGGCCAACACCTAGGCAAAAAATTAGAGGCAACTAATAACTTCTGACAGAGAATTGGCATTTCCTGAGCATAAGCCCCAGACTCGTTATCCAATACAAAGTAGTCAGTCCTGAAATCATATACACACGAAAGTAAAAACAGGCATAGCAGATTGTGGTTACGTGTGTGTGTGTGTGTGTGTGTGTGTGTGTGTGTGTGTGTGTGTGTGTAAAAATAATCGTCAAACAAAAAGAGGCTGTCAATTTGAGAGCAGTGGAGACGTGTGCGGGAAATAGGAAGAATTAGAGGGAAGAAAGAAAGGAGGAAGTGGTGTTATTATATTTTAATTAAAATGTAAAAGTAAGGGTTGGGGATTTAGCTCAGTGGTAGAGGGCTTGCCTAGCCAGTGCAAGGCCCTGGGTTAGGTCCTCAGCTCTGGGGGAAAAAAAATGTAAAAATAAAATAATGAAACAAATTTTGAGGTAAATAGAACTTTAACAGACGTGTTTACCCTATGTGAGAGGTAATTAAATAATACTTTTATGATTGATGCATTTTTATGTACTTTCACTCATCTTATTTAACAATAATATAAAATTTAAATATGAAACTTCTCATTTAAAGAGACAATAAGGGAGGAACCGTCCTCTCGTCCTCACCTAAATTAAATATGGTTCCTTGAAGCAAAGCACATAGTGATTCAGGCTGCATAGATGGGGGGAGCAAGGGCTTTAGGGGACAACAGCCTTTAAGAGACAGACTATGCGTAGAGGCCAATGTTGACTTATTAGCAATTTTTCCATCCTCAGCCTATGTGACTTCTTCAAATCAGCTTCCTCCTCAGTTTAGTGGGAATAACAGTAGTATTAACTACCTTTGAACAGAATGGCGTGTCTGATACATATACAATACAGCGCCCAGTATTTGTACACACTTAGTAGCAACCCACTTCCTCATATGTTCTTCCACCCAGCATTAACACCCCTCTCCCCTTCTTCCCTCCTCCCCCCCTCTCCCCTTCTTCCCTCCTCCCCCTCTCCCCTTCTTCCCTCCTCCCCCTCTCCCCTTCTTCCCTCCTCCCCCTCTCCCCTTCTTCCCTCCTCCCCCCGCTCCCCTTCTTCCCTCCTCCCCCCTCCCCGCTCCCCCTCTCCCCTCCTCCCTCCTCCCCTCTCCCCTTCTTCCCCCCCCCCCTCTCCCCTTCTTCCCTCCTCCCCCCGCTCCCCTTCTTCCCTCCCCCCCCCTCTCCCCTTCTTCCCTCCTCCCCCTCTCCCCTTCTTCCTTCCTCCCCCTCTCCCCTTCTTCCCTCCTCCCCCTCTCCCCTTCTTCCTTCCTCCCCTCTCCCCTTCTTCCTTCCTCCCCCTCTCCCCTTCTTCCCTCCTCCTCCCTCTCTCCCCTTCTTCCCTCCTCCCCCTCTCCCCTTCTTCCTCCCCCTCTCCCTTCTTCCCGCCTCCCCCCTCTCCCCTTCTTCCTCCTCCCCCTCCCCTTCTTCCCTCCTCCCCTGCCCTCCTCCCCTCTCCCCTTCTTCCCTCCTCCCCCTCTCCCCTTCTTCCCTTCCCATACCCCTCCCTTTCTCTTTCTCCCTCTCCAGTGAGCTTCACTGCTTGGTGTAGCTGCACAGAAGCTTTAAAACCCTTTAAAGAAAGATCTCAAAGGCAGTGAAATATTTTGCCTATAATTAAAACTGATTATGAATGCATTTGGGGGAGATAAAATAGAGAACACCCAAGAAGAAAGCATTAATTAAAATATATACTAATAAAAAAGTCTCTTTAGGAGTAATGTGAAATAAATTAAAATTCTGTAAGGCACAAAAGAACTAATAAACCACACACAGGGCAGGACATCCTGTAATCAATAGAAAGAAAAGGTAAGAGGGCTTCTTCTTCTTCTCCTCCACATACAGATCCAACAATGTCCTTTATTTCAGCTGAAGAAAACACTCTAGTTACAAAGATGTGATGAAAAATGGTAATGTCTGCAGGCTTTATGAATTAATCCTTACCCAGCGCATGCTGTTGCACGTTTAGTTTGAATTATTCTTCATAAAATCACACTACACATAACAGGAAATAGAGCTTGTAACTAGGTTTACAAACAAAAGCAATCACTACTATTTCATGCCAGCCACGGATAAAGCCAAAAGGCCAAACATATATTCAGTGAATCTCCAGGAAACGTCTAGTTTAAACAGAAGGACTGAAGTCTCTCATTTATTTAGTTACTAAAATTAATTAATCAATTAATTTTTTAAAAAACCATTGGCCAATTGTTCCAGCACTGTTGAAAAGACACTCGAATAATGGAAACACATGCTCAGAATGCTTCAGTTTGCTACCTAGAATTGAAAAGCAAACCCTCGTAGGGGGAGCCGGTCTCCTCCTGCGAGTTACTGATGAGTCTGCTGGTCCCTCAGACAATCTCACACAGGATCCAGACAGTGCGCTAGCCAGCACTATTTAGTGACATCAGCTCACACTGCAATATATTATTCTCTGGTGTGCGTAATAAATTACAAATACTTAATAATTTATCACGGTGACTTTGAAAGCCCCACACAGCACTTTGCATCTAACTCAACAGAAAACAAGTTTTGAGCAACACAACAAATTCAAGGGCCTCCTTTTTATACTCATTTTTACAAACATTCTTTTTAAATATCTTTCATTTCACCACCACTTTAAAAAAGAAAAAAAAAACCCAACACCCTACACAAGAATTATCAAGAGTCAACTCTTATGATGTAGGATCTCTCTGTGTCTGACAGGTGGATATAAATTAGTTTTCTGTTCTCTGAGCGTTGTCTGCCAGTTGGCGAGTACATCTCTTTGTTTAGGTCAACTTTGCTGTCTTTCTTTAAGAGTCTGGGTGTTCTTTGCAACAGCTGTATATTTCTTTTCTTTTCTTTTCTTTTCTTTTTTTAAGATATTCTCTTACTTTGTTGCATAATCTGGTCTAAGAACTCCTGGGCTCATGAAATCATTCTGCCTTGGCCTCTCCTAAATGCTGAGTTACAAGGTCTGTACGGCTACCTCAGGCTTTGACATTTATTAAAAGTAGAGAATTATTGAATAGCTGCAAATTGACTCAATATCAAAAGAAAGTAAGAAAACAATCAATCAATGAGCATATTATCCTCAGCTAATTTCAAACAAAGAACAAATATTAACTGGCTCACTACAGCTGAAGTTGACAACAAAAATTGCAGACAACTGAATAAATAATCAACATTGTATTCATTATTTCATAAATATTTTTGATTATTCAAATTGTCAGTGTGAAGGTCTCTGTGGAAGAATGCAAAGAAAGGCACATCTGCCACCCTCCAACAAAAATGTACAATCCCACTAGGGAAAATAAGCAAGGGCATCAAACAACGCCATGTAAATAACATATAAATATACCTGGAAATTTAGAATAAACTTTAATGGGTTACGTAATAAAAAGAATATGTGACAAATGATAGCATCCCATAACCAGGAAAGGGAAGATTATCAAGTCACACAGCAGACAAACAGTTAAAAGGACAGCCAGACAGTCAGAAAGTAATCTGCAAAACCTGGGGAGTGCTGAGGGGGCAGAGCCTATAGCTGCTGGACTAAAGCTAGGCTGGCTAGAACATGAAGCAAAGCTAGAAAGAGCAACCAGCAGGACATTTCCCTTCCCTAAGAGCCAGTGTACAGCCTCTTAGAAAGATCAACCTTCATACTTTGGAAAGAGAAGGCCCTCAGAATCCCTCCTGGACACTCAACTTCAAGACAAATTGGTTCAAGAAGGGTACAGTGAACTAAAATGTATTTTCCTATCTTCTCTTAAGAAAATATCTCGAAATGGGTAGTCTCCAATGCTAAGTGACGGCAAGTAGAGGACTTTCTTAGACTGCAAACTGTCACACAAGTACTTAGAACAACGCAAGAGACGGTGCACCATGGGATTCGCATCCCAGAAATTGGTGATTGGATAGAGATTATCTGAAAATTTGTTTTACCTGATAAAAGCTGAGCACTGCATTGCACTCTGCCTTGGCTGTCTTCCATTCACTCACAGCTGGCCCCATGTGACCTCCCTTCCGTCCAGACCTCATGTTAGTCCCATTAGTTTCTCATATTGGCACTTGCAGTATACAGGTTGATAATGGTACACACCCTGGTTGATCTTCTATGGGTAGTTAGAAACCATAGCTCGGCGCTATGGAAAGAGAACGTTAGTTATGTAAACGGTGCTCAATAAATAATGGTACAGCCACCCATGAGAGCAGGGCTCCTGTCCATGCCATCCCCATGAGAGCAGGGCTCCTGTCCATGCCATCCCCATGAGAGCAGGGCTCCTGTCCATGCCATCCCTACTACTTTTCAGGGATGGGGGGAATATTTAGAAAGTAGATTTTGGTGAATATATTCGAGGTACTAGGGGCGAGAACACTATCCTTCTTAATGTCCTGTACAGTCAATGGCGCAGATAATCTTACTTAAATTTAACCAGCTACTTTCCTAATACCTAAGGAGCCAAATTTAGTTAAACGTGGGTGTCGGCAGATTCTCTCAGTCTTCAAGTATGCTACTGAAATGACTTTACATTGTTAAATTTATATTAAGATGCATAACACTAATATAAGACTAAGCTAAGTCTTTTGGCCACAAAATGTAATTATTTAGCCCCATCCTAAATCATTCATATAAACGCTTGGTGATGGGTCTCTGCAGCATACTTATGACTTCAAAAGATTGATTTCCATAATGGCACACACAGAGGTTAAGCCACAGAGTTAAAAATGAACATGCCAGGAATTTCTAGGTCATAAAAACCAGCACTACAAAAAGACAAATGAATAAAAATGTGTCTTCAGACGGCTAAAAGTATTCAGATTGGAAGAGCACTAAATGGTATGTTATTGGTGGAGTCAGGGATAACAGTCTGCATCTGCTCTGCCTTAAGGTCAAAAGGAAAGCAATATTCATGGACATGGGTCAAGTAAGAACTGGCCAGAAACTAGAACCATAGGTTGGACTGGATTCCTGTGGGAGAGCCTTATTTGTAATATGAATTTTAGGCTTCTGAAAAAAAAACTTGCCCTTCAGAAACAACATGCCTTAGGACCAACTTCACAGTTAGAGACCAATTTCCTCAGCTAAGAAAGTCAGTAGGATACTCCAACTCCCTGGAGGTTTGAAGCATGAGACAGAAGACTTTTCAAATCCAGGGGATAAGCAAGGCTTGCTTTCCTACAAGCCAAGTCTTTCTTGGAAGAGTGGAAGGAGATAGAGATGAATGCTTTAACTGAAGCTAATTAAAGTTATTCATTTAAGCGAATGGCTAAATTGTACTGTGGAATGCAAGATTCAGATTCCGTTCTGGAAACAGAACTTGCAGCCACAAAGCAATGCGGTGCTTTTAGTGGATTACTTTAAGCCACACAGTGATTTGGGCTGAAGAGAGAGCAGGCACTCATAAACATTTATACAGAAGGAGGGAAGAAAGACAGGAGCCTGAAAGCCAGGCTCACAATCCGACTGAGCTGTAGTAGCCTTCCTCAGAAGCAGGGAAGTACAAGAAGCAAAGGCTGCAGGAATGCCAGGAAAGTCCCAAAGGAACAATGACTCCAACTGCAAAAAGGAAGCATCACAAAACTGACGAAGAAAATCTTCCTGGGAATGGAGGGGAAGCAACAACGTCAAGGTTAGGATGGGACCAATGCCAGAGCATCCGACTTCTGCTATCTGCTGCCTCAGTGGGCTGAGAGAGAGCCAGAGGCATGTGCTCTCAGCCCCCTTTGACATTCATGTGTGAAGAATGGTAACAGAGCTGCCAGGACCGAAGGAAACATCCCTGGTCCAGATGGACCTGCAGTGTCAGAAAACAATACACATGCGTAATTTCCAACTGCACTCCTCAACATGACGTGACATACTCTTCTAGGTGCAGTAGCTCTTTGGTGCTTCCTTCTTTTCCCAATCTGAATAAGCCTTATTCCCCAGGATAACCCTGAAAAGCAGTTCTGTTCATAGATTCAGCGTCTGGGAAAGTAAGAGGAATTTAGGCTTTGTGAGCCAGTTGATAGCTCACTGCTTTTTCCCATCTTCACTCACTGGGATGAAGTGCTTGCTTTCACACGTAGCCTTCCTAAGCTGTATTCCATTCAGGGCTGCCAATAAGGTCAGTATTAATAAAAAGTGAACAGTGTCTAAATCATCCTGTTTGAAATTAGTTACAGCAACACCTTTCCAGAGAGGGAGGTAAGTTCCTGTGATGGAGTTACAATGGGGCTCGCTGAAAGGAAGTGAAAAAAGAAATGCATATTCACACTGAAAACAGTTGGTCACTTGTCCTGATAGTTTTCCTTAAAACTCAGTTCACATTGTCCTTACAGGAACACATACGGGGGGGGGGAGGGGGGGCGGGAAACAGAGATACAGACACAGACACAGACAGAAAGACAGAGAGACAATAGACAGAGACACAGAGGCAGAGGCAGAGACAGAGACAAACGGAGAGAAAGAAGAGAGACAGACGGGGAGGAGACAGAGAGGGACAGAGAATACTGAAAAAGTAACAGGCTAGGATAATAGGATATTTTTCCTTCTTATCACTTTCCGTTATGGATAGATTCCTTATGAAGAAGATGGTGCTAAAGGCCTGCCAGGAATCCAATCATGTTCTAAGCTTATTTTCTTTTTTTCTTTTCTTTTCTTTCTTTCTTTTGTGTATGTGTGTGCATTTCTTTTTATTATTCATTTTTAAAATTTTATTAATGTATGCATATTACATCTCAATGGTTATCCCATCCCTTGTATCCTCCCATTCTTCCCTCCCTCCCATTTTCCCCTTACTCCCCTCCCCTATGACTGTAACTCAGGGGACTTCCTCCCCCTGTATATGCTCATAGGGTATCAAGTCTCTTTTGGTAGCCTGCTATCCTTCCTCTGAGTGCCACCAGGCCTTCCCATCCAGAGGACATAGTCAAATATGAGACACCCAGAATCAGAAAGAGGCAAATGGTATATACTCATTTATATCTGCACTCTAAGCCTATTTTCTAACAAGCAATATTACAGTAGAGCCTCTCTGATCTTCCGGCGTACACATTTCATCTTTCAACAGAATCCTATGAATTGTCTTCACACATAGGCCCAGCTGACCAGAGCCTCGTCCTTGCTTCTAGAAGTCATTCATCTAGGGTGACTAACCATTTATTTTGGCCGGTGAATTACAGTTAGGGGAGATCTGTATAAACCATGTCATGCTCTCCTACAGGTGTCACTTTACCCCCCAACTCTTCACCCACTCTCTTAGCTCTTGCTAGCTGGAAAGTGGGCACAATGGCGGCAGCCACCTGAGAGGTGTTCTCAAGACCAAGACAGAAACAAACAAAAGGAATCTGATCTCTAATGGATGCTGCAGAGCTGAAACCCTGACCCCTAGCTGTGTAGTCGCACAACTGGAGGCCATTAGGAGAAAAATAAGCTTGTTTCCTGTTTAATCCACATCATCCCTAAACCTCAGCAGTCCTATATTCTCTGGACAGTGGGGTACCTCCATAACAAAGTCAAACTTGTCGTCTAGCGCTGGCTAAGAGGCCAGGTCATAGACGTCCAGAACACAGATGCTACAGGACGCAGAACTGCACTGGTTCCTATTTGCTCCACCAACAAGTAACTGCTAAAAGGCCAGCTGCTGCTGAGTCTGCTCCCCCGAAGAGTATAAAATAAGAGGCTGTAATGCAGGGCCTACTTCATGAACTCTCTATGGGGGAGGATCTTCTTGGAATGTCCTAGAGGGGCTAGCCCAACCACAAACACACAGCTGGAACAGCCACAGCTCTGCTACACAAAACGGTTCAATCAAAAGATGATATGAAGGTAGAAACCTTTAATCTGGGGACACCGTTTGGAGTACGCAGCGCACTAAAGCAAATAAATATACCAACACTTGTAATCTACAGGCTTACGATCCACAGCCAAGGTTTGACTCACATGAAACATAATGGATACAAATAGACAGGATATTACATCACGAAGAAAGCAAAAGCCTGGCTGACAGAGCTACCGTCATGACACCAAGCGCCAAGTTACCAAACTGTAACCGCAAAAAGCAGGCTATAAAATGGATGACTTGCAAGGAAGCCGTGCTTTGAAACTTCTACCACACATGTCACTAGAAAACATAGAGCCACCAAGAGCAATGAACAAGTGAGTTAACAGCCAGTGAGCAAGTTGAGAGAGCAAGTTCAGCATGGCCAAAAAGCTGTAAGGAAAAATGCTCAACAGTTTCTGCCCTGCCTCTTCTGTGCTTAGCTTCCTAGTCTCCTTTCTAAATGGAGTTTCCTGCCAAGTAAAGCATAGGTATTTAGTGCCTGGGGCCAGGTATGACGTGGTAGAGGGGTGAGACTACCCACCAGACTTCCTGGACTCTCAGCTACAGGAACCAAGTAGGAAAAACTTTCATCTGTTTCCACTGAAAGGAAAAGTGAGCAGACCCTCTATATGAAACAACAGGAGGGAAGTAACGCTCCGATGCTAGAGGGCCAAACTGTGCCAGAAACTGTTAATTAACTTCAGCGCTCATCCTCCTCTTGTCCCTTTAGGTAAACAGCTCCTGGAGAGTGACAAATGCCTTGAGCCAGATCCCTCGTTTCCCAGAGTCTCTCGCAGCTGAATAGGCATAGCCATGTAATCAGACTTTGACCAAAGGAGTATAGGTAGTGGACAGTGCACTACGTATTTAAAGAGAAATTGCCTGACCTCACCTTTTTGTCCCCTTGGTCCCTTGAGATGTGATGGGAGGTGTCACCACTAGGTACTGAGCATAGAAACAGGGAGAGAATCATAGGGCACAGGGCAGAAGCAGGAAGAACAGGCCCTCTGGTGACCTCACAGTCCTCTGCTTTCCCAAACAGTTGGGGAGCTGGTGCCTTGCCTCTATAGCAGCTAAGTGTGGGCCCTAATTCATCACATACCCAGGGGAAACTGAAGAGCAAAGTGATTTGAATACAAAGCACATATTCAGTGTATGCAAATGTTTGTATGTACAGGAGCTAGACTGGGGACAGGGGCTGTTTCTTTAAACAGTGCAGGAGTCCTAAAATACACAAACAAAAATCCATTAGCCCTCACCAAAGCATGGCTGAGGAAAATCCTAGGAGTAACTAAAATCATATTCAGTTTACAGACTATCTGAAATCGTAAAAGAATTGTGAGACGCAGGGTGTTCTTCCTCCTGTTTTAATTGTATAAAGGTAACAGCAGGTCACTTTATCTATTCAAGAAAACCTATAAAGAAAAAAATTAAATAACTCATCTGAGAAATGAACGGACACATAATAAAAAACACTTAATGCAAAAATCAGAAAAGGGAATCTGATCACAGAGAGGCAGCTGAGCGTGTGAGCACAGCTCAGATTCTGAAGACAGACGAAGTACATCCCAGCTCTCCAGTTCTGAGCTGTCTGACCTTGAATTACTTGCCTAGGCTCTCTAAGCCTCAAGTGTCTATGCTCCAGGCTCTTCCTGTGGTTCAGCGTGATGAGGCACAAAGCCCTTGGGGTGGTCTCCAGCTCTTTATGAGATTTAGCAAATCCATCTAAACCAATCACCACGTGACTGTGAACCAATCACTGTTCAGAGACAAAGCAGCGTGACCCTCAACAAAGAAAGCTCCATTCCCTGTGACGGGCCACGGAACGGCCGCCGCCTTGGACTTTAAAGGAAGAGCAGTTCAATCAATAATTTACTCTTGTAGCACATACATTCACACCTTAGCATGAAATCCACACCTTAGCATGAAATCCACACCTTAGCATGAAATCCACACCTTAGCATGAAATCCACACCTTAGCATGAAATCCACACCTTAGCATGAAATCCACACACGACTGGCACAAGACAATAAATATGCCTGTTACAAAACTCATGTCCGCGGTCATCGTAAAGTGCACCCTCTAGGTTTGAGTGATTAACTCCTGTTTCCTCACACCTACTCCATGTAAATGAGTACATCAGTCTGAAAACTGTTATTCCACAACTGAGGGTACAGTTTAGAGGGGTTTAGCTTTGAAATAAGGCTTCCTCATCTATAACAAGGAAACAATAATATCTACTGTATAGATTGCCATAAGACTTAAGTAAAATAATACATGCAAGATGCTTATTGCTATGGCTGAATACCATAGCAAGCATTCAGATGGTGGATAGGAGAAATTTTATCATTGTTATAATAATTGTTCGGTAAGATAGTATCATCAAACGATGGCACCTACATGAGGTGTAGACACTCTGGAAAGCAGGTACATGCTTTGCACTATTTTCTTCGTCCTGCTCATCAAAGCATACTTTCCTATTCTCCATGAGTACCATGGCATTAATTTGGGGTATCTGCGGTCTATGGGTAGGACATATTAACAAAACGCAGAATTTTCCTCTGGGTGAAGCTAAATAATTTCCACGAAATTCTATCCACCAAGTTGCTCCTTATTAACACAATATACTCCACCCAAATGGCTGCTCCAAGCTAAATAACACCTCCAGCAATGCTGGGCACCCAGCATCTTCCAGGGTCTGACGACTTCACAAAACCAAAATTAAGTTTGCAAAAAAAATATTTTCTTAGCCTTCAGGGAGCTGAGCTGGGCTGGTAGGAACACTGAGTTAAGCCAACATCCTGTTGCATCTTCCACACGTAACATGACAAGGGGCATGGAGGTGAAAATGTTGCTTGAAACTAAAGCGAAAAGCAAACTCTTTCCATTGCTGGGTTAAAACATGACCTTTCCCCTGCATCTTCAATCCCAGCCTCCCCTCCCACTTCCATCAGGCCCAGCAACATTGACGCTTTTAATGCATTGCTACATCGTCATATTTTTAAACAGTCGGTGTTGCCGAGGCTAGCATGTTTATCCGTTTTTCCGAGGCTAGCACATCTATGATGCTTCTCCTCACAGGTTTCTGATTACAGTCAGCCCCTGAGCCTGACTCAACTTTCTCAGCTGCTTCCTCTCAGCTGGGGAGCTGCCTGCTGGGTGGCTTCACAGTTCATCTGCTTCTACTTCCTGGTGGTGTCACAGGCCCTGGAGCCATCTTGGCTGTATCTGGTAGGCACCTCTGGGCACTTGATGAGGAAGTCAATATTGCCACCGGGGTTCGCAGGCCCTGGTCACATAGCCATGAGATGCCAGAACTAACATCAGATCCATTATCTGTATTGTCACTTAGCAGAAGGGCCTGGATTCCTTGTAAACCAAAACCAAAATTAAAGGAGAATTGAAGTGTTCTAGGAAACATCCTACACACCACTATTCTAGGACCCGCTGGCTGACGTTCTGGTGGTTTCCCATGATTGTGATTTGTGTGTGTGTGTGTGTGTGTGTGTGTGTGTGCACTCACATGTACAATGTACATGCATGCATCGTTTCTCTTACTTTAGAAGTGTACTATTTCATTTTGTCAGTTCAATGGCTTGCTTCTTGGCTAGCTGTTGCAGAGGAGTGTCCAGCCAGAGCCAGGACCCTCTGAGTAATCACTGCAGCTGGCCTTGTTGAGATGCGGACTTTATACACCGTTATTTCCTTGTTTAGCCAGTCTTTGGGCTTTTGTTTTGTTTTATTTTTATCACCTGAGGCAACAAAAATGAGAATTGCGCTCAGCGTTTTATATGGGTTTGTATTCGTCGTCACCAATGTATGGTTTATGCAGGATTATCAGCTACGTTCAAATTCTTTCTCATCACCCAGATTCTGTTTGTCGGTACACTGATTCACTGAGCCTTTCTGTGAACAGCTTTGGAACCTCTTCTGAAATATCCCATAATAATGATTTCCAGCCACATGTCAAAATGGTTCATCTTTTTTTTAATGTCCATTTCTACTTAAAAGCTCGTGGTGAAGCAAGAAGACCACCCTAACCATGGACTTAGGATGCACTGTCCAAAAGGCACACTGCATTCAAGGAAGTTCCTCAGCCCAAGTAGGAATAAATCTTATTTCTTCACTTTTTAAAATGGAACCTTGCTATAATCAAAGCAAGCAAAGGAAAGCCCTTCCTAGGACCGTAATAAAGTGCATGTATTTGCAAATGTTCCCTAGCATGGCAAAATCATATAATTGTTTAGCTTAATCACAAAAAAAGTCCCTACCAAATAAGATCATTTTAAAATGCAACATGTTGATGAAATTACAGCCTCAAAGGTTTGATAGTGCTACAAATAACCAATGTCAAAAATAAAACTAAGCTTAGCAAAAAACGGCATTTTCTTAAATATGCAATATACTGGCAAGTCCTCAACTTTTCCATCAAATAGTATAAGAATATTTTCTTCCAAGTATATTGTATAAAGAAGTTTCCCTCTTATTATAAAAAGAATGAAATTGGTGCCCTGAATGCAGTTCAATGGTACAAGGCTTGCATGTGTGATGCTCTAAATTCTAAATAAGTAAGTATTTTAAAAATAAAGAGTGGGTCTTGTTCATAAATATGTTTGGCTTATTTTTTCAACAATAATTTACTTCAACTGAGATACAGTAAAAATGTAGAGAAAAATCAATACAGCCTGAGAAACTCGTGACTTTTTTTCTGGGTAATGAACCTAAGGAACGAATTTCTAAGGACCTTTTTTAGGAGCCTTGTGCTAGAAAACTATGTTCAGAATCATTTTGATTATATGAGCAAACACATCCCCAAATATCCCGATTCCCAACAAAGTGACAGTGCGTAAGGCCACCATCAGTATGCTGAGAATGCCAGAACGTCCAGCGTGTGGCCCAACGCAGGCGCCCTACAGGCCTTCGCGTTGCATCGTTTCCAATTCTGTCCGCATTTTTTCTCTCTTCTTCAGCTCATTTCCTCACTTCAGACCGCACGAGATGCCGGAGGGCAGAGACCATATTGCCGATAATTCATCATAATTGGAAGCAGTGGGTGCTTAAGCACTCGTTACCTAACAAGGAGCACAGTGATAGCAAACGTGGTTTGGAGGTCAGTGCTAATCAGGCCAAGGTCCTGAACCTGTCATGGGTGGACACTCGCTCCGTTCCGTGACAATAAGCCAAATGCCAGGGCTCATGTGGCTGCTAACAGTGTGTGGTAGGATCGGACCGCGAGAACCTTACGAGTGTTCTGTTTCAAGTCCTGAATGCAACCAGGACTGGAGAGACAACAGCAAATGTTGTGTGGAGTCGGCCAACAGTTGGGGACAGCAGGCGCTGTAAACTCAAGGCCACTGTTTCTTAGCTACGATTTTCTCCCTGACACATCGAAGTGACACTCACATTTCCATCCATAACACAGACTGTGAGCCCCAGTCCTCAAACATAGGGTACATTCTGCTGGGGCAAGTGAAGGAAGCCGCCATCTTCATTTTGTAGGGTATAGATTTAAAAATGAAAAGAACCATAATTTATTTTGATAAGTAAGACTAAATTGAGATTTGTTTTAAAAAATGTACAGACTATGCTAGCAGTTCATGGCAGGGATCTGAAATTCTACCTCTCTGGAGGGCAGAGGGTATATGGGAGTATGCACATGTATGTGTATATACATTTATTTGCACATAAATACTAAAGGCAGAGCCCACTCGTGAAAACATCCTCTATTACTATTTACCTGCTGCTTTTATTCCCTAAGTGTAAAACATATTGTTTCAGCTAGGCTATCTGACAAAAAAAAAAAAAAAAAAGAAATCCACAGATGGGTGCTGATGCTACACACAGGCACTGCTTAGCCCACACTCCTGCACAGGCAATCCAAGCTCAGGTCCTCATGCTTGCGTTGTTGTGGGCACTTTACCCACTCACACACCTTCCCAACCAATGCTTCATGCATGGTAAACGTGTGGCGCCAAATCAGCTAGACCCTTGGACCTCACTTTATACAGTGAGACTTGGAGTTTTTCAGGTTACCAAGCTCCTAAGTCTCCTGAATTCAGGAAGGGTAGAAAGGTTTGAAAAAAAAAAACACTGATATTACTTGGGAAGCATCACTTAAGATTTCGGGGTTCAGGAAGATGAAGCAGACTTCAGTCTTAACCAGTGCATAAGCAGACAGAATGGCCATGATGACACAAAAGTTGTGGGTGTTGCGGGTGCGTACAGGAAACAAAGACATAAAACACACTAGGATCTCAGGGCCCTGTTACAGAAAGCCATGCAAAACTGGTGCTTACAGAAATCAGTTCATGCTTAGACTTTGCCGGAAGTCTTATGTAAGTCGGGCACGTTGCCGTTGCCCCAAACTTCCGTTTGACTCAGTGGTGCAGGAAACTTTTGAGATAGCTCATGATGACAACTGATCAACAGCCTTCTTTCCTTTGCATTTATATCTGTGCCAGGCAGAGGCAGTCAAAACTGGGCCAATAGGATCATATTCACAGAGCAAGGACTGTAGCTGGTGTAGATTGGCTGTGAATCATTAAAGAATAAATAGGTAGACAGATCTACGTTTGCATATGGATCAATCCAGACATTTGTCAAATAGTTACCAAAGAGTTTCCCACCTGTATAAGAAAGACAAAGTTTGAATGATTTTTCTTTGTAATAAAGGAGTCGTTTCATCCACGAATTTCATGAAAGTTTAAATATAAAGTGTGTGAGCTAAAGTGTATATTAACAATATTTATTGTATCTTGCCGGTAGCGCAGCTAATTCTTTTCCTGGGCTAAATCTATCAGCATGAAAAAAAGGCAAAGAACCTTAGACCAGAACCCAAGACACTACCAGGATTCCTCAGAGCCATGAATCATGAATCATCCTCCCCAGAGCTCCCAGAGAAATGAGAGCTGGCTGACAGAGGCTCAGCTCAGACCACCAGCACCTAGATAAGAACTACAATAAATATGTCGATGCAATTCAAATGTAAATGAAAGCCAGGCCACAGTCAGAGGCCAGAAATAGAGTAGTAAAAGTCCAAGCATGTGAGCGGGAGCTGTGTGGAGAATCTGCACGGGGTTTTCCAAGAACAGAGGCCCATGAGACGGTCACTCCAGCTCTGACCTCAGGCCACAGCCCAGGGGGAAACCTGAACTGGCCAGAATTGGAAACCTGGTGCATAGGAGCTACTCAAGTATTTCAGAAAAAAAACAAAAACAAAAAAACAAACAAACAAACAAAAAACTAAAAATAAAAACATTCTTGCACAGGCAGTGGAAACACAGCTTCAGTTTCACCTCAAATACAAAAACTATTAAAGTAGCAAAAACTCTGGCCAAAAAAATAAAATCAGAAGTGAGATTTTCCCCAGAATTCATCTTTAATTTAGAAAATGGAAATATGGAAAGGGAATTTGCCAAAGTCCTTATTATGTTCTTGGTACCCAAAAGACAAACTAGGCTAAAAGATAATCCTCATACTGAAGTAGGGTAAGTGTATGGGATCCAGATGACACGGGCATCGGTCAGAGCACCAACAACTAGAAAATAACCAAAATAGAGATGTCAATGCAATTTGAACTTAAATGAAAGAGAGGCCGTAGTTAGAGGCCATAAATAGAGTGAAAGTCAAGTATATGAGCTGGAGTTTTGTGTAGAATCCTAAAAGGGTATTCCAATAATAGAAGCCCTTGAGACTGTAACTCCAGCTCTGACCTCAGATGGGAAATTATTACCAAATATATAAGGAACTCATAAAGCTCAATACGGAAAAACCAAATAATCCTGTAGAAAAATATTAACAAACGTATGAACAAGTATCATATTAATACTTAGTTGCAAAAAAAAATAAAGTATAAGAAATGTACAGGAAGATTCTCATCTCCAATAACAATCAGAAAAGTGAAAAATTCCTAATAAACCATTTCATTATACTTCAGGCTGAAAATGTTTTTTTTTAATGTTTGACAATAATTATAATTAAAATATGGGAAAATTTATACTCTGTTGTTAGAAAAACTAAGGTCACTCTCTTAGGAATAAATTTGCAATACCTAGTTAAAGGAAGATGCCACAAGTGCCCACGTGCACAAGAAAACAAGACACGCGCTCTGGGTGTGAGATGTGTGCACAGGCTCATGTATTTGAGCATTTGGTCCTGAGCTGCTGTTGCTGTTCTGGAAGGCCGCGGAGGCTTTTGGTCACTGGGGGACAAGGATACTTTAAGACAAACTAAGGGTTCTGCTCAAACTACGGCACCAGCCAAGGATTATACGTGCAGTAAACTTCAAACCCCTACCCAGATCTAGCCAATGGACAGGACAGTCTCGACAGTTGAGTAGAGAGTGGGGACTGACTTTCACAGGAACTCTGGTGCCCCATATTTGACCACGTCCCCTGGATGGGGAGACCTGATGGCACTCAGAGGAAGGATAGCAGGCTACCAAGAAGAGACTTGATACCCTATGAGCATATACAGGGGGAGGAGGTCCCCCTCAGGAACAGTCATAGGGGTGGGGAGTAGGGGGTAAGTGGAAGGGAGGGAGGAATGGGAGGATACAAGGGATGGGATAACTATTGAGATGTTAATATGAATGAATTAATAAAAAAAATAAAAGTTAAAAGAAAAAGCAAACAGTAACCCTGACTCATGTCTAGCTCTCCCAACTTCTCGCCAGACATGAATACGTTGTGAATTAAGATCTTAGCACCAGGAAAGGAGCATCTCCAACTGCCATGCTTTCCCTGCCATGGTACCCTGCTGCAACTGCATGCCTAATGAAACCCTACACCGTTAAGTCGCTTTAGCCAGGTACTCTGTCACAGCCATTATAAAAAGCCCACAACATAAATTATTATTATTTCAAATGGACAGAGGATTAAACTGACTCTTAATAAGTCATCATTGTGGTCATAGCTCAACACATCCCTCGACCCTCCCTTGAGAACGTTCTGCGTGCCGTAGATTGTGATTAGAACAGTGACCCTCAACTGGTCAACACGCAGAGAACAAAAGAAAGCCTGTGGGGTGCTCGGCTCCAGATAGCACAGTCACCTCAGAACTCTCCCCCGAAGCTCATGGATCTTTGAGGAAGAAGGGTTGAAAAGATTCTAAGAACCAGAAGTGGTTTGTAACATCAAAGAAACAGTGTTTTCCAGATGAAACAGGGCAGGTGGACATAGGAACTAAACGCAATTATGACAGCATGCAGGAGACCTTTACAGGCTCAAGCTAGACGACATCCCTGCGTGGGGCGAGGGAGGTGGACAGGAAGTCTCACTGCTCACTCATGAGCTAGCGTCCATTTCATAGCTACTGGGGAAAAGCAAGCTAGTTTCCTTTACTGATGTGATCTCTGATTGGATGACTGCACATCAAACAAGACTTCAATCCCAAGGCTATGGGCAACACGACCTGCACTTTGTGGGGAAAAAGGGAGTGAAGGAAATAATCTCAAAATTAGGTGGGAGGGGATGATAAAGTGGAGAGGATGGAAACAGGAGGAGACGAGGGGGTGAATATGTTCAAATCCATTGTATGAAATTCTCAGAGACTTAATAAAACTATTTTTAATAAAAGAAGACAAAATTATCTGATATAAGGATTTCTTGGCCCAATCTAAAGTATTGGCATAAGCAAATACTCAGAAAAAAAAAAATAATAAAAGCACCAGGCCTTTATGGTAGTTGCCAAAGCAGTGGCCGTGCGGTGTGGAAGAAAAGTAACTAAATATAAGCGTGCAAGTAAGGCAACAGATAGATTCCTCCGTGGTTTCTGCTTTAAGCCCCTGCTTGAGCTCCTCAACTTCCCTCGGTGATGTGCTATGACTTGGAAGTACCCTTTCCCCCCCTGAGTGTTTCATCACAGCAACTGAAAAAAATAATATTATGTATGAAAATTTTAAGACTTGGTAAAAGGTTCAACCATTATAACAAAGGCAACATGCCCAGTTGTACAGAAACAAAGCCTATAGCAACTGCGAGTCTCCATGCCTGCCATTGGTGTTACAGTTTGCATCAGGACTTTCAAAGCTTATCCATACACTGTCCAATTTCTTATCTGGTGCATATTTATTTTATCTTATGTTAAACTTTACTCCTCATTAACTGTGGCCAGAGTATAACTTTAAAAAAAAAAACTCTTTTAGCATGCATCATTTGGTAAAATGGCTCATGCCTTTAATCCCAGCACTCGGGAGACAGAGGCAGGTGGATTGCATGAGTTCAAGGCCAGCCTGGTCTACAAAGCAAGTCCAGAACAGCCAAGGCTAACACGGAGAAACCCTGCCTCAAAAAACCAAAAATTAAAAAAAAATACAAATAAATAAAAATAAATCTTTTAGCATGCGTTATTTAGTAAAATCTTGTCTGCCTATTGTTTACTCTTCTTTCACTTCTCTGATGAACAGAACAAAATAGAACAATAAGTGAAGGATAATATTTTTCGCATGCTTACACCACACTGGGAGATGGGGACCAAGCCAATATGAGTACAAAGAGAAACTAAGGCGGTCAACAAGTCATTAGGTTTACTAAACTGAACCAACTGTTGGCAAGAGAATGTCCTATGTATTGTATGGATGCAATACCTGTTAAGAAGAATATACGATAACTTATAGCCTAGGCATGAAATAGGAGGTGGGACACCCAGCAGGCAGAAAGGATTCTGGGATACAGCCAGAGGCATGGGAGATTCGAGCGGCAGAGAGTTGTGAGGACAGACGCAAGGTACCTGAGCAGAGGTAACCAGCCACGTGGCAGAATGTAGATTATTGCAATGGGTTACTGTAAGCTATGAACTAGACAGAGAAGAGCCCGTCTATATTGCCAAGGTATTTGTAAATGATATTTTGCATCCCATAAGTCCTCATTCCAGGAGCTCGAGGGTGGGAAGAAAAACAAGGATCCAACTACAACAAACTGTGACACAGAAGCTCAGAGAATAACATCGGCACCTCCATTCCTCACGCATCTCAGCAGGCAATATTATCCAAAATATTGATTTAATTATGGAAATTATGTGTTTAATGAGACATAATGAAAAAATCTAAGACTGTAGGTGAAATTTTCCAGTTTGTGGGTTTTTTAGCTTACGTTTTTTTTTTTATTATTAATTTATTCTTGTTACATCTCAATGTTTATTCCATCCCTTGTATCCTCCCATTTCTCCCCCCCCCCTTTTTCCCATTATTCCCCTCCCCTATGACTGTTCCTGAGGGGGATTACGTCCCCCTGTATATTCTCATAGGGTATCAAGTCTCTTCTTGGCTACTTGCTGTCCTTCCTCTGAGTGCCACCAGGTCTCCCCCTCCAGGGGACATGGTCAAATGTGAGGCACCAGAGTACGTGAGAAAGTCGTATCACACTCTCCACTCAACTGTGGAGAATATTCTGACCATTGGCTAGATCTGGGAAGGGGTTTAAAGTTTACCTCCTGTATTGTCCTTGGCTGGTGCCTTAGTTTGAGCGGGACCCCTGGGCCCAAATCTGCCTATCATATTGTTCTACTTGTAGATTTCACACAACAAGAAACTTTGCTCAACCATGTTCATAGCAGCCTTATTCATAATAGCCAGAACATGGAAACAGCCTAAGAGTCCATCAGTAGAAGAATGGATAAAGAAACTGTGGTACATATACACTATGGAATACTACTCAGCTATTAAAAACAAGGAATTCCCGAAATTTGTGGATAAATGGATTGAGCTAGAAATGATCATAATGAGTGAGTTAACCCAGAAGCAGAAAGAATCAAATGGTATATACTCACTTATATCTGCATACTAGCCCAAGGGGCATGTCCCACGAAAGCCTTCACTTACCAGGAAACTGGGACAGAGGGGAAGGCATCCTATTGGGACTCTAAATGAGAGACGCATGGGAGAATAGCAAAATAAAAGGATACAGAGGGTCCTAGCTTACGTTTTTAAAGCAGGGTCTGACTATGTACCCTAGGCTGGCCTTGAACTCAGGGTTCCCCTGCCTCATCCTTCACGTGTTATGGGTGTGTTGCCACCCTGCCTGGTCAGAGGTTGCATTTTGTGACAGCCCAGTTTACGACTTTGAACAAGTTACATAAACTCTCCAGATCCTCTGTTTTTATTAAAGAAGCTCCATGACTGATCTCTTCAGTCCCTCCCAATCTGACAGTCTAAGATACTGTGGGCCTGAAACGATTCCCAAGGCCTGCCTATTACAGCAGCAACCTTTCTACTACACTTCAGTCTCCAGAGATGCCAGGATCTTTACTCTCAGCCCAACTGCTCATTGGAGAGACTCATACTGAAATGACATTTTTAACAAAAAAGCAAGCTTTCCTTAAAGGAGTTGCCATAAGCAACCCCTTAATTCCTCACTGTTTAACTGGCTAAATGTCCTCTGAGGAATAGACACAAGCAGTTACAGCCAAGGTCTTCATCTCAGGGGTGAGAAAATTAAGGCTCCGAGAAATCCTGAAAGGAACTGATCATGCTGCATGCTAGCAGGGCACAGCGTTTTACCTTCTCCGGCTCCTAGTTTGCCTATAAATATATTCAATGGGACACAAAGAGGTCTGAGACAAAGTCATCACTCTCCCAGGGTCCACAGCCCGGTGGAGTGAACAACCAATGAGCAAGTGTCAAACTTGGTGAAACATGTTTCGGCAAGGCATTTCTGTGATGCTTCAGCCGCCCAGAGAAAGGAGAACCTCCTTCTTCCATGATGCAGAGAGAACTTCACAGAACAGAGGGCAACTGAGCTGCACTCTGAACAATAAAATAAAAGGTTTGGAAAGTGGACAGGACGTGGTGGGAAGGCAGAAAATCTAACACTTGCAAAAGAATTTAAAGACATATGTACTCACACATGGCGCACGAGCGCACGTGCGCGTGTGTGCGCGCGCGCACACACACACACACACACACACACACACACACACACACACACACACACTTGTACGAGACTGTGAATAGATGGATAAACTTGAACCTAACATGAAAGTTGAAAATGTCAGGAGATAGAAAGAAAGATGTGGCAGGAACCTATAATGCTAAGGAGAGGAGTTCTGACTTTTACCTGTAGAAGCAAGAAATACGCCACTTGAAGGCTGTAACAGATAGGAAACATAGCTACCCTAACTCTCAACTAAGAGCACACTTTTAAAGAAGAGACAGGAAAAGTCAGTTAATAATTCAGAAAGGAAATGTGGTTAGAAAAGAAACGAAAGCTGTAGGAGGCAAGTCCATCTGTGCTGCCTTCCCACAAGTCTTGGCTAGACTTAGCTCCCTACAGCCTCAACATTTCATTTACTAGTCAGCACGCAAGCCCATGGCGGAGAAGGGGGGAGAGATACTCAGCAGTCTTAGAGGGCTCAGGCCACAACCCGAGCCCATTGCTGCCATAGGTGGCTCAGCTTGTAAAGGCTGTGCTGGTCCTAAACAAAGCAGGGGTTCGGAGGATACCAGAAACTTATGTCTAGCGATGAAAAAAGGAAGAATACCACAAGCCTGGCTTAAATCCCTGCAGATGGTTGCTTAATATAATAACTGCATGCTACAGGCTGGAGCATTCTCAGCCCTAAATGGGATATCTGCACCACTTTCAAGGTCATTATGGAAGAGGCAGGAATGACGTTAAGAACCAAGATGGTGGGTGACTATGAGGAAACACTGTTTTCTGGACACTGAGGGCAGCTGCACACAGCAGTTGTGACAGTATGCATAAAACCTGCACAAATTCAAGACAGACAAAACCCTTAGCAGGGAGCAGGAGGGAGACACAGAGTCCCACCCCTAGCGGAGGCCCTCCAGGCATTTTAACAGCTTCTGGAAAAAGGGAGTCAGTTCCCTATAAGGGCGTGGCTCCTGCTAACCATGCTCCAGTGGGTGACCACACAACCAAGAGAATAGGAGCAGAACAAATTTAATTTCATGAGTTTAAGAGAGGACACAAAGTTGGATAGGTAGGGAAGGGGGTGGGTCAGAAGAAGATGTGGAAGGATTTGGATATAATTAAAACACATGGTCAGAAATTCTCAAAGAACTGGTAACACTACCCAAAAAAGCAATGCAAAATAATAATGGTACAAAGAAGGAGACTTCACTTTTTCAGACTCAGATCATTACCATAAAAGGGAGGTAATTAAAACCCAGTATCGTGGATATAAAATTAGTGTGAGGTATTTGCACAAATTCTAGCAGATAGTACGCATGTCATAATGTGTAAGCATGTTTAACAGTTAATATTGTACAGTCAAATACCTTACACATTGCAAAGGAGTCTAGAATTTGAAAGGTAGTCCTACGATTCTGGAAACGCTGCCCTTAATATCTCCAGACCCAGTCATTCCTCTAAAGATCCCAAATAGAAATGCTACATTTAAGGGACCTAATCACTGCTCCAGAGCTATATATATAGCATTGCTACAATGTAGATACAGGCCAAGACAAAAAAAAATCAGATAGATTAACTACAAGTTTTTTAAATTACTTCCCTCCTTCTCCCTCCAAGAAAACGTTCTTTTAAAAGGTGCAGAGAGTCAAAGAAAGTAACATGTGACAAGTTTATGTTTTACATGGAAAGGACAGGATGCTTACCTAGGTAATGCCTTTGTACATAAAAGTTGGGATTAAAGATGCCCTCTTCAGTGTAACATCACTTAATTCTAACCCACTCACTTATTACTCTCATGAGTTAAAAATAAGAGTGGAACACAGTCTTTACATGTATAGAACTTTTCATGTGTTTCAGCACCATCTAAAATGTTGGCAATATCAAGGCACCTGCTATGCTACTTGCATCATGTAGCTGGAGCAAAGAGAAAGGGTAGGAAGGAGGGCATGAGTAAAGCAGACTCTTGGGAGACTTTTACTTAATCTTTTTTAAAACTATGAAACATTACTTATGATTTTGAAAACCCCATAGTTGTGGTGGAAAATGCCTCCTTTGGAAGCACAGCCTCCGAGGATGCCTGCAGGCTTCTGGAGAGTACCTTTGATAAAAGACGTGGGTTTGAAGTTGAGGTTAATTCCTTCACTTTGCAATACCACTGAAATGAACATGACAAACAAAATTTCAAAAAGCAAAGATTGATTTCTTAGATTTAACTCTATTTTTTTCTAGGCAAACCCTGAGAATTGCTGCATTTATAGAAAAAAAAATAGATAACTGATAGAGTTGAGGGCCAGGGCACTCAAATACTCGTGTTTACTGATATTTTTGTCTAGTTCAATTTTAGCTCACATTGGATTGATCAGAATTCAGACTGATTTGTCCATGCTTTCTGGCAAAAAGCATAACACTGTGGATACCCACAATACTATTTTAAATGAAAAAAGCAGGTGTATAGATATGACAGTCATTTGATTAACTTATACATATCCTGTTAAACTATATGCATGTTACACAACAGCGTCATAAATTACCTAAAGGGATTCGTATCACTCTGTACTAACAATGACATCATCTGGTTGTTAGTACTGAGATAATGTCTATTTTTCTCTGTCTGTATCTTTGTCTTTGTGTCTTTGTCTCTCTCTCTCTCTCTCTCTCTCTCTCTCTCTCTCTCTCTCTCTCTCTCTCTCTCTCTTAAATAGATAACTTAGGTACTTAGTTTCTCAATTATATATAAGTAAGCTTGCTGTATATTGCCTTTATTGTGTTTAGGTATGTGCTTTGTATCTCTGATTTTTGAAGACTTTTAACATGAAGAGATGTTGAATTTTGCCAAATACTTTGTTTGCATCTAATGAGATGATCGTGTGTTTTTTCAGTTTGTTTTTATGGCAGGTTATGTTGATGGATTTTCATATACTGAGCCACTCCTCCATGAATCTTACTTGCCCATGGTGGATGACGTATTTGATGTGTTCTTGGATTCAGTTTGAGAGCACTTTATTGAGTATTTTTGCATCAATGTTTATAAGGGGAATTGGTCTGAAATTCTCTTCATTGAGTCTTTGTGTGGTTTATGAATCAGAGTGACTATGGTATCATAGAATGAATTTAGCAGTGTTCCTTTTGTTTCTGTTTCATGGAAGAGTTTAAAGAACTTAGCTCTTCTTTGAAAGTCTAGTAGCTTCTGTAGAGCAAAGGACACTGTCAATAGAATAAAACAGCAGTCTACAGATTGGGAAAAGATATTCAACAACTCTAATCTGGCAAAGGGCTGCTTTCCAAAATACATAAAGAACTCAAGAAATTAAATACCAACAAACCAAATACTCCAATTAAAAATTGAATACAGAGCTAAACAGAGAATTCTCAATAGAGAAATCGTGAATGGCCAAGAAGCACTTTAAAAAAATGCTCAAACTCCTTAGTCATCAGGAAAATGCAAATCAAAACAAATCTGAGATTCCATCTTGCATGCATCAGAATGGCTAAGATCAAAACCTCAAGTGACAGCACATGCTGGTGAGGATGTGCGGGGAGGGGACCACTCCTCCATGGCTGGTGGGAGCAAACTTGTGCAACCGCTTTGGAAATCAGTCTGATGCTTTCCCAGAAAATTTGGAATAGCTGTAACTCAAGATCCAGCTATTCCACTCTTGAGCATATACCCAAAAGATGCTCTACCATACAAGGACACTTGCTCAACTATATTCATAGCAGCCTTATTCGGACAGCCAGAATCTGAAAACAACCTAGATTCCATCAAATGAAGAATGGATCAAGAATATGTGGTACATTTACACAGTGGAATACTACTCAGCTATTAAAAACAAGGAAATCGTGAAATGTGCAGGCAGATGGATGGAACTAGAAAAGATCATCCTAAGTGAGGTAACCCAGACCCAGAAAGACACACATGGTATGCATTCTATATATAATGCCTTTTATCCATATAGTACAGATAAACGTACTACAATTCACAAACCCAAAGAAGATAAGTAAGAAGGAAGCTCCAAGGGAGGATGCTTACATCTCACTCAGAAGGAGAAACAGAAAAGACATCAGAAGCAGTTGAAGAGAGGGAAGAAAGGAGTAGAGGGAATACCAAGAGAAAGGAGGGCATAGATCAGACCTGGGGAGAGTGAAAGCAGGAGGACAGAGGGCCTGCAGAGAGAAGAGAAGCCATAGGTGTCGGGGTCTCTGTGACACGCTGGAGACCTAAGACAGGCAGACTTCTGAGAGGATATGGGGGTAACTCTAACTGAGATCCCTAGTAGCAGGGGTCATGGTGACTGAAGAGGACACTAACTAGAGAAGACTCCTTATAGAGGAAGGGAGGCACCAACACACCTACAAAAACTTTTCCGCAAAATTTACCCCGCCTACAAGATGTGCAGGAATAAAGATAGAGCAGAGATTGATGGAAAGTTCAACCAATGCCTGACCCAACCTGAGGCTCACCCTATGGGAAAGAACCAACACTATTACTACTCTGCTATGCTTGCAGACAGGAGTCTAGCAGAGCTGTCCTCTGAGAGGCTCCACCCAGCAGCTGACTGAAACAGAAGCTGAGACTCACAGCCAAACACTGGGCAAAGTGTGTAATGGAAAAATGGATGGAAGGATGGAAGACCAGGGGGTGACAGGAGTTCCACAAGACCAACAGAGCCAACTAACCAGAGGGATAACCCAGAGCCCAAAGGGGCTGGTGGAGACTGAAGCACCAACCAAGGTCCATGCATGGACTGGCCATAGGCCTCTACACAGATATAGCTTGATGGGCAGCTTGGATTCCATGTGGGTCCTCTAGAGAGGGGAGCACCATATGTCTATGACATGGACTCTGTTGCCTGCTTCTTGGTCAGTTCGCCCTGGCCGGGCTGCTTCCCAGACCAAGGGGAAGAGGACGCACTTAGTCCTGATGAAACTTGATGTGCCGGGGTTGGTAGGGGGTGGCTCCCCTTTTCTGAGGAGTAGGGGAGGGGCATGGGGGAAGAGGGAGGAGAGGATGGATGGAGTACAATCTGGATCTAAAGTGAATAAATAAATATATACATTTTTAGTTATATATAAATGAAATAAATCTCATCTTAGAATGGAAATTAATACAACATTTAAGAGCAGTTATCAGCATAAGAATGATTTTCAAGTCCACGTTTTCCTTATTAGGCACACACCACCCTAAGTGAATCCTGTGGATGGATGATCTTAACTATGGGGGGAAAGCTGACTTATTTCCCCCAACTTTTCAGATATGAGAAAGAGATATGAAAAAACTATAACAGATGGATGGGAGACATGCAGATGTTAAATAACTTGCCCAAATGTATATTACTAGCAAACTATAAAAAAAAAAAAAAATCTCTTGATGTTCCCAACACTAATGGCAGAAGCTGCAATTAACCACTATGCTAAGGTGTTTTCAAGAAATCAAGGGTGTGACAAAGCAATCCTCCCAGTAATATTAAGTTAGCAAAGCATTAGGGTGTAGTGTTGCTTGTCTGCCTACATGTAGCAGTCCAACATACAGATTTTCACAGCCGTCCACTTTGCCTTCTTATTATGATAATATTACATTTCTTTATTTTACTACGAGCATGGCTTTTTCCTAAAGAAAGTGGTACATAGCGAAGATACATCTAAAAATAAATTGGTAACTACAAACTAGGTTAAGAAAGATGTGTCTGAACAACTGTATGCCTTCTAGGTCACAACGTGAATAGAATATCCACAGTGTTAGCTTTATTGAATATTATTAGACTATTATTAGACTAAATAGTTAAAATATTCTATAAGTGCTATAATTTAGATTGTAAATATGGTTTTCATCATGGTATAATTTAACAATCCTAGATCCGTTTTATATGCACATTAGAATTATACAAATGAATACATTATGTTAACTCAAAACTGGATTCCTCACTATTGGAGAAATAAGTTACAAATAAAAGATGCCAAAAATTAACCCTGAGGTTACAGTGGCTTTAAATATACACCCAGGATCCTGAACAACATTCTCTGATCAATGAAAGCTAGTCAATATAAAGACAGAATGGATAAAGTACAAACAAGCCTGTAATATAGTGTGAAGCAGCCAGGGAACGAAGTGAGGGTCTCCAGAAGCAGACGTGGCTTTTACCACAGAACAGACTCAGTAAGGTGCTCAATGGCCAGTGCTGGCATATCAGAAGCAGAAAACTAAAGAAGGACAGGACGAGATGATCCCCATATGCAGTGGCTTGAGTGAGAAATGCCCCCACCGGCTGTCTTTAAATACTCAGCCCCCACCTTGTGACGCCATTTTGGGGGGTTATGGAGCATAACTCTGCTAGAGGAAGTTAGCCCACCACTGTGGGAAGATTTGGGGGTTTTGTCTCTGTGTCCCACATGGTGATCTTCTTTCTCTCTGTGTCCTGGGTGAGGAGGAAATGTGATAGGATGCTGCCTTCCCTACTGTGATGGGCTGAATCTACTCTGGAGCTACACATAAAAATAAACCCTTCCTCCCAAGGTTTTCAGGGCATTTTGTCAAAGTAATTAACACACCATAGAAACAAATAAATACCCATGTGTATATCCATGTGTATATGCTCAAGGAAACAAAAATAAAAATATCTAGACAAAGAGAATGATCACTCTTCCATACTGAATAATTCCAACTCATAGATATTGATAGAAAGAGGAAAATAAAAAATATCATTAAGTAAATTCCATAGTAATAAGTATTTAGTCAAGATCTACTGTTGTAGGCAAAAGTCATTGCTTGAGAGGTTTAGGAGAAATATGATTTGCATAATCTCAAAACATTTCTCCCAAAATATTTCCCAGCAATAAGGCACACAATAGTAACTGGAAAATGGAGCAGAAACCGGCTAACCAAATGACCCTGGTCAGTACCAGCAGAAACAACACACTCTGACATCCTGACCCCTATTATATGATGCACAGGGAAGGAGACAACATCATTTCCATGAGATTCCTGCAAAAGTACACAGCCTCAATCCAATTATGAGTAAACACCAGATAAACCCAAAGTGAGAGACATGTTCAAAAATAACTGATCTATATTAATCAAAAATGTCAAGGTCACAAAGGTCAAAGTTAGATGAAGAACAGTTGTAGATTTCAGGAGACTAGACAGAAATAACAACAAAATGCAATGTAGGATCCTGAATGGAATTCTGGGAAGACAGCATTGCAACACAGATGAAATCTGAATATGATAGGTTGTTCACTTATTTTTATTTCACCAATGCCAATGCCTTGACTCAGAATCATCACATTCTGCTTGAGTAAGATTTTAGCACTGAAGGAGATTATGACCTAGAGAAACTCTGCACTATTTTTGCAAAATGTTTGTAAGTCTAAAAGTATTTCTAAATGTAAGTTAAATGTTATTATCTTTACTATATAGGGTTGAAAATACTTTTGAAGATGTCAATCACTCTTGAGCAGAAAGGCCAAATTTGGGGATAAAAAAGGCACAAGTCTAGTGTGAAAATAATGCCCCTAAACTGTATTTTCCTAAAACTTCCCCTTTGACAGTAATTACATAAGAATCTCACCAACCACTTGTCTTGTGTACTCTACATTTGGAGTTTTTACTCAATTGCAACCTACCCTAAATTTTCAGTCTCAGTGGTAAGCCATTCTTCCTCCAAAAGATGAGGCCCCGCCCAGATGATATGACCTTAATTGGCTTCAACTCCAGTTCAGGAAGCTTCCAGAACATTTGGGTTTTGGGCCTGAAGGAGCCTCATCACTGAGACAGACAACCTGGGCGGAGTGCTTCACTCTGGTCTGCCATGATGCCGTGTTTATTTGTTCTCTTACATCGGAAAAAAAAAGAGCCTGGTTTTGTTTTCTGCTCTTCCTACAGCAGAACCGCATCTTCTCCCACGTAGCGGTGTCTGCGGGAAGGAGGAGAGCTATCAAGAAGGGACTCGCAAGTTCATCAGTCAGGGCCCGGGTCCGGGAACTGTTTGTTACAGAGCAAAGGGAGTGAAGCGTTGTATAAGGAAGCCTCCGGGCAACAGACTAATTAATACTTCTTTCTCCCTTGGATAAAATGGCCCAGTATTGAACTCTAGCAGATTATACAACATTTTAATTTACTATCTGCTAAAAGGATGGATACTTCATGAAACGCATTCCTGGTTATTCGTTTTCTGATTAAGACGACCAGTCCTTCCAACTGGCCCTCCCAGCTACAGCCTAAAAGAAACTTGACTGGGACCAGCAGAGACTAAATATACAGCGTTACCCTCATGCCTCTTGTCATACCAAATGAGATGCCGTATGGAAAGAATATTGGGCGTCGTCAACGTGCTGTGGCAGCCAGAAGCTTTAATGTGCTGCTTCTGCCTCCCCTGCCCCCACAGTAACTGGAACCATTGGCAGCACCTGTTTATCTTCGGGCAGCCAATGAGCAGTCTTAGCGGGAAAGCTCACTTGGTGGGCAAAAGGAAAACTGCTGAAATACCACTGCTTACCTCAAAACTCATTGTTTCATTAAATATTCCATGTAACAATAGGAAGACCGGTGCCCACCAGCAGTATTCAGTAAGTGCTAATCCCGTGGGGTAGCAGTTATGTTTTTACTCCATTTTCAATCAAAATATAACTGAAAAAGCCAAGACCTGATTAATATTTTTGTTCCTAATACTTCTGTCATCAATCTGACAGGAACATAGAGCATGGGTGAGGCTCTCCTCGTGGAAGAGGCCTTAAAGTTCAGCGAGGCCTGTTCCTTGTGAGGTTTGCAGTCACTGAAGCATAAATATCCAAGATACCTGAGCTCTTTTTCTCTTGCACCATAACACGATAAAAATCAGAAAGCATCTAGAGACCACTCTGCGTCAAACCTGACCCTGCACGTAATTAGGCATTCCAAGAATGAGGAGCGCTAACAGTGCGGGACGGGTACATATGACATGTGGACAATCTGGTTGTTTGCTTTGTTTTGTTTTATCTTTTCATTTATTTTTTCTCTTTCCCTCTCTTTTTAATGTATATTTTATTTATTATAATTTATTCACTTTACATCTCTATTGTTATCCCTTCCCTCTTATCTTTCCTTTCCCACTGTCCCTCCCTCCTCTGCCTAGTTCCCTCCCCTAGACCTCTGATGTGGGGGCTCTCCTACCCCAACTGTCTGGTGAAAGCCTACTAAGTCTCATCAGGATAGCCTGCATCTCCTTCTTCTACATGCCTTTTAGACTATCTTGCCAAGGGACAGTGACCAAATCCTGGGCACCCAAGCGCATGCTGAGGTCCAGCAGCAGTCGCCCCTGCCCACCACATGGAGAACTGGCATTCCATCAGTTACATCTGAACAGGGGTTTCATAGTTCTCTGTATGCATTGTCCTTGGCTGGTGCATCAGTTAGTGCAGGCCCTCTCGTGTCCAGATCCACAGGTCTTGATGGTCTCCCTGTGGAGCGTCTGCTTCTTCCAGGACCTTGCATCACACACACACACACACACACACACACACACACACACACACACGCACATGCACAAGCACGCACGCACATGCATGCGCGCGCGCACACGCACACACACACACACACACACACACACACACACACACACACACACACTTCCCTACAACTCTCAGCGCTTCACCCAGAGTCCAGCTTTGAGTCCCAGTATCTGTCCAGATCCTCCCAGTGGGTGGAAGATTCTCTCAGAGGCCATCTATGTTGGGCTAATATCTACTTATAAGTGAGTATATACCATGCCTGTCTTTCTGGGTCTGGGTTACCTCACTCAGGATGATCATTTCTATCTGTTTGCCTGCAAATTTCAAGATTTACTTGTTTTTAATAGCTAATAGTTTTCCACTGTGTAGATGTACCACAGTTTCTTTATCCATTCTTCAGTTGAGGGACATCTAGGTTGTTTCCAGATTCTGGCTATTACGAATAAAGCTGCTATGAACATGGTTGAGCAAATGTCCTTATAGTAAGTAAGGTGGAGCATCTTTCAGGTATATGACCAGGAATAGTACAGCTGGGTCTTGAGGTAGCACTATTCCAAATTCTCTGAAAAAAGTGACAGATTGATTTCCGAAGTGGTTGTACAAGTGTGAGCTCCCACCAGCAGGGAAGAAGTGTTCCCCCTTTTCCACATCCTTGCCAGCATGTGCCATCACTTGAGATTTTGATCTTAGCCATACTGATTGGTGTAAGATGGAATCTCAGAGTTGTTCTGATTTGCATTTCCTTGATGACTAAGGACATTGAGCATTTCTTTAAGTGTTTCTCAGCCATTTGAAATTCCTCTGTTGAGAATTCTCTGTTTAGCTCTGTACCCCATTTTTAATTGGATTATTTGGTTTGGTGGTATTTAATTTCTTGAGTTTTTTATATATTTTAGATATTAGCCCTTTGTTGGATGTAGGGTTGGTAAAAATTTTTTCCCAATCTGTAGGCTGTTGCCTTGTTCTGTTGACAGTGTCTTTTGCCTTACAGAAGCTTTTTGGTTTCATGAGGTCCCATTTATTAATTGTTGATCTTAGAGCCTGAGCTATTGGTGTTCTGTTCAGGAAGTTGTCTCCTGTGCCAATAGTTCTAGGCTCTTTCCAACTTTTTCTTCTAACAGATGTAGTGTGTCTGGTCTTATGTTGAGGACTCTAATTCATTTCAGTTTTGTGCAGGGTGATAAATATAGATCTATTTGCATTTTTCTACATGTAGACATCCAATTATACCAGAACCATTTGTTGAAGAGGCTATTTTTCTTCCATTGTCTGGTTTTGGCTTCTTTGTCAGAAAAAAAAACAAAAACAAAAAACAAAAACAAACAAACAAAGAAAAACAAATGTCCATAAGTGTGTATACAAATGACAAATGGGCTGAGAAAGAAATCAGGGTAACCATACCCTTCACAATAGCCACAATTAATATAAAGTATCTTGGTGTAACTCTAACCAAGCAAGTAAAAGACTTATATGAAAAAAACTTCAAGTCTCTGAAGAATGAAATTGAAGAAGATATCAGAAAATGGAAAGATCTCCCATGCTTGTGGATTGGGAGAATCAACATAGTAAAAATGGCCATCTTACCAAAAGCAATCTACAGATTCAATGAAATCCATATCAAAATACCTACACAATATTTTACAGACCTTGGAAGATCAATTCTCAACTTCATATGGAAAAACAAAAAACTCAGCATAGCTAAAATCATCCTGTACAATAAAAGATCTTCCACAGGAATTTCTATCCCTGGTTTCAAAATGTACTATAGAGCAACAATAATAAAAAGCATCATGGTACTGGCATAGAAATAGGCCAGCTGATCAGTAGAATTGAATTGAAGACCCAGAGACAATCTGTTTTTTATCTGAAATTCATATTCAAGTGTGTGACCTATATTCTATCTATTCAGTCCCCTTCCTCCTTTCCCAAAATATAAGTATGTTACAATTTAACTTCCAGACCCAATTTTTTAACAGACCCTATTACTTTCAGTATATGCCATTTTTTCATGCATATCAACTCTCCATTTCCTCTTCTTTCAAATGGTATATTTATATCATTGATTTCTTCATAGAATTGATGTGAGGAGTAGATCAAAGACCCTCAATAACATGTAAAACATCTTTTGGTATATGCTATATATTCAATAAATGCTTGTTTTGTTATAATTATTTCATCATTAGTATTTGCCCTGAGATGTATTTGTTGCAAGTGCAAACAACTTAATAAGCAATGCTTAGATACTTTTTCACAGAGACAGAAAGTGTCTTTGCTAAGCAAGGGAGCGACAGAAAAAAAGCCTGTGAATAAATGGAGAGTCCCTAAATTACACTGTAAGATTTTCCTGTAATCCCTTAATAATAATTACTGTCAGGCTTTAGAATGAGGAAAGCTTACAAAAGTTTCTAGCAATGTTTTATACATTTTATTTTTCATTTCAACTCAGAATAAATGGCAAAAGAATTGGAGTGAAACAACCGAGATAAGCCAAAACAAAAAAAAAAAAAAAAAAAAAAAAAAATGAAGAAAAGGTATATATGCAAATTAAAAGCACACTTATTGCCAGCCCTTGAAGAAAAGGACTTGACAGTGACCTCTAGTACGGTATCTCTATGGAGAGGCTAGCTTTCAGTCTTCTCCCAAGATTACCTGGGTCTGGATAGCAGCCAGCTTTTCAGTCCCTCTCAAAAGCATCCTATCTTTTTCCTCCACCTTCCCCTCCTCTGGATGGCTCTTCAGAACCCATCAACACCAATACAAAGGCTTTAAAAATGGCATTTTCCCCTTGGCTGAATGCAAAAAACAGAAGTGCAGAAAGGTTCTCAACATTGATTGTTCGAAATCACTATCAACTCATTCTTTCTGCTGGCTAGCAGGGTAGGAAAAAATAAATGAATGAATAAATAAATAAATAAATAAATAAATAAATAAATAAATAAATAGGGGCTCCAGGTGTTCAGTCACAGCCAGTTCATTCCAAACACTGTCCCTTACATTCAAGGAGCCAGAATCCACCTACAAGTTTCATTTTCTTTGTAACTAGTATTCATAGGTATTTGGGGAATTTCTGTAGACTCAAACGAGTTCTCTTTCTTCGCCAGTGCTCAGGAGATTAATTATTCCTGCCAATTCAAGTCCGTCTTTCTCGTAACACATCCCAATGGACCTTTCTTCTTACAAAATAAAAAAAGGACAGATTTCAGCATTTTAATAATATTTTGTTCTGTTTTACATTGCTAGTTAGTTGTGCCATGTCTATAGGGCTTTCTGCTTCTTTCTAATTTCCTTGATAAGAACTAGTCTGATAGGTTTGTCAACTTCACAAACACAGACTAATTTTTCTTGGAGGAGAGAATTTTTTCCACAGTTAATGAGAACTGTGTCCAAATGGAGTCCTCATTTTTAATTTTGCGAAAGCAATTTAAGGGCCTGAGGAGATATCTCCATCAGTAAATGCTTGTCACACAAGCACAATGCACAGGCACCTGAGTTTGACCCTTAGGTAAAAGGTCAGACACAATTGTGTGTATTCTAATATTATTTCTAATGATACAGAGACAGAAAAATCCATGGGGTAGAAGAATCTGTGATCTCCAGGTTTAGTCAGAGGCCCTTTCTCAAAAAGTAAGTAAAGAGCAACTAAGAAATGCACCCAGCCACATGTACTCACACACACACACATGCATGCACACACCCACGCACACACACACATGCATACACACATCTCCTAGAGGTATTGACCAGTCAAATTAAAAACAAAAGAAAGTTAAATAGTAGCCCCATATGTCTTTCTGATATCATTAGCATATAGGACCAAATCAGTGATATTTGCTTGTAGTGGATGTAAAGATGTTTTTGTTTTGATCCAAAGTGTGAGATAGGTATTGGAAATAACCATGTTTTTTGTTTTGATCCTAAGTATGGAATGGAGAACAGACTTGTGAGAGAACAGGTGATGTTTATCCACTAAGAAGTCGAACCACCTCATGTAGGGGGCTTGGTTTTTGCCAGCTGAAACACATGCCAGTACAGACTCATATATATATATATACAATCTTGGTATTGTTTGGCTGTTCATCACTCCACTTCAAGACACTCCAAGAGAGAATGGCTGCAGGCTCCGGCAGTTGCTCCAGGTTCCAGCAGCAACTTTGGTGGACTTTCTGGTCCACTGAAATCCTGCTGACTACACCAGGAACTGAATTCAACAAGGTCTACTTCTCCTGTTCCCATAAATATCCTTTCTCTCCCATCTAGGGTATGTGGGTTGGAAGGGAGGAATAAGCATTTAAAGAACCCCAAGTAAAGTAGGCTCAGAAGAGGTCGAAGCCTGTAGCTGCTTAAGTATTAAGTATCTGTAAAAAATAGAGCTAGAAAGCTCTGTGAACAAACAAATGTGCTTTGGGAAATATTTCATAAAATATAAGTTTATAACCCTAAATTTAACATATTATAAATTTCATTTGAAGAAAAGTAAGAAATATGCATAGATAGTGACTTTTGAGGTCTGAAGAGTTCCAAAGAAACAATGATAGAGAAAAAAAAAGAGACCAGTGTGGGCTGCAGCACTCCACAGTGTTTACTCTAGTGCTTACTAGTATTACTCCCTGAGCCCTAGCTCCATCTCTAAAAGAAAAATACCAAAGCCTACCTCAAAAATCATTACTTGATTAAATATTCCCTGTAACAACAGGACAAGCAGTGACTGGCAGCAAGCAGTGTGTGGTACTAATGCCTATTGTGGTTTTCACTCCATTTTCAATGAAACATAAGTGAGAAAGCAAGGATGGGTCTATTCATTACAGAGGCATCTACATGGGTGGAGCCATGTGTATTTCTCTAGGGGTGTTTTCTTTTTTTAATATATTTTATTAATTCATTCATATTCCATCTCAATGGTTATCCCATCCCTTGTATCCTCCCATTCTTCCCTCCCTCCCATTTTCCCCTTACTCCCCTCCCCTATGACTGTGACTGAGGGGGACCTCCTCCCCCTGTATATGCTCATAGGGTATCAAGTCTCTTCTTGGTAACCTGTTATCCTTCCTCTGAGTGCTACCAGGTCTCCCCATCCAGGGGACGTGGTCAAATATGGGGCCCCAGAGTTCGTGTGAAAGTCAGATTCCACTTTTCTTCCTGTTCCCTCAACCCTGCCCACTAAAAATCAAGTGACCCATATCTAGTCCGCTTTATGTCATAAGAACATTTGGAAAGTTGTACAATGCCATCCAAACCGAGGGAAGAACCAGCCTGGGAGATGAACTTAAACTCACGATTTACTCCATCAAGCCCAAAACAAAACTCAGAGATGGTAGAATTTAATGTGGTCACATGAAAGTGGGGAGACCCAGAAGATAAAAGGAGCTGAGATCGGGGATCCCGGAAGGGTGACCCTGGGGAAAACGTACCTTTGTAGCAGAGAGTAGATGCTGTTAACATTAATGCGTAGAGTCTTATGAATCCACAGCACTGTAGGCGCCATGTAATAGTTCATTGAGAGTGAAAAAGAATCCACAATGATGCGAAGCAGACTAAAGAGAGAAGTGGCAGATGCTGGCGAGGAGGAAAAGATCTACAGTCAACCAGGGTGGAGATGGAAAGTCCTTGAGCAGACACGATGCTTGAAGATTGGGAGGGAATGTGTACAGGGGCAAAATCTGGCCAAGGTTTGGAAAACAACTATCAAGGAAGGGCCAGTTTTGATTTTTTTTGAAAGTCGGCAGCCTTGTACTTGGATTGAGATAAATCATGAGATGAGTACAAATCATAAGAATTTGTATCACTGTTATATTCAGCTTGAACTGATAGGCAGGACATGGGACCCAGCCGGGGTCTATTTCCTCGCAGTAAGACAGATGCAGACATCAGGAAAATTCAGCCGCATCCAAGGCAGAAATGTAAACGTCATCTGTTTACTGAACTCTGTCAGAGCTCCCTCTCAGTCAGCTGTGTGTGCCTGTGTGCTGCTGTCTTTCCTCCAACAGAGCCTTGGCACCTGGTGGCTGCTGTACCCTCAGTACCTCTAACACAGCTGGCCCAAATGTCTTGACTTTAATTTGATCATAAACCCTCTGGTGTGCCTTCTTAATTTAGATAAACCCAGGGTGAAATCAGATTCATCCCTTCCTTGAGTAGCGTTGAGTGAATTATAATTTCTTTTTTCAGCCTTCTTATCTTCGACCCTATTGTCATAAGCTTAAAGGACAAGGAGCTGAGGGGATGGTTCAGTGGTCAAGGAGTTTGCTGAGCAGGCACGAAGCTCAGATCCCCAGCACTCTCATAAGAGTATGGTGTGGCGGTGTGCCTGCAACCCCAGGACTGGAAAGACAGACGGATTTACCAGTGGTTGACTGTGAGGTTTACTGAGAGACCCTGTCTGCACAAGCCCTGCTACATACATGTGCACTACACACAAAAACAATTTATAATAAAGGAGAGAATACAGGGGGGACACTTCACATCCACCTCTACCCTCCAAAGCATATACATTGTCATATGCACACACATGCATGCACACACACACACACACACACACACACACACACACACACACACACACAAATGCACTCATGCACAGAGAAGGAGAGAGAAAGTAAAAGAAAATGTATGAAGCAACTATCACAAGACCTAACAAGCTAAAGAATTAACAAATGATAACCTTTATTACTTTTGTCACTGAGCTCTTTATTTTTCCTCTCACACACATAACCCATAATACCTGGTGTTACTTGATGCTACACATTCATCAGCCAGCCAGGAACTCAGGTAAATCGATGAAGAAGAAAGGACACCAATCAGTCTTCCAATTACTGTACTCCGACAAGTCCTGGCAATGGCTGGTAAGGGACAGCAAGAAAGACCAAAAAATAGACATAAAAGAGAGAAGAAAAAAAAAAACAAGAAAAAAAGAAAAACATGCAAAGGCATTTGATCTCTGCCAACAAAATACTCAGACCATTTCACAATTTGTCTTTATAAATACAGACTTTTTTAAATATAATGCTATTATGCTCAGACAATCTTCTTCAAATACCAACTCTCTCTCTCTCTCTCATACACACACATACACACACACATACACACACACATACACACACATACACACACATACACACACACACACACATACACACACATACACACAGAGACTCACATACTCACACTCACTCACAAACACTTTACAAAACAAGCAAAAAGACCACAAGACCCTAAAAAGGAATTCCAGGTGGGGAAGCAGTGTTCAGTAGGCAAAGAGACCCCTCTGCAGCTATAAAGACCTGCAATTGAGCCCCGGAATTCACAGGGCCATGCTCTTGTGATCCAAGTACTGAGGAGAGGGGACAGGAGGATTTCTGGGGCTTGTTGCCCAGGCTATCCAAGTTAATGAGGTAGATGATGCTTCTAAGGGAGAGACACAGAAGTTACCTTCTAAAGTTCACACATGTGCACCTGCACATGCACGGACATGGATACACACGGGGCCAGAATGAGGCCAGCTCTGCACTGGCAAACGGTCACACTTCACACTTTTCTTCACCACCATTCTCCCGCCAGGTCTGGCCATGTTATTGTAGCTACAGGTCAAAGACCCAATTGGTCTTAGCTATCGGAGTCTTTCTTGAAAGGAAAAATGAAAAAATTCCTTTTCCTATTTGAAAAAATGTTAAGCTTAGAGGGGACAAAGTGATTTTTCTGGCTTCTTGTAAGCAGACTTTGAAAAGAGCGTCGTGGACTGTGAAACCCCTCGCCTACTTCATTTCATTGATCAGAGTACTTTGTAAAACAAGCAAATGAGAAGCATTTCAGGGGCTTGACTTTGGAAAGTTAATACCTTTCCTCAGTTTATCACGGATTTCCACTCTCTTTTCTGACACCATCACTGTTGATAAGGAAATATAAAATGAGATTATAACTATATTCTGTAGGAACGGGCCCGGAACAGTTCAAGTTCTGAATGTCCCCAATACTTGGAGGGGCCTGAAAAATCCGAGGATGTGTGCATTTATGAGGGTCCTGCCAACACAACACACGTTTACGATATGCCAGGCTGCTGCTTGCTCTACTCTAGTCTGCCGAAGTATCTCGGTCTCAGAAACGCCTGTGGATGGGGCGTTCTTTGTGTTATACTAAAAGAGAAAATCGGTGGTCTGTGCATGGAGTTCTGGGTGTAAGCACTTGTCCTAGCTCAAGGCTTAGGAGATGGAAAATAAAGTGCCTCTACAACTGACTTTGTTCTTAGACATTGGGTGGTTAGGCGAGCCCGAGTCCTGCACCTCGGTCCAGAGAATCCCGTAACTCTGTGACGCCTCCTTCCCAGCTGCCCTGGTTCTAAGGCTTCTCTCCATGCACTTTAGAGATTTATAACCACCAGCATGGCCACCCTCCCCGCCAAATCTCTTCCGTGCTTCTCAACCTTTCTGATGCTGGGACCCTTTCACACATTTCCTCGTGGCTCCCTGACCCTCCACCACCACTCACCGCAAGCATGAAATGATTTTGGTTGCTACTTCACATAACTGTGATGTTGCTAGTGTTATGAATCATAGTGTAAATACCTATGCTTTCCAAAGGTCTTCAGTGACCCCTGTGAAAAGTTCATTTTGGTTGACGTTTATTTCCCCCTTCATAGACTTTTATCCTTACAACTCCTCCCTCATTCTAAACCCGGGGAAACACCAGTAATAACATTTCTCATATCTGCAATACTCATTTGAATTACAGTTTTCCTGCACAAAAACTAAATTTCTCACCCATAATATGAAAACACTGTGGTGATGATGATGATGATGATGGTAGTGGTGTTTACAGAAACCTAAGCAAGTAGAGCTTAGTATTACACTCAGTAACACTTTCTCTACCCCTTCCTGTATGCCCGGCCATGTAGAAATTAGAGGCAAGAAAATTGACGTTAAGGAAGATAAAGTAACTTGGTCAAAGTCAAACCCCAGTGAGCAGTAGAGACAATTTGTGAATCGTGTCCATTCGAAGACCAAAGTCTAGCCTTTCACAATGCCTCCATGCCACTTCATAAGTCAGGATACAGGAATCAAAGCAAAAATAAAGTCAAAACACCAGGAATTTGTTGAATACGAATGTGTTGCCTTTCAGGCTTATCGGATAGATGTATTTCATTTTATTTCAACAAAAGACAAACACTATAGAATAAATTAAGGTAGCCTAGATGTTTGATTTATGCTGCCTCAGTAAAGCATACAGCCTGTGTTTCTAAATGAAAGCTGGGAATGGAATGGACTGTAATGCACCTTAATTGATTTATGGATACTGTGTCTCTTAATAACTCACAGTTAGCAATTCCCAATTTTAACCAATCCCCTTCAATAAGAGCTTGCTCAAAACATTTAACACGGTTTTCTCTGAATACCTGTGGATAGAACAAATGTTGCCCACCAAGATAACCAGATCAGCCCGGCCGGCAGCAAATATTTTACTGCCACCATCAGCATACTCGTTTTGCCAGGTGATTTATCCTTTAGCTCAAATTATTTCCGTGGACGTTATCCTAAAATGAACTTTCTGCCCGTCATCCGAGGTGACTCTCATCTCTAAAGTCTCTTATTATATGTATCTCTGTCCTTTATCTTCCTGACTATCACTGTTCAACCCCAAGAGCATAGATCTACGCTTACATGTGCTTGTAGGAATGGATTTGTCTCTTCAGTGTGAAAAGCAAGTAACTCACAGGATTTTCATTTAGTTGGTTTTTAAGACGAAACAGACACTTGTTTAGGAGAAATATACCTATTTTTAATAATTTATTCAGATTACATCCCGATTGTTATCCCCTCCCTCCCTCTTTCACCCTGTTCCCCTTCCCTGGACCTGTGACAGAAGGGGAACCCCTCCCCCACCATATGATCACAGCCTATCAGATCTCATCCAGATAGCCTGCTCTCCTTCCTCTGAGTGCCACTAGGCCTCCCCACCAAGGGAAAGTGGTCAAATAGGGGGCACCAGAGTTCATGTAAGAGTCAGTTCCTGCTCTCGACACGACTGTGAAGAACGCGCTGTCCATTGGCTAGATCTGAACAGAGGTTCTAGGTTTACTGAATGTGTTGCCCTTGCTTGGTACAGCAGTTTGGGCAGGCTCCCTGGATCCAGATCCACAGCCTTAATGGTCTTCTTGTTGGGTTCCTGGACCTTCTAGGTCCTTCTATTGCCCCATTCTCCCATACCACTCTCAGATGGAGTCCCAATAGTGAGTCCCAGCATCTGTCTGGATCCCCTGCTGACTGATGACTCTCAGAGGACGTGCATGTTGGGCTAGTATGCAATTATAAGTGAGTATATACCATGTGTATCTTTCTGGGTCTGGGTTAACTCACTCAGAATGATCATTTATAGTTCTATCCATTTGCCTGCAAACTTCAAGAGATCCTTGTTTTTAATAGCTGAGTAGCATTCCATAGTGTAAATGTACCACAGTTTTTCTATCCATTCTTTGACTGAGGGACATCTAGGTTGTTTCCAGATTCTGGGTATTACAAATAAGGCTACTATGAACGTAGTTGAGCAAATTCCTTTTTGTGTGCTGGAGCATCTCCTGGGTATATTCCGAGGAGTAGAATAGCTGAGTCTTGAGGTAGCCTTATTCCAAATTTCTGAGGAAGCACCAGATTTCCAAAGTGGTTGTACAAGTTTGCACTCCCACCAGCAATGAAGGAGTGTCCCCCTTTCTCCACATCTTTGCCAGCATGTGCTGTCATCTGAGTTTTTTATCTTAGCCATTCTGATGAGTGTAAGATGGAATCTCAGAGTTGTTTTGATTTGCATTTCTCTGATGACTAAGGATGTTGAGAATTTCTTTAGGTGTTTCTCAGCCATTCAAAATTCCTCGGCTGAGAATTTTCTTTAGAGAAACAGTAGTTAAAACAGCATGCTACTGGCATAGCAATAGGCTGGTTGATCAATGGAATCAAATCAAAGACCCAGAAATAAATCCATATACCTATTGGCACTTGATTTTTGACAAAGAAGCCAAATCTATACAATGGAAAAAGGATAGCATCTTCAACAGATGGTGCTGGCCTAACTGGATGTGATGTCTACATGTAGAAAAATGTAAGTAGATCCATATTTATCATCATGCCCAAAATTCAAGTCCAAGTGGATTCAAGACCTCAACATAAAACCAGATACACCAAATCTGATAGAAGAAAAATGTGCCTCAAACTCATTGGCACAGGAGGCAACTTTTTGAACAGAACACCAACAACCCAGGTTCTAATTAATTAATAACAAAAATTAATAAATGTGACCTCATGAGGCCGAGAAGCTTTTATAAGGCAGAGGACAATGTCAACAGAACAAAGCAACAGCCTACAGACTGGGAAAAGATCTTCCCCAACCCTACATCTGACCAAGGGCTTATATCCAAATGAATAAAGAACTCAAGAAACTAAACACCACCAAACCAAATAACCCAATTAAGAAATGGGGCTTGGAGATGAACAGGAGGACTATTTTAGCTGCCTTAGCATGTGCCTGTAAGGACAAGGATGACACATTCTATCTTCTTAACTGTTCTTTATTTCCGTCATTTCCAAGGAAGTCCTCTCACCAGCACTGGCTGTTTCATTTTTATACATCAGATACAGTGTGACTTATAGTTTATTTATGACTATGTCACAAGCATTATTTATCTTCTTAGCATAATAATTTCTATGACATATGCAATCAATAAATAATAATTGAATTTGGATTATTTAGATATATAGACATAGCTAGAGTGACGGACCATTTGTACCGAATTGAACAAAGCATGGACACTCAATTAGTTTGTCCAATGACATATTTAGGCATTTGTTTTGTTAATTGAATACCTCCGTCCCTTCCATTTAGAAACTTATCTGCATTGGTGCTTCTTAATAGAAATATAATGCAAATCACGCCTGTGTTTTTCATTTTTAATAGACTTCCTAGCATCTTCTACTAGTCACACATTCTAAAAAGTAAAAGAAACAGGATAAGTTCATTATTAGTTTGAGTTATTATCAATTAAGGTCTAATATGTGCAAGTGAATTTTCTTTGTATCAATATATCTGAAACTTTATCATATGGATACCGAAGTGATCGTTGAATGTAGTTGTAAAAGAAGAAGAAGAACAGCATAGGTGTCCTACATTGTAGCCATCTCATCAGGGTTTTGTTACTGTGGCAAATAACTGAAGTCTCTCTCTGCCTGATACGCTCATGCAATTTCAGTCAGAGGTTGACGGAGCCATTGCTTTCACCATGAGGGAAGGCAAGTCATCATGGTGGAGAGGGCATGACGGTTCAGAGCTGGATCCTCTTCCTCCCAGAAGCCAGGAAGCAGAGGGGCATATGTGCCCTACTATGGAGCCTTTCCTTCTTCCATTTTCCTTTTATCCTGGCTCCTAGCTACCTGTTGCCCACATTTCCAGTGGGTCTTGTGCACTCCGTCCCTGCCCCACATGCTAATGATCTCTAACCCTGCCACCACAGACGCCCAGACACGGGCTCTGTCAATCTCCAGCATCTTCAGTCTGATCAAGTTGAAAATAAAGATGAATCAGCACACTTCCTTAAGGATTTATGAATCTAATTTATATTTACTATCTTCTTTTCTTTAAAGGTGGCCAGTATTCCCTGAGCCTTAGAAGCGGCAGTGTTTTGCAGAGGCACGCACTGGAGTTGGGCTCCATCATTTGGAATTTTGGTTGGTTGTGGTTCTGTAGTGCTTTACTGCTGTACCAAAGGAGCGTTTCTTTGATGTGAAGTGAACACCACACTTACCTGTCGGTGTAAGGACTAACACTAGAGATTGTTGCTAAGTGTTATACTGGTTTAGTAGGTTAGTGGGTGTAGATTGTCCTCCGATAACCATGCCTTCAGAAACATTGCAGAAGACAGGACAGAAAAAAATTGTAAGACCCAGAGGAAAAGGAAGTGTAATGTGATTTTGTGTTTTTGGAAAAGACTGTGAGTAACATAAACACAAACTCGTATCTTTTCATCTTTTTGTCTCCAGACTGACCTCAGCACAATATGTGGCACACTGTAAGGACTCAGAAGTCCTGTTTTAATTAGCAGAAAGCAGCGTAGAAAGAACGGTCGAAATGCACTTCCACAAGAATCAGGGAGGAATTTATATGCTAAGTAAGGATGCACAACAATTTTTTAAAGGATGTTTGTAATTATTTCTCCCTAAAAGGAAAAGAAAGCAGTAGAACGTATCAGTGTACGCACTGGAAAGTTTCCTAAAAATTAATGTTATGATCACCTTACCATGAAAGAGAGAAGCATAAATCATGAGATCTATAGTTGGGCTTTAGAAAGCAAACATGTTTGTGTTTTGTTTTATTTTTCTTGTTATACCAGTCAGCGTGCCCATCCAGCACACTTTTGATTTACTAAATTCAGCATCTTAATAAAAGACTGTAATTGATCAATAAAAATAATAATTTGACACCTAAGGCTTTTTCCAAGTTTGAAGAAAAAATAAGTCAATTAAAAGCATAATTGCTACGAGAGAGATGGGACAGCTTAGCTCCCATTTGATGGACAGGAATCATGAGGAAGGGACAGAAAAGAGAGAGACTGCATTGCATTGCGTTGCGTTGCGTTGCAGTGGACTGTGCTGCACTATTGCCTGACTATAACCTCTGCCCCTCACTACACACCCCAGTTTCTCTAATCCATGAGACACTCTCATACTGCTATACTTTTGTGAACTCGTTCATCCTAGAGGCATGAATGCCCAGGCTGCCACAAATCATTCACTGCATAGAATGTAACGGGTGAGTGTTTAGTAATTATCATTGTCTCATTAGTTCACAGTGCTTTGATCTTTCAACTAAAACTTATTAGCTTATAATACATACACATGTATACATACATACATCCACACAGACAAATATACAGGGACATATTCAAAGAAATGCTTCCTTATACAATTTTATCACTGCTGAACATTTACACAAACATGGCTAGAATGTTACTAAGCACTATGGTCATATGGGATGATTTCACTCTGTAGTCCATGACTCCTTCCTCCCTTCTCATCTTCCTTCCTCACATACCATGTAGACACTACTGGACTTAAGCTAACATATGACTACACCAGAGAAAACTTCGATAAGGTTATAAATTCAACTTCAACCAATTTGGAATCCTCTCAGCATTACTAGAAGACAGGAATTTCCTACTTTTTACATTGTGCATATCAGCTCAAGATAACTTTGAATTATTAAGACTTCTTCCTGTGACTCATAGCATCAAAGAGAAAATAATGCAAACACTTCTGTAAATTACAATGAGAAGCATTGTTATGTTCTATGTTAGAACAAGACCACTAGGGTCATCTGCAGCGCTCTCTCTCTCTCTCTCTCTCTCTCTCTCTCTCTCTCTCTCTCTCTCTCTCTCTCTCTCTCTCTCTCATTTATTTATTTATTCACCTTACATCCTGGTCATAGCCCCACCCCTCCTCACCTCCCAGCTCTACCCTCTCTTCCTCCCCTACATCCCCTCCCCTACTCCTCAGAAGAGGGGGCCCCCCTTCCTACCTACTCCCCTTCACTCATCAAGTCATATCAGGACTGAGTGTGCCCTCTTCCCCTGTGGGCCTGCCAGGGTTAAGTAATTGAAAAGCTGCCAAGAGAGTCCATGACACAGAGAGGCCCCTGTTCCCCTTGCTAAGGGACCCACATAAAGCCTGATCACTGTCAGCTACATCTTTGTAGGGGGCCTAGGTCCAATCCACGCAAGGTCCATGGTTGGTGCTCCAGACTCCACAAGCCCCTCTGGGTCCTGGTCAGTTGGCTTTGTTGGTCTTCCTGTGAGGCTTCTGTCACCTCCAGGTCCTTTTCTCTTCCCACCCCCACTTTTCCTCAAGGTTCCCTACACATTTCCTAATGTTTGGCTGTGAGCCTCAGCATCTGTTTGGAGGAGCTGCTGGGTGGAGTCTCTCAGAGGACAACTGTGCTTGCCTCCTCTCTTCAGGAGTTTCATTTGTCTTACGGTCTCTGGATGTTCTAGTCGCAGGCATCAGGTCAGGGGGCATCTGGGACTTCATTAATTCAAACTGGGTACAGTGATGTAGGCCAGCAATCCCAGCACTCAGGGAGGCAGAGGCAGGTGGGTCACTGTGAGTTCAAGGCCTGCTTGATCTTACAAAAGGAGTCGAGGACAGCCAGAGCCGTTACACAGAGACCCTGACTCGAAAGGAAAAAATAAAATCTGCAACACTCTTAAATCTACCTGCACTGGGAAAAGCACTCCAACACTTTCCAGTGCATTTCATTAAAAAAAAAAAAAAAAAAAACTTTGCTTTTTTGCTGGCTAAATGCAATTGCGTATGCAAAAGTGTTCTAAAATGTTCTGTCACGCAAACCAAGAGGCAGCCTTTGTGTTTAGAAACTCAACAATATGTTTGTGCTATTTCTTTATCCAATTTGTCAAGTCTTACATAGCTCCAATATAGTCTTCCCCATAAAGACTAATACACCTTGAAACCAGGAGTTCTTTCTTCGAAGAGTGTAGCACTATCAACATGCAACTGTTAAGTTTAAACTAATAAAACATATTCAGGAAAAGCAGGTCTTTGAGAAAGTAGCTTAAGCCAAGACAACTTTCTGATCCCATGTTCAGCAGCCATAATCAATCCTAACTTATGTGTATAAGCACAGAAATACTCATTCAGAATTAAATGTGAATTGAAATGTACAGAGCACATATGTGGATATAAATGCGCATTATGACTCCAACTTACGAAAAATGTTTTCTGAACACACATTAGTCTCAGAGATGCATCCACTTTGGTACCCACTAGAAGTGATGCAAGAGTTTGCCATTGCATCACCACAACGGGAAGATACCACAGGAGATTTAGTTACTGGACAACTTGGAAACTTGTAAATGCTTTAGAAGCCAGTCATAAGTGTCCAACTTTATCAAGTTTTAATGATGTTAAGTACATTTGTCACTTTTGAGTCTTCTTCATTTTGTCATTATATTGAAGGACTGCCCAGTTGTTTTAGCTTAGCTGACTGTAGCTGCAAGAACAGCCAAACGCCAAGCCCTGAAGCTAAACCATGTGATTATTTATGAGCGGTTCTAATAAACACACAGGTAAGCCTCAGCATTAAGCGGCTAAGCTGTAGTATTTCTAAAGCTTTGCCATTTACTCAAGTAGGAATTCAAAACCAACGAGGCAAACATTTGTACTTTATTATAAATTACTCCTGCAAAGATCACGGCAGGTTTTTTTTTTTTTTTTTTTTTTAAGAAACACTCCTAAAAATATTTTTCTTGATGCATGGATTAAAAGAATCCATTTGAGTCCAATGCTTAATAAAATTAGCCATGGTGAACATTAATAAACTTCCTGAAGGAAAAATCATGCAATTCATAACAAATATGTTTTGTTCTTGCTAACAACAGGGTGGGGAAAGACTGTGATATGATAGTGACAAAGACCAAGCAACAGAGAAGTGGCACATCTGGGAGGTAATGTAGATGGCAGCCTCGTTGTGCAATTTTCCAATGTACATATATATCAAAGCACTATGTGCCAAACGGGACACTGCATGCCTCTATTTGCAGCCCTTAGGAGGCTGACACAGGAAGACTATGCGTTTGGGGCGAACCTGTGCTATCTCACACACAAACCAATGAGACACTTTGTTGCGTGCCCAAAAGTAAACTTCCTACTTGCAAACTTCCCAAACAATCTATGAGGAAAGCTAATGGAAATGTCCATGGCTTGGCCAACCTAGATCTTAGAAGCAGAAGTCAAGGTCTGGACAGGCATGGGGAGCTCCCGATTCTGCCATGTAAGCAAGGGGGTATGGGAGAAACACAGATAGCAACATCACTCTCTCATCTCAGATAAGCCTGGGAAGACACCGCTCTTGGGTATAAGTCAAGAGGCACCTCGCGGTTCAGGACACACATGAGAGAAAGGTTAAAATTAGATATAAGAAAGGGACCAGATCAGAATCCCCAATAAGCCACAAACACCTTCGCCCTACTTATAAGACACCAATCTGCATTGCTAAATACGCACAGAGGCCTGGAGCTAAGACAGGGTCTGCAGGTCACTGCTCAGCAACACCAGTTTTCAGGCACTGAAGCTGACAAAACACTCCCAAGTTCCAGACACTACACTGTCCTCCTTTTCCTAATTTTTATCTGCAGCTTCCCATACATGCCCATCAGGGATAAACAACAACAATCAGACATCTATTTAGTTCAGTCATCTGGGAAATGCTGTGGATAATACAGAACTGTGGGTCAAATAATGCATTCAAGAGCCAGTCAATTTAGTGGAAAAAGAAAAAATTAAATTGCTTATTTTGCATCACGCAGAGCAGAAAAAAATTACAGTTTGAATGCTGCGCTTTTCAAACAGTTGCCCTGATGTTAGGTAGAGATAATTATATTCACCAGTCACCCTCACACTTTATCAGTTTGGAATATTATTTTTTAACTGCCTTTTCTTCTTAGAATCAAACTTATTTGTCCTTTGGGGATTCTTAATTCCTTGTTGTCAATCAATTTTTTTCACCAAGTAAGCAGGTTCTGTGTTTTTTTTTTCCTTTAACTAAATCTTAAATCAGCTTTAATTCAGAAATTGTTAATTTCTTTCTACGTTACGAATGCTAGATTTAATCTGCTCAAGAAACTAGGAGGAGAAATCTTGTCAGTTCGTCCTTCCCTCTTAGGAACAAAGTTATTATATTTTGTACTTTTGAAGAAAGGAAACCATAGGTTTAGACTAAAACAGAGGACAAGAGGATGCCAGAGCAAAGACAGGCATGTGGTACTTCTAAAGCTGTCCCGTCCGTGAGGAGAACTGTAATCCATTGCTGCTAAATGCTTTGACTGTGCTCATTATGCAAGAAACATTAGTGCCTAGTATATTTTGTTACCATAGCTCTGCCTACTGGGAACTATAATTAAAGCACATTTGAGCAAATGCAATTTTATTTGTTATTAAGCAACTAAAAGCTTAGTCAACCTTACAAATATGGAATTATCTTCAGATTATAATATGAGCCAGCCAACTATCCAATAAACTTTATGAGGTCCTATCTCTATTAGCCATGCCTGCTATTCCTTGTTGTAAGAGACTTGCATGCTGCATGACAGCAGGCTTCAAACTTCAGTGCTCACTTCATTAACTAAAAATCTAGTTTGTTTGTTTGTTTGTTTGTTTTTAATCTCGCTAGCCCCTACCTTCAGAATTTCTCATTCCTTAGGCATGTTTTATTCTGGCACTTTCCCTAGGGGTGATGGCGGCGGCCAAGGCTGCTGCTGCTGGCTAAGATTACATTTTAAGAGTCACTGCTGTATCACATAGTGGTTACAGATTTGGCATCAAACCCATCTGAGGTTGCATCCTCACACTGCCCATGTCTTTGAGTGTACAGCTTTCTCCTCCTAAGCTTCAGCACCTTGATCCTTAAAGTGTATAGGAAACACATACAAATAAATTTGTTATGGTACTAAAATGAGATAAAAATAATAGTAGGTACTTATAGTATCTATTGCCAAGAGGAAACATATATGAAATGAAACAATCAGTTTATATTTATGGCTGTTTAAGGAACATTCCCCAGATATAGCTCAATGCATTCCTAGGAGACGGTGGGAACCAGTCACCTGAAGAACCTCTGGAAACATTCTCTGCTCCCAGAACTTCTGTTGTGTGCATTATTTCACTGGTTACAAGATGATAAGGCACATCACTCTCCTTTGTATAGTAAAAAAAAAAAAAAAAAAAAAAAAAAAAACCACCATTAAGCCATGAACATGCTGTGTGCATTATTTCACTGGTTACAAGATGATAAGGTACATCACTCTCCTTTGTATAGTAAAAAAGAAAATACCACCATTAAGCCATGAACACGCAAGGCACAGTTAGCAAGACACAGGAAAAAAAGAGATTCCGTGGCTTCATATGTTGAATATCTAGGATGAAAAGTAAAAGAATGCATTGGCCAAAACTAAATAGATTTTCCCAGGGCAGAGAGAGCAAAAATGACAAGAGGAGATCAAAAGACATAAGAAGAAGCAACTGCCCAGCATAAATAATAAATAAGGCTACATATCTGATGTTCACCATGAAGATTACAGTTAACAAAGCTGTATTTATTGAGGCTATTTAAAGATAAATATGTATATTTCAGCTGTTCTTATCAACAGGAAAACAACTATGCCCGAGCACTGATATATTCATTTGTCCTATTATACTAAAGATTTACTATTCATATCTCTCTGCATCAGGTTGCAAACATCAACTATACACAATATATTTGTTTTTACAAAACACCAGAATTTCATAAATGAGAAAGCATAAAAATAAAATGTACATTCTGGGACTTCTGAGATGCATTGCAAAAGGATCTGAAGTGGGGCTTACTTCTCGGGTTCTGTGATGGGCAGTTCTGGCTCTAAACCACTAACCCTATGCGTGTGATAGTTGAAAAGGAGCCTGGATGTTTCAGGGCTTTGAAGTTGAAAGATTCCACAGTTGGAAACCCCATACTTCGAGCTCTAATGTAGCCAAATGTCATATCTTCCACGTTCTTCTGTAGGCAGCCAAGGAAACGCTATAACAGCATCCAACCTTAAAACTAAGAGAACTTGGCCACAAAATAGCAGCAACTTAGTTACCTTTCTCCTTGCCCAGACAAACTTCCTGAGCAACAGGAACTTGGTTAAGGGAGGGGTTTATTTGGATGTACAGATTGAGGGCATATACAATCCATCCTGACAGCAAAGGCATGGGTGGGAGGACCACGAGGCAGGTAGAAGCACCACATTCGGAGTGAGGGAGCAGAAGGAGATGAATGTGGTGCTTTGTCATTGGTAGTCAGCCTGGATCCCCAGCTTATGGACGGCATCACCCACAGTAGTATAGGACGCCCCATCTCTGGTAGTGGGATGTAGAAACTCCTTCCCAGATATGACCAGAGACTTGTCTCCTAGGTGTTTCTAGATGTCAGGTTTACAACCAATATTAACTATCACAAGTAGATGCAGTCATGTTGGCGATAAGTCATGACACAGATAATTAGTAGTGCATCTCTGAGAAGCCGTAGAGAACCAGCCCTGACAGTTTGTTCAGGGAGGCAGGGGGTTCTTTCTTTGTTTGCTTGCTTGCTTGCTTGCTTTTCATAACCATGAATTCTGTTTCTGAGATTTTTAGGATTATTAGTGGAGTTAGTTTTACTTTATTTTCTTTAATTTTTGAGATTTTAATAGAATTACACTTCTCTCTTTGAAGAGAGGCAATATGACTTGCTCTCCCATGCAAGAATGAAAGGAAGCAAAGATTATCCACAGCACAAAAACTTGGCCCCAGCAAGTTCTTCTTCTCCATCTTGATATTTAAGGTGAGGCTGTAGAGCTAATATCCTTATTCTCCCATCTTAGAGCGCTTGCAATGTCGGGGGATCCAACAGGTCCACCCTCAATCTAAGTTCACATTGTTGCCTAAACAAAAATGCATCCACCCTGAGATGCAACACGAAACCAGCGGGTATCTTTGAACATTTTTATCTGTGGGGTTTGAAATTCCTACTAAGTCCAACAAATGATCTCCTGCATGTCTCCATCCCTGTAAGTTAACTTTATAAAAAAAATAATACAATACTAATTTTAGCTTCTAAAATGTCTAAGAGTATGAATCTCTGGTGAAATACTAAAATAACATAGACACATTTACCAAGGCCCAGGCATGCGGCTGCTCTCCTAAACTCTGAACATCTTCGGACCACCAGTCCCTGATTCAATAAACAGGATGACTCACTTCAACTTCTAATTAGAATTGAACTCAGAAGAACAAAATAACAAGAGGTGCTCAAGTCAGAGAGTATGGGGATACGTCTGTAAGGACCAGCCCTACAGTCAAAGCACACAAGAGTGTGGATGTTTCTCTCATTGGCTTACTGTATTAAAAAGAACTACACACTATCAAGGAAATCTATAACTCCAAAAATACATTTTTCTAGCTTGGGAACTTCCTTCGGTCTTGGCTCATATTTGAAGTCCCTCCAATAACTACACATTAAAGATTCATCAGAAAGCCATTTTTTTTACCATTTAAAAGCTATGATGTTTTTGAATTCCTGTTTTTAATTATAGAATGGAAAATGCAAAATTTATGAAATTTAAAGCAATGGCCTAATGTCTCCAAAAAAAAAATAATAAACACTGACTTTATATAAAATGTGGTGTGGTGTAAAACCTGTGACTTAAATAACAACTTAGGAACAGATATTCATCATAGAGGATGCCTGTCAACTTTTATACAGAAAACCATTGCTGTTTTAATGACGTTAGACGACAAGAAGAGTGACCTCTATCGTGATTATTGTTTACCTTGAGTTGTTTATTAGCTTAATAATCTTTACCACATTGAAGACAAAGTTGAGTATTGCGGTTCTCCAGTCTTGCCCATCTTTGTTATTACCTGATTTGCCCACTACCTCCTGCCCTTCCTCATGTGATTTATCTTTACTGAGACATTTCTTGAACATCTCTTTTATTGAAACCAAACCGTGAATTTGATCCCTGACATTTAATGGCATTGATGTACTTAATTATTTCAAATACATTTTTAGGCTTTTGGAGAACATAAGAATGTCGGCAACAAATAAGCATTAGCAACACTTCAGATGCTCAGACTTGTGTTAGCCACAACCTCGGTTGCCTCTGCTGATGAGAATGTGGTAGCATTCACTTCACTTCATACATCGAAGCAAGGGGCTTTCCCCTTTGTCTTGTTGTGTCTTATTTTGTCCTGCTTGGCTGTTGTCCCTTGGAGGTCTGCTCCTTTCTGAAGAGGAAACGGGGGAAGCGGATAGGGGAGAGAGAAGGTGAGAGGAAACCTGGGAGACGTGGGGCTGGGGGTCTATGGTCAGAATGTATTGTATGAGAGAAGAGTAATTTTCAATAGCGCTAAAAAATAAATAAAATAAGTAATTTGTTACTATGTTTCATCCCCCGTTTAAGTGCCACCATTTCTAACAATTTTCTGAATTTTGAGTTTGTTGTCAATATCCTTCTCTTATCCATGAGTGCCGCCTATTGGGAAATCAAAAGGTGTTACTCATCTCAGAAGAAATATGTAAAAGAAGTGATGAGCAAAAATTTCAAGAGAAAATAAAAATATTCCTCCTTTAATACAATACTTAGAAGAATGGGAAGTAAGGATGACATAGCACACGTTACATTCAATGATAAGTTTAGTTCTTTCAACATTAACTTCAAGAGAGAAAAAAAATGTAGTAAGTTGGCGATCAGTATGTAGACAGTGATGGAGATGAAGAACAAACATCCCAACAGCTATGTACATAGCCTCCAACTAACAGTCAATGACAACTCAGGTTATATTTCAGTATCATAAAGATGTTTCCCTGGGTTCTGTTTGTTTCAACATTTTACTCAATGTCCCACATGAGAATACACAGTGGATTTCAAAAAATCTGCAGAAAGACAAATGGCAATATTGGATGTCTGGACCAGGTTTTAAAAAGAAGCTGACGGGTTAAAAACAAGAGCTAAGTCCCAGCAATATTGTATCAGGTTCCTGTGCCTTGGTTACATTACTGCTGAGACTGTAAATATAAAACGGTCCAGCCACACCCACCTGGACGTGCAAAGCACTATGTATAACAGACAAACTGGGAAAACCCCAAATGCCTGCCATTTGATGAGTGGGTAAACGAAATGTAGTGTTACTGCACTGGACTAGTATCTAGCCAGAAAAAGAGGTAGGACACTGACGCTTCCTATATCACATTACAGACAGTAAGCTCAGTCAGTGCACAAAGCTCAATGGCAGAAGAATGGGATAAGTCTACATTGGATGGTTATATTTCTATTATATACTCAGAATGAGAAGCCTGAAGCAGAAAGTTAGATTGGTAGCTGATAGAGGGTAGGGTCTGGAGGAATGAAGAATAGCTCCTAATGGTTAAACGGTTTCTGCTTGAATGACAAAACTGTAAAAACAAATAGTGTAATGGTTCCATAATTTTAAGAATATACTAAAAAACAAAAACAAACAAACAAACAAAAAAAAAAAAACAACTTTCCTGGGTTGTATATTTTAGAAGAGTGAACTTACCAGATAAGTGTATTATATCTCAATAAACTCATCATCATTTAAAGATTAAAAAAAAGAGCTAAATCTAAAATGTCAAAAAAAAAAAGTATTCAAAATTCGAGTGAGGTGAACAAGCTCAAAGGGCCATCCTTCTGCACTGAATGGGCAGGACTCGGCTGTATGAAACTCTAGGCAACTAGTGTAACTGCAGGTGTTGGCTTACAGAAGACAGAGGCCCAGGAAGAGGAGTACACGTTGAGGGAATGCAATGTAACAGTAATGAGGAGAGAGACGGGAAGAGGGGGGAGGAGGGAAAAGGACAGGAGAGCTGAGGTAAGGTGAGGAAAGGTGAGTTGAGGGAAGAAGGCAGGGAAGCGAGTAAGGTAATCCTTGGAAGGGAAAAGGCAGGGAAGGAAATGAAGAAGGACAGAAACATTTATAAACAAAGAAGAAAATGCCTTGCATTCTTCAGCTCACGTAACCTTGACACGCTGTGGTACATGCTGAGCAAGGAGCACATTCCAAGGACCATCAGCAAACAGTCAGACAGGACAGACCACCATATCCAGATAGCCCCAGAGCTTCAACAGGAAAAACATGGAGGCATGTGATTGACCCCAGTGGTAGAGGGTGAAAAGATGAATGGAAGGCACCAAAGATTTGGTGTTGAAGCTCTCACATCCCAGCTTCAGAGCTAATGGCCACTCTCTCCAGGAGATGGTGACAGGGTGATCTTCAGCAAAAGTTTTGTAAAATGAATTCAAGCATAAAATAGGCAGTAGAACTAGATAAGCCTTAAAAGTCTCTCTAAAGTCGTGATTCAAATATTCAAACACTTTCCAGCAATGCAAATCCGATTCTTGCAAAAGATTTTCTTCAATGAAAACAAATAGTTAAGCCCAGGTTGGTGAACCTAGACTTCAGGAAATCCTGCGGGACTCCTCTGCCTCCTTTCTTGTTTGCTCTGTAGAGAGCTAATCTCTTTCCTCAGGAATGAATTAATAACCCTTTGTCCTCTCCTATACTAGCCAACTTTGGGATTTGCACACAGCTCGCTTTATCTTGCTAAACATAATAGTCTGTCCAGCATTCCTCCTTTGTGAGAAATCCCTATTCAGTCTCATAAATTATGTGAATGGATCTGAAGCAAGTCTTTCCTTTTTTTTTCAATAGGGACTATTCCCCAAAGTAGCTTCAAACATGCCAAACATCTGCTCCTACACACAGTTCAATACACAATATTGATGTGTATTATTGCAGGTGAGTTCAGAACACAGAGGCAACTGCACACATTCTTGAGCCACCCGCCCTGCCCCCACATCCCGGCCACAGGAAACTGAAGACAATCAGAATGGTATTATTTGCTGGAGAAGCTAAACTGAAGAGGAGGGTCTGCTGAACTGAAGTGGTAGAGAGGCATTCCAAATCTGTCGGCAACAGATACACAGAACAGGTATTGTCTAATTTAATAAGTGTTCTTGAACACATAAGAATCTTGAGTGCCCGATATATTTGTAACATTCAATGCTGCTATCTTTCCAAGTGATTTCCTGATAACTGAATACAGTTGTTAACTATAGTCCACAGAAGGTAAGTAGGCTTTCTAGTGTTGAATTCTTCCTAGTCAGCCACAGGGGGCTCTACCCTGCACTTGAAGATCTATAACCTATAAGTTCACCAAGAATCTCAAGTTAATTTAGCTTCTTTGCTGAGGCTTTAGATCCAAACCCTTCCCAACTCTCCTTCCTTTGGACCTCATGTGAGTTTAGAAAATGGCTCTTGACCCTTGGGCTCAGGTTTAATTAAAAAAGCCCCGGCAGCAAATTCTTCATGACTTTTGCAAATCATATTCTGAGTACAGCTACTGCCCTGGCATGGGTTACATCTGCCCAGAGGAGACAGATTTTCCCAGCTGGTGAAGCCATCCCACACAACCGACAGTCTAGTATAATACATACTGGCTACATGTGCCTATCTGAATCTAAGTTAATTAAATTACGGGCAGTGATAATTCTGTCTCCTCTGTGCTGCTAGCCACATTTCTTGCTAGTCACATGGCCCTGGGTGCACACACAACATTTCTGTCATGCCTCGTGGGACCATGCTGTTGTTCTAGGAATCTATATTGTTCATGGCCCGGTCTTCGGGGTTTTCTGGTTTATCTCCCACTGAATAGTAGAACATGGTAGTGTTCACTTGATTATCCATCATACACCTACTGACCGGTTTATGGTCTAGCTTCTGAGCCCATATTCACAAATAAAACAAAGCTTTATCTAGTTTCATTGATTCAGTGGGAAAACCAAAGCCAATAATAAGCAGATGAAGGCAAGTGTTAGCAAAGCTTTTATCTATGAACCTCAGTGCTAGTATATGTTCTTGTCAGCCTTGTAGTAGCAAGATGTGGGCTGTTTTTATTTTACTTTATAATTTGAGGAGGCCATTCTTACTACAGTTGGCCTAAATTTTGATGCTCTGCATCTAGAAACCACTAAGAATTTTTGGTTTTACTTAACCTAATGTTTTTTAGCATTTGCCCAGACATAATTCTTGGTTGTACCTGATTGTCTCTTAATTATCCATGCTTTCTTGTTTTCTCAGTCTTAACTAAATATTTATATTGTAAGTAGATTTTCATCATATATTTTATTATACATATCTGCTATATACTTAAATCTATAAGTTATTATAATATAAACATTTATAATATACTTATGTTCTCAAATAACATAGGAAGCTTTTAGACACACCCTCTTAGAAGCTCTCACCAACAGCTCCTTTCATCTCTCATCAGCTCCTCAGAATCTCCGTTCAACTATTGTCTCACTTACACTCACATTGGGCCATATAATCTAGGCTGCCATTTCACAATCCTGGATTACTGAATTTCTGAAACAACTTTCTCAGAAGATTGAGTGACAAAGTGCCTGTTCTTTGCAATTGATCGTCTGCATAATTCATGACTAATCTTAAAGTAACCCTCTGTACCTTCTCTGTCACAGCCCTTTTCTGGTGAACATGTACTCCTTTGTGAAGCTCATCTCCATAGCCTCCACCATGGTCAGATGCGCTGATCTGCACTATCTACAGTGGTGCTGAACACAAGTATCATCTTTCTATGTGCTCTGGCCACCTTGTTCCTGTTTACAGCTTGAAAACCAACACCATTTTCAGGTAAACACAAAAGCCAAGCTCCTTGGGGCCTGGCACTACTACAGTGCGATCAGCTGTCTTTGGAGAGAGGATTAGGACTGGGCTGGGAAAACATTGGTTATGCTAGGAGCCCCTTCTCCATGTCAACACTTCCTAGTGCCCTAAACTTCACCCTCCCAGAAGCCATGGTGCCCTTTGACCTGAAGGTGGCCTCTCTGATCCCCTTTATTGTGTGCAGGAACCACTTCTAGCTCATGGTCCTTCTGCCATCAGCCTCTGGTTACTCTCCTCACATACCTCTCTGCCCAGCCTAGGAAATTAGTTGGCTCAGCATAAAACAGAGGGATGAGAAACAAATATGCTAAGAAGAACACAGTCATGGCGTTGATCTAGGCAAGAATATGCCGTGGTCTCTGTCCTACCTGAGGGCTCAAGCTTCTTTTGTTTCCTTTTCCAAGAAAAGATAAGCCTAAAATTGACTTGTCTGTTATTAAAACGACCATTTAATTTAGAAGTTAAAATTGTAATAGGGCTAGTCTCTGGAAAAGATGTTTTTAACCTAAGGTACCTATGACATTATATGCCTAATTGCCTGTTTTTATCATCAAATTTCTCCGTATCTAACATGCATGCACTGAAGAATTTGTTTTAATTTTAGAAATAATTTACCACACAGTCTGACACAAATGGAAGCTTGGAGAAGCATCAGAAAACTCTTTTAGCACCTTGTCGCCAAGTTTACACACTTCTCCCATCTCCCTGTTACCCGAGTGAAGCCAGCCTTGTGTCCTTTTCCACAGGACTGGAGCTCAACAGCTCAGATTAGTCACAGAATGGCTTCCAGCTAGCAACTTTTTCATTGATATCCACAAGCTAAATTCAGCTCAGCTTTTGACTCAATAATCTGGAGGAATTTTTCCACTGGTTGGAAAAAAAAACTCTTCAACCAAAACTATATTTATGACTCTATGTAGCTTAAAGGTCCAAAATGAAAGCTATGATTTAAATGTATTAGTCACTGGAGAAATATTCTTAAAGTAATTTTTGTTAGGATATTCTAATCACCCCTTTAAAAATATTTTTTCTTGAAGGTTAAATGTACAAAAAGTAAATTTCCATTTATTGTTATTTTAGAAATTGATAGAAATTATTTGCTTCTTTCTGTTCTATTTTATTAAACCTACACTAACTTTGTATTTATAGCACATCCTAAATAAAACTATAGAAGTTAACTAATGCTTAAGTTACTAAATCCACATTATTGTTAATGTTCATAATAATAATTACTGTATCTGGTATTAATATAGTAGAATCTAAGAAGACATACATTATAAAATGTTCAAAAAGAACACTATAAAATGTTCAAAATTATAAATATATGTATATAAAATTATGCATATTAATGTACATAGACAGTTTCCTTTCCCTGGGTAAGATTAGAACCTATTCAATATTCCATTTTCCTATAATTTGGAGCACTAGAATTATCCCCATTAGCTGAGGAATACAGAGGAGAGATAAAGCCGCATCACAGGTATTAGGTAAATATTTGTGTTAAAATGGCTCTATATTTGTAGGACAATATTTATTTAGCAAACACTAATATACCACTTGCCATCCCAGGCATTATTCTAAGCCTTTTATAAATACTAATTTATTCTTTTATCACAACAACCTTGAGTTAGACGGTTTCATATCCCATCTTACCAACAGGAATGTGAGAGCCTAGAGACATTTAGGTATGTTGTCCGAGTCAGAATGTCAAAGTCAGAACCAGAGCCCATGAGTGTGGCTCCAAAGTGTGGGCTCTTAAGCCCTCTAGTAGTCTGCATATTTAAAGTTACCTCCACACTTGGAAATTAATACTAATCAATAGAAACTCTTTCCTTTAAGGGCTAGAGTACTTGGATAGTATTCATGGGGCCTTGAATTTAATGCCTTGCGTGCAAATATGAGCATGTGTTCTCTACAGCAAAGATTTAAAAAAGGATGACAAACGCTAGCATGGATGTGGGGAAAGGGGAGCCCTTGGTCTCTTCGGTTGAGAGTGCAATCTACTGCAGCCACTATGGACATCCATGTGGGGATTCCTCAAAGTGCCATAAATAGATGCACCACATGACCCAGCGCTACCACGCTCACATACCCTACTCCATATCCTGCTGTAGAGATAGATGTTGGTTCTTGTCCATTGCTGCTCCAGTCCCAGTATCCAGGAACTGGAAACAGACCACATGACCATCAACTAATGAGTGGATAATAAAATGTGATGTGTTTACGTAAACGAATATTACTCTGCTCTTAAGAAATTATGAAACTCATGGGTAAGTAGATGGAATTGCAAACAATCACTGTGAGTAAGGCGACCCAAAAAGATACGTTTTGTCTCATTCTTGGATGCTATCGTTTAATCTTAAACTATGTATATTTCATTTGGAATACTCACAGAGGTCAGGAAATTAGTAAGGGGCCACAGGCTGGGGATTTAAAAGAACGGGAGATAGAACTCAGTAGTGTATAGGATTAAGGGGAATAACAGTAAAACAGTGAATGTTAAATTAGTGTTGGGAATGAAAAGGTAGGCAGGGGAATAAAGGTGCCAAAGGTCGCATGATTTTGTCACATGACATACTATGCTTTTTCAGGGCAGGGGCCATGCCTTGTTTGCATTTCTGTGTCTCCAGGATATGTACCGAAACAGATAGATCACAGCTGCAAATTTCCAACAGCCAAGAGGTACAAGGACTTCTTTTCAGGATCAGTTCCTATCATAAACAATTTCTTCTTTTAATCGATAGGAATAACCGCTCATTCCGGTTTTAAGCTTAGCACATGTCTGTAGCTAATCTTATAACACAAAGTAAATGATATTGTAAAAAATACATTAATAAATGACCCAGGCAAGAGGGATAACTTTTGGGGATTCGGGTCTCAAAGGCTATAAAGTCCATCATCATCATTTAAGCCAACACCTAGGCTGAGGACTGCAAGCTTTGGCATACATAGCCAGCTTCTGTATGATATACTTCCAGAAAAACCTAAAAGCAAGCCAGCGGGTGCTCTCCACAAGAAACAACACTCAGTCACTTCGCGCAGAGAACATCAAAACAATCTGTCCACTCAACAGAGAGCTGACCTGTGCCACCAGAAGCCCTTCGTGGGCCACAGTAAGTATCTCAGACAGAAGACCTACTTTCTTTCAGGCAAATAATTTAAATCTAATGAGACTTACTAGTCAACACAAACCATAACTTTCCAAAATGCCTGCTATTTTCATAAGCAAGAAATTTTAGTTATAGATGTCCTATTAATTCTTGAAAACTATGGGGGAATTGTGATTTATTTGCCTTCATTCAGCAACATTCACTTATAAAGTTGTTAATTATGTGCCCATTATATGCTAGGTGCTCTATTGGGTCTACTTGTATAAATCATTTTCTGCCAGCAAAGCCCTACTTTTAAATCAGGTTAGTAATTCTCAGATTTTTCTCAGACCCACTAACACTGACAGTCAGATCTTAGTACTCAGAGTTAGGAAGAATGTAATTTTTGATATAAATAATTTTATATTTTATCTTAGATGTCAGGAATAAATATGAGAGATAGAATGTGTGGGTGTGTTTGTGTGTATGAGTGTGTGTGTGTCTGTGTGTGTCTGTGTGTCTCTGTGTGTCTATGTGTATGTGTGTACATGTGTGTCTGTGTGTGTATGTGTGTGTGTTTGTGTATGTGTTTGTGTGTATGTGTGTGTGTATGTGTTCGGTATGTGTGTATGTGTGTCTGTGTGTGTTTGTATATGTGTGTTTTTGTTTGTGGAGGATGGGGGTGTTGTTCTTGCTGTTCTGTTTGCGTCTTTGCTGAATTTGAGTGTCAGTTAGCTCAAATAACCAAAGCTAGCTTTGGCACTTGACGTTAGGACTGGTGGATTCACAATGAGTCAGAATGATCACTAACGCCAGCTCCCTCCCAGACCACAGCTCCTGAGAATGAGAAACCTGACCGTTGTAGCCCCCAGGCCTTTGTGCGTTCCCCAGCACAGACTCTGCATCACACTCAGTTGTTTGAATGACTGTGTGACCCCACTTAGCCTCTCTCCTACACATAAAAATACACCCCATCTGTAAACATTTTCAGGGGTACTAGACATGAAGGCGGCTCATGGCTTTGCTTCCCTCCTCATGTTAACCCTTCCTAAATGGGCAGCACATGCTGATCTTGAGGCACAACAGCTTAAATACAACTCGATTAACCAACAAAAGCTGTAACTTGTTAACATCTATTAACATCCTTAACTCTTACCCTTTCATCACTGACGACAGTGTTTCATTTTCAACTTTTTTCTTTTTTGTTAACCTTCAAGTTGGTCTGAATAATAAGGCAGAACTGCAACAATGTAATAAATTATAACTCTGCTTCAAAGGTTACCAGCTTAAATTGTATTAGTAATGCATGATTATTCAGGCATAGTCTTTTTCTATAACTGTTAATAAGATGGAAACTGTACTGCCAAACATACTTCCCTGGACCCTTTATTATGCAATGTTTGTCTTGTCTCTAAACTAAAACCCTGTGTGTACTACAGTGGGAACCAGAGTGTTGTCTCTCTTTCTTAGCATCTACAGACCATGTCAAGATGCTTGCTACCTAGTCTAGGGACATAGCCAATGATGCAACATAGTTACACAGAAAAAGAGAAGAGAGCCCCAAAGCCTTCCCCTGAAACACCTCAAGACAAAGGAAGTGTTATTCACTTTCATTGTCCACATCTCAATCACTGTTTAAGGTTGATGCATAAATCTCTGGGAAGATCAGTAGTGCACAATATTTATATCAGGCACCCGCTTTGCCAGCCAAATATTCACTGTCTGACCCAGCCACCTTCTTCAGCAACCAAGAGCACTAAAAGCCTTTGTTCTTCCTCCTGCCTTGGAAGAGGCACCGACACAAGGCTAGCCCATGAGACGAAGCAAAATCCACCCAAGGACTTCTTACGAAGAATTCAGTTTGTTTCTTGATTTTCACAGTGGAGACATTTGGCTGGTGTTGCCGACCTCTCTCTTCTTCTGTGGGTAGCTGGACCTGTGTTAAGGATTGTGCAACCATAAAGCCAAAAGCATGAAAAGGAAAAGCCAGCTCCCCAGAAGCAGTGGGACCTAGTGGGGACCCTGAAGTAACTCCACCAATGCAAGCTGCCTCCACCTGCAGCTAGCTTAATGTACAGGGTAAAAAAAAAAAAAAAAAAAAAAAAAAAAAAAAAACAAAAAACAAAAAAAAAAAAACCACTTTTTTTAAATTGTTTAAAATAGTCAGAGCCAAACATCTTCCACTGATACAGCAGTTAAGACTGTAACAGCTCGAATCCCTCTGTTCTTACCTAAGGGTGTGACTTGCAGCTGTGTGAAAGTAGCTTCACAAGGACATGTCACAGCCTCACCCACATCCCTGAGGGACCTTTAGCACTTCATTTACTAAACATTTTCGGGACCCCTCACCATCATTTCTCTTGGATCAGTGAGGGAAACAGAAGATCTCCCATCTTTCTTTTGTTTTGTTTTAGTGAAAAGTATTTTAGCTTTCCTTCAACAAGATCACTATTCCCACAGCTTTTCTCTGGAAGCTTATCCTAGGAAGCCAAAAAAACACTGTTCCCAAGCCCAGAGATCTCCCATTTGTACCTTCCATTAAGCCTCTTACGGGTAAGTATTTATACCAATTAAATATTTAAAAGATAGGCTCTTTATGAAATAGTTTTTTATTAATTCAAAAGGAAATTACAATTTATGCTTCTAAATCCTTTGTAAAAGGGATTTTGAGTTGGATTACAACAAAAACACAGCTAAATTAACATTGTGAACTAAGTTACAACAAAGGAAAGCACTGAAAAAGATAAAACCGTGTAAAGTTTATTATGGTTGTTATTATGCAAAAAAAAATCATTGAGCTTACATTAGACTAAGGAACAAATGAAAATCCTATAAAGCAATTTTATCATTTTATTTTTTATCTATATTTTTAGATATTACTATCAATAAGTGTGGTCTTGGTACTAAATTTAAATATGAATTTTTCTGCCGGGGGGTAGGGAATCATCCTTCTTAAGCAAAACTGAGTGTTAAAACAAAGTAGTTTTCCTGAACATACTTTGCCCTGCAGTAGTTTTCCTGAGCACACTTTGCCCTGCAATAAGGTTCAGTGGCTATTTTGAACTTGAGCAAAAGTCAATGCAATTAGACCAATAATTCTAAAATTATTTTTGCTATGAATCCAAGGGAAATTTTATGCAATAGTTCAAAATATAATATAGATATATGACAAATTCTCTAATCAAAACAGGGTTGAAGGGTCTAATGCTTTCATAATCACTAATTACAGAATCTAGGTAAAGGCGGGGGGGGGGGGACCAATACCCCCAACAAGCTGTTTTATCTTGTTTCATTGGAAATATAAAAATGAAAACAGAATGTCTTACAGCATTTTTGTCTTTGGCTGAAGCAAGGCTGGTGAGGTAAGCCAGGTTAAGGTGTTGGCTACGCAGCCCCATGGCCAGCGTTCAAACCCAGAACCTGCATGGAGGAGGGAGAGACCCCACTTTGTCAAGCTGTTTCTTACCTTTACACGCCGTGTTGTGGCTCAGGCACAACCACAAAACACACAGAGAGAAAGAAAATAAATAAATGTAAATTTTTTTCAAAGAATATAGAACGAGGCTTAGCTGCCTCTCTCATTGCTTCTGTGGCACACTGTAAAGAGGTCCCAGTCAACACAGCAACACAAGTGGGAAAAGAGAAAGCTGAAGAGCCACATCTCTCACAGACAACACGACTAGGCATGTAGAAAATCTTTGAAAAATAAAAAACCCACAAAAGTCATCACTAGAACTTGTTAGTTAACCGACTGAATGTGAATGGTGTCAGGGTAACAGATACGGTTTGAATATGCAATGCGTGTGGGCATCAACCTCTTGAGGAAGGTTGTAGAATCAGTAGGACATGGGTTACCAGACGTCTGGGGAAACTGAGGCTTTGTCAGCCCCGCCCCACTTCCTGTTACTGTTTCCTGCAAGGTAACAAGCCTCCCTCTTCTCTCTCTGTTTTTTGTTTTTATTTTTTAATATATTTTATTAATTTATTCATATTACATCTCAGTTGTTATCCCATCACTTGTATCCTCTCATTCCTCCCTCCCTCCCATTTTCCCCTTACTCCCCTCCCCTATGACTATGACTGAGGGGGACCTCCAACCCCTGTATATGCTCATAGGGTATCAAGTCTCTTCTTGGTAGCCTGCTATCCTTCCTCTGAGTGCCACCAGGCCTCCCCATCCAGAGGACATGGTCAAATATGGGGCACCAGAGTTCATGTGAAAGTCAGTCCCCACTCTCCACTCAACTGTAGAGAATGTCCTGTCCATTGGCTAGATCTGGGTAGGGGTTCTAAGTTTACTGCATGTATTGTCCTTGGCTGGTGCCATAGTTTGAGCAGGACCCCTGGGCCCAGATCCACTCATCATTATGTTCTACTTGTAGGTTTCTAGGACCCTCTGGGTCCTTCTATTTCCACATTCTCCCGTGCTTCTCTTACCTAGAGTCCCAATAAGAAGTCTTCCCCTCTGTCCCACTTTCCTGGTAAGTGAAGACTTTCATGGGACATGCCCCTTGGGCTAGTATGCAGATATAAGTGAGTATATACCATTTGAGTCTTTCTGCTTCTGGGTTAACTCACTTATTATGATCATTTCTAGTTCAATCCATTTGTCCACAAATTTCGGGAATTCCTTGTTTTTAATAGCTAATAGTATTCCATAGTGTAAATGTACAATAGTTTTTTTTTTTAATCCACTCTTCTACTGAGGGACACTTAGGCTGTTTCCATGTTCTGGCTATTATGAATAAGACTGCTATGAACATGGTTGAGCAAATGTTCTTGTTGTGTGCTGGAGCATCTTCTGGGTATATTCCAAGCGGTGGAATAGCTGGGTCTTGAAGAAGCCTTATTCCCAGTTTTCTGAGATAGCACCAACCCTATATCTGCCAAAGGTCTAATATCCAAATTATATAAAGAACTCAAGAAATTAAACATCACCATACCAAATAACCCAATTGAGAAATGGGCCTCAGAACTAAACAGAGAATTCTCAACAGAGGAATATCGAATGGCTGAGAAACATTTAAAGAAATGCTCAATGTCCTTAATCATCAGGGAAATGCAAATCAAAACAACTCTGAGATTCCATCTTACACCCATCAGAATAGCTAAGATCAAAAACTCAAGTGACACCACATGGTGACGAGGATGTGGAGAAAGAAGAACACTCCTCCATGCTGATGGGAGTGAAAACTTGTACAACTACTTTGGAAATCTATCAAGCCTCCCTCTTCTCAAGCGGCCACACCTTCTCAGTTGGGATGGAATGGACGCTCCTGGAACTCTAATGCCGAGCAAGCATTTCCTCCCCTAAATTGCTTCTTTCCAGGCGTTAGGTGACACAGGAAGAGACTGTAAAAGACCAAGATCAAGACTGGTGCACACTGAATCTTCTCCTGCAGTAGCTGGAGTGATGAAACTCACAAATTGACGCAAACCTACAAGAAAATCTTCAGAAAGAAGTTGGCCTGCAGCACCTTACTTTGGACCTTCCCAAAATACTACAAAAGTAATTCTCTTGGCATAAGCCATCCAGTCTACAGTATTTTTGTCTTGGCAGCCCAAGTTGAACAAAGGTGAGTTATGCTCATCTATCAGAAGATGCAACACTGTTCCGGTTCCATTTGAATCCATTCAAATTGTTCTACAAGGCCAACATAATCCCTATAAAAACCTCAGCATGCCAGGGATTTCACTCAGAGAGACAGAGTAAATATTCCTGAAAACAAGAATTTAAAAAGAGTGTTTCTTGGCCATTCGCTATTCCTCTGTTGAGAATTCTCTGTTTAGCTCTGTACCCCATTTTTTAATTGTATTATTTGGTTTGGTGGTGATTAATTTCTTGAGTTCTTTGTGTATTTTAGATATTAGTTCTTTGTCAGATGTAGGGTTGGTGAAGATCTTTTTCCAGTTTGTAGGCTGTCACTTTGTTCTGTTGACATTGTCCTTTGCCTTATAGAAGCTTTTCAGTTTCGTGAGGTCCCATTTATTAATTGTTGATCTCAGAGCCTGAGCTATTGGTGCTCTGTTCAGGAAGTTGTCTCCTGTGCCAAGAAGTCCAGGCTTTTTCACACTTTTTCTTCTAACAGATTTAGTGTGTCTGGTTTTATGTTGAGGTCTCTAATCCACTTGGACTTCAGTTTTGTGCAGGATGATAAATATGGATCCATTTGCATTTTCTGCATGTAGACATCCAGTTGGACCAGCACCATTTGTTGAAGATGCTGTCTTTTTTCTGTTGTATAGTTTTGGTTTCTTCATCAAAAATCAAATGTCCAAGGTGACTCTGTGGTGCAATGGATAGCGCATTGGACTTCCAGGCAAGAAAAAATCCAATGTCCATAGCTGTGTGGATTTATTTCTGGGTCTTCAATTAGATTCTATTGATCAACTGGCCTATTTCTATGCCACTACCATGTCAGTTTTATTACTGTTGCTCTACAGTGCTACTTGAGATCAGGGATAGAGATTCCTCTGAAAGATCTTTTATTGTACAGGGTTATTTTAGCTATTCTGGGGTTTCTGTTCATTTGTTTGTTGAGAATTAATCTTCCAAAGTCTGTAAAAACTTGTATAGGGATTTTGATAGGAATTTCACTGAATCTGTAGATTGCTTCTGGTAAGATGGCCATTTTTATTATATTGATTCTCCCAATCCACGAGTATGGGAGATCTTTCCATTTTCTGATGTCTTCTTCAATTTCCTTCTTCAGAGACTTGAAGTTTTTTTTTTTACTTGCTTGGTTAGAGTTACACCAAGATACTTTATATTATTTGTGGCTATTGTGAAGAGTGTGGTTTCCCTGATTTAATGCTTAACGTCCCTAGTCATCAGGGAAATGCAAATCAAAACAACTTTTCAATTCCATTGTACACCCATAAGAATGGCAAGGATCACTCAAGTGACAGCACATGCTGGCGAGGAAGTGGAGAAAGGGGAATAGTTCTCTGTAGCTGGTGGGAGTGCACACTTGTACAGCCACTTTGGAAATCAGTCCAGTGCTTTCTCAGAAAACCAGGAATAGTGCTACCTCAAGACCCAGCTATAGTATTCATGGTCATATACCTGAAAGATGCTCCACCATATCAGAAGGACATTTGTTCAACTATGTTCATAGCAGCTTTATTTGTAATAGCCAGAATCTGGAAACAACCTAGATATCCCTCAACTGAAGAATGGATAAAGAAACTGTGGTACATTTACACTATGGAATACTACTCAGCTATTAAAACCAAGTAAATCTTGAAAATTGCAGGCAAATGGATGGAACTAGAAATGATCATCCTAAGCGAGGTAACCCAGACACAGAAAGACAGGCATGGTGTATACTTGCTTATAAGTGGATATTAATCCAACATAGATGTCCTCTGAGAGACTCCACCCAGTGGGGGATCAGGACATATACTAGGACTTGAAGCTGGACTCTGGGCAGAGCTCCTGGGAAGATCCAGGAAGAAGCAAGAGGTACACAGGGAGACCATCAAGGCCTGCAGATCTGGACAAAGGGGCCCTGCACAAACTGAGGCACCAGCCAAAGACAATGCATGCAGAGAACCATGAACCCCGCACCCTGTTCATATGTAATCAATGGAATGCGGATTCTCCACATGGGGGCGGGGGCGACTGTTGCTGAACCTCTGACACACACTCTGGTGCCCAGGATTTGGTCACTGCCCCCTTGGCAAGATGGCCTAGTGGGCACACAGAGGAAGGGGATGCAGGCTATCCTGATGAGACCTGATGGACTGTGGCCAAGCAGTGGGGTAGGAGGGCCCCACTCACAGAGGTCTAGGGGAGGGGAATAAGAAAAGAGGGAGGATGGGTCGGAATGGGAAGATAACAATGGGAGGGGATAACAATATGGATGTAATGTGAATAAATTATAATAAATAAAATATACACTAAAAAATAATAAAACTGCACAACTATCTTGGAAAACATAACTTAAATAGATATTTGCAACATTATTCTCAATAGCCAAAACTATTAAGCAGCAAAATTGTTAATAAGATGAATGGAGAGACAAGTGCTGGTACATATGTTCAATGGAATGTCATTTGCTCATAACGAATTCAGGCTTATGCCATAACATTGATGAATCAGGAAATCTTTGTTCAGTGTGAAATAAGGCAAGTACACGGAGAAAATATTACATGATTCCACTTGCATGACACATCTAAAAACGGTAAATTCGTAAAATTCAGATGAATTTATAGTAACTGAGGATAGTTGCATAAGACTGAAAATGTAATTAATGCCACTATATTTTAAAGTAAAAAATGGTCAAAATAACATACATATGTGTGTGTGTGTATATATATTATATATACATATTATAAAGCACTTTATTTAAAGCAAAATCTTAGATGGCTTTTTCACAAAAACAACAAATTGAGTATAAAGTATAAATGAAAACATAAAGGACTTATAATAGGCTGAATCATTTTTAAAGACAGGTAGGATGTCTCACATTATCCGGTCCAACTAGAGATCATTATGTTACAACACACAAGATAATATAATATTTATGTAAAAATAGATATATGCATCAAAAATAAAAGAGAACAAGGTGTTCACATGTGTGGCCAATTAATTTTAGCAATTACCCAAATAATCAATAGGGAAAGGAATCTTCCCAGCAAACAGTATGAGACTCTGTAAATGCCGATGAATACGTAAATGGTGGCTTTTCCCAGATCGTATAAAAAATTTACCCAAAATACACCATAGACTGAAAAAACATAAAAACTAAAACTATAAATTTCCTAAAGGAAAAGAAATGTTTTAAAGCCCCAAATTTGATAAATTATGCTAACGTGAAATGAAAAGTTGAGGCTACCATGTACATGACAAATGACTGGCATCCGGGGCTTAATAACTCACAGTGCAATAATAAGGAGACGAAAACTCATTTTCAAAAAACTGACAACAGATTTTTAGCAGACACTTCATAAAAGAAATGCAAAGGTCCACTAAAGATGCACAGCTCCACAATTCATCAGAAAATGCAAAGCGAAAACATATTTCAATACTATTATAAACCCATTAAAATGGCTAAAAATAAAAAAGACTAGACAAGTGAAAAGACCATACAGTGCTCAAGGAAAGTAAAATGCTGTGAGAACTTTGTAGTCTGGCAAATTCTTGTAGTTAGAATGCCTGCCATGTGCCCTAATAGTCCCAACTGTCATAAATCATATGCTTATCACACAAAGATACCATGTCAGATTTGCAGTAGCCAAAACACCACCCTGGGCAGGTACTACCCACCAATATTTAAGTGGAGACAGACTGCAAACCATGATACAGCCATTCAGTGGAATGCTACTTGGCACTAAAAAACAACGCTGACACGTGATGACATGGATGCGCTTGAAAAATATTCTTCTGGGCAAAAAGAAAATGTACAAAGTACCATTGCATTTATCTGAAATTCTAAAAGAGCAAAGCTAGAGTGCATTGGCAAGACATATACGAGTGGCTGCTTGGATTGCTAATAGGGGGAAGTTGCTACACCGTGACACAAGAGGCCTTCTTTGGATACCTAGACATGTTCTGTGTCTTGATCGTGGTGATGGTTACAGAGACGAACACACATGCCAAAGGTCATCAAACTATGTAACTTGGACCAGCATAGGTGTATTCTGATGTATGTAAACTGTGCCTTTAAAGGCTTTAAAAGTAGAAATGGGTGTCTAAACTCATTGCATTGCATGTTAAGTCGAACCCCAGGATCTGTAGAAGAGCTGGACCTGAAGATCATCACAGACCTGCCAAGTAATCCTTCCGTGGAGATGTTGATCCATGCAGCCTTCAGCACTGCTTGAGAAACCCTGTCGTGATGAGCTCACACCATGCTATGTACTTGAGGTTTATGAAAAAAAAAAAAAAACTGATTCAGCAAGTCAGTGTAGGTGAGGTCCACTCAGATAAGGTGGTTCTTCTACAGACATCAACTACTTGGCAAAAGGTTCCCAAGACAGGCCCTGACCAAACTTCTGGCATGCCCAGCTCTCCTTAATAAACCCTTTTGAAAGATATTTATATAACCACATTGTTTCTGTAGCCACCCTAATTTTAAAAAACTCCACTAGTTCTCAACCCTCAACCACCAGCTCTAAGCTACTACCCTAGCAATTTGTCCAGGATGACCCAACCAGAGAGGACATGAAAACACCTATGATACACACGTCTGTGTATAAATATTCAAATACAGTTTATATGAAATTTTTTTCATTTAGGCTTCCCTATGACAAGCACGAGAGTCCCTCTTTTGAATTATTGGTCAAGACTGTCCAAGAGATGCTCAAAACACTATGCACTGTGGCTGCTTCTCTTGGTTTGCCACCTGTTGGTGAAGACAGCATGCACTTCAGACACAAGGCCTGAAGACACCTGAGCTGGGACAGGCTTCACTGCCTCCTCCATGGAGGCATAGCAGAAGATGCCATGCAAGCATCCAAACTAGGAAAACAACCAACAGTTCTACCCAGTTACAACGCCTACGAACCACACCAACCAGAATGGCACACCAAGCACGATGATTCAGTAGTGGCACACGAAACTTAGTGGTAGCCAATAGTTCTCTAATTAACTCGAGACCCACTCAACCAGAGGGAAACTGTGTCTGGTCCTGGAAACATAGACAAGTGCTCAGGGCTAGTGAAGTTATGGATCTCAGGGAAAAAAAAACCTATAACCGCCATTTTACCAAAGCAGCATAATGCCTAACTACACTCCAACCAGTTGTTCTTATACTTGTGTGTAGGCGTAGACCTGACCCCTCATCAAGAAAACTTCTCTTTGCAACAGACAGAGGCCATGAAAACCATACTACAACCAATCAAAATGCAGAGTTATGGAGCCCAGTCCCAATGGATATCTCTACAAAACAACTCCCTCACCTAAGGTCCAGGGAACATCGTGGAAGACGGGCAAAAAGACTGTAAGAGCCAGAAGATCAGGGACTTTACTGTGAGAGCATGTGTCCTGGTAACTTCAGAAGCTACAGCCATAAATTCTCACCAACATGGCTGCCTAAACGTGAGGTGAACAAGGAAAACAAGATGAATGACTAAGTGGGTGGGACTAAATTCATGAGGCCTAACCCTGTACAAGAGATACTGGCAACTAAAGAATGCTGAAGGGAGAGAAACAGTCTTCCTCGGAGAAGAGCACACCAGCTGATTATCCAATATCAATTGGTCAGCCCTGAAAACAAAGATGCAAGTAACATACTGACTGAGCAGGTTATGTTTAGGAACACACTGAGGCACATGCGTGCATGTGCTCTCTCTCTCTCTCTCTCTCTCTCTCTCTCTCTCTCTCTCTCTCTCTCTCTCTCTCTCTCTCTCTGTCTCTCTCTGTCTCTTTCTCTCTCTCTCTGTCTCTTTCTCTCTCTGTGCTCTCTCTGTCTCTGTCTCTCTCTCTCTCTCTCCTCTCTCTGCTCTCTCCTCTCCTCTCTCTCTGTCTCTCTCCTCGTCTCTTCCGCTCTCTCTCTGTCCCTCTCTCTCTCTCTCTGTCTTCTCTCTCTCTCTCTCTCTCTGTCCCGCTCTTTCTCTTCTCTTCTTCTCTCTCTGCTCCGCTGTCTCTTTCTCTCTTCTCCGCTTTCTCCTCTTCTCTTCTTTTTTCCCCTCTCTCTCATCTCTCCCTCCTTCCTCTCTCTCTCTTTCTCTGTCTCTCTCTGTCTCTCTTTCTCTCTCTCTGTCTGTCTCTCTCTCTGTCTCTCTCTCTGTCTCTTTCTCTCTCTCTCTGTCTCTCTCTCTCTCTCACACACACACACACACACACACACAGAGGCATATAAAAAACAATAAGGAGAAAGGAGGCCATGAATTTTGAAAAAAAAAAACAAGGAAAGTTTGGAGAGAGGAAAAGAAAAGAGGATTATATAGTATAATCTCAGAAATAAAAGAAATAATTAAAAATAAAATTTGGAAAGCACAGCTAAGGTGGTGCAGATATAAATTCCTGCAGCCTTTATAAATCCTAATAAGGTTCATTTCTCCTGATTACCATATAGGCTAACAATAATGCTGACACTGTGAGTCAAGTCTCCAAACTCGGTGGAGGGCTAGGTTTAGGGCCTTCTCTCTACACTGTAACACTTTCCTTGTGTGTTGCAGACCCGCCTTCAAATGCTGTTTGAAAAATACCATTCTGATGAGAGGCTCTTTCATCACTCTGCCAGAAACAATATTTCAGTTATCCATTTAGTTTGAAGTGTGGAGGGGAATAGTCTGATGTATTTTGATGTTAATTACTGCTTTTGTCTCTGTGACCCACCTTTTGTTTAATAAAAAGCCATCCCACCTGGGCAGGGAAAGGAGACGGGTGGGGCTTAGAAAGAAAGGAATTCTGGGAAGAAGAAGAGGAAGGGACTGAAGAAGAAAGACTGCCATCACTAGGAGGAGGGAGAGAAACCCTGAGGAGAGGAGAGGAAAGCAGCCGTGGGTTAGATGGAGAATCCAGCCCCGATGAAGAACATTAGCAAGTATTTGGGATTATGGACGGGAGGTAGCTTGATAGAAGTCATTAGAAGCAGATGGCATGGGATTGAGACAGGGATCCCATGCCTGCCTCACTATGGGAAGCAGTTTAGAGGACTGATATCTGCCCTGACCCAGGTTAACTTAGGCTATTTTAAAATATAACAAATGTCCATGTCTTAATTGGTTGCTAGCCAGGTATACTGATCATATTAATAACACTGGTAACTTAAAAACAACAGGAGTGAGTTGGCTGACAGGCTATTGTACGTGACCAAATCTGAACTCCAAATCAGATGAATCACCACACGTTCCCTAAAGTGACCCTCATGAAGACACAGCATGAATATTTTTGCATGGGCACTATGTAAGTCTTGGCTGACCTTCAATTCTGTTAACCATGTTTAAATGTAAGGGACATGGGGCTATAAACAGCAACATCTTATGAAAACAGCTCATAAAAGCTCCTTACACTTAAGTCCTAGAGAGTGGTGACAAGGATTGCTTAAAAGAACACGGGCTGCTTTGCCATCGTATATACAATTCCTCCTGAGAAAGGTGTGAACTCTTACAAGTGGCATCCAGATGGAAAATTACCCCCTTCTGCCCACAGGAACAGAGTCTAAAACAGCGGCCACAGCAGCAGAAGAAAGGGAGAACAGTTTGTGCCAAGAAATTTTGCAATTTGTGCATTGGAAGACTACTGCAACGTCTGGTGCATTCTGAATCATGGGTAACTGTGTCCTGTCAAATAGAAAAAAAAAAAAAAAAAAATATATATATATATATATATATATATATATATATATATAACTAAACTAAGAAAATTGAGTTGGTACAGAAGCAGTATATGGGAGTCTGCGCTTTGAACAATGGTTGAGAGATTGAAAATTGTCTCCCGTTATATCTGCTTTTGATCTTTAAAATAAGCAATCCAGCTTGAGGCAGCATGGTTCAGTACGGGATACAGGCAAGGACAGAGAAACGAAGACAACTCGGAAAATAACAGAGACTTCAACTAAAGCCATCCTCAGGAAATCCTTATAAGGAATTAACAATAAGATCCAAGATTTTAAAAACATGTTAAACAATTTAATTATGATCATATGTGAGTAGCAATTTGTTCTAGTGGCTTTTTTACTCTTCCTTTTTTTCCAGCTTCTGTTTGTTTGTTTGTTGTTTTGTAGGGAGTTAGGTTTTTGGGTTTTGTTTTGTGTGTTTTGTTTTGTTTTGTTTTGTTTTGAGTTATGGATCCATGTGGTCTGGGATGTGCTCAAACTTGCTACTGGGTTGACTTTGAACTGCTGATCCTCCTACCTCCACCTTCCAAGTTCTAGGATTACAAGCATGGGCCACAACACCTAGAGCTGAGGGCTCATCTGAGAAGCACGCTAAAATTTTCACTATGAATGTTCTATACTAACAAACTATGTTATATGGATATATATGGAATAAATTAAAGATAAACAAGAGATAATGAAGCAATAATTAAATAAGAAAACCACAGCAAACAAAGTGAGAGCAAAAAGAATATTGTTGGTAAAAAATTAAATAAATTAGCATGAGGAAGTAAATAACTATTCAAGGTTGAAGAGTAAGTTGCTCATTAAGGAAACGTTTGGAAAGCATTGAATGGAGTAAAACTATATTACAGAATTGGAGACATGGTCCAGCAGACAACGTGCCTTCTGTACAAGCATAAGGATCAGAGTGTGAATCCCCGTAACCCACACAAAGCCAGATCCGGTGGCCCAAATCAGTGATCCCACAGTGCCTAAGGCACAGGCTGGACGTGCAAACAGGAGCATCCGCAGAAGTCCGCAGGCCAGCAAGGCCCTCATGTGCAGTGTTGTGCACTCTGAGCTCCACATGCCTGCTGTGGTACACACAGGCCTACAATCACACACATAAACACACACACACACACACACACACACACACACACATACACACACACACTACAGAGAGAGTGAGATTTGAAAAAAAAATAAACTAAAGCCACTACTAAAATTTAATATATACAAAATACAGAAGATGTCAATACTATAACGAAAGTAACACGGGAAATATTGCAAGGACAAGGAATAATAAACCTCTAGTTTTTAAGAATCTTTACATTAGTTAGCAATTGTTGTGTGCACACTAATGATGGAGGATGCACATGCCAAGGTCTGTGTGATGGTAGAGTCATAGGACAGCTTTGTGGGTCTGTTCTCTCCTACTTCTTCATGGGTCTGAGGGTTGGACGTAGCTCACTAAGCTCCTTCAAGAAGTGCGTTACCCAATAAGCCAGCTCCCTAACCCACGCTTTTCTGATTTTAGGATGAAACATAAGGTGAAAGAGCACATTAAATTCTAAGAATTTGATGGATATGACATACCAAGTTGGTCCACCAAAGCTTCATGTGTTAAATCTTTGTCCCAGGATGGTACTGTTCAGGGGCAGTAAACTTTCAGGAGGTGAGGACTGACCAGTGACCTTCATGTCATTGGGGGCATGGCTTTCATGGAGATTGCAGACCTGTGGTTTCTTCCTTTTGTCCTTTGTTTCTTGGCCACGAGGCAGCAAACCTTGTCCTACCACATGATCCCTGCCACAACTCTCCAGAAATCCCACCAGAGACCTACAAGAATTGCTCCCTCTAGATCACAACATAAGCTCTAAAACCCCAAAACAAGCAACCTTTTCTCTTTATAAGTTAATTATACAAGTATTTTGTTACAGTGACTAACACCCAACTTCCAGATTGAACCTAAGTTAACATAATCAATAATACTGCTATCCATTTGTTTACCACTGTAAACAAGAACAGAGAAATTTAAGAAATAAGAACCACTAAATCCATAATGATTATTTGTGGGGGGTGGGATTTGGAGGTAAGTTGCTATCTTTTTATTTTATTTTACTCTCTTGTTTGTATATTTTGTTTGTTTGTTTGTTTTTTTAAGATTTTGTTTATTTCTACACTGTATTATCAGCGCCCAGAAAATTTTGGTGAAGCTAAAAGCATTAAAATGAATGATTACCTTATGGGACCCTGGTTGCCAGTTTAAATGACCAGTAAGATATAAAGTGTGTTTACGTGTGTGTGTGTGTGTGTGTGTGTGTGCGTGTGTGCATGCATGAATGTGTGCATGCGTGCGTGCGTGCGTGTGTGTGTGTGTTTGTGTGTGTGTGTGTGTGTGTGTGTGTGTTATTGTAAATAGAATCTCAAAAATCTACTTACTTCTAGATGATGCAAGACTGGACGCCTTGCCCGCCCCTCTCCCAGAAACTGTCAGTTGCCAACAGACCAGCAGGTAGCGGTATCTGGCAGAGCCTGATGAGTATATTTGTACAATTGATGGTGCTACTTTTACAAAAGCAATTGTCTTAGTAGTTTTCTCTGCTGCTGGGATAAATACCTGCACAAACGCGCCATAAGAAAGACAGGTTTTATTCTGGTTTACAGGTCGAGGTGAAAGGAGCTTGACACTGTGGCTCACTGTGTCCACAACCAGGGGCAGAGCAATGAATGCACGCCTGTGCTGAGCTATCCTCCACACGCTAGCTATGCTCTCCTCTACGGGCCCCCTGCCCAGTGTGCTCAGCTATCCTCCACACCTAGCTATCCTGTCCGGGTCCCCTGGCCAGCATGCTCAGCTATCCTCCACACACTAGCTATGTTATCCAGGTCCCCTGCCCAGTGTGCTCAGCTATCTTCCACACTTAGCTATCCTGTCCGTGTCCCCTGCCCAGTGTGCTCAGCTGTCCTCCACACGCTAGCTATGCTATCCAGGTCCCCTAGCCATGGAACCGACCTGCCTATAACTACGGCAGGTCTTTTTTATAACGGTCAATATCATCAAGACCAGACCCTGCGGATTGCCCAGAGATTAACCTGACCTAGATAATTCTTCCCAGATGTGCCCAGAGTCTCATCCCCTGGATAACTCTTCATGCTAACAAGTTGACAAGTCGTACTAACCAACAGCAATGTAGCTACTGCTGGTAACACAAATGGAAAGGATGAAGAGGAAAGAAACTAGTGAACTAACGATACTGTGTTCATAGCTTTCCCGCTTACCTAGAAAGGATGAAGCAAAGGGAAGGAAGGTTCGCTGTTTGTTTTGTACTGGTGACAAGCCATCACTGCGATTTCCCGGGAATTCCTGCTCCTCCTTCATATGTTAGGTTTTTACTGTGTAATTTTGCCTGATATTTCTCTCTAATTTGAAGTGTCTGATAGAGAGCACTATTTTTGTAGTGATCCAACTGTGCCGCTGATTAAAAAGAGGTCTGTATTCCATAAATATTTACCTTCCACTCTACAAGAGCGGAGAAACAACTTGATGCGCCTGTTGCTTTCCCACTTAAACAGACTCTACTCAAGAAAACAATTGTGGGTCCTTTGCTACATCTAATTATCCTTCCTAACAAGCTCCTGGTAGAGTGTCAACTCCCCGGAGACACAGGCTGTGCTCACTTTGTTCAAGACGTCGTCTGGCTTTGTGTGTTGGAAGTACTAATGACAAAACAATAAAATTTTAGGCAAATGGATGGTGATGCTTGTATTACTGTAAGTTCCCCTGAGGCTCAGCTGTGAGCTGTCTTAACCAGACATAATTTGTATATCAAAGTGGCCCTATCAAGCGTGGGTCTGTCCTTGAGAAGCCTTTTAGTGTCACGGTATCTGCTGCCCTCCCAGTCACTGCCTTGCCGTCCAACTGAGCCATTAATAACAAGCCCAGTGCTACCTCTTTGCCACAGTTCTACATGCAATGGTCAGTCACACACAATGGTCAGTCACATGCAATGGTCAGTCACATGCAATGATGGTCAGTCACACACAATGGTCAGTCACATGCAACGGTCAGTCACACGCAATGATGGTCAGTCACCCCAGCGACTGAGTTCTCCTTTTTGCCTGATGTTTACTTCCACAATTCAAGATCTATTAAAACCCAACTTCCAGTTTGCTTCCCAGTACTGTATAAAAACATTTACTTGAAGGGAAGAAAACCAATCTCACATTCCCAGTCAGTCTGTCTCAGAATATAGAAAAAGAAAAAAGAAAGAAAGAAAGAAAGAAAAAGAAAAAAGAAAGGAAAAGAGAAAGAAAGAAAGAAAGAAAGAAAGAAAGAAAGAAAACCTGATTGAGTCCAGTGATATCATTCAAACTTCGTAAAACTTTAAGAAAATCTTTTATTTTTATAAAATTACTTCTATATTTTGGTCATCACCCTAAAAGTCCATGAGTTTAAAAGCTTATACTCAAGGTAGTTCTGGAACCTTTAGGGGGTAGAGCCCAGTGAGATGTCCTTTAAATTGTTGAGGCGGTGTGCACAAAGGGTTTTGTGGGACCCTAGTCTCTTCATGACCCTATGTTTCCTGCCTCACACGACGAGGCATCAATTGTGCCAAACATTACCTCCATAACGTGTGATTTTCAGCAGAGGCCCAGAGCAGTGGAGCAGCATCATAGGAGAGACTAGAGTCACCAGAAGCACAAAATTAAATGAAATTCTCTCTTCATAAGTCAATCACCTCAATTATCTATTTATATTTCTATGGTAAGTTTGCCTCCATCTCTCCCTAAGATTTATTTTTACACATTTGCTTCTTACTTTCCATCCTTGACATCCCCCCGCCCAACCCCTCACTTAGAGCTAATGCCTTTGAGCTAATGTCATTAAAAATAATGACTACTTTTATATTTTCAAAAGACTCTAAAATCCAGTCGAAGAAGATGCTTTTCTTCACCCATCATCAAATCTTCTAATCTAGCTGCACCTGATGTGCCCACATTGTCTTTCCTGCTGATAAATGACGGAGAAAATCCCTGAGGTCCATTTAAGTCAGCCATCCAAAGTGCGCTGCATTCACTCCACCTGTATTCAGAGTTTTCCTGCTTGAATCCTTCCCTCCCTTCTTGGCTTCCTTTTCCCCTCAACTGAACCATTTCCTCTAGCAGGTAAAACATCTTGAAAATCCATCGCACAAGCTTCCCGGATGTTACTTATCCCCAGCCTCAGCTTCCATCCCATTTCCCCACTGTCTTCCTGGGAAAGATTCTCCCCTCTATCCGACTAGTTCTTTAATTGAGTTTAATCAGGCTCTGTCACCGCCCGCTCCCAAGGAACTGCTAAGATCAAGGCCTTTAAGATCTTCCATCTTGTCACATCTGTCTCTAAATTACCCAACTTCTCAAAAGTGCTAAGCTAATGAACGATAGCTTTGCTCTCCAGTTAAGTGCTCCCCTTGGCATCCAGAGAAGACCGTTTCACAGATTTCCCTCTCCATTCTTTGGCTCTTTTTTTCCCCTCCGTTTTTGTTTCTTTGTTCATTTGTTTTATATTCTCCAGTCTTGGCTGTTTCTCTTATTTCCGTTTATTTCTCCATAAATAATCTTGCTGTGTTTCTCATCGATAATGAAGAATATGCTGATGGTTTTCGAATCCTGCCGATAGTATATGGTTTATATTTTCAGTATCTATTCTATCTATGCTCAAAACTCTTAATATCCTATAAGTGAATATTTAACATCTTCATTTAGATACCTAAAAGCCTTGTAAACAATTGAAAGACAGCTCTCCATTTCTGTCTTCAAAACATTTGAAAGCCCTCTAACTATTCCCATCTCAGTGACTAACCATCAACTGCTGTTTTTCAAACCAAATGTCTAATTGTAGTCTTTGCTGCAGATGCTGCAGGTTGAATCTGAAACACCCTTCCCCCCGACACAAGTGCATGTTTGGAATGTTTGATTCCTAGCAAACAAGATGGAGCTGTCTCCAGGAGGCTATGCGACTTTTAGGAGATGGCCCTAGCTGGGAGAGGTGGGTTAGAGTCCATCCTTGGAGGTATGTGGTCCCCCTCCTGGCTCACGATCCCTGCTCCACTGTGCTGTGACCAGCCATAGGCTCCCTCCGCTATAAACTGGCTTGCTTAGCCATAATTTCCCCATCCTGATGCACTGAGACCCTCTGAAATGTTACAAAATAAAGTCTGCACCTCTTAAGTTGCACCTGTCTGATAGTGAGCTCACAATAACACAAGAGTAACTAATATGGCAGGTGGTCTGTTATTATCCCCTTTTTTCCAACCCTGATCCAAACTATCAACAAGTGTTCCCAGGTTTTACCTTCAAAATACCCTAAATCCAACAGTTCTCACTGGCTCCATTGCCTTAGTCCAAGCTATTCCCCCCTCAGGTGACTGTGGTCACATAGTAACTACCTATTCTTCTTTCTATTCTCTATTAAATGCTTTTTTTTTTTTTTTTTGAAGTTTTTAAAGAAGATTGTATCATTTCTTTGATGGTAAAAACTAGGCATCCACCGGCTCTTGAGAGAAATTAGCTCCTCTTTAGCTAGGCATGATCTGGAAGCTACCTACCACTTCAACCACATTTCCTGCTCACACCATTTGAACCATGTCCCCGCCCCCCAACCCCGCCTCCTCAAAGACAATAAAATCACATTTTTGTGGCTATATGTTTATACATATATTGTTGCCTTTACATAAACTGACACATAGCATTCAATTATCTTCTCTAATAATTGTTTTTCTTCTAATACTTTATCCTACTTTCTTTAGTCTTATTGTTTCACTCTGTTTTCTTTCCTTAATGCTTTACACTATTAAAATATACATATACTTAGCTTTTCTGTTTTTACCTGCAACCTGGTTATTTTTATCACTAACCTGTAAACCTTGGGGTGAAAAAAAAATCCCTGCTGTGTCTCTGGATCATAAATATCCATCAGCATCACAGAAAGTGATCAAGAAGTATTCCATCCATGAGTGAATGAGTACCATTTATCTACCGAGCCAGCCTAGCCGATTTGTCTCACTGTTGCCATGACACCATAGGCTTTTGATAGTGTTGCATGCTCCTGTCTTCTATATAAGCATATGGTAAACCAGTTAAGATATCAACCATGCTCAGATTAGTGATTTTTGAGGGATCTTAGAGTTCTCTACAACTCTTTCTCTCTTCCCACCGGCATCCAGTTTGTACATACTGTCTCATATCTGCCTCGGACACACATGAGCCTCCCTGGGGTCTGTGCTGAGCACTGTCCCTCCCCAAGCATCTCCACATCTTTTTCATAAAATAAGGCGCATGTGGTGACTTGTTGACACAGGGCCTAGTGTTCATAATGTCCCTCTGCTGTGCACCTCACTTCAGCCTACACCATGCCATCCCCTCTCCCCATTCTTCTTAAAAAGGAGAGTTCCAATGTCTTATGTTTAATAAAATCTTGATTATGGTTTTCAAGGGACACTGAGACTTAACTATGAAAGTCTATTGTATGTGTCAACTGAAAACACATAGTCGCGAAGTATTTGGCTAACGATTATTCTGTGTTTGTCTGCAAAGGAGAGTCTAGGTAAGATGCGTATTTGAATAGGGGCACTGAATAAAACAGATCACTCTGGCAGTGCTGAGAGGCCTCACTCCATTAGCAACCGAATGGCTTGAGGGGCCACATCTGTATTTGCCTGTCTTTGGAATTCAAGCCTTTGGTTCTTGTACTTTTCTGACTTTGCAATTGCACATATTAGGCCTTCTCATCGTCATAATCACAAAAGCCAAATCCTTGTAATACCATATACATGAATAATAATATACATCAATGTGTCCTATTTGTTCCATCTCTCTGGAAAACCCAGACAGATAAGTGACCTTCATTCTTTGCTTTCTAAAGAGTCTTGGAAGCAGTTCCTGGTGTGGGAGATGTCCAACCAACAATTGCTTCCTTCTTCATTGTTAACAAAACTTCATTTTATTCAACCAATCTGTTAACTGAATTATGGGATAAAAAATGGGATCCTTGGCATGAGTGATTCCCACCTTAGCTATGATATAATTTCCTAATAAGCACAATGTAAGTTGAAAATATAATGAGGTGAAAATAAATTTCATACATTTATCAGGCTAGATATCATAACTTAGTGGCACAGAATATGCAGTGTGCTTTTGGCCTCCCTCAGATCACATGGCTGATCCCCAGCTGCAGCCCAGCATCAGCAGAGGGTGTCCTGCCACATCACCACTCGAGAAAAGCAACACACTCAAAATGCCAAGTGTCATTTCTACAGAATACATCGTCACTTTTGTACCATCACACAGTTAAAAAAAAAACTCCTATGTCAATCCTATTTCAAATCGGGAGCATTTGTATAAATTGGAATCTGCCCTTCTAGAAAAATTCTGTCCACTTCCTTTTTTATACAAGAGATAGCTGAAAATCCTTAATTCTCTTCTTGTCAGGACTGTCATTGCTTCATGATGTTCTCAACAAATTGTTTGAGTATAAAATTAATAAAAAGGATGGGTTACATGACAGATACAGTAGTTCTTTTTAATTATAAAATTGGAAAGTAATTTCTGTTTAACTATCTTCGTTTTTTAAAGATAAACATTTCACTGATCACTTATTACTATAAGGGACATTTTCCTTAACATGACTATAAGGATTTCTAATGTCATTTTATGCTCTATTTCTTGAAACGTGTTAATCTTTCAATAAGAAAACATTTTATCCCTTAGGGAAGGATCTTTGATTCTTCCTATCACTCTGCTTTACATTATATTAATAACTTTTTTCATTAATTTTACTATTAACTTTTGACTCCTAGCAATGTTTTATCACTAGTGAGTTCTTTCAGACTACCATGGGGCAATGTGGTAAGGATTAATATCTTAATAAAGGAGAATATATATTTTTTTTGCATTCTTAGAGAGTTCAAGGTCAAGATAATTTTCTTGTAATCATAGATTTTAAGAAAGCTTTCTTGTGGATTTCATAAAGACACCCAGTGAAACCCTATTCTGAAATATCGTATCAAGTGTCTCTTTGACCTAAACTCATACCCATGATTACTGCTAAAGTATCTGCAATAATATTATGGAATTTTGGAGTCAATCAGTGCTCGGATTCAGAAGTTATTGTAACAGAAGCTACTGTGAAACCTCCTCATTTGCAGAATCATCTGGAATTTTAACAAAGTACGTTGGGAGTGTTTACAGGTTTCTACATCACGGAAACATTTACTTACTCCTAAAAGGATTGGCTTGGCCATGTTTTCTTACAGTTACAACAGGTAGCCAGCTCTTAGAAATCAGCTACATCGTTTGTCAGTGCTTAGAGATCGGCTACATTGTTTGTCAGGACTTATTACAGCTTTGGCTCTGATCTGAAAGCTAGCGAGAATGGAGCAGGGAAATGGCTTGAGGACCCTGGAAGCAAGCTCAGAGGTGAGCTGTCCCCCTCGCCTTCCCATCAAGGCCTTCCTGTTACAGGTTTGAAGCATGTGTTTGATTGCACCATTCAAAGGGTTTTCGTGGAATTTTCCCACGTAGCCCCACATGTCTAGCTAGGTTTGAATTTCAATACTGGCGTGGCAGACAGGAAGACCTTTAACCATAAGGCTCATGTGGCTCCTGTTTGCCTCCGATTCCCTCCAAAATTTTCAGAAACACTGAAAGGGGGGAAATAGGCTAAAATTCAGTCACCATCTATATTTAAGGCACATCCACGCAGATAAATATACATCACATATTCCAGGAGACTTGCGTGAGAGGTGCTCAAGCTAGGGGTACCACCAAGTCTGCTCTGGACAGAGAAGTATGCATCGTGGAAAGTAGAGCCTTCAGACTGAAGTGAAGTGACAACGGGAGAGTAAGGGGCCACCGAGACTGTGACAGCTAGAGATCTGAGGCAGGGACTTGAAAGTTGAATTCAGCAGGTGAGGGCCCCTGAATGAAAGAAACACTTCCAGATCTGAGAAAACACCAGAACAGCCAGCACCACTGCTGAGAGAGTGAGAGCGGAGATCTTTAGGGTCCTGGGCACAGGGTTACAGACTTGTGAGTGACATAGAGACATGAGCATGTACATACTGAAAAGAACAGAAACTACAAGCATTACTAGAATAAGCAGCTCCTGTCCCGGTGTGGGCGGAGTCACACAGAGCTGGGTCCTATGCAGGGTACTGGAGGAAAGCCCTGCTCCCTGACCAGCACCAGCATGGAACAGCCTCCCACTGCTCTCCAGTCAGCCCAAGGCCTCCCGGCCCCACGTAACGGACACTCTTGAAATTATTCCACGTGCTTGAGCACCTGGACACCCGACTGTTTGCAGTGTGTTTGTGAAGAGGATGTGTCGGTTTCTAAGTTATTTACAGTACTTACAACTGTGCGTTGGAATTTAATCTGTCAGTGTTTGTTCAGATAAACTATTAAAAGTTAAATACTTCCTTAATATTTATTTTTCTCTTCTAATAGCACTTCTGCTTTGTTTAATTTAGTTTTTTTTTAATTATTGTAAGACAATTAGAGGAACAAAAACAATATTCAAAAAGTACATGACAGTATTTTTTGAATTGGGTGTGTGTGTATGTAAGTATGCATCTGTGTGGCACATGTGTATGGTGGGCTGTGTGCATGTGAAGGAAGTTGAGGGCAGGTATCCTCAGTGGCTCTCTACCTACCTTTATTTTCATTTAAATCATTGCTAACATAAAACACTGTATCTTTCTGTGTTAGTCAGCTACTCCTGTCCATGGGACTTGCCCTAAATCCACCTTACTTTTGAGCACCAGGGTCTCTAGCTTAACCTGGAGCTTGCCGAACAGATCTGTCAGGCAGCAAGTCCCAGGGATGCCTCTGTCTCAGTCTCCCAAGGAACGGGAGTAAACTGTATGACCATATAGTGGAGGAGGAGGTCCTCCTCGGTCCTAGACCTAGGGGAGGGGAATAGGGTGAAAGAGGGAGGGAGGGAGGAAGGGGAGGAAACAAGTGATGGGCTAACAATTGAGTTGGAATCTGAATAAATTAATTAAATAGTAAAAAAAAAATTAAAATGTGTGCCACCACACCCAGCTTTTTACACGAGTGCTAAGCATCTGAACTCGGGTCCTTTTGCTTGCACCCAAGCACTGTCCCCATTGAGCGATCTCCCCACCCCGCAAGGCCATTTAAAAGGTAGTATTTTCCATATATTTGTGAATTGGATCCTGAACAATATAAGTATGTATCGGCTGTTCATTGAGGATATCAACTCTTTTGACTTTCAGTCTCTCAAATGCATTTTCTGCCTGCACCAATGTAATAAATCATGTATGAAATTCTCATTAAAAGCATTACATAACACAAGCCACCTTTTATTTGAAATTTCCAAAATCACATCTCTCGTTTGATTTGCTTGCTTGTTTAAACTTGCCAAGATGAGTCTTGGTGCAGGAGCTTTTCCCGGAGTGACAGGAAGACTGGTGACATCATCAGTTTGCGGGGTTCTTTCCTATCTCTGGGCACAGTTAATTACAGTGACTGACAGCTGGAGGTGTGACCACATTGACAGACTATTGTTCTATTGTTAAGAAATCAATTATTTCAATCTAGAGGTTCAAACTGGTTATGCTTCAGTTACAACCAAAACTGCTCTTTTCCAATGTCGAGGTTACCTGCCCAAAGAAATACTAGTAAGTGAAAATTGATGTACTAAAGCTTTCCATATAAATTTATCACTTACCATTTATACCTACTTTCTGCCTGTATAATCCCACAAGAAACTATAATATAAATAAACTTTACCCACGCAAATATTGCAACATCGTGGACACTACTAGGATTGCATTCTCAAAGGTGCACTAATGACACTGAAAGTTAAGTCCGGCTCAGTATAAGGTATTATCATAGAAACCCAAGCCATTACTTAAATGACCCCTTGGATAGAAACTTAAGTCACTGAGGAAACTGTAATGAAGACAAAAGCTAACTTTTTTTCCTTTTCTTAGAATTGATACTTAATGTAGAGACAGGTTGTTATTCTGTGAATTTTTTCAACTACTATAATATCCTCAGTTTAACATCTGCCGTCCTTAGACTTTCCTGAGCCAAGCCAAATTCCTCCAGAACACTTGGCTCTGGCTCAGTCTTCCTCCAGACAACAACTCTCAGCCAGACTATAGTCACGTCATGTTCACCACATTACCTTTATTTCTGTTCTGTTGTGCTTGCATCAGAGGATACAATTTCCCAGTCACAGCCCTAATATAAAGCTCATGGTAAAGCAGGCTGATGTTACAAAGTAAGTAAATTTAAAGATAACATTGAGTAATAGCTATACAGGTGGAAAGCAAGTATATAAGAAAATCATTAAGGTGGAAAACATGGTGCCTGGTGGTTTGGGTACAAAATGTCCCCCACAGTCTTGGGTGTTTGAGCACTTTCCCCCAGCTATTTGGAGAGTTTTAGTTGGTTCAGTCTTTATGGAAGAGTCAGTGTATCACTGGAGAAAAGCTTTGAGGTCTCCAAAGTCTTACAGCACTCCCATTGCATATTAAGCATATTAAAGCAACCTCTCTCTCTCTCTCTCTCTCTCTCTCTCTCTCTCTCTCTCTCTCTCTCTCTCCCTCCCTCCCTCCCTCCCTCCCACTCTCTCTCCCTGTCTGTCGGTCTGTCTCTGTCTCTCTCTCTCTCTCTGCTCTGTGCTGGCCACTCAAGGCGTGTGTTCACAGCCTGATGTCCCTACTGTCATGCCTATCACTTGTTACCAAGCCCCCTTCATGATCAACTTCTATCCCTCTGAACTGTAGCCCAATGAACTCTGCCTTTTATGAGTTACTTCTGTTCATGATCTTTTAATACAACAACAGAAGAGTAACTAATACAGTAACTAAATATAAAACCATTCTATGAAAAAATATTTATAGATTCACTATTTACAGAGGAAAAAAAAACCATCTACTGGGTTTAAAATCTATTTCCCAGTGTTTATTTTTCTACCACCATGCTTCCTCATGTGTGCGTTTTGGAGTACACATTTTACATGTATATACATATTTGTCCATAACCATGTATGGGGAAGCTAGAGGCAGACATTAAGTGTCTTTCTTGCTTACTTTCCACCTTACTTTTTTGAGACAGGGTCTCTCACTGAGGCTGGTGTGCACAAATTTGGCTCTACTGGTTTCCCAGCCAGTCACTGCTTCCCTGGCATTGGGGTTACAGCACACCACTTCCATTCTGACACTGTTTTACTTCTACATTTATAGGATGTGGAAAAATGACTCTTTTCATTACAATTTCAAAATTAGAATAACTTCTTGGCCCCCCAAAACATCTTTTACTGTCTGGTTTTAGTCATAATCGCCCACTTCATCACTATAGTTTTCTATAAAGTAAAATGAATAAATCAAAGCAAGTTACAAACTATGTAAACATTAGACATTGTTTCCAACCAAAATAAAGTCTTTGAGATCCATCTAAAGACAGTGCATATATCAATAGTTATTGTTGATTTAAAAGAAAAAAATTCACAGCAATCACCTGCATGGCATTTCATAACTGTCTGCGACCTCAGTTCCAGGGGATCTAATGCCCTCATACAGACATACATGCAAACAGAACACCAATGCTCCTAAAACGTAAACACGAATAATAAAAAAAAATTTTTAACTTTATGGAGTCTACCCTTTGGCAATTTCATACCCACACACTGTGATTCCAACTTTGATACGTCTCTCTCACTCCTACCTCTGTCGTCACCTCTCCTGACTACATGCCTCCTTCCCACGTTATGACTTTGTCATTGCTGTTTTCCGTTCGTTCAGTCTATTTGTTTTTGAGAGTCCTGGGTTTTACCATGGCTATCTGCATGACCATGGGTGTGAAACCATCTGCTGAGTCTAGTGGGCTCCTCAGTGGGAACCAACTGAAGACACTGTCCACCCGCCCCGGCATCTGCAGTAGCCAGTAGTTCATCAGGAAGGGTGTGATCCCATGAGCTTTTCTCACATCCCATGCCTGATTGTGGATAGGCCCACACTTGCACAGGCCCACGGCAGGCAGTACAGCGGATGTAAGGTCAGGCCTGCATTGGTTGTTGTGCTGTTCCTAGAAGACGGCATTTCACAGCCTTTCTCTCTATCTTCCAGATCTTTCTCCCCTCTTCTGTGATGTTCTTTGAGCCTTAGGGAGGTGGTCTAAACATTCTGTTTGGAATGGCAGATTCAGCTCTCACTCACTATCAGCACCTTGAGCAGCCATGCATCTCTGTATTGGTCGGGGCTCATTTCAAAGAGAGGTTTCTCTGAACAAAAGCTGGGGCTGGCATTTTCCATAGGTATAAAACATAAATATTTAGGAGGTAGCTCGGTGGTAGGACAATTTAGCTCACTCACAGTACTGTTTGCCTCTAAGGCCTAAGGCATGCTCACCAATGGGCCTTGACCAGATTTATGCTGCTAGGTATGAATTCCCTCTTCTGGAACAGCCTTCAAATACATCCAGTGAGAAGTTAGTCACCCCGTAGTCATGCCACTACTGCAGCAGTGGACATGTCGTGCAGGGCAAGTTAGTATTATAAACCATAGGCTTAGCTGGGTGTGGTGGCGCACGCTTTTAATCCCAGCACTGAGAGAGGCAGAGGCAGCAGCATCTCTGTGAGTTCAAGGCCAGCCTGGTCTACAAAGCAAGTCCAGGACAACCAAGGCTACACAAACAAACAAACAAACAAACAAAACAAAACTCAAGGGCTTCTCAGCCAAGTAAGGTAACTGATGTCTGCTCTCTCCCAGCGACTTGCACAGCACCTTTTGGCACTATGACTGCAGCAAGGACGACACTTCCAGCTCCATTTTGACTTGCCTTCTCTATACCTTGCAACCAGGACATGCATTGTCTTCAAGCATCGGTTCACGTTCTCCAGCTCTGGTAGGGAAAACGAAGAAGAGCAAGCATGTGCTCTGTTTCTGTGGTCTATGGAGATTCCCTGGCCAACAGCTCATGGTGAGATAGCTCACGCCTCGCAACAGGCCTCTTATTTAATACCCCTCAGCTTTCAGGTAAAGTATTATTCAGCCACACATGATATCTCCTTCCAACTCTCTCCTTTTTACTTCATAGTTTAAAGTTGACTTACAAAGTTATGACATTCAGCAATAAAGAAAAATGAAATTATAAAATGTGCCAATAAATGAAGAAAAATGTACAAGACTAGACTGAGGTAACACAGGCTCAGAAGGATAAATGCTGAGTGTTCTCTCTCACATGCTGATCCTAATGTCAAATCTTTTATTGTGTCTTCAATCTAGAGCACCTGTAGAAGTAAGAGAAATTGAAAATGTCCATTGGGTGGGATGCCCTGAAGGAGGCCAGATAGCTTAACATGCGCAATATGAAAACAGAGAAGGGGCGTTTTAGAAGGGCAAGGTTCCTGCAGGAATGAGTGAAGAGCAAAGGAGGGGAGGAGGAAGGGAGGGAGGAGGGAGGGAGGGAGGAGGGAAGGGAGCGAGGAGGAAGGGAGAGAGAGAGGAGGGAGGGAGAGACGGAGGGAGGGAGAGAGGAGGGAGAGAAGGAGGAGGGAGGGAGAGACGGAGGGAGGGAGAGAGGAGGAAGGGAGAGATGGAGGGAGGGAGAGAGGAGGGAGGGGAGGGAGAGAGGAGGGAGGGGAGCAAAGAGGGAGAGAGGAACAAACCCAAGGATTGTGCCTGGCTTTTTATCTGGGAGACCGAATCTGCACCCAGACCTCATGCCTTGTAAGCATCTATCACTTGAGCCATCTCCCCAGCCCCACACTATCATGCTTAATTACATATGTTTCCTTTTTACTTATTAAAGTGGATCCATTAAAACTTCTGTTCAACAACAGTTGGGTGGTTTCTGATTCAGTGAAATTAAAGCTGAAAGGAAGGTTATAAAGTTCAGCTTCCTAGAAGAAAAGTCTGTGGTTCAGAAACTTCTTTTAATGGATACCTATCAGTCAATCAACATATTGAGCCTGATTGTAAGATGTATTTATTACTCATTAATTCCAAAGCTGCATTTTGAGTAGCCATGATATTCAAAGGAACTCATCATATAGGATTTAATTAAAGGAGGAGGACAGAGAGGAAGCAGAGTAAGAGAAAAGTAATTATTTTTAAAAGGACCCTGAACTCTGAGACTACCATCTAGCTCATTATTACTTATTATTGCCCATAAATTTCACTTATTACCTTAGATATTATTTTAATTACTTGCATATTAAGGAAGTCAATATACTGTTCAGTCAGAGGTAATACTTAGGAGACATTTCCTTTGAGTGTCAGATTCTATGAAACTCAACGACAGATTCCTGGTAAACAGTACCTTAAATTCACAGGGCATGGTGTGTGAGCCTCCACAGCCTCAGACCACGGCACATTCTTTATGAAGTGTGTGACTCTGATGCTGTCCCAGAAGGAGAAAGATGGCAAGTTTAGGGAAATAAAGTCACAGTGTTTGCTTGAAGTTAACGCATTTGCCATCCACAAACTGCAGAGCATGACTTGGGGTTTAAGAATACAGATTATATTTGTTTGAGAGAAAAATTGTTAGCTTTCACAGTAACAGTAGTGGCGGTTCCTACAGGATTTACAGAACCGTGATGTGCTAATACTACATTAATTACATGTCTTGCATGTATAATGATCTCCTCTTCTCTGTGTATCTGATCCCTAATGAGGACTTCTACAGGAAAAGACAAAGCTTTCTATTCTAAGAATGGTTTGGGAACTTCTTAAATGCAAAAATGAATGCCAATGTTTCCTACTTGAGGGAAATTTTAATTTTTTTCATTTACTGAAGATGGATTTTTCAGCAAGTTTTACACCAGATGTACTCATACAGGACTATTTTGAAATACAAAAATTCTAAGTAAAAATTAAAAGAGTATCTTCATAACCCAACCTGTGGGGCAGTACTGCCTGTATCCCTTAGGCATGGAATATTTTCCTATGCATTTTATGCTGATGATAAACTTTATATGACTATAATACCTGCTGTTTTGCTGGAGTTCATATGTGAATTAACCACTTCCTCCCTGAAAAGTGATTCTAGAACAGGTAATTGAGCTCCTAAATACAAATAGCAGCCATTGATAAGACACCAATTTTGCTCAACTATATGGAAGGAAAGGTGGGAGTAGGGGTCAAAAAGACTGAACTAGAAAACTGGCTCCCTGAAGGATGGAGGGCACCCCTCGCCCTGCAGCCCCCTGGCCGTCACAGTCATCACACCAGACCCATTTCCTGAGAAGCAGACAAAGGAGAAGCTGCCTCTGAACACAAGTCTCTCAGACACCAGTCTGTCTCTTACCTATCCACTGGGTCTGGGCTCGTCTGCCTTGACCATTCTCCGTTGCACTACAGTTCTCTTAAGCCCCCTTCTGCTCTTCTTCTTTGCATTTAGCACAGACACCAGGCATGGTATTCCAGGTAGCATGCCAGTGATAGAAAGCACACATAAAAATTTAGTCTTTTGTAAGAAGTGGAGGGGACACCACACAGGACTCACAGATTCTTATGATTTCAAATAGCTTACCTCCTATGGCAATTTCATCTAATTTTGTCTCCCATAAAAGTAAAAAATAATATTTTTCTTAATGTGAAAATTTTTCAATACTCCATAATTGTAGTCATTCGGGCCTTCAATTCCACTTAAATAGCATTTTAGTGCCGTGGATGTTATAATGAAAACGTTTGCTTATTCTTCTTGTAAATTTTTTTTCTGTAACTTCATTCCAAAGCTTGTATGATAGTTTTTGGTTGCTATCTTCCTTAATTAATTCCTCATCTCATAGAATCACCACAGTTTCCTAATAATTGGAAGTGAATAACTTAAAATTATTTTTACCATAAAGCTATCTTTAATAACCCATAATATGTGTCATTCCCTTCTATTCCATGTGCTCTTTAAAGGAGAAGATAATGTAGTTACCCTGGAAATAGGTTTATAAAACCAGACCTTTCTAATCTTTCTGTTACAATTACGTGTGCTCTTCATGGCTTGGGTGCTATATAAGTTTCCTGTTGGTTGAATCTAGCAGCAAGAAGGGAAAACACTAGTCAAACACTGCTAGTGGTAAAGACGGTACAAGAAACAGCTGGGTGTGAGGAGTGGTTACAATTAAGACACAAGTCAACACTAGACCTCTCAATCATAGACTTAATGCATAGCAAACAATAAATGCCCTTGTGGAGTGTGCCACTTTCAATAAGGAGCCATCACCTGCATCCCAAAGCAGCCTGTCACAGTTTCTGAGAACTGTGCTAAGAGACAGTAGTCAACCAGGGGTTGTTGTAAAACAGAAAGGCCGGAGCAGGAAAGAAAGATGCTTCTCCTGGTGTCCGTGTTGAGCCTCCGAACTCACTGTTCTCTGATACATTCTCAGGAGTCTGGTTTATTGCGACGAACATAAGCCAGCATCCTCTACTCAGAGCAGTAAAAGCCATGGAGATAAACATGTGACCTCACTTCCACCTTCTTTCTGTGGCCATAAACTAATCCACAGAGGAGAAAGACTGTTGTTTATGGACCGCAGGGCATATGGCTACTAAGGATGATGTGGTGATGGCCTCCTGGAAGGAAGGGCTGCGGGGTTTCTCTGGTGTGTATGCTTTCTTACCTAATTTTCATGGTATAAATGTCCCACCATAGATGTCAAATTGCTAACAGACACCACTCTACTCTTCCACTCCTGAAGATAGTAGTCACGCCATACTGTAAGAAGGAGCCAGATCTGTTTCCTTGTTTCAGAATTTCACCCGAAGAGTTCAATTTTTGCCTTTATCTTTGCTTTTATTTTGAGAAGTTACTGTGTACAAGAGGTCAGGGAAGAGTAGGGGGTCATTGGTAATTGAAGATATACCATGCACACAAAACTTGAAATCAGTTTGTTTCACCATGGAGTTAAGAGCTCCTGCCCATCTCATAGGATGGCTAAAGGGCTCCAAGACTGTACAAAATACATTCAGTGAATTACAGGCTGCTGTAGACATGTGGGGCTAGTCAGACAAGGCTGCATCTGGGTTCTCATGGCATCGTAATTGATGATGACAAGGTCAGTGATGGAAAGGCAGGGTGCCTGGGGATACTGGAAAGAAAGAACAGCAAATGGAGCCCACTGACCCCAAAGACAGCATAGTGAACTGCATGATTTCCTAACACCCACTGCTACACTCTGTCATCTCACTGTTACATAAATATGACCAAGAATTTAATCTCCGAGAGATCCAACATGGCGGCGAGCAGTCTGGACCGTGTTTAGAGGCTCCAGTAAACAATTCAGGGAATTGCACAAATTTCTAAACCAGGAACACTGAGGTCCCCACACCACTGCAGCAGGAGTGCTCCACAACTCGGAGGGACCAGGGTGCAGAGGACCTATGTGCCCCTGCACTCGGGAGGAGAGCGGATTTTCTCGGATCAGAGTGGCAGCGGCAGCAGCAGCAGCAGCTGAGGTTTGCAGCTCGGAGACCTCCAGCATAGGCGATTGGTGTGGTGGCCAGTGGGAGTTGTGCGGGAGAGGGGACTCTGGGCAGAATTTGAGTTGCGTGGTGCCTTGAGACCCAAACTGGACATGGCAAACAGTTCCGCCCCTGAGTCCCAAGTTCAGCTCAGTACGCAGTGCTGTGGAAATGCTAGCTCAGCTCAGCGCTCAGTTCCGCCCAAGACACTAGCTCAGCTCAGCCACAGCTCCCCTGCTGTGACTCAGGCTGGATAGAGCTCTCAGTTCCACCACTAGCTCAGCTCAGTGGGCAGTTCTGCCCGAGACACTAGCTCAGCTCAGCATGCAGTTCTGGGGCTCTGACACAGGCTGAGGTCAGCACACAGATTCAGCCCAGAGTACCTAGCTGGACTTGCCGGGCAGATTGGGTCCAGAGACTCTAGCTGAGCTATGCGCACAGGCTCAGTGGCCCTGAGACTCTGACAGGACTCTCCACCTAGTTTAGGCCCGGAGTCCCAGGCTGAATTCAGCTCGCAGTGTGGGTCCAGAGTCCCTGGCTGAGCTTGGTGCACAATTCCGCCCCGGAGACTCGGTCGGAGCTTGGCATGCAGTTTGGGGCCAGAGTCCCCAACTGTGCTTGGTGGACAAGTTGGGCCCAGAGACTCTAGCTGAGCTTTTGGCACAGTACCGGCTCTAAGACTCTGGTTGGACACAGTGCGCAGTTTGAATCCAGAATTCCTGGCTGAGCTTGGTGCACAGTTCCGGCCGTGAGTCTATAACTGACCACAGCACACCCTTTGGGCCAAAAGCTCCTAGTTGAGCTTGGTGCACAGTCCCAGCCCAAAAATTCTGGCTGGACTCTGCATGCACTTAGGGGCCAGAGTCCCTAGGGGAGCTAAGTGTGCAGATTGGGCCCAGAGTCCCTAGATTAGCTCATCAGATGTTTCAGGCCCTGAGAATCTAGCTGAGATCGGCCTGTGGTTAGGACCCAGTGTCCCTTGGTGGACTTGGGAGGGGACCCAGAAGGCTGTGGATACTTTGGCCTGACCCAATGCTCATTCAGCACCCAGAACGATTGCAGGACCCACAGTCCAGGGGAGCTGAGGATCACTGGCTGTGAGAGTCCAAAACGACAGGGCTAGCCTCCCGCCATCCACACCAGTGAAGCATCAGAGCTTCCAGCATAGGGAAATCGTGAGAAAACAAGTGAATCTATCAACAAACACCCTCTACCCGACTCTGGAAGCTACCCAACAAAAACAGAGACGGCAAGATATCTAAAGGACAGCGTAAAAGCATACGGAAAAAAAAAACAAAAACAAAAAAAAAACATGGCATCTCCAGTTTCCCTCTATCCCAAAGAAAACAACACAGAGAACTCAAACACAATGGAAATACAAGAAAATGACCTCAAATCCTTAGTAATGAGGATGATAATGGGAGAAACAAATAAAATTCTTAATCAAATGCAGAAAGATGCAGCCAAACAGGTGAGAGACATAAAAGAAGCACATAGAGTGGTACTGGGAAAATTGCAGGAAAATACAAACATCCAGATGAAAGAAATCAATAAAATGGTTCAAGCTCTGAAGACCTATAAAGACACAATGGAAGAACTTCAGGAATATACAAACAATCAGATGAAAGAAATCAAAAAATCAGTTCAAGATCTGAAGATGAAAATGGATACAATGATAAACACAAAGACAGAAGAAAAAAGAGAACATGAGGCCTCAGAGAAGAAGGCAAACAACACAGAGGTGAGCTTTTCTAACAGAATCTAAGAGATGGAAGAACGAATCTCAGGTCTAGAAAATACAATCACAGATCTTGAAGCAACCATTAAAGAAAATGCCAAATCAGGAAAAATCCTGACACAAAACATCCAAGAAATCAAGAACACCATGAAAAGAAAAAAATCTGAGGATAATAGGCATTGAAGAAAGAGAAGATATCAGACTCCAAGGCCCAGAAACTATTCTCAACAAAATCATAGAAGAAAATTTCCCCAATCTAAAGAAAGAGATGCCTATAAACATACAAGAGGCCTACAGAACACCAAATAGAATTGACCAGAAAAGAAAAACTGCCCGTCATATAATAATCAAAACACAAAAAATACAGAATAAAAAAAATATTAAAAGCTGCAAGGGAAAGGGGCCAAATAACGTTTAATGGCAAACCTATCAGAATTACACTCGAATTCTCAGCAGAGACCATCAAAGTCAGAAGGGCCTGGACAGAGAGCCTACAAACCCTAAGAGACCACAGATGCCAGGCCAGAATACTTTACCCAGCAAAACTATCAATAACCATTGTTGGAGAAAACAAAATATTCCATGACAAAAACAAATTCAAACAGTACCTATCCACAAATCCAGCTTTACAGAAGGTACTAGAAGGAAAACTCCATCCCAAAGCGTCAAACTACAACCAAAACTAATCAGGAAATAGATAACTATCCCATGGCAAAAACACAACTACACAAACGCTCAACTGGAACCAACATCAAAATTAAGACTCTTAACAGTCAAGGGTCATTAATATCTCTCAATATCAATGGTCTCAATTCTCCAATAAAAAGACACAGACTAACTGAATGTGTGTATAAACAAGATCCAACATTCTTCTGCATTCAAGAAACACATCTCACCAATAACGATAGGCATTACCTCAGGGTAAAAGGTTGGAAAAAATATTCCAAGCAAATGGTCACAAGAAGCAAGCAGGCGTAGCCATTTCAATATCGAACAAAATAGACTTTCAACCAAAATTAATCAAAAGGGATGAGGAAGGACACTTCATACTCATCAAAGGTAAAGTCAACCAAGATGACATCACAATTCTGAACATCTATGCTCCCAATACAAGGGCACCCACATTTGTAAAAGATCTGCTAAAAAAGCTTAAACCACACATTGATCCCCACACAATAATAGTGGGAGACTTCAACACCCTACTCTCACTGAAGGATAAGTCATTGAAACAGAAACTAAGCCAAGAAATAACATCATTAACCAATGCTATGGGTCAAATGAATCTAACAGATATCTATAGAACCTTTCACCCAAACAAGAAAGAATATACCTTCTTCTCTGCACCCCATGGGACCTTCTCCAAAATTGGTCACATCGTAGGTCACAAAGCAAGCCTCAACAGATACAAGAGGACTGAAATAATACCTTGTATCCTATCAGATCACCATGCTCTTAGGCTGCAATAAACAACAACAGAAATTTTTAAAAAGCCTACATGTACGTGGAAACTAAACAACTCTCTGCTAAATGACACCTGGGTCAGGGAAGAAATAAAGAAAGAAATCAAGGAGATTCTGAAATTCAATAAAAATGAAGGAACAACATACCCAAATTTGTGGGATACTTTGAAAGCAGTGCTAAGAGGAAAATTCATAGCACTAAGTGCCTTTAAAAAGAAATTGGAAACATCGCACATAAGCAACTTAATGACACAACTGGAAGCCCTAGAAAAAAAAGAAGCAGAAACATCCAAAAGGAGTAGATGTCTGGAAATAATCAAACTCAGGGCTGAAATTAACAAATTAGAAACTAAGAAAACAATCCAAAGAATCAACAAAACCAAGAGCTGGTTCTTTGAGAAAATCAACAAGATAGACAGACCATTAGCCAAACTAACTAAAAGGCAGAGAGACAGTATTGAAATCAACATAATCAGAAATGAAAAGGGAGTTATAACAACACACACCAAAGAAATACAAAGAATCATAAGATCCTACTTTGAAGGCATATATGCCACAAAATTTGAAAATCTAAGGGAAATGGATGATTTTCTTGATCAATTTCACTTGCCAAAGTTGAGTGAAGAGCAGATAAACAAGCTAAATAGTCCCATTTCCCCTACAGAAATAGAAGCAATCATTGATAGTCTCCCAACCAAAAAAAGCCCAGGGCCAGATGGTGTCAGTGCAGAATTCTACCAGACCTTCAAGGGCAAGCTAATACCGATACTATCCAAGCTACTCCAAAAGATAGAAATGGAGGAAACATTACCAAATTCATTCTATGAGGCCATAGTCACATTGATACTAAACCTCACAAAGACTCAACAAAGAGAATTTCAGACCAATTTCTCTTATGAACATCAATGCAAAAATACTAAATAAAATACTTGCAAAACGAATACAAGAACACATTAAAGATATGATTCATCATGACCAAGTAGGCTTCATTCCAGGCATGCAGGGATGGTTTAATATATGGAAATCCATCAATGTAATCCACCATATAAACAAACTGAAAGTAAGAAACCACATGATCATCTCCTTAGATGCAGAGAAAGCATTTGATAAAATCCAGCACCCATTCATGTTTGAAGTTTTAGAGAGATCAGGGATACAAGGCACTTTCCTCAACATAATAAAGGCTATAAACAGCTAACCAATAGCCAAAATCAAAGTTAATGGTGAGATACTCAAGGAAATTCCTCTAAAATCGGGAACAAGGCAAGACTGGCCACGCTCTCCATATCTCTTCAATATAGTACTCGAAGTTCTAGCCAGTGCAATAAGACAACAAAAGAAGATCAAGGGTATCCAAATGGGAAAGGAGGAAGTCAAATTATCCCTGTTTGCAGATGATATGATAGCGTACATAAGTGACCCTCAAAATTCCACCAGAGAACTCCTACAGCTGATAAACACCTTCAGCAAATTGGCTGTATACAAAATTAACTCAAAAAAGTCTGTAGCCTTCCTATACACAAATGACAAGCTTGCAGAGGAAGAACTTAGAAAAACCACACCCTTAACATTAGCCACAAGCAATATAAAATATTTAGGAGTTGCTCTAACTAAGCAAGTGAAGGACTTGTTTGAAAAAATTTTCAAAACTCTGAAGGAAGAGAATGAAGATGACATTAGAAGATGGAATGATCTTCCTTGCTCATGGTTCGGGAGAATTAACATAGTAAAAATGGCCATCCTACCAAAAGCAATCTACAGATTCAATGCAATCCCTATCAAAATACCTACACAATTTTTTAAAGACATTAAAAGTTCAATTCTGAACTTCATATGGAAAAACAAAAAACCCAGAATAGCTAAAACAATCTTGTACAATAAAAGATCCTCCGGAAGAATCTCCATACCTGATCTCAAACAGTACTATGAAGCAATAGTAATTAAAACAGCATGGTACTGGCACAGCAACAGGCTGGTTGATCAGTGGAATCGAATCGAAGACACAGATATGAATCCACACACATATAGTCACTTGATTTTTGACAAAGAAGCCAAATCCATTCAATGGAAAAAGGATAGCATCTTCAACAAATGGTGCTGGTCTAACTGAAGGTCTATGTGTAAAAACAATGCAACTGGACCCATATTTGTCACCTTGCACAAAACTCAAATCCAAGTGGATTAAAGACCTCAACATAAAACCAGAGACACTAAGTCAGTTAGAAGAAGAAGTGGGGAAGAGCCTGGAGCATATCAGTACAGGAGACAACTTCCTGAACAGTACACCAGCAGCCCAGGCCTTAATGTCAACAATTAATAAATGGGACCTCATGAGGCTGAAAAGCTTCTGTAAGGCAGGAGATACTGTCAAGAGAACAAAGCAACAGCCTACAGACTGGGAAAAAATCTTCACCAACCCTACATCTGACAAAGGTCTAATATCCAAAATATATAGAGAACTCTAGAAATTAAACACCACCAAACCAAATAACCCAATGGAGAAATGGAGCTTGGAACTAAACAGAGAATTCTCAACAGAGGAATATCAAATGGCTGAGAAACACTTAAAGAAATGTTCAACCTCCTTAGTCATCAGGGAAATGCAAATCAAAACAACTCTGAGATTCCATCTTACACCCATCAGAATGGCTAAGATCAAAACTTCAAGCCACACCACATGCTGGCGAGGATGTGGAGAGAGAGGAACACTCCTTCATTGCTGGTGGGAATGCAAACTAGTACAGCCACTTTGGAAATCTCTCTGGTGCTATCTCAGAAAACTGGGAATAGGGCTTCCTCAAGACCCAGCTATTCCACTCCTTGGAATATACCCACAGGATGCTCCAGCACACAACAAGGACATGTGCTCAACCATGTTCATAGTGGCCTTATTCATAATAGCCAGAACATGGAAACAGCCTAAGTGTCCATCAGTAGAAGAGTGGATAAAGAAACTGTGGTACATATACACTATGGGATACTACTCAGCTATCAAAAACAAGAAATTCCCAAAATTTGTGGACAAATGGGTTGAGCTAGAAATGATCATAATGAGTGAGTTAACCCAGAAGCAGAAAGACTCAAATGGTATATACTCACTTATATCTGCATACTAGCCCAAGGGGCATGTCCCATGAAAGCCTTCATTTACCAGGAAAGTGGGACAGAGGGGAGAACATCCTATTCGGACTCTAGATGAGAGAAGCATGGGAGAATAGCAAAGCAGAAGGATCTAGAGGGTCCTAGAATCCTACAAGTAGAACATTATGATAGGCAGATTTGGGCCCAGGGGTCCTGCTCAAACTAAGGCACCAGCCAAGGACAATACAGGCAGTAAACTTTAAACCCCTACCCAGATCAAGCCAATGGACAGAACAATCTCCACAGTTGAGTGGAGAGTGGGATATGACTTTCTCACATACTCTGGTGCCTCACATTTGACCATGTCCCCTGGAGGGGGAGACCTGGTAGCACTCAGAGGAAGGACAGCAGGCTACCAAGAAGAGACTTGATACCCTATGAGCATATACAGGGGGAGGAAATCCCCCTCAGTCACAGTCATAGTGGAGGGGAATAAGGGGAAAATGGGAGGGAGGGAGGAATGGGAGGATACAAGGGATAGGGTAAGTATTGAGATGTAACAAGAATAAATTAATAAAAACATTTTTTAAAAAAGAAGAAAGTATACCTAAAAGAAAAAAAAAAGAATTTAATCTTCAATCATCTACAGGACTGTCCTCAAAGTTGTGTTCTGTGGACAATCATGTAAACACTTAATTGACCATCATAGAAGTCTCCTTAAAATTTAGTATCCGAAGCAGCACCTTTAAAACTGAATTCTCATTCTACTTGCCAGTGGTACCTTATGAGAACAACTGCATCCCCCGGGGCTACGCTTTCTTCATCTGTAAATGCAGAGTAATGTTTAACTCACAATAAGGTTCTCCAGGTTAAACAAGCTAAGAAATAAAAATTATCTAGGACAATTACCAGAACAGTAATCCTCGATGTTTGAGAGATGCTATTTTTATTCATTTTTAAAATTTTTGACGATTTCATACATGAGTTCTGTATGTAATCATTTCCACCAACCCTTCTACTCCAACCACTTCCATACGCCTCACAATTTCCTCTCAAATTTAAGACTTTTCCCTTTTATTACTGCAATGTACATATTACACAAGTGTGCATATGCAGCCTACAGTGTCCACTTAGCATTACTCATATGTGCATATGGTTAGCAATGAGCCCTTTGAATTGGATAAACTGATCAACGGGCTCATCCATGGAGAAAACGGATTCTCTGCTGTTAAAATATCACATTCAAAACTGGAACTCAAACTCTAGAATAACTGTTAAATCAATTACAGCCACTAAATGTGTTTTGTCAGTTGTCCTTAAGCGGAACCGTTTAAATCAGTTAGGATGCTTTCTCCCTGCCACTTTGAACATTAGCTTCACATTTTAGTCTGGGCCTCATGAGTGAAAGTCAGTCAACTAGAAGCCAGAAAAGTATACATTTCATTCATACCTAATATGGGAGAAGCAGGGCATGCGCGCGCACACACACACACACACGCACACCAAATAAAAAGAATCCTCTAATTGCCAATGCATGGTGTTAGCAGTAGGCTACATAGTTATCATGAGTCTGGATAACTGGGGTGCAATGGATGGAGCTAGGATATTCAGGAAATTAATAGGCAGGATGGACACTCTGCACGCGGTCCCCTGTAGTTGCAAACTCTCCTCTCTATTCACTTGTTGAATTTAACCCTTAAGGCATGGGCCACTAAGCAGCATGCTTAAAATAAACTTTCACTGCTTACAGTTCTTCTCACTGTTCTATCACATTAAAACATAAAGTTAGGTGTGAGCCAATTTTGCTCTTGAATTATGTATCTGTGCCTCTGCACATCTGTATGTGGTATGCATGTGCACTGCATGTTTGTGCATGTTTGTGTGTGCACAAGAACACATGCATATGTGCATAGAGAGGCCAAAGGACAACTTTAAAGGGCATCATTTTCCCCTTCCCTTTTGTCCCTCCAAACCTTCCACACACCCTTCCTTGTTCGCTTTCAAATTCATGGCCTCTGTTTTTTTTTTTTTATCAATTATTATTATATTCATGTGTGTGTCCTAAATATAAGATGCTCAGTATGTGTAATGTAAAAGTATGTATATATGTATGTATGTTTTAGGGGTAGGCCAGTGTTGAATTTTTTAACTTTTGTAGAAATCAAAGTAGAAGAAAATGTTTCTATAAAAAGAATATAAGTGTCATATCAGCTGCTTTTATATTTATATTTTTGTCAGAGATGATTCTCTTATCAGTAAAGACATATATCAAGGTAAATAATACTGCTTGGATATACATAAAAATACCAACCCAACCAGCTGAAAGGGAAAATGTTATCAGTTTTAATGCTGAATAATAACAACCAATTGAAATCATTTTAGTTGAATTGCCTCTCCTGTGCTATACATATCTCTTCTGAGACATTCATGATGGTGAAATTAGAAAGAATGGGTGAAACAATGATTTTTGTTGGTATCTCTTTTCTACCTTTCACTTCCTGTTTTATTTACCATATGACTAAGCACAGATATCTTAATTTCCCTAGTTCTCAACCCCACACTTTTTCCTCATGACAGTAACTTTACATTATTATGATGGATGAAGACCCAAACAATATTTATTTTACCTTATTGGAAAATATGAACATATCCAGGGAAGAGAAGTTACAGACAGAGTAAGTTAAAGACAGGAATCACTAGTGGGTCTCAGACAGAGTAAGTTAAAGACAGGAATCACTAGTGGGTCTCTGCTATTATTTCCAGGGCATCAATACTCCCATGGGGTGACGATGTGACAGAAACCTAAGCATCTGGCCCTAATTCTTATGCTCCAATGCTAGTTATATCAAAAAGACCAATGTAAATGTAAAGGGAAACAAATACTTCGTGGACTTCCTTATGAAACACCTGGACGATACACAGATGTAGATTATCGATATCTCATATATAAAGAGATGTCATATATATGTCTGAGAGAGACAGACAGAGACAGAGAGAGCTCGATCCTAGAGGAATGCTTAAATAACAAAGCAAGGGAAAGGTAGAAAGTCAGTAGAATTGTAAGTGATGTGACCATGTTTCCAACACCAGCTGCTTACCTTGCCTCTGTGCTCTATATTTTATTTACTCAAAAACCTAACCCAAAGAACATGATGGTGACAGTGATGAATTTCAGCATGACAAATACAGCAAACTGAAAATGAACTGTTATAAACCATCGGTTCCCCTCAATCTAAACAAGAAAGGTACTGAAGAAATGTGCCTTCTCTATAGGAGAAGAGAAAAACGTGAAAACGCATCCTGATACTATATGAACATATACATAAACCATGTAAACACTACCCATTCATATAATGCTTAATGTTTAAAAGTGGAAAGTGGTTTTGTTTTTTCAAACATGGGCTCTGTGCCACCCCCACCTCCCAACAACTTGTAAGGTTAAAAAATATATATAATTGCAAAACAAGAAGTATACTGAAGTATCTCACATTTTGGCTGGTCAATGTAGCATCATAATCATTATCCTAGTCATTTATTGAACCAAAACATTTGTGATTCACCATTTTTTTCTGCAAAGAAAAATTCACATCTTGATTAACGACATAATCTGAGACACTATTATGCCAACTTTTCTAAATTCCATACCTATTAATTTCAATAAGTTTCTGCTAATTTCTACATTATGGAGTTGATTGAGTAGGAACATCTAATCTGTCTTTACGAAGCCTGTCATTAGTATAACTGTACTTCTGTAGTTTTTAATAGAACTATGTGATCTTCTCATCAATAGTGTGATTAGCAATAGTATGACTACTGTCATTAAAATACGTACCACTTGTAGCTCTCAGCTACTTTTCCAGCACCATGCCTGCTGCTATGCTTCCTGCCATGATGATGGACTAAGCCTCAAGGCCCAGGCACTAAGACACCAACCTTGACAGTGTCAATTTTGGAAAATGACGGGGTCCATTCCCAGGAACCCCCATCAGACTCCCTGTCACAGTTAGAACCATGTTAGGTGATCTCACTTCAGTCACTGACAAGACCAAAGCTGTTGACAGAACCCATGAAGAAACCCAGCAGGCAAAGGAGAAACACGGTTTGCAGATCTGGCATTGCCAGCCCCATGAAGGTTACTTGGTGACACACCGAGTCAACCACACAGACAGCACATGAGGCAACGGAGAACCCTCAAGAACTCTAGCCTAAAAAGTGGCCCTGGAACTGTTCTTCTAGCAGGGGATGGCCTTGAACTCCTGATCCTCCTGCCTCTACCTCTGAAGTGCTGACATCACAGGCAAGCACCACCAAGATGGATCCATGTGATACTAAGGGTGGAACCCAGAGCATCATAACTGCTTGGCAAGCTCCCCACCAACTGATATATAGCCTACATTCCCAACCAAGAACCGCCATTTTGACCTGATTCTGTGTTCAATGTTTTATTGACAACTTTATTTCTACAACACGTCATGTTTTCGGTGTACTAGGTGCTGCGCAGCTTTTATTAAGTTAGTTTTAGAAACTTCACCTTTTACACAGTGGCCTGCAGTAGAAGAGATTGCGCTTGGTCCTGATGTGGCTTGATGTGCTGAGATGGGTTGGGGGGCGTCTCTCCCCTTTCCTGAATGGTTGAAGAGGGCGAATGGAGGAAAGAGAGAAGGATGGGACTGGGAGGAGAGGAAGCAGGGGCTACGATTGCGATATAAAGTAAGTAAATAAATACATAATTTTAAAGGATTTTTAACCTCCCTGAGACAAGTATTTGTGAGCATTCATTCTTAACTTTTCCTCCAAACATCAGACCTAGACCACTACTAACATGCTTTTCATCCTTAATGACTCAGCTATTCATGAAAGGCCCCACAAATGGAACTACAAGTGGAAAAAAATATATATCACCAACTTAAAATATCCAAATACTCATAAATTTCACAGCAGAGCAATCTCACATTATCTGAACTAACTGTTTCACAAGTAATACGCAACAGAGTGTAGCGCTACAGTGACTTTCCCAGCTCTGTGAACCCGCGAAGCCCATGCGTGCTCCATGCTGGACAGAGAACCTTTCCTAGGTTACTGGTCACCCTGATCTCGCCGTATCACATGTGCCAGCACCTGCAGCCCACACACTGTGCGCCGGGGATGACAGCAGTCATGATGGAGAACAGCTAGAGCTATTTGCTGAGTTAAGGGAACAGCACCTAATGATATAAATACATGGTGCCACAAATAACATCAAGCTGGAAAGTGTAAGTAACTGGAAGGTGTCATTATTTCCAATGACTGGAGAATTGAGATGGGGATCTGATGAGTGTCATTTGGAACTCGCTGCATGTGGGGCCATGGAAAGGCATTCCAGTTAAAACGCTGCTCTCAGTAAGACCCATGACACTGAAATCCAAAGGAGAGAGCCAAGACAGACATGTTAACGCTCTGTGTGAACGAAGATAATACCTGCCTGAAACAGAAATGAAGAATGCAGAAAGAGAGGCGAGGACGCAGGACATGAACACAAAATGTGCAGGTGAATATGAGCGACAGCGCTTAGACAATGCCTTGTGTGAAAAGGAAGACAACAAAAGGAAATGTATCGAAAGGAAAGTGGGCAGATGAGAGAAAAACCGACAAAATATACTTGTTCATTTAATCATGTCTCACTTAACAAATGTCTTGGTTTCTTTCCTCTTGCAGTGATAAAGGCAGCTGAAGGGAAAACAGAGTGGCTTTGGCTTACAGTAACAGAGGGGTCGTGTCCATCATAGCAGGTCAAGAGTGCCGGTGGAGACAGAGGCCAGCCCATCCCATTGCACCAACCCCAGAAGCAGAGAGAGAAATGGAAGTGAGGTCAGGCTACAAAGCAGATCTCCAGGGACATACTTCTGTTAGACTTGAACTAATGCCATAATTCCTCCAGCGGGCTTCACCCAATGACATACTTCTTCCCACAGACTTTCCCCGAGACAAACACCTCCTAAAGGTTCTGTGAACTTCCCAAACAGTGCCACCAGCTGTGAAGTAAGCACTCAAACAGAAGAGCACATGTGGAGCATTTCATATTTATAATATCACAGCAAATATCTACTAAGCCAGGGTCCTGAGCCCTGTGCTAAATCTTAAGCAAAGATGGGTATCCACATATAAGATCAACATGGCCTCTGCCCTCCTGGAATATATTGTGTCCTTCTTGCAGAGGAGAGCAAGCCTTTGGTCAGATTCATGCGCACATACAAGGGGACACACACACACACACACATCATTAAGGTTAATGATAATAGCCATACCCAAAATGAAAAAAAAAAAAGCAAAATGAAACAAAACAAAAGCAAAGTCTATTGCTAGATACATATAAAAGGGTGTAGCCTAACTTTGTCTAAAGTGTCAATGACATTATTCTAAGAACAACCTGGCAATAAGTGACAAGTGAAAACAGTAGCAATGGTGACAACACAGGTCATGAAGGTCCAGGGGAACGGAGACATCACGACACTGAGGAAAAGGGAAGCAAGGAAAAGGCATGCTGTCCTGTCTCATTGTATTTTGTTCTGTTCTATCTGGCCGTTGTCCCTTAGGGGCCTGCTCTTTTCTGAAGAGGAAACAGAGGGGGAGGGGGGCCTAAGGGAGAGAGGATGTGTGGGGGGGGAGACTGGGAAGAGTGAAGGAGGGGCACTCTGATCTAGATGAGAGAAGAAAGTATACTCGATTTTTTTAGAAAAAGGAAAAAAGTGGCCACTGGCAGCCTAGAAGAGCCCCCTTCTCTTCTAGCACTTTTTATCCTAGCTCAACACCAAGAGTACAAGGTCCAGTGTTGGCGTTAGGATCATGGGGAAGAGACTTAACTGTTTACCCAACACCCTCTCTTCTTTCATAAGAACTCTACACTGAGGGTGGAGCAGCAAAGAGCTCTGCTAACTAAGTCACTTTGGCAGCCTGCTAAGAGTCATTTTTCGACAAGTCTTACTAATACGACATACGCAGTATTCTATGAGGATTTCCCAACACTGTTGCTTTCCTGAGAGCAACACAGCTCCTTTCTGTTTGATACTTTGTCCTTTTTCACCTATCTCAAAGTCACCTCAAGGCTGAAAGTAGAGAGTCTCTTTTACAACCTTGATACTGTCATCACCACATAAACACGGAATAATCGAGCTATGCATAAAATGTGTTGCAATGTTTATGAGGGTGTCTTAGAAATATAAATGGTATCCTTTGCAAGATCTTTAGCTTTTTAAAAATTTTTAATAATTTATTCTTGTTACATCTCAATGGTTATCGATCCCTTGTATCCTCCCATTCTTCCCTCCCTCCCATTTCCCCTTACTCCCCTCCCCTATGTCTGTGACTGAGGGTGACCTCCTCCCACTGTATATGCTCATAGGATATCAAGTCTCTTCTTGGTAACCTGCTTTACTTCCTCTGAGTGCCACCAGGTCGCCATCTCCAGGGAACATGGTCAATTATGAGGCACCAGAGTACGTGCGAAAGTCATACCCCACTCTCCACTCAACTGTGGAGATTGTTCTGTCCATTGGCTAGATCTGGTTAGGGGTTTAAAGTTTACCACCTGTATTGTCCTTGGCTGGTGCCTTAGTTTGAGCGGGACCCCTGGGCCCAAATCTGCCTATCATAATGTTTTACTTGTAGAATTCTAGGACCCTCTGGATCCTTCTACTTTGCTATTCCCCCATGCTTCTCTCATCTAGAGTCCCAATAGGATGTCCTCCCCTCTGTCCCAATTTCCTGGTAAGTGAAGGCTTTCATGGGACATGCCCCTTGGGCTAGTATGCAGATATAAGTGAGTATATACCATTTGAGTCTTTCTGCTTCTGGGTTAACTCACTCATGATCATTTCTAGCTCAATCCATTTGTCCACAAATTTTGGGAAATCCTTGTTTTTAATAGCTGAGTAGTATTCCATAGTGTATATGTACCACAGTTTCTTTATCCATTCTTCTACTGAGGGACACTTAGGCTGTTTCCATGTTCTGGCTATTATGAATAAGGCTGCAATGAACATGGTTGAGCAAATTTTCTTATTGTGTGCTGGAGCATCTTCTGGGTATATTCCAAGGAGTGGAATGTCTGGGTCTTGAGGAAGCCCTATTCCCAGTTTTCTGAGATAGCACCAGAGAGATTTCCAAAGTGGCTGTACTAGTTTGCATTCCCACCAGCAATGAAGGAGTGTTCCTCTCTCTCCACATCCTCGTCAGCATGTGGTGTGGCTTGAAGTTTTGATCTTAGCCATTCTGATGGGTGTAAGATGGAATCTCAGAGTTGTTTTGATTTGCATTTCCCTGATGACTAAGGAGGTTGAGTATTTCTTTAAGTGTTTCTCAGCAATTTGATATTCCTCTGTTGAGAATTCTCTGTTTAGTTCCAAGCTCCATTTCTCCATTGGGTTATTTGGTTTGGTGGTGTTTAATTTCTTGAGTTCTCTATATATTTTGGATATTAGACCTTTGTCAGATGTAGGATTGGTGAAGATCTTTTTCCAGTCTGCAGGCTGTCGCTTTGTTCTCTTGACAGTGTCTCCTGCCTTACAGAAGCTTTTCAGCTTCATGAGGTCCCATCTATTAATTGTTGACATTAAGGTCTGGGCTGTTGGTGTACTGTTCGGGAAGTTGTCTCCTGTGCCAATATGTTCCAGGCCCTTCCCCACTTTTTCTTCTAACTGACTTAGTGTCTCTGGTTTTATGTTGAGGTCTTTAATCCACTTGGATTTGAGTTTTGTGCAAGGTGACAAATATGGGTCCTGTTAACATAGTAAAAATGGCCATCCCACCAAAAGCAATCTACAAATTCAATGCAATCCCTATCAAAATACCTACACAATTTTTTAAAGACATTGAAAATTCAATTCTGAACTTCATATGGAAAAACAAAAAACCCAGAATAGCTAAAACAATCTTGTACAATAAAAGGTGCTCCGGAGGAATCTCCATACCTGATCTCAAACAGTACTATAAAGCAATAGTAATTAAAACAGCATGGTACTGGCACAGCAACAGCCTGGTTGATCAGTGGAATTGAGTCGAAGACACAGATATGAATCCACACACATATGGTCACCTGATTTTTGACAAAGAAGCCAAATCCATTCAATGGAAAAAGGATAGCATCTTCAACAAATGGTGCTGGTCTAACTGGAGGTCTATGTGTAAGATCTTTAGCTTTTAAACTACAGAGAATTGGTGGCCCACGTAGCTGTCACTTCTCAATATCTTCTTAGGGAACAAAGGACTCTCCATTGCTGAACATCAGTCCGTAGCACCTTAGAAAGTGATAAGTGTATTCTTCTGGGAGCTGAGCTATGTACTTCAGTAGCTACTGGACATTTGAATGGTGTTATTTATCATAAATAGCATGAAAGGAGTGTCTTGGAGTCTCTGCCTCCAAAAATGTATGTCGATTTGGCAGGAGACCAATACCTTTTTAGTTACTAAGGCATAAATAGATTTCTAACATGTTCCTTTTTCTAATTATACACATTGATCTGTCATGTCACTGCCATTTTACAGGGTATGAAAAATTGGCTCTGGCCAGTGTGGACAAGCCTCACAAACACAGAGAATCACTGCCTTGGGAACGATATAACTCTGTCCACAATGACATGAGTGTCCATATAAGGTACGCATAGCTGATAATGCTGTGAAGCCTTCAAGCCTGGGGACCTGAATTCCCTATCAGATGCTAATTGGGTTGCCAGAAATAATCTACTGGCTCTGCCTGAGCTTTGGTCCTGAATACCTGCATTTTGTGAGTATTAAATCAGATCCTCTATAAACAAACAGAGTGAGCATACAGTTGTGTCTACACCACTATAGTAAGCTCTCTGCAAACACTATCTCCTCTCTCATATGCCCTCTCTCTACAGTGGACTGCACTTGAGGAATTTTCATTAAAGGAAGCAGAAGCAAAACGTAGTAAAATCTGTTTCCACAGAGCAGGTCCCAATCCAATTAAGTGCAACAACAACAACAACAACAACAACAACAACAACAACAACAAAAAAGACTCTACTTAAGTTTTGAAACAAGGATTATAACCTTTTAGAGAATCTAAGGGAAATGTGGGAAATGTGGTTTAAAAAAAAAAGCAATTGTCCCACCCCTTTTCCCATTTTTAATGTTCCTTTTTTAACATATAAGTTTATATTACTGCACATGAATAAAATAAACCACATACAGCAGGAAGAACCACAAGACAAACAGGAATTATATAAATGTTATATTCATAGTGATTTGGCTATTTGTATTTGGCAAACGAAGATGTTTTCCCTCCTATCTTGTTGGGTCTAAATTTCTGAATAAAAATCAATATCAATCATATCTCATCTCTATTAAGTTAAAATATCTATCTTGATCTAAAAACATCTTAACCCCTAACCAATGGTTCATCTATACAATGGAATACTGTTCAGCTCTCAAAAACAAAGAAATCTTGAAATTTGCAGGCAAATGGATGTAACTAGAGACAATCATCCTGAGTGAGGTAACCCAGACCCAGAAAGACACATATGGCATATTCTCACTCATAAGTGGATGTTAGCCACTTAATTCAGGTTAATTATATCACAAAACAGAGACTGATACACCAACCAAGGTCCATGTGGAATGTGGACCTAGACCCTCTGCTCAGATGTAGTAAGTAGGCAGCACAGTCTCCTTGTGGGTCCCAAATATGGGGAGTAGGGAGCACGTCTGACATGGACTCAGGCCTCCTAATTGCTCCCATTTTCAAAGGGTAACATGGGCCCTAAAATGACTGTTTTAGGATTGCTTTCATTAGCAAAAGGCCACAGTGGTTCACCAGAAGAGACCCTGGAGAAATTGCTCCATCCTATAAGCATGGAGTAGAGGCTATGTCAAGACCACTGTTGAACAGAGAAGAGTTCAGGATGTAGCCACTCTCACCTTCCTGGGATTCTTACATTCACAGACCTTGGCCCCCTCATCTTCAAGCGTTACAAGCCTGCCCAAGACCACAGGGCAACCCCTCAGGGAGCATCACTTCTGATGTAGCCCCTCTATTTCACTTCCTTTAGGGCAGGCTGTCAGGCTATAGATAGGAAGAGCAACACATCTGCGAGCGGGATCCTGGTGACAAAGCGCTGCAATATTTATGGACACACAGAATTCATATTTTTCCTGGAGGAACTATGAATGGGAGCATTTTCTTGGCCAGTTTTAGAAGTGTCTGTTCATTTGTCGGTTGATACAAATGTGTTGTCTTGTGGATTCCCTCCTAGGAAAGTGGCAGAGAGGAGAAAATCCTCATTATCAATCCTTGTAATTATTCAGGCAACGTTTCATTTTATTTTATGTGAGAGTAGCCAAATTTGTATTATTCCTCTGTTGCCCTAATCATCATCATAAATCAGGAAACAAGAATTTCAATGTACAATTACCACTCAGAATAGACACAGGAAGGAAATTAAAGCTCTTTTTCCTGAGTAGAAGAAAGGAGACTCGCCTGGCTTCCTAGGGGATGTGTGCCATGCTGAAGAGCACAGGACTGAAACAGAGACAAGCGGCTGTGTGATGTACAATTGCCAACACTTTCTAGTCTGTCTATTTCAAGTCTTAATGCTTACAAGGAATAGCATCTCCACAGTTTTCAAAATGCTGCTACAGGAGAAAGCTACTTGCACTCACTCACATTTGCAGGCATTGCAGAAGCAGCAGTTATTACTTAAAGACAGAGAAAGAGAAACACAGCAAAGTCTTGGCTTCGACACTACTGTGTGTGTGTGTGTGTGTGTGTGTGTGTGTGTGTGTGTGTGTGTGTGTGTGTTAACACAGAGAACTACTTGAAGGAGTACTTGTTCAAAAGCTGCAGATGTAGAATATTGTGAAAAAATAATGGTTTGAGTTAAGCCTGGTAGTACATATCTGTAACCTCACCACTTAGAGGCTGAGAGACAGATATCTCAAGTTTTGGGGAATCCTGAGCTACATTTCAAGACCTTATCTCAGGAAGCCAGAAAGCAAAGGGAAAAAAGTGGGAAAAGGAATGAAGGGAGGGAGGGAGGGAGAAGGGGAGGGAGGGAGGGAGGGGAAGGGAGGGAGAGGGGGAGGAATGGAGGGAGAGGAGGAGGGATGGAGGGAGAGGGGGAGGGAGGGAGGGAGGGGAAGGGAGGGAGAGGGGGAGGGATGGAGGGAGAGGGGGAGGGAGGGAGGGAGAGGAAGGGAAGGAGAGGAAGGAAGGGAGGGAGGGAACCACAAAGTAATATTAGCTCAAGCCTATGCTTTTAAAGTGTTCTCTCTCCTGTGTAGTTTCTATTTTTAATAGCAAATAATGCAATTAATTGTTATGGGTAAACCTACCTAAGTGGGGGAGCCAAGCAACTGTATGCGACACAAAAGAAGGTGAATCTGACCCGTGGTTTGCGATGTTCAATCGGTGAAGCCGAAGTGAGACCGGCTAGGCCTACACAGCTCTACTGAACACCCCAAGGCAGACTTTCCCGAGTGAAAGACAGTGCCCACGGTATCATTAGAAAACCTACTACTTGTCATAGTAGTTTAAAACAGAACCTCAATTGTTGACAAAAAAAAGATCAGTCAATATTAAGAACTCCAAGATACTACATTGTTAAACTAAATTTCACCGTGTTTTAAGGTAGGAAGTACATTATAAGATTAGACTTTGATGTAAAGTGCAATGGAGATTTATTAGTAATTTTTATGCCTTGTTTTGGGAAGATTGTACTATTGTTTCCTTCTATTTTATCTTTTTAGTTGAGTTGAATGCTGATAAAACAGTATGACATCAAACTCAGGTCTGGTGTCTGAGGCAATTAATACTTGGCAGCGGTGCTAAGACTGCACTTACCATTGCTAACTGTCTGCCTAGGAACGAACTGGCTCCCAGGCCACACACATGAAATGGCATTTGGACTTCCTGTGAGAAAGACACTTGCTCTGCTCTCCTGCACTGACCGTGTTTTCTTACTTCCTTAAGTTTTTTTCCCCAGTATTATAGTAGCAAACGTCATTGCTTGGCAGCTATCTGAATTCTAATCTGTCTTTCAAGTAGTTGGTCTATAGGGATTGTCCAGGTGTTTGGAGATTTGCTCAAAATTTAATTCACTGAAAAACAATGAAGTTTTTTTTTTTTTTTTTTTTTTTTTTTTTTTTTTTTTTTTTTATTAATTTATTCTTGTTACATCTCAATGTTTATCCCATCCCTTGTATCCTCCCATTCCTCCCCCCCCATTTTCCCATTATTCCCCTCCCCTATGACTGTTCCTGAGGGGGATTACGTCCCCCTATATATTCTCATAGGGTATCAAGTCTCTTCTTGGCTACTTGCTGTCCTTCCTCTGAGTGCCACCAGGTCTCCCCCTCCAGGGGACATGGTCAAATGTGAGGCACCAGAGTATGTGAGAAAGTCGTATCACACTCTCCACTCAACTGTGGAGAATATTCTGACCATTGGCTAGATCTGGGAAGGGGTTTAAAGTTTACCTCCTGTATTGTCCTTGGCTGGTGCCTTAGTTTGAGCGGGACCCCTGGGCCCAAACCCATCAGAATGGCTAAGATCAAAAATTCAAGCGACACCACATGCTGGCGAGGATGTGGGGAGAGAGGAACACTCCTTCATTGCTGGTGGGAATGCAAACTAGTACAGCCACTTTGGAAATCTATCTGGTGCTATCTCAGAAAAATGGGAATAGGGCTTCCTCAAGACCCAGCTATTCCACTCCTTGGAATATACCCAGAAGATGCTCCAGCACACAACAAGAAAATTTGCTCAACCATGTTCATAGCAGCCTTATTCATAATAGCCAGAACATGGAAACAGCCTAAGTGTCCCTCAGTAGAAGAGTGGATAAAGAAACTGTGGTACATATACACTATGGAATACTACTCAGCTATTAAAAACAAGGAATTCCCGAAATTTGTGGATAAATGGATTGAGCTAGAAATGATCATAATGAGTGAGTTAACCCAGAAGCAGAAAGAATCAAATGGTATATACTCACTTATATCTGCATACTAGCCCAAGGGGCATGTCCCACGAAAGCCTTCACTTACCAGGAAACTGGGACAGAGGGGAAGGCATCCTATTGGGACTCTAAATGAGAGACGCATGGGAGAACAGCAAAATAAAAGGATCCAGAGGGTCCTAGAAATCTACAAGTAGAACAATGAAGTATTTTTTAAGAGAGATAGTTTCCGTCATAAATGAAAAATCCTATAAGGGAAAAGAGACTCTGTCAACCCCTTCCAGCCCAAAGCAACATAGGATCATAAGCAAAAACCTAAAAAACAGGTCAAGTCCCCAGCTGCCCAGATCATGGCTCCTAGAAAGAAGCCTGTGGGCACAGAAAACAGGGTCACAGGGAATGAGAAAGAATTCTTTACTGTGCAAAGAAATCTCATCGATTTTAATTTAAGGATCATGCATCTTTCTATACATCTTATTTGGCAATGACCTACATTGTATGGCTTTTCCAACACCGAAGACAACACAGTACAGTGACCTAAGTTCAAAATGAGACCCCTCCCCGCAAGTTTCTATGCACCTGGAGGTGAGTGTGGAGCCACACCCTGAGGTTTCAGCACTGGAGAGGCAGAGGGAGGCTCATGAGTTCAAGGCCATCTTCATTATACAGTGACTTCAAGGCCAGCCTGGGGTAAAACAAAGTTATATGAAACTTTACCCCAAAGTGAACAAATAAAATCAAATGGATAACACTATCTATGCTAGAATATTTTAAATGCTTATAAAATGCCCAACATTATAATGACGTAACGCATTATATCAAAATACCCTCTGGCTCTCGGCAAGCCTGCCTGCGCCCCATGTTCTCGCATGTACCATACTTTGTGAAATGACTGCACATCTCCTTCACTTCCCTAATGCTCAGAAATGGTACTGTTTCTTCTTTGTTTTCAGCAATATCGTGACTTTCAAAGCTATTCTTCTGTGTGACAAGCTTTTTCTGCTTTTATCATGGGTGTTTCCCTTTATTTAAAATGATATTTAAAGTATTTATAAAATTAAGGTTAGCCCTATTGTATATATAGTTGATCATTGTGGCAAAATATGTTTGGAAGTTTTTATTATCTCATGGTGCCAACAACCCTCACGCTGTCTGCAGAGCCACGCAACACCGAGCCAAAAGGACAAACACGGGGGAAACCTCCACCTATATAGAAATGAATCTGATGACTCCCCGAATCTGGCCACTCGCTTTTGAAGAAGACTTTCTCTTTCCAAGTATTCACAACAACTAGTCATATTCAAGAACCTAAAAATCACACTTATTTCTCCTTTAAGGTTTGAACCATTAATTTTACATTTCAAAGGAATGTAGCTTAGGAGCACGAAGCTTTGATCATTTCATCAAGCAAAAACTGTAAAGTTGAATTCATAGACACAGACCACAAAAAAAAAAAAAATCTCTTCCACTGACAAAAAAAAAAATTCTATTTTAAATCCATGGTCATCCTTCATTCTGTGTGCACACAGATTCACGGAACTCAGTTTGCTCATTAAAGTGAGACTCTTCATAAATTCTGGGTTTCAATATGGTTTTTCTATGTTACATAAAGTTTCAGAATATTAAAAACCATGACAAATGAAGGATATTTCAGAAAATATTTAGTAATTTAGATGGGATGTATCTGTGACAATGACTGTGATTTCAAAATATCTCTTCATCTAGAGAACAGTGCATGTGGTCATTTTCATATTAAGGTCTTTTCTCTAAAGCTAGTACTGTAAATAAAGTCATTTTTAAGATGGAATTTAGTCAGATATGGAATTGGTTTTAAATCACTGCAGCGCTAATCATTTGCCTGACTAAATTGATAGCTTGTCAAGTCTTGTATTTGGCTATTAACAGCTGCCACCTCTGCCACAGCATTACTAGGGCATATTTTTGTGAGGATTAAATAAGGTAAGATTCATTTGCATGCCTGGCACAGCACACAGTAGTTCGTAAGCACCCAATCTATGGCAGCTGCTAATGTCTTAACAGCAGTTATCTTACAACTGAAGGAGAAGAGAGGGGGAGGGGGGAGAGAATGACTTGCCAAGAATTTACTGTCACAATATCCCGCTTTTCATTGTTTCTCTGTATTCGTCATAAATAATGATGAGCAACAGTTGATGTTTTAGCACATCAGTAAAAAAAAAAAAAAAAAAATAGAGCTGCTTGGTTCTTGATTGGTTCTTGATTGGTCCTTGATTGGTTCTTGATCGGCTCCCCTCCTTCCACTCCTGCCTCCACTGTTTCCATTCTGTACACAATATTCAACGTCTGCCTTTCTATAAACATGCGCGCAGTAAACTATATCCATCTTCTTAACCCGCTAAGACTTGGCTTCACACGGAGCATAAAAATGCAGCCTCCGTCTCTTGTCTACAATGGCTCCTATAAATCACAATCTGAGTTCCTGCCCTGCCACTTCTCGCCTTCAGCTGTCCTGTCAGTTTTTACGGTCCTAGTCTTGACCTCAGTTTCCCCACTCAGAGCCTTTGCAACTGCTGTTACCCGTGCTCAGTGCTCGGTGTCTGGTTTTCTGGGGTGCTCCTTTCGTGCGGATTTCACTCAGGGGCTACTTACTCTTCCTTCTGTGGTTTCTACCAAGAAAAAAAAAAAAAAAACATTTCTCCCTCCATGGCTATCCTCACAATCTCCTCCATGAACTCTTGTAGTGGATGTAACCATATTTTTTCTTTAGATCCCACGTGATGTTTTTCTGATAGAAGGGCAACTACCTCATGCAGGAGCATGGCTTTTGCCAACTGATAAACATCTTGGTATAGACTCTGAGATCAGAGATATATATGAGCCAAAAAAACAAAGGCTTGGCTTTTGGGGTTTGCATCATTTCACATTGCTTGGCTGTTCATCACTTGAGACGATCCGGAGAAGACTTCAAAGTCCTACGTTACCGCCGCTGCCCCAGGTTCCAGCTGCCACGGCTGTGGTCTCTCTTGCTGAACTGCAGGGTTTGCTCTTTAGCAGGTCTGTTGGACTCCCGATGACAAAGAGTAGAATCCCCCCCGAGGAACTGAGTCTGAGAAGACCTCCTTCTCCTGTGCCCATTACCCTCTTTCCTGCCCTACCTAGGTGGGTGCTGTAAAGAACCCCAGATAAAAAGTGGGTTTGGAAAAGATCACTTATTTCCCTACACACGTATTTCCCACATTTCTTCTCATCTTTCTTCATTTGTTTATTTGCTTAGGTAACCAATTCTTGGAGACATCCTCTCCTTGTGGGACATAAACATGAAACTGCTGCCCTTCGTGCTACCAAGACAACCCTTTCTTGTAAGAAACACGTCTCTTCTAGAATTCTTACTGAACCCCATAGCTTTTGTCCTCATAGGCTGGCAGGAACTTCAATTTGACCTCCAAGGGTTGACCTCATTCGTTTTCAAAACATCTGTCTCAGGGAAGATTCAAAGCTGTTCTGTATCGTTTTCCAAGCCCAGGCTAGCCCATGCTCTGTGCCAAGCCCCTGCTTGCTATCTCTTTAGATGACCTCACTCTCTTCCCTGTAGGCACTTAACCTCCAGGGAAAGCCAGCTTACCCACCACACCCCACAAAACAGCTGCATCAAGGAAGAGATTCTTTCTTCTTTTTCTATTTTATTTGACTTTCAAAATAAAGGTTTTTTTTTTCCTGTTCTCACCAAAGTATAGAATTTTTTTTTGTACTAGTGTGCATTAGTTTAGAGATCTGGAGCCATCCTCTTTTCAGTCCATTAATTCACTCCTTCATCTGAACAAACACACACTGAGTAGTGACAGGTACATATGCAAACATTTCCTGGCATCTCCAATATCTTCAATATTTACTTCTTTTATTTTTCTTGCAAGCTCTGTGCAATTCCTTGGCAGTCGATATCCTATCCAAAGATAGACCACAAGAGAGTTGGCCAAAAGCACCCTCTGTTATCTGTATTTAGTAAAATCTTTATCGGTTCTTCAGAATAGAGGGGCTAGACCTGTTCTCTCTCCATAGAAATGGCTTGAGCTGCTTTAATTAACAATTAAAATCATATCAACTACAGGTGACTCTAAGAGACAGAGCTCCTCCTCCTCATCAGATAAGTTATCATCTTAATAGAGTTTTTTTTTAAGAAAAGCTTTAGGTTCAAAGAAAATTGAGTGGAAAGTACCGAGAGTTCTGACAGAGCCTCTGCCCCCCCCCCTTACACATCCAACCTCCCCCACTTCCACCTCTCAAGAGGCTTTCCTGTGTGCCAGGTGACAAAAGGCTTTCGGCTTTTCATTCTTGTTCAGGTAGCTGGCTCTGATCATGGAATCTGTGAAAGCCAAGAGTGGGCTTACGAAGGACAGTGCCCTCTTTTTCACCCTTTCATGAGAATAGCCGTGATTCTTATGCCTTCCCCAAGTGGAGCATTTCTAAGCTCGTCCCAGCTCCTGTACCCTGTCTTCTTTCTAACTGCCTGCAAGGAAAGCCAGGCTAACAACAGGGGATCCCTGCATACCCTAAAGACTGAAATGAGTCTGAATGGGGCTAACTCCCCTCTTGCTCCTGATGGCTACACCATTGTATTGTACTACAGGCCTTGCCCTAGGCTCTGCTCTGAAACCTCCAAGGCCTAGTTTTAGACATAATCTCACTACTCTTTAAGAGCTCAAGTCGGGTACCAATATTTTATTCTATTTAGAAAAGAACAGAGGATGTGAAAGTATGATAAATCTTTTGGGGGGTTGGTTTGCTTGTTTGTTTGCTTGTTTGTTTGTTTGGGTTGGGTTTCAGACCCTGGACAAGTAGCTGAGGTGCATATTTAACATACTAAAGTGCACCTGGCCTCAAGGTTCTCCCAGCACCCCTCAGTTCCTGTTACAGGGTGTAGCTGGCATACCCCACCCTCTACCCTGAGCTTTCCCCATATAATCCAGATATTTTGTTCCCTTCTTCCCTCTGCATTTTTCTCCCTGAATGCACCTGCACATTTTCTCTTTCTATTTCCCCTCCTCTCCTTCCCCATGTCACCTTCCCTGGCCTCATTCCTTGGGACCAGGGAACCCTCCCACAAGCTGCACCAATAAACTTGCCTTTTTGCTTTAATCTGACTTGAATTGGCTCACTTTGTCAGCAGAAAAAAAAAAACCTCTTTGTCTGTTTGTTTGTTTGATTTCCTTTATTATAGATTTTTCTTTCATATAATGCATCCTGATTACAGTTACCCCGCCCTCGAGTCCTCCCAGGTCCTCCCTACTTCCTCTCCCATCTGGATCCACTTCCTTCCTGTCTCTCACTAGAAAACAAACAAGCTTCTAATGGTACCATAGCATGATGAAACAAAAACAAACACATTGGAATAGAACAAAACATACTAACAGAAAGGGGGGAGAAGCCCCAAATAACACACGAAACTGAAAGAAACTCAGAGACCCACTTGTTCACTGACTTAGGAATTCCATAAAAACACAAGACCTGAAGCCATAATATTTACAAAAAAGAATCTGCAGGTTAAAAAAATAGTAAAAAGAAAATTTATGTAAAAAGAAAGAATGAAAAGACCCTGACATGATTTTATAAGACAAGGAACCTGCAAGGACGCACTGAGTTTTTTTTCTGTTGGCGAGCAGCCTACCCTTAAGAGTGGCCATCTACTGGCGGGCGAACAGCCTACCCTTAAGAGTCATCTGTTTACCCAGTGAGACTCCCTTGGAGGAAACTAAATTGTCATTTCTAATATCAACTGGAGATAGCTTCTAGGTTAGGGAGAGGGACATGTGTCCATGTGCAGTGTTGAACCATGCAGGTCCTATGCACGATGCTACAGTGTCCATGAGTTTATATGTGTGCCAGTCCTGCTTAGAAGGCCTTTTTCCCCCTTTGGTTTCCTCCATTTCCTCTGACTCTTACTCACTTTCTGCTTTCTCTTCTGTAGGGTTCCCTGAATCCTACAGGGATGGATTTGATATAGACATTCATTTTTAGGGCTGAGTATTCCAAGGCCTCTCATTCTGCATGATGTCTGGCCGTGGGTCTCTGTATTCGCTCCCATCTGCTGCAGGAGGAAGTTTCTCTGATGATGGTAGAGCAAGGCACTAGTCCATGAGTGTAGCAGAGCGTCATTAGGAGTACATTAAGTCTTATTGCTCGACTCTAAGGCCACACTTCAAGGTTCTTTTTTCTATTCTATTCCTTCACTAAAAATCAAAATCTCCCTACCAACTCTGCCAGGGAAAGCTATATATTCCACCATTCTTAAATGTCTGTTAAAACACTGCTATCTTAGCTTCAAGGAGAAGTAATGACCACTCTCCCCACCCCCTGAGGGAGGATAGAAATAGCCATGCTCTGAGAACATTCCTTCAAAACTGGCTGTTTCCTCCTCTTACACTGAGTGGCAAAGATGTGTTTAGTGGTAGTAAGTCTGTTTCTCCACTAGTCTCTCCAGGGAAGTGCTAAAAGAGAGATATTCCATGGTCCAGTAGCACTCGGAAGGTAAAAGAGGTAAAGTAAGGTAGTCTTTTGTTCAGCCTTGAGACAAATCCCCAGGAACCAGATACAGGGGCCAGTACAATCTCCCTGTATTGGGTTACTCAGGTCATGCCCTTTGCATAATATCTGTCATCACAGTCTGTCCTTAGCATCTAAAGCAGTGCTGGACACAAAATAGGTACTCACTAAAAGACTGTTGAATGTATGTTGTTTGCACGTCTTTAAAGTAGAGACTCAAGCACATCATACTATGCTGAATAATGGCACAAAATCAAAAGAGGCCTGTCATTATATAGCTAAAATATGAATCCACCCTAGCCCGTTTCTGCCTAATACGACAGAATAATGATTTTTTTAATGACATATCTTTGAAACATCTTCCAGAAGAGATGCTGTTCCTAAAATCTTCTCTGGGATTCTCATGGCACATTAGGGGGTTTCTATACCCACTAACAACCACTGCTGACCCTATAGTGGGTTTCTATACCCACTAACAACCACTGCTGACCCTATAGAAAAAGGGTTCTTAATCTCTGAATCTCAACCCCTTCGTAGTCAAACAACCCTTTCCCAAGGGTTGCCTAGGACCACTGGAAAACACAGATGTTTACATTACAATTTGTTTTTGAGACAGGGTTTCTCTGTCCTTGAATTCATAGAGATCCCCCTGCCTCTGCCTCTCTCCAAGTGCTGGGATTAAAGGGATATGGCATCACACCCAGTTTACAATTCTTATCAGTAGAAAATTTACAGTCATGAAGTAGGAACAAAAGTAACATCATGGTTGGGGTCACCATACCATGATGAACTGAAGAAACACAGCATTAGAAAGGTTAAGGACCACAGCTATAGAAACATTAATATGACTTTTAGATGCTGTCTGTCAATCAAGAACAGCCAAGTTATCACCCCCCTGAGAGCTGCCTAAGCCTTTCTGTTCACACAGTTGATACAGGCATAACATTACAGGAATTTGCCATGTGACGTGAATTTTATTAGCAGAGAAAGCACCCAATGGCTCAGCCACACACTGATGTCTGTGTGGTGAACTCGTAGCCCAGCTTATTTTCTGTTTGACAAACCAGACTTCAAATTCCTACATATTGGCTCCAGGGATTTTTTTTTCAAGTATAAATGTTGAATTGTAAGCTTAGTTTCACTGCTTTTCTTACATTTCTTATTATTCTATTCTTTAAAGGTGACCAGAATTTTTATATTTTATTTTGATATTTAATTTGTCATTATCTGCAAACTTGGCAAACATTTTTATACCCTTATTTGATGTACTATTTAATACATTTTATCTGATGAGCTCAGGCTAGAATCAAGGCAGAGCTCTGGAATGTTCTAGAGATCGCCATCTGGACTGGCAATCTTTAGTTAGGGCCAGTCATTCAAAGGTAAATCCACCTAAATCTACCTGGTAATGCACTCATGCAGTCTGCATTTGCATATTCATTAGTTTTCCTTCTCCTTAAAAGCTACCGAGTTAAAGAGTTTTGAGAAATAGTTTGATGAAATAACAAAGTGGGTTAACCTACAACAGTTATGTGTCCAGTCTCAATAAAAACCACCCCAGTCTTAAAAGCATATCTCAGTATGACATATGTACATTTAGCCTACTGTCTTTATAAAACTTATTGGATGTTTGGAAATAACCATACACTGTTCTGACATACTATTCTGGACTTCGGCAACCACTGCTGCTTTGTTGGATATCTGCCCATATTTAGATTTCTCTTAAGTTCCATAACTGTATCTACCTACAGCACTTGGGAATGGCAAGGTGCAGACCACTCCCAAAGCCTCATCTTCACATTGGTGAGGTGAGGACCACTCCCAAAGCCTCATCTTCACATTGGCAAGGTGTAGATCATTCCCAAAGCCTCATCTTCACATTGGTGAGAAGTGGACCATTCCCAAAGCCTCATCTTCACATTGGCAAGGTGTGGATCATTCCCAAAGCCTCATCTTCACATTGGTGAGGTGAGGACCACTCCCAAAGCCTCATCTTCACATTGGTGAGGTGAGGACCATTCCCAAAGCCTCATCTTCACATTGGTGAGTTGTGGACCATTCCCAAAGCCTCATCTTCACATTGGTGAGGTGTGGACCATTCCCAAAGCCTCATCTTCACATTGGTGAGGTGTGGACCACTCCCAAAGCCTCATCTTCACGTTGTTGAGTTGTGGACCATTCCCAAAGCCTCATCTTCACATTGGCAAGGTGTGGACCATTCCCAAAGCCTCATCTTCACATTGGTGAGGTGAGGACCATTCCCAAAGCCTCATCTTCACATTCCTTTGGTAATAGAAGCTTCTACCTCAGTCTATGGCTAAATATCCTAATAGCTCCTCATCTGTCCTTAAAATTTACTAGATATTTATAGTATTTATACTGTTAATATGCGCTGTTCTCAACTTGATAATTATATTTTCTTCTGGAAATGATAAAACAGAAAAAAATATTAAGGTTAAAATTTTTCTTCCTTTTCTCACTAATTAATCCAACTGCACCACGTCCTCTAAGCAGTAAGCCTGTTGTTTTGCTGCTCCTCTTGTTCTGTGTAGATTGTATGTACATATTGTATGGCTCTGCGTTTTTCAGAGCTAGAGCGTCTCTGTGTGAGCCTGCTGACAGAACCATGCCCATTCCAGGAACATGAGCCTCGCTGTCAGGCTCCAGCTGGCCCCTGCTCTCTGCCCTGACATCCCTTCTCCTTGTACATCCCCATACCCGCAGAACTCCTTCCCGGAAATCTGCCACGTTCAACTCACTTTTACTGGTGGTTTGATGACCTATAATATAAGCATCTCAGAGGCAGTACCTGCTAGACCATTCTCTGCGGTACCCAAGCCACACAGTCTCCCACCAGAGAAGATTGCGCCTATGTCTTCCTAGCAATGCTCCTGAAGGGAAATTGAAACCTTGTACTTTATAAAGATTCGTTTACAGCCTCAATTTGGGGTACTTAAAAAATCAATAGCAATATTAGTTCCCACTGGAGACAAACAGCCCAAATCTTTAACTATGCATGAACATAGGGAATTTAAGAAAATATAAAATGGACATTTAGCCTTCAAATTAGGCATTCCTTCTCAGAACTCCACTTTTCCTGAACTGGAGAGTCTCCAGATTTGTGTATGAGAGGGGATAGTGAAAGAGCTTGTGGTTTTTTCCATAAGGTAAGGAAGATAAGAGTTTTCTATTTTTAATTTTTATTTTCCTTTTGGTTGTTGTTATTTCTGCTAACGGTAGCATTGGGAATGATCTTTGATGGCTAAAGAACTTTTCTCTAAGACCACTTCAGGGCCATTCTGTGTACCGCTCACAGCCGGTCTCCAGAAATTACCTAGAGACCTTCTTTTCTTTCCAGGTTTATTTTTATTTTACTTTTTGCAATATGTCTTGCTTTAATTATATTTTTGATCATAGTGAGTTATGAATCTTTTCACTCTCAAGTTGTCATTCCTTATTGTTACACTTTTATGAGTTGGATGTTGTTTTCCAAGTAAATATGGAGATTGTTCTTTTCATATAGTAAGCTTCTGCTTGGTGTGTGTGCCATGAGCTTTGTCTGCTGTTCTTTCTTTCTTTATTTATTTTTGGCTTTCTTTTTGTTTAAATCCCCTTCCCAAAATTATTCTTTTTAAAGATTCTTCTGTCTCAGCCTCTAATTCTTTAATTTTATGAGACCACATGGCCGATGCCTTGATTAGACTAGAGAGCACTATCTATCTATCTATCTATCTATCCATCTATCTATCCATCTCTCTATCTATCTGTCTGTCTATCTATCTATCTATCTATCTACTCATCTATCTGAGACATTTCACTTCACCTTTATAAACACACACACACACACACACACACACACACACACACACACACAGCCTTATAAAATAGAAGAAGAAACCAAAGGTTCCAGAAGCTGTTTTTTTTTTTCTCCAGGATGTATAAGTCATAAAAGTTAGAACAAGAATTAAAACATGGGAGCACTTAGCTATCCCCTAAACTCATGTACAAAACTGTGGAAATTCCACATGTACTTCACTTTAAAAGACAATAAAACAAAAGACTCTAGTGCCAGGTGCAATGGCACATGCCTATAATTCTAGCACTTGGGAGGCAGAGGCAGGTGGATCACTGTGAGTCTGAGGCCAGCCTGGTCTACAAAGCAAGCCCAGGACAGCCAGGCTACACAGAGAAACCCTGTCTGGTGCCCCTCCCCTGCAAAAAAAAAAAACCCTCTAGATATCATTGAAGAAATTTTCCTTAGCATTAAAGTACAGCCCCTTGGTTTTAGGAGGTAAAGGACTGGTGACCCACAGAATAATCTACCCTCATATAAATTCTGGACACATACATTAAAAATAATAGAGTTCATTAATAATGAAAGCTAAAATCACATGTGTAAACACATTGCTTTTAATTTATTCAATTATTTTCCCATAAGCACTAAGAGTGCATCACAAATTATGGTGTCTGGAAGACATACCACAAAACCTAACGCTCAGAAGATTCATTGTCATGGTCTAATGGAACTCTTCTCTGGGAGAATGAAAATTCCAAATCAACAGGATGGAAGGCCTCTTATTCACTGTTCCCTCATCTTGTTAACCACGTTGGAAATGGGTACTACATGGAGACACTGCTGCATAATCAATTTCCACCCCTCTCCATTAGCCACTATCACTTGAATTCATGAGCTGCAAATGGGTAAATCCATGGCCAGATTCAGCCTATGCGAAAAATCCTCAGTGGTCCTGCACAACGTGTGCACATTTCCCATTTTGATGCCAATACTTTCCTCTATAGCATCATAGCTAGCTTAGGTGTGATTTGTTTACGTAACACAGGCCAACGTCTACGGGCATTTTCACTTATAACCCTTGAGTATATACCGTGACTACTGCAACTGTAAAGGAGATATTACAATATTAACAGGTCTTTTAACCCAAGTCTCTAAAGACACGGGTCCCCCAAAACAAGCTTGAGAAGTGGAGTAGCTCTCCCACTGTCTAACTGATGGTGTCTCTCCAATGCCAGCTCTTGTTCTCTCAGAAAAGTCCTTTTTCCCCCCAAGGCACGGCTCTAAGTAGCAAGGTTTATGGCTGTTCTTACAGTGGAGACAAGCTCAGACCCAGAGACTGTGGTCAACACAAAATTGTTTGCACAGTACACGTCAGACAGAAGCATATGCCTGACCTCGCACAAAACCAGTGTTTTTCCTGATAAACGCTCCTGGGGATAAAAGCAAAATTGTACTCACTCCATCCCTCAAATAACCTTGAACGCTGATACAGAGTGGATCGTGAAGACAAAATTGAGGTGGCTTTTTTTAGAAAAAGAAAAGACCTAAATGTCCTGTTTGTGTTCCTAAAAATAATGTTACTATAGGAAAGCACATAAAACTTTGAACTTCCACTCAAGTCATTTTAAAAGTTCTTGGTTGGGGTGGGCATGGGGGACAATGTATCTGCAGACCTTTAAAAGCAGGTATTTTAAAAAAATGAAGAAAGTAGTTATGATCATAAACCAACTCAGCTCAGCTTACATCGGTTACCAATGAACAGCCAGACAGAATATCACCCTTTAAAGGGAGACTTCAAGTGGATCTTTTAAAATGATATTAATAACGTCAGTACTAGAAATATGTGGAAATCATTGCAGAAAATGAATGACATCCTTTTTAAAACTCCTTTTGCTACCATACAGCAGAAGGTCAAAACACAGGTGGCTTCACGGCGCTCAGCCCACATCGCTGGGAAAGTTCTACGGGGCTACTTCAAAGGCTAAGGACCATAATGATATTTGCATTGTTGAGGCTGTGTCTATGAGATGCCAGCACACACTTGATTAGGTTGATTCACTCAAGCAACCAGTCAATTTAGTGAAACATTTACTCAAGCCCGTGTTGTTTGCCTAAATTAAAATGATTGACTGGTTTGCTTGATGGGCTAGACACTTGGTCGGCTGCTGACTGCTCTCCCACTGACTGCCCTTCCTACATACGCAGCCCGTCCCCCACAGCGTTCCGTCCCCCACAGCGTTCACAGCTGATTTCTTCACAGTGCAGGCGGACACACTGCCTGTTTTCAAGCCAGTCGGCCTTGCTGAACACAGAGCTCCTGCAAGGGCAGAGCGGGCTCCTCGCTAAGTCCTTCATCACCTTGTTAGCGTCGGAATCCTTAGAAGCCAGTCCTGCCGGAGTTACAGCTATGACTATTCACTGATCAGGGTTCTTTCTTTTTTAAATGTAGTTTTTTTTTCATTTTTTACTATTATAACTTATTCACATTACAACCAGATTGTTATCCTCTCGCTCTTATCGTCCCCTCCCCCCACCCTCCCTCCTTCATGCCTCCTTCTCCTCCCCTAGACCTCTGACATGGGAGCCCTACTCTCCCACCTTTTGACCACAGCCTACCAGGTCTCATCCGGATAGCCTGCTTCCCCTTCCTCTATGTGCCCGCAAGGCCTCCCAGCGAAAGAGTCGTACCAAGCATGGTTCGTGGTCCCTACTCATTATTACATCATATCCAGAAGGCCTTATGAGCAAAGGTTGGCTAGCTAGCGTGCCACACAGGTTCCTGTCTCCGCTCCGTAGTGCTATGCCTGTTACATGGCTCTTTCCACACTAATTGTTTCCACGCTGCTTTTTTTTTTTTTTTTTTTTTTTTTTTTTTGGTCTTAGACAGGGTTTCTCTATATAACCTTGGCTGTCCTGAACTCTTATTGTTTTTTAATTATCTGTATTATTATGCCTACCACATTGGGCGCCACTTGTTGTTTTTAATTATTTCTATTATCTGTATTATCAGTAAGCCTGGCTAGCTTTCAATCAAGACACAGACACTTGCTATATTTTAAAATAGCCTTAATTAACCTGGGGCAGGGCAGATATCAATTCTGTAAACTCCTTTCCATAGTGGGGCAGGTATGTGATACCAGCCTCAATCCCACGCCATCTGCTTTTAATAATTTCTATCAAGCTACCTCCCATCCATAATCCCAAATGCTTGCTAACGTTCTTCATCTGGGCCAAGTCTCCATCCACGCCAGCCATGTGCTTCTCTTCCATCCAACCCATGACAGCCTTCTTCTCCTTTCTTCCCACGATCCTCTCTAAGCCCAGGATCCTTAGCCACACCTATCTCATTTGCCCTGCCCAGGTGGGATGGTTTTTTTATTAATTAGCATCAAAATACATCAGACCATCCCCCAACAATTTCCCTTTTCTGTCTAAATCAAAGGCCATTTTTATATACAGTAAGAACAATTATGAAAAATTATAAAAAACCAATAGGTAAGACTTACATACATAATGTCCAATCAAAAGGTACTTGGCAGCCTTGCAAAAACATCTATCTTTGTGAGTCTAAAGTTCTGAATGTAAATCAATCTCTATTAAAGTTTATATCTACCAACCTAAAATATTTATCTAAACCTAAAACTATCTTAACTCCTAAACAACTAAACTTAATTTTAAAATTAACTATCTCATCTTCAACCCCATCAGAGACTTCAGAAGGAACAAATTTAACTACCTAAGTAAACAGGAATTTCAGGTTGGCAGCTTCCAAAATGAAAAAAAAAAAAAAAAAAATGACAGAGACAGTTTACTTCCTAACAGGTCACCCAAAATTCTATAACACTGGAGCATCATCCCCAGCCTTCTGGCCCAATGTATCTGTCAGACATATTTGTGAGGCAGGAACTATTGAGGACTTGCTTACCCTGTCTTGGCAGACTCTGGCTGTTGACTCTGCTTGCATCCAAGTTTGTCTGTTTTAGACAGAAATCTGTCTGCAGGAGAAAGGAGAACATTTTTGTCCAGTGGCTGTTTTGCCACAAGGAGATTCTTCGATGCTCATCATCTTCTTTGTGGTAGACTGGGTACTGCCAGAAGTTAACCTGTCTTATTGTCACATAATCCTTAAAATAATAAAAAAAAAAAACTTTTTAAATGCCATATTCTGCTGTTCTCTGAGGTTTTGAAGACCATATCTAACTATAGAATCATATCTGTTAACCCTAGCACATATATTCCTATACTTGATATGGCCATGAATTGATCAACAATTGGTTTGTTTACTGAATTGTCCTAAACAGCCTACAATAACACAGAGTATTGAAAGTAAACCATGTGTTAGCTGAGTTGTATGTATACAGTACCTTGTATTAGAATAGAAACATAATGTGTGAAGAATAATATTAAGTTTAAATTCTATTCCAATGTGTCAAAATTAAACTTGTTTTGCATTAATATACAAAATTTTATATTAATGAATCAAAATCAACCTTATTTGTCAATTATAATTAAGCCCTTAACTTGAGGAGTAAATTCAATAATCTACTTTTTGTCCTATCGTCTCTATATATTTCTATATTACCATTTCTTTCTTTTACAACCCCTATCTCCATACCTTTTAATGACAACATATACCTATAGCCCAAGAAAACAACCAAAAACCTAACCAAACCTCTTTAAGGGAAAGGGGGCGTCTTTCTCTTAAAGTTTCTTCAGGCTAATTTGGGGTGTAGATTACGTGTATGGGCCCAAATAAACTGAAAAAAATTGTTAAACATGTTAGGAATAGTGTTTGTGGTCCAGTCTGTAAATGCTGAGAAAGTCCAGGCTTAATATTAAGTCCTGTGTGACACAGTCTGAAATGCTGGACCACTTTGGATGAGGAGCCTTCTTTGAAGCTGTCCTTTTCTGGCAGATATTTATTCTAATTTCTTCTGTTGCTTACCTTTGTTGATCAAACATTTAATTACAAAGAATTAGCTTGCTCTGTATTTATCAGTATATATTTTATCAGCCACCAAGAATTATTAAGCTCCTTAAAATTTGGATGAGCATAGCTGTTAAACTATGTTAGTTTGATCTTTGTAATGAATTAAATAATAAGTAGCTTACTCTTGTCCCATGTTTTATGGCTTATTTAAAGTTGATGATTTTTTAAAGAGCTGTACTGCCTATATCTGACATATGTATTAGAAACATCCATATAGAAGTTAAGAATCTAGCATATAATACAATAGTAAATTTCTCTTATGCCTCTTCCAAGATGGAGGGCCTGCCTTTCTGTTAAAGAGCATATTCTAACAAAGGCTGTTTTCTAAGATTTCTTCCCTTTTTTCCCAGCGTTATCATTAAGGCACAAGAGTCTTAACATAAAATCCACATGCAAACTTGACGCTCTCCACTCTGTATCCACTATGTAAGAGAGATCTCTATTTGACAGCCTACCTGGAGTGCAATTACACCACCATGGATTCAAAGCACCACCTATTAGCTGGGTGTGGTGGCGCACACTTGTAATCCCAGCACTCATGGAGGGAGAAGCAGGCAGATAGCTGAGAGTTTGAGGCCAGCCTGGTACACAAAGTGAGTCCAGGACAGCCAAGGTTTCACAGAGAAACCCTATCTTGAAAAACAAAAACAAAAACCAGAATAAAAACACTGCTTATTACCCAAGGAAGAACAGCAGACACCTGGACACTAGGAACTCCCACAGTACCGGCCCTTACAGAAATGTTTATTAAATTGCTATTTGAAGTTGGCATTTATATTTTGTTCAACAAACAGAGCTAACTCTGTGGGTTTTGAACATCGAGCCATGGTTAGGAAACTGTAAGGGCACTGTTTCTTTCATGGCGGAGTCCTTCTCATTAAAATTCTTGGAACACAATCCTGGGAGAGAATTTATTCAAAGCAAATGCCCTTTCTTGTGACCCCTGAGGCCCTTTTCACTAACTAGGTTTCCCTTTTAGGTTACAGCCAAATTTGTGATCTATCCAAAACAAGTAAGTAGGTTTTATAGTCATCTTAATCTTGTTCCTGATTCTACTTAGTGACACAACACTTAACAATTCCTTTTAGTTTCCCTTGCCTTTAATTTAAAGTGGACAGACAACAGCATACACAGAGTGGGGACTGCAAGGTGCCTGTCTCGCGGCTACTTGCAGTACTGACGTGCCCAACTCCACTCTTCTTAAACACTGTTTCAACAGTCACAGAACTGATCTTAAAATTATTCCACATGACCCCAATACAGTTTTTAACCAACACTGAATCATAGGTCTTAATGAAGTTGCCAACCTATTATAAAGGCACTAATCTTCTCACTAGAAAAACCTGTGACTTTATCTCAAACGATCAAATACGTGTGCAAGGGCTCAAGGTCTCTGAGGCTGAAAGAACGTGCATTCTAATGATCAGATACTTTCTTTGGTGAAAAAGAAAAACTTCAAGGGGGAATCCAAGATGGTGGCGCTGATCACACACCGCTTCTGATCAGCCGGACAACCAGGACTGCACAGCGACCTAAAGACCAAACTGAGGGCTACAAAACACCAGTGCTGCTGATTCCCAGGGGAGAGGGATCTACAATGTGTAAAGCATGGATGGGTCCAACCATGGCCACCCAGCTAAGCCACAGACAAGTCCCAGGGATGGCACACATTAACCTCCATCTTGAGAAAGACTGTAAGACACCCGTGCAGCTTTTGGGCTCTCATTGCCTGTCTGCGGCTTACCTCATCTGAAACACAGAGCAGACAGGCAGAGCTGTGTCCAGGCGCCAGCCACAGTCCACATCATCTGCCATCCTTCCAGCAGTTTCAGGCTCGGATCTCTCTCTGCCCACCAGCTGCTAACCGGCCTAACCCATCTGGGTCACAGAACAGATAGGCAGAGCCCTGCCATCTGGGCTCCCATCTCTCTCAGCCCCCCAGCTGCCTACAAGCCTGGCCCATCTGGGACACAGAGCAGACAGGCAGAGCTGAGTCTGGCGTGGGCAACAGCTCACATTTGCTGCCATTTCCAGAAGGCCTGTGGGAAACCTGAGCACTTCAGACTCCAAATGGATTACAGACATCAACATAAAACCAGACACACTAAATTTGTTTGAAGAAAAAGTGGGGGAAACCTTTGATTCTATAGATATATACGGTAAAATAGATAGATAAGGTCTTCAAAAGCCTCAGAGACATGCAGAGTATGGCATTAAGAGATGTTTTTATTATTTCAAAGATTCATTGACAATGAGACAGGTTAATACCTGGCAATACCCAGCCTACCTCAAAGAAGATGATGAGCATGAAAGAACTTCCTTATGGAGTTGGCTTCAAATGTGACAAACAAGCCACTGGGAAAAGTGTCCTCATTTCTACCACAGACAGAATTCTGCCTAAAAATGGGCAAGCTTGGATGCAGGCAGAGTTCACGGCCAAACTCTGCCAAGACAGGGTAAGCAAATCCTCAGTAGTTGCTGCCGCAAAAATGTGTCTGTCATATATATTGGGCCAGAAGGCTGAAGAAGATGCTCCAACTTTATAGAGAGTTTTGGGTGACTATTCAGGTAGCAAACTGTCTCTGTCATCTTCTCATTTAGAAAGCTACTAACATGCACTACTGGTATACTCAGGTAATCAATTTTATTCTTTCTCAAGTCTCTGATGGGGTTAAAGACTAGATAGTTTAGTTTTACAATTAAGATTAGTTGTTTAGGGGCTAAGATGTTTTTAGGTCTAGATAGATGTTTTAAGTTTATAATGATGAGATATGATAGGTATTGATTTATTTTCAGAATTTTGGACTCGGGGAGATAGGAAAGATGTTTTCTTTAAGGCTGCCAAATCCAAATAGCCAAAACACTATGAATATAACCTGTATATAATTCCTGATTGTTTCATAGTTCTTCTTGCTGTAGGTAGTTTATTGTATATATGTGTAATAATATAAACGCATATGTAAAATATGTAACAAAAAAAAAAGCTTCAAGACTCCCTCTTAGAAATTTCTGAAAGTCTAGCAGAATGAAGGCTTGGGGAATTTTCCAAGTCACTGTCACCAAGGCTGACCTCAGGACTTCCAACTCTCACATCTAAGTCCCTCCCTCACTTACTTCTTCCTTCCCCACCCAAGGACCCTGAAATTATACTGCCTCTTGTTATGCCATTGACCTATCTCATTCCATAAACTTAACTGGCCTTCCTGTAGTGCACTTGTCTCCTGTCTCAAAGTAAGATGATCCCGTTGCACAGGACACTGGTTCCAAAGTACTGCTATCCCATTACTTCAGAGGTGAACAGAGAGGAAACGAGACAGGAACTATTAGGAACTTGTAAATGACAGGAGAGAGGCAACTGAGGATGATGCAAAACTCGACATCAATGCAGAGGATACCTCAGGTCTGCAGGGCACATGGATGACAAGGAAACACGATTAACCAGATGCTGGAGTAGCTGGAGAGAGAGGAGGGGTCTGTGTGTGTAAAAAAACCACTATATATAGTATCAACAAAAACATGCAAATTCAGGTGCATTTTATAATTAAGAATTAATTAATAAGGAGAAAAACTAAGGCCATAGTTTAAATGTATAAAATAAATGTCAATTATAGTTATATATTAAATACATTTTATGATTAATACAATGTAGTGCTAATAAAGTATTGCACGTGTATACGATTAATGTTACTGAGCATAGCATTGGGTATGCATACTTAAAGTTATTTTCTATCCTCAGAGCTCCATGGTTGCTGCTCAAGATTTCCAACATTGAGAAAGACACTGAGAGGAATTACATTTTTACATTCATTTTGCTTTTTTCCTTCAAAATTAAATAACATAAGAGATACCTGGAAATTGCTACTGTAGCTGTGGAAAGCAAAGCTTGCATGTATACCTGAAACCAGTAAGAATAATATAAGACAATAAGTAAAAGGTTATAGTACATTGTTTCCAGAAATAAGTAGAGGAAGAGGAGAATTTGCAATAAGTCAGAGAAAAAACCTACATGAGGAAAGACAGGATTTTTTTCACATCTTTTTTTTTTTCTCTTTATGAAGAATTTCATAAATGTGTACTATATTTGCACTTTCTCATCTTCCAACTCCTCCTAAGTACCTCCACTCAAATTTTCCCCCACCACACACACAGACACACACACACACACACAACTTGCTGAGTGTCATACAATGCTGCTCCATATGTACATGTGTTCACAGCTGACCTCTTAGGATTGGATAACTTGTCCGATTTTCCCTCTCTTGGCATCCATTAATTACCTGCAACTCCTCATCTAGGGTTGGGGCCTTGTATTCTCCCCCCATCCTCATTGGGCTGTCAACCATCATTATACAAGTCTTGTTTAAGTGACCATGTTGTTAAGACTTCATGAGCACAGCTCTCTGTCACATATGGGAACATTATCTTGAGGCAGAATATTGGTCCTCTGGCTTACAATCATTCTGTCTGCTGAAGAAAGATAGTTTTGAACTTAGCCATTAAGAGGAATCCAGGCTATGAATTTGATAGAAGGATATTCCAGCCTAGGCAGAAATATTATTTTCATTAATATAGAAGACATTTAAATAACTCTTTGGTTCATCTTAATGTACCCATTGTAAAATAATGCAATGCCACAAGCTTTTACTGAACTCACAAAGAATTTAAAACACCACTTTAATTTATTTATCCATATAAATGTATATTTGTATATTCATACATTAGAATACTGGTTAAAAACAGAAATAAAATGTCAGAAGTCAGGAACCTACCTTTAACAATTAAATAATAATTTGAAATTAAATAATAAAACATCCAACAATGAATGGCACCTCAAAATTTATATTCTCTGCATAAACAAAGTGATAGATTAAGTGGAAGTATTTATTCATCTTCCTGTTTTGAGCCTAATAAAGCAATGACAATGCTTGACTAAATAACAACTAAAATTAATGATACTAGCTAATAAATTCATGCCAAGCAAAGAAAAACTTATTACATTATGTATGTTAAAACCAATGAAGTGTCTGTATGTCTGAATTACAGCTAAGGGCTTGGAATTGGAAACAGATAAGAGGGAAATGACGCCACATACTCTGATGTGGCCAAGACTTAGCAAAGTCACTGCATCAATCCAGCCTTAGTCAGACAAATCACACAGTCTTGTCTGGGTATATTAGACAAAGTCCTCTGAAAAGCAAAGGTAGATAAACAATCAAATAAATGTTTATTTATCTAAATATTATTATTATTATTATTAGATGTTGTGGGATGTACATGTTGAAGTCTCAACTTCTTGCAGTTCAAGCCTTGCCTATTTCTGGAGATGGGGATCTCCATGCAGTCTTAGAATGAGATTATCAAGCCTTGTTTTTAATCCAATAGGTAGGAATAGCAACAGGTAGGAACAGGTGGGGCCAGTGCCGACATAGAAAAAAGAGATTAGGACTTAAAGACAGAGGCAAGACCAAGCAGAGACACAGAAGAAGACGGGGCCACCTAGAGAGAGACCTAGAGAGACCTTAGACAAAAGCAGCTTCCGATTTCAGGCTTCTGCTCCCCCAGAGGATAAGAAATACAGTTCTTAGATTCTTTTATCGCTATTTATGTGCATTTCTTATTTTGTAAAACATATATTTATAAAAATACTCAAGTAATGCATATTTTTCAACATGCATCTCTATTCTGATGCATATTGCAATATTTTAATATGTTATATGTATCGTGGACTCAAAACTAAAATTTGCTGCTTCCTTCATTGCATTTTGGACCTGCCTAAATTTTTCAAAATAATAAACTGATATTGATTACTTTTCTAGGGGAAAAAACCAGAAATACATATCTGATGCTAAGCCACCCAGTCTTTAATGCTAGCTGTGACAATTCTGAAAGACTGGGGCACTAGCAGAAACTCCTTGGAGAGGAAATGAGAAAAAAACGTCAGGGCTGTCTGTGTCCACAGTGCCAGCCCAGCTCCGGGCAGTGAAAAGGAAGAAAGGTAACGTACAGGTGGGAGAGAAAGAGAGATGATAGGAGTGTCTGAGGCCACCGTACATAGATAAGGCAAGCTCGGCAAACCAAAGGGAAGCCTCTGCCTCCCAGGACTGGAGCGCCCTAGTCTTCCTACCACACTAAGTACTGACTGAGGGCAGCTCACGGGCAGCAAAGGTGCTGGATTCCGTAGAGCAAGGCTGTTGGGTTGTCGAGACATTATACTCCCTAAACTCAGAAATCTGAGAGGCTAATTCCCAACGATTGTCAGACTAGACATAGACATGACTGCCAGATTGGGCCAGACTAGAAGTCCTCCAGGCCCCAGAGAGCAGCCAGGGAAAACTCCACTCAGACATTACAAATGCCTGCCCAGACACGCGGTTAGCAGTGTGAACTGGGGAGCATTCTCATTTGCACACATGTGAATACTGTTCAATTCTCTGTAAGAGTTAAATCCAATGTAGGCAGACACTGTCCTACTAATGATTTCTAAAATGACTAAAGAATTATAGCCACAAAGGAAAATATCTGCTGTACAAACTAGTTCTTTAATTTTTCTGTAAGAATAATAAGCTGTCCACGTTGAAAATGTAAACGAGGACACTGGTGGCCCTCCCAAGGGGTTGTGGGTAATGGTGGTGGCTGGTCTTTGTCAACTTGACATAAACCTAAACATGTCTGGTAAGAGGGCTATCTTGAGAAAATTCCTCTGCACGACTGGCCTCTAGGCGAGTCTGTGGAGAATTCTGATTCATTATTGATGTGGGAGGTGCCATCCTTGGGCCCTACGTTATCTGAGGAAAACAGGCTGAGCAAGCCAAGGGGAGACGCCAGTGAGGAGGGTTCCTCTTTGGTCTCGAACTCAGTTCTTCCCTCCAGGTTCTCCCTGCCCTGCTTGAGTTCCTGCCCTGGCTGCCCTCGGTGGTAGACTGTCATCAGGAGGTGTGTGAGGAGATAAACCCTGTCCTCTCCAAGTTGCCTTTGGTCAAGGTGTTTTGTCACAGCAACAGAAAGTAAATTAGGACTGTGGCAAAATCCAACTTGCTGTCGTAAAATGGAAGACTCTCGGGGCCGCGGGTGTGTCGTAAAATGGAAGACTCTCGGGGCCGTGGGTGTTTGTCTCTGAGTATCATGCGACCCTACCCAACCTTTTTCCTTTTAAATCCCTTTCTTTCTTCCAAATGCAGAACTAAAATGGGTGGGTGGGGTGTTTTTAGGTTGATTTTGCTTGGGTTTTATGTTTTTATTCTGTGATGTTGCTTTGTTTTGAAACAGTCTTTCTGTGCAGACCAGGCTGGTCTCAAACCTGTGGTTTTCCATGAAATGACTGGGCTTTAAAACCATGGGCTATCCAGCATGCCACATAAAGATGGAGAACATGAGAAAGAAGGATGAGTGAGTGGAAATTTCTTTCCAGATTGAAATCAAAAAGGAAATACAAGTAACTTAATCTGCCATGCAAGTTAAATATTTGCATTTTGGTCCAGGCGTGGTGGTGCACGCCTTTAATCTCAGCACTCGGGAGGCAGAGGCAGGCGGATCACTATGAGTTTGAGGCCACCTAGGTCTACAAAGTGAGTCCAGGAGAGCCAAGGCTACACAGAGAAACCCTGTCTTGAAAAAAAAAAAAATTGTATCTCCATTTGATGGTGACTGAGAGCCGGTTTCCAGTTCAGAGTTGAAGAGCGGATTACAACACACATTGGGTTGCTGACTTCCATGATGGTTAATAATAAATGGAAGTAGTTCCTCTAAATGACTTCAATTAGCATGTTTGTGGTCAGGTGGGAAAGGAGTAAATTACCCGGAGAAGAAAGTTTTGCATTGAGACTCTGTTGAAGTCCCCTGCATCCTGGCTCAAGCCTGAACATAGGATAGCAAAACAGGCCACAAACCACAGAAATGGACGCACTAAACTCTAAGGGCAGAGCTATGGTCGGGGAGCAGAGGTTGAATTGTCTTAGCTTACCTCCCCCTTCTCAGGCCAGTTTAGTGGAAAACTTGGTCAGATGGAGCTGAAATGCAGGACCTGGGCCTTCTGAACCACATCGCTGCCATCCAAAATTTCCCAGCGTCTTCCTGACACTGACAAAACTGAAGTTCTATTTATTCATGCATTTATCACCTTGATCCAACCCAAAGCTAGGGAAACACAAATTAATGAAATTAACTTGGTGCCTCTGACACCAAAGAGGGAAATAAATGGATCAACAAGCAATTATAGCACAGGGATAATCTCTATTAAAAGGCTATGCGCAAAGGGCTCCAGAGCAAAGGCCGGAAGAGCAATGGCTACAGGATAAGTGGTGGGATTGCAACAGGTTGTCATTCGAACTGAGCCAGGTGGCACAAAAGAACGGAAGTACAGTTGATCTACACAGATGGAGTGAGAAACAGTCGATGCACAGGCACAAAGGGGTGACTGACAGCTCTGATTGCTATGCAGTGGGTGATTGGGCTGTAGGAAGGAAAGAAACGGAATTTCAAAGATAAAAGCCTTTGCATATGGGTGACTTCAGGCCTACCTGAGGAATATTCTGGGTAGTTATGGGCATGGTAAGTCACAAGCTTCTAGAACAATTACAGATACATTGTATAGGTTGAGGGATTAGGTTCTGAAGAATATCAAAGAAAATAAAAAGATATTTCTTCCGCTTTGCACATGACCCCTTCTTGGTAATCTTTTCTAAAAGTGTTGTGCATGTGTATGTGTGTGTGTGTGTGTGTGTGTGTGTGTGTGTGTGTGTGAGACTGTCTGTGTGTGGTGTGTGTATGTGTGTTATATGTGTGTGTGGTATACATGTGCATGTGTGTGTGGTGTATGTGTGTGTATGTGTGTGTGTGTGTGTGAGTGTGTGTGTATGTGCGTGTGTGTGATTGTGTGCATGCATGTGTGTATGTGCATGTGTGTGCATGATTGTGTGTGTCCATGAGTATGTGTGTGTGTGTGTGTGAATGTGTGTGTGTGTGTGAATGTGTGTGTGTGTGTTGGAGGGTGGACGTGCGTATGCAGGAGCACTCTTTTCTGTGGGTGTGCTCATGGAAGATAGAGAAGGCCTGTTCAATGACTACCTCCTCCTCATTCCTTTGACAAAAGGTCTCTTGCTAAACCTAGAGCTTTGGCAGTGGCCCAGAGCCCACAGTAATTCTCCTGTCTCCATGGCCACAGCGCTGGGGTTACAGGCCCATGGCCACACCTGGATTTTACCTGAGCGCTGGCATGTGAACTCAGGTCCCCGTGTTTACTCAGGAAGAACTTTTACACACTAAGCCATCCCTAGCCCCACTGCTAAGCTCTGAGGTGGAAACTTTGCTTAGGACCTAAATGTATCAAGCTCTGTCCAAGCATTTACTTACAGGAGAGAGACCCACAAAGCAAAGGGTGCCCTAGAGCACTAGCCTGGCTCCCGTGGGAATGTGGGAGCACCTGTGGGTGCACGAAACTCTCTAGATTACAATATCATTTGCCATGAAAGAGTCTGAGAGGAGAAACTGCTATTCTAGAAAACCACTCACTGTACATGAGATCACGTCAAGGCTGTCATGCCCAAGCTGCATGCGTGCACACGCACACACACACACACACACACACACACACACACACACACACACACACACACCACTAGCTGAGGTTGAAGAGCTAGAAACCTATCATTCCTCACTGAGTGGGCAGCTCAGCTCCTCACCTCCACAAACCCAATCAGCCATATGGCTCACACGCTGTGCCCCACACGCTCTGCCCCACAGCCCTCAGGCTTGGAAAGGCCACTGACTTCTCCATTTACAACTCACAGTCTATTCTAATTCCAACACAATTTATACACTAATATTAATTAAAGTAAAAGTTTTACTAGCAATTTACCTAAATTATACATACAGAGGCTCTTGGTAGGCACTTTTCAGAATCCTGGTTGCACTAAAAATCAAGAACTCTGTGGGGGAAACAGAATGCTTGAAAGAATGACACCTATTAAGGATGTTTGGTGGGGGGGGCGACAGAGAGGAATTTGAAATAAAGAATTTTGCTACACAGATGTAGCTGATGGGCAGCTCGGGCTTCATGTGGGTGCCCTAGTAAGGGGAGTGGGGGCTGTCTCTGACATGGACTCTTGCCTGTTTTGTGATCATTTCCCCTAATGGGGCTTACTCGCCAGGCCACAGGGGACGAGGATGCACTCAGTCCTGGTGCAACTGGGTGAGCTGGGGTAGGCTGGGGGAGGCAGATTCCCCTTCTTTGAGGAAGAGGGGAAGAGGGAGACAGGGTGGGACCAAGAAGAGAGGAGGGAGGGGGCTATGATCAGGATGTAAAAGGAATAAATAAACTAAAAATGTTTAAATAATTTTGCTGTTAAATTTATAAAAAAGCCTCATCATGGAACGTAATAGGAAGTTCGTCATTGTCAAAGTCTAAGCATGGATGGAGTCAGGTACACTGAAAGTTAAATAAGGGCACTGCAGGAGCCTTAAACAGGAACAGTCTTAACGACAAGACAGCTTACTGACGCTGCCCATCTTCAACACCGTGCAAGGGTTTCTGTTCAGAGTTCTTCCTCAATCTTTTCTTTTTTTTTAAGTAAGTACAAAGAAACCTACTATTGTGTTGCATATCTGGCATCCACAGTTAACAGATAACACTTTGTTTCAGATTTCTAATTTTTAAAGTTTCAGATTTTTATTTATTTTTTTTAAAAAGTATAGGCCAGATGTGTTGGCTCAACCTGCAACGCCAGCACTTAGGATACTAAGGCAGGAAGAATTCTTGTCATGAGTTCAAGACTAGTCTGGGTTATATTATGTGTTCCAGATCTTGTCAAAAAATTTATAGATGATAACTTATGTTGTCCAAAGCCTAGTTCTCTCTTTCTCTTCAGAGATAGTGACCATGTCATGAGCGTGGCACATTTTCAGTCTTGTTTGTCTGTATTTCATAGATTTATATATTATGGGATGTGGCATGGTGATTCAACGCACATGTACAGTGTGTAATAAGCAAAGTAGCAAGGTCAGAATATCCATCACCTCAAACATATGTATTACATCAACTTAATATTTAATGTAAATATCATTTTATTATTTTCTTTTAGTTTTATTTCCTGAAGTTTTCTCAGCTCTTACTTCAAAATCTATCACAACTGATTAATCTGTTGCATTAGTCATAGCAACTTTGAAGAATCTATTACGCTTTCTTATAATCTGCTTCCTTTGCTCCCATTAAAACAGAAAAGAAGAATCTTTTACATTTACTCACAAACATGTACTGAGCACGTAGCAGTGCCTCACACGCAGATATTTAGACAGTATCTTTGGGTAATGCACGTCTAGCTACTTGGACTTCCAGGACACTTTATTCCATGGATGATTCAGAATTCATCAATTTTTTGTGCTGAGGCATTTAAATAATTCCTATTTTTTTAATATTGCGAGTTATTTTGTGGGAAATCCTTAGCAAACTCCTTATGAACCATTTTCCTAGAGCAACCTGGTCCATGGATGTACATATTAGTAGTCCAGTCTGTACTTGATATCACTAAATTGTTCTCCCAGGAACATTTCTACCTCTCACTCCTGCCTGCTTTCCCACACTTACTGATACTTTACCTAACTAGAATGTTTCTCTTTCTAATAAGAGGATGATAAAAACATCATCTCGATATTTTATTAATATGTGTTTTCTGCACAGCCTACTTGCTGTGTAGCTTCCTCTTTGTATTGGCCTCTGTATTCATTTTTCTTGGTGATTTGTATCTTTATATGTGCCAGTATCTTCTGACCAAATGTGATCCAGTTTTATATTTGTGGTTGGTCTTTAATCACTTAGGAAATGTCTAACCACATGTAGTTTCATATAATAGTCTTTACTTATCCTGATGTAAGGTTCTATCTATCAATCAATCATCTATCATTCACCTATAAGCTATCTATTATCTACTTTACCATCTTTAGTTTTTTTTTTACACATTTGGTCTGTAACGTTTCTTAAATTTATTTTTATAAACATTGTAAAATTGTAAATCAATTTTATTTTTAAGTAAACGCAGTTAATGAATCCTTTTCAATCCATCCCCCACGGTCCGAGGTCTACAGACGGGTAAATTCTCAGGCCACGCATTCTGTGGCACATGATCTCTTTGGTTATCTCTAGACTAGTGTCAAACACCAAACACATGAATGGCTTTTATAAATCAGCAATTCTTTATTTTCTCATTTCTTAATAAGTTTACAATTTTCTATTCTTACAATTTGGTTTCATGAGTTTTAAATCATGTCAGCTCCTAGCTATGCATCTAACTGGTAGTCACTTCACTAAAAATCTCAGAGTTTATAAACTGACTGAAAAAAGTACATAAATTTGTAATACTGAAACACTCAACAAATGAATTTAAATAGGCGTAGTATCTCACTAATCATTCAAGACTTCTCTGTCTATCAATAATACATGTGGGGGTTTGCTCTCACATACTAGTTTAACACCATTTTCTCACACTTATTCCTAAGACCATATGTAGTTTAGTTGACATTAAGGAAAGTGTTTTCTACTACTATATATTTTTACTATAATTGTATTAAACATTTATTGAACATGGTACAGAATAAATAGGAGCTGTGTCTGGCATGATATGTCTACTCTACGTTAATAGGCTGCCTCTGATGTGAAAGGCAGAAAACAATGCCACCACTTCTCAGCTCATCCCAACTGCATTACTTACTAGTCCTGCCAACTGTGGAAAATCTCATTTTACCAAACCTCATTTTCTCAAGTTTCAAATAATACCAGCAACACTTCATGCAGTGGTTGTGAAAATAAATAAGGTAATATATGCAAAGTCCCTGGCACAGATTAATCTAATGTAAATATTAGCTCTTAGCATAAGAATGACATTAACTTGCATAATTGACTTTCTGTCTATGAGCAATATAAACTCCCTTGTTAGTTCAAATAGTTTGTGGATTATTTTGGATTTCCCTTTTAATAATCACACAATCTACAAGTAAGAGCAAATTTAGTTTCTTTGTACTCTCCTATATTCATAAATATTTCTCTTACCCTATTAGAATCCTAAGATACTTTCACAAATAAGGGAGCAACATTCTTGCTTAATCTCCTTCAAAAGCACATACTAAAATCTCCCCCTCTACCTGTGTTTCTGTAGTTTTGGATGAACATTTCCTATCGGGCTAACTTGGGCCCGTAGCATTTCTAGTTTGTTATCCGTCTTGTTTCACAGTGTGTCATGAGGCGGTCTACATATTCCTTAATTTAATCCAGACCAAACAGCACTTAGGCAACGACACATATTGGACTAGGGGCCAACAAGCTACAACCTACACATCCTATTTGTACTTAAATAAATACATAAAAACAAAAGGAGGAGGAGGAGGAGGAGGAGCGTCAGGAGGAGGAGGAGGGAGGGAGGGAAAATTAATGGCACAGAGCCACTGCCACTGGATTATGTTTCATGAGACCTGACCTCGTGTTGACTGTTTCAACAGTGCAAAACTGTGTAGTTTTTTTTTTCAGTCAGTTTATAAGCTCTTTTCACGAAATGCCTACTACTTATGATGCATAGATGAAAGACTTGACATGAGATCAGGAGTTGATTAGTTGACCTGGAGACAATACCACCCACAAAGGCAAAAACATTCAACACCTCGCTCTCATTGTAGAAAAAAAAATCTCATGCTGATATCCAAATTTTAATAGTTCTTGCATCAACTTTCTCCCTACACTGGTGGTGCAGGAGCCTTCAGGGAAATGGACCAAGATGGTTTAGTTTTAAGTTTTTCTTAGTTTATTTTCAATCTTCGCTAACTTCCGTTCCTGTGTTTCCTCTCTGTTCATAGTTCTCTCTTTCCCTTTTCCCTTGTCCTTTCCTGCATCCTCTTTTACTTTTTCTCATCTTTTTCCTTCACACTCTAAACTTCTCTGTCATTTTTTTCACTTTGGAAGCTGCTCACCTGCACTTCCTGTTTACTCGGGTAATTAAGTTTTATTCCTGCTCAAGTCTCTGATGGGCTTGCAGACTAGATAGTTTTGTGTTACAATTAAGCTTAGTTGCTTAGAGGTTAAGATGTTTTTAGGTCTAGAAAGATGTTTTAAGTTGATAGAGATGAGATGTGATAGATATGATTTACATTCAGCATTTTAGATGCACCAAGATAGGAAAGTTGTTTTCTTCAAGGCTGCCAAATATAAATAGGCAAAACACTAAGAATGTAACATTTGTATAATTCCTGATTGTTTCATGATTCTTGTTGCTGTAGGTAGTTTTTTGTATATATGTAGACTAATATAAATGTATACATAAAAGAAGAAATATAATTTTTAAAAATTACTATAAAAACCAAACAAGATCTAATCTTTGGATTGCATAGCAAAGCTGGCCTGATTTTCACTGTGTGGTCTGCACCACGTGCTTCACTAGATTACTTCATTCAAGTTCATTCTTTCCAAAAACTGAGCCCCATTTGCTAGATACCACTGAGGCTCCTTGAATTGAATCAAGCAATAATCCCTGCCCTTGGAAAGCTTACATTCTAGTTGCAGGAAACAAACAATAATTTTTTTTTATTCAGGAGTCAATGAGATAGTTTCAGAGGGAGAAGACACTTACTGCAAAGCCTGGCAATTAGAGTTCCATCTCCAAATCATCATGGTGGGAGGAAAGAGACAACTCCCAAGTGTCGGACCCCGACCTCCGCATTTGCTCAATGGCGTGTTTGTGTTCATCCCTTTCGTAAACAAATGTAATATTTTAAAAAATGAAATGAAAAGTGTTCCCTCATGACTGCTCTGGGCTTACTGACCTTGTGGCTTATGCAAATTGTGTCCTGCAGCATACAGAGTGGTTCTATAAAAATCCATCCTGTTCCGTTGGGTTTCCAAACTCCTCCAAGCTCAGCTACTCCTGTTTCATGTGTCCCAGCTGCCCAGCCTCCTCCACACTCCTCCAAGCTCAGCTACTCCTTCTTCAAGTCTTTGTGCAGTTGGTACCTGCTCAGTGGGGTCCATCAAGTTCCTTTGCAAAATGTCCTCGGCCTCTCTTCTACCTCTTCTCAAGTAATAGAACCCGTACTAGGATTTCGTACAAGAGCAAGCCACGGGGTTAGAAGCAAGAAGAAAGGTCGTGGTATGGTGTGCATACAGCAGGGCGAGGCGAGGCAACTACCATGCAAGGTTATGCTGGAGGCAAAAGAAGATTTGTATTTAACACTAAAAGCAAAGAGAAGCCACTCCGGGGCCATTTTTAGCAGTAGTGAAGTAGACCTTGCTCTTCTCTTTAAAGATTTGTCTGCCACTGTGAGAGAATGACTTAGAAGGCAATGTGGAAGGGAGGGTGAGGTGACGTGGACAGAGGTGGAGGCCGAGGTGGCTGAAGGTGAATAGACTCAAGTCAGGGGTGTGCCCATGTCGGCGTGAGCAAAAAGTGGGAGCTCGTTTTCTGGAGGAGATCAAAGCCCCTGGATGGAAAAGTTGAAAGAGGCACAACCTCACTCCAGCTGCGTTTGAGGGCTGAAGGACAGAGTGGGGTCCATTTCAACACCACTTCTACCCAGCAATATGAATTGTTATCTGCACAAGGTTTTATTTCAGTGTGGTTTTTTATTGATAATAAAAGAGGGGTGCTATTTTTATAAAAGGAAAGAAATAGGTACCTTTTAAGAACAGCAGAGGGAAGGAGGGGAAGTAATGAAGGCTGTGTTACCCAGAGAAGGCTAAGTCCCCGGCAGGGTGCAATGAGGTGGGCAGTGACACATCCTGGTGCTTGTTTTCTTTATTTTTTTTGTTTTGTTTTGTTTATTTTTTTTAATAAAGAACAGAGGTTCCAAGATCACACTGTGAAGGCTGGGCTGTCATGTCTGATGACCTCTGGCTGAGTTGCAGCATGGTAATTATTATAGCATGGCAAGAACAAACAGAAGACCAACCAGAGGCCAGGGATTTTGCTTTTTTATAATAATCTGATATTACTAACCTGTTCCTGTAAAATCTATCTCTATAAAAGCAGAGTTCAGCCCTTCCTGGGACAGCTCCTCCTTGCCTGCTCATGTTCCAGCCCTGTCACTGACACGGTGCATCTCTCAATGCCTGTATCAAAGACCGAGCTTCCAACCTTTACCTCTGTGTGTGCATCTTTGTGTGTACACACATGTACATGTGCACATACATGCACATATCTAGATCATGTGTCTTCAAGGGGCATACTCAAGCTATATTCAAATGTAGCAGATAGGAATTGGAGTGTTCCTCATCAGAGACACAGCTCACCCCAAAGAGGTGCCCATCACAGCACATCCCAACGACGTTGCAATTCTGCAGAGGGCTGACACAAATTTGGTTGTAACATTTCCTCTTTTGCCTTTCCTTCCTTGGTGAGTAGGCGCTGGACCTACTGATGACTCCACAAAGGTAACAAGGGGAGGAGGAAGGGGACAGAAGGACGACTTTCCTCTTCAACCATCTTTTGAAATCCCTCCTCTGGCTTACTTACACAAAGGGAATGCAGAACTGACTATTTTGTCAACAGCGCTCCTTATCATGGCATGATATAAATGCTGTCTTCCACACAAAAACTTATACATTTGAAACTGTTAAAGAATCATATTATTTAAATTTTAAATTACTTTAGATCATGTGATATATTAATGATAGTAAGATATTTTCAAAATGTCTGAATCTTTATTTGAAACTGACAATGAAACTTTTTCTCTCTCCCCACGAACACACACACACATGTGCACACACGTATTTGCACATACACACACATTTGCACACACACACACACACACACACCCTGATGACTCTCCAGACCAGGAACATTTACCATCATTTGTGATTTTTACTAGAATACAAGTTCTTTGGACTCACTATAGACACACTTACTCAGAAGTTCCGGGAAGGGAGTCCTGGCACGGTTTTAGAAACTGCTGTTCTGGAAACAGTGCATCTGCCCACACTTAGCACAAACCCAAGGTGGTGCTGCTGGTGCAGTGACATATAGGTTATAACCCTGCTAAGTGCACGAGGCTGCCAAGGCCTGCAAGCTACAAGCCCCGGGGCTCAGCGGCTCCCACTCCTACTGTCCAGCTTAGAAATCACATAAAATAAAAAAGAATGAATTCATTTACCACTCCACTATTTCTAATAATGAAAAATCATCTAAGTACCTATCGATATAGGAGACCACATAGGCTGTGGTAGATTTGTTCTCTGAAATCTCACCCAGTTCAAATGAATGCAGGAAAACTTCAGGAGTATAATGTTGAACAAAGGGGTCAGAATTCATAGTTTTTTATGTTTATATAATATTTATAATGTGCTGGAAATATCAGGTACCATTATGCTCTCACGTAGTAAAATTATAAAGATAAAATAAGGAAGAAAACCAATCATAAGCAGTTAGCTCTGAAAAGAAAGGAAGGCAGGAAAGCATATAAGCAGGCCTTAATCAATTCTATTTCTTCAAAAATCAGAAGAAAATACAGAAAATGATTAAGGGGTGACCCGGGGAGGACAGGGATAGATGTATAGGCTTCTTCCATTGTATCCTAGGCTCTTTCAAACTGATGAGATCTCTCATTGAAATATTGATAAGGGAAGCCTTAGTTGAAACCTGTCAAATTGCCTGAGCTTAAAAGCCAAGTTGGGGGTTGCAGCTCTTTATTGATACATATTATTGTCTCTCTAAGCCTTGGTTTCGTAGTTTGCAGAGCAGGAAGCTGAGTTCTGAGGCCTCCACAGTGTCTGTGTCTTGTCCTCTCTGTCTCCCTTTCATCTATTTTTGAAAACCCAGAGTCTTTTCTTCCACTGTCCATTCATGGGCTGTATTTCCTGGGCGCTTGCTCCTGGTCCAGCTGTCCGCCCCTTGTTTACAATGGCCCAGGAAAATGAGACAGGACTAATAGCATGTTGCAGAACAGGAATCACAGAACTTTGCTCCAAGATGTGTTTTAAGGCAGAAAGAATAAAAATAAAACGAAACTAAACAAAAAACCTGTTTGGTTCAAGGACAGGTGGTGTGGGATTAACAAAGCTACTGACCTTGACTTGAAAGGTGCCCTTTTCTTGAAGGAGAGGCTCTTTCCTTGACAAGGTAGCTCCTGAGCAGTCATAGTCAACGTTACCACGATGTCTCTCTATACCTAATCACATCCCCCAGCACCAGACGTGGTCCCACCCAACTATCTAGCTGCCCATGAAGGAACAGTTAGCTCCTCACTTTCAGAAAATGGTTGTTTTCATCTTCCCTGGGTTATACCTTACAGTGGAAAATTCCCTTAGCAAACAGGTTGATTTTCAGACCTTCTTTAAAATGTCATCCATTATCTCAATAGCATGGAGATCATAACAAAGGGTGACTAATTCTAACAAATTTATTACAAGGTATTTCAAATGTGTATAACGTATGTATATCAGTGATATTTACTATATTTTCCCACCAATTTGCATACTCAAAATCAGCAGATAAGGTTTAAATGGCATTTTTTTTCAAGTTGTGGTGTTTGACACTGTAACACAAGTTAGAGGGTTTCAGACACATGTTAGGCATTTGAACAGAGTAGTGTGTGAGACTATATTTCATTCTGAGTGGCTAGAAGTATAAGGCACATAGAGCAAGGGCTGGGGTACGTGGGGGAGTCTGAATGGAGGAAGGGGAAGATGATGCCATTATACTATCATTTCAGAAAACAAAAGGTATTATAAAAACAAAACTATATACAATACAGACCAAAAGTCAATAAATCTCTATTGAAGGAAACTAGATACAAACACTTAAAAATCCATCAAATCTGGTATTAGCACTGAGATGGCCTAAGCAGGTTTCTGAAGTCACTCAGCATCTCTTAGTGCCATACCCTAGCCTATGACGTCCAAAGTGGGCTTTGTTATTTCTAGGCTCCTTCTGTATCTGCAATCTCTTGTTTCTGTGTAATAACCAAAGAAGCCAAGTGTTCTTCCCTGCGGAGACATTCTAAGCTTAAATTTTCAACTGTTTTGTTGGAAAATAATAAACATGTTAATGAATAGTATCTACTTGTTGTAGACTCAATGCAGTGTGTGTTAGTGTTTTTTTAAAGTTATTACATAAATTATGTATTTACTGTATTTAGCATGGGGGAAATGCACATTCTTCTCTGGATTATACTATCTGTCACATGGCAGAATAGTAAATTAATTCAAAATTAATTAGTAAGTCTACTTGATAAGTTCATATTATGCTATGAACTATACTAAGTACTCATGGATATTTCTCCTTTTAAGGCTTAAGGTAATTATTTCCTACCTACTGTAGCATCGCGGTGCATCAAAAGCCAATCAGTAGCTGAGCTTGCCCTACCCCACCTTGATGACAGTGTTCATAGCTAAAAGGCAGTGCTTGGAAAGGAGCTTTACAGATCTCCTCTCATGTGGATCACCCCAATAGCTCCTAACTCGATTCAGCGTTTACCTGGACCTTTACACTTCCTGCTGAAGTCTGCCTCGGGAAAGGTCTAGTGTGCATTTTTTTTTATGACAAACATCTGTTTATTATTTTTTCAAAAGAAAACAGAAAGGGAGAGCGCATCATTCACATTTTCATTGTGCTGGAAAGCTGAATTGATGGCTGATCTCAGTGTTTCCCAGGTTGTCCAGTCCTACCATAGGTGGATTCTGGACTGAGCTGTGACTATGGCAGGGCTTCATGAACACTTGCATCAGGACAGCCATCAGAAGAGTTTCACAGAAGCTTTGAGCTCACGCATTTGTTCCTGGCTCCAGACAGGGCCCTCTAAGTTGCGGCCACTGCTGCTGTTAGCATTGTTACTGCCATAACTTAGGCGCATATTGCCATCCTGGACTTTGGAGATTCTAGTCTGTGCTCTATTACAGGTTGGTCCAAAAGATACATAGTGTCATAACTGTCCAGCAGAAGCTCCCCTGGGTCCTCAGTCTGACCTGGTGTGCGGCCTATGCGGAATGTGCATTTTTATGACGGTATTTTCCCTCACTGATTAGAAGACTGACTTCAAGCTAAAATAATGGGGACACCAAATGAGAAACACTCAGTGGAATCCGTTCAGACTTGTTCCCATTTAGGTAAGTGCAATCAACTTTTATTATCTATGGATTATTGATGCTGTAATTCACCTATGTGCCTATTTTATCTTCACTAAAGTTCTTAACCTGTTAGGTATGTGAGCTTCATAACTTCCTGTGTTCCTCACTGTTCGCATGGTCAAGTGTTGTGGTCAGCAATTTGGATTACAGAAAAAAAAAAATTAATGGGGCTTTTCACATGTGACTAGGGAAATGGAAGAATGGTTACTGAAGGGGAGGCTGACTGGTAACTAGTTAGACTGCTCTGACCAAAAAGAAAAAAGAAAAAAGAAAAAGAAAAAGAAGAAAGAGGGGGAGGCTAGTGATAAAGAAAAGGACCTACACAAGGGATTACGCCACAGGATTTCACCCCTGGTCGTATGTTCTTAAACACGGTCAGTGGCCTGGATAGTCAGCAGAGTCCTAAAAGGAAACGATGACAAGAAGCTGAGTAGGATAATAAAGACGCCACATAAACCAAAATAGATGTGACAGAGTGAAGAGACGGATCAAGCCGAACAAATTGAAATTTAACAGAGATAATTTTAGGATTCAAAAGACAGGCTTCTCAGGTATGTAATGTTTAACAAAAACCTGTGTCTACTTTGAAAGAGACATTAAAAGTCGGGCAACACGAGTTCAGTCTGAATCAGCAAGGTCTGGCTGTGCCATAGGCTTGCACCCCCTTTTGTTACAATAAGAAGAAACTTGTATTGGAGACGTGAAGACACAGGCCTGCTCTTGTCAGTGTTGGCAACTGAACTCCACACTGCAGATCTTTGAGGTTGAAATTTAAAATACAAATTGATATTAAATCTTAAAGAATGAATATACTAGACATTCAATTTTTCATACCAGAATGGTAAAAAAAAAAAAAAATCAAAGTTCACAATGTCAAGTAAAGAGACATTTTAAAAGGAGTCTTTAGTCTGAAAGAAAATGGAGCAAGAACGTAACAGCTATCTCCAAGTATCTTAAATTGTCCAAAGAATAAAAATAGTCTCATTCTGAAGAAGCTAAAGAGGTAAATGACACAAGATAAAAATGTATGCCAAAGACATAAGAAGCTGAGTTTCTCCGTATTAGGTGCACACACAATCCACAGTCACTGCTGGGGTGTTACGTGGGAGAATCAGGCAGACATCAGTGGGTCTTTGCCTGAACTCGTGTTGAGTTCCTTTGCCAGCCCAGAGGAGAGAGGTCCATCCACACTGCCAACACTCCACATGCAATGGTTTGAAACTTAATCTGCCATCCCTTGCTACTCAAACATGGAACAAACACATACAACAGCGTTCTTCTCAATGTAGAATGAATAGGATTAAAGCCAATTTTCTCTCAGGAGAAGGAAATGTTTACAAAGTAAACTGTTAGTATAACCAAGATTCGTAGAGAAAAAAGTTTGCCTTTACATCTTCAATCAAGAAAACATTATCATTAAACATAATTGGATTATGATTTCCATATGAACAAATATTCTCAGTCTCCTAACTCCTTCACCAGGTCAGGTAGAACTAGCAGTCATAAAATCTTATTAGGACTGCTCATTCTAAATATTCCAAAAACTTGAAGATCATGGAAGTATATTAAGAGCTTTCATTTGAACCCAGAATCCCAAAGCATTAGAATAAGGCCTCACTGATTCATATAATTTAAGGAAACTTTTAGATTTGCTGCTTTGGGTTGTCTTGAATATAGCTAAGTGAGAAATAAACATAGATTGTTTCCAGCAAGAAAGAAAAGTGATTATCATCTAGAGAGAGATGAAGGTACTATAACTCAGCTGAAACTTACTTTATAGGTAAGTTAGAGCACATGGTAGCTAGTCTTAAATCCTAGGAACTCTGGGTCAGCATGTAGAATTAAGTGCTTCCAGACGTGTGACCATCAGCAGAGCTTGGTGGGGGGCAGGGCGTATGGGCTATATGGGCTGGGTATAGAAGCTATCTACACTCAGGTTGATGTTTTTCTTTCTACACCTTAAAAACTGTAACTTTCTTGAGCTCTGGACCCTGAACATGATGTCTGGAGACAAACAAGCAGTCACTAAGACACAGAAAGGCAAGCTACTGATAACATCTAAGAATAGTTATGTTTATTAATGAGCTACAATATTCTCTAATCAAGCTACAGCCTGTTGGTTATAGGAATAAAGAATTACTTCACTTGAGTAATCTATAAATCAAAGGAAATTCACAAATCCACTAATTGTTTCTCTCTGCTGCAGATGTGAGCCGCCAGCAGCCAACGGAGCTTCAGTCGTCAAAAGTAATCAGCCACCATTTCAAACTCCATCAAAAAGTCATGTGTCACTTCCAGAAGACGTGAAATTTTGGTACATCCTTACTGAGTTGCAGAAGGAGCATTGACGCGTATGTGAATGTTAAAACAACAACAGGGCAATCTCCTCATTTCACCACAGAAAATCAAAAGTCTCTTATTCTCCAGACTACAAGCTGCTGGAGCAACCTGTGTTGTTGAGTAAGGCGACTCCGAGCCTTTTCGCCTCTCCTCTCCCTAAGGGGCCTTGCAAAGTCCCTGTCGTCACTGAGGCGCACACCTTCCTTCAGGACAGAGGAGCAGCACAGCCCAGGAACATCACAAACAGAATCTCCTGTGAGGTTACTCTCTTCACTTTAGCAGCTGCTTTGTTTCTGAAAACAAAGCTGATGCCGAAGCAATCAGGGGAAGAAACACAAAGGTGAAATATCAAATACAAAAGCCACCCGAGTTCTAGCTTAACTACGTTTTCTCCGTTTGATGTCAAGTTCATAAGTAGAGCCTACATAGCTCTGGAGAAAATATTGAATATTACCCTAAGTTTACATAACATTTGTTTGAAAGAGCAAATAACATTTACATCCCGTAATTTGAACACACAATATCCCTATGGGAAGTCAGGGAAAATGCATTATCCTCATTTTCAAACTAGTAAAATCAAGATACAAAATGGAACCAGGATCACAACACATAGACACACACAGAAACTATATTCACAAATCATTTCTCTGTTTTAACATTTTCATATTATTAGACTCTTAGTGCAAGATTATTATCATTACTATTATTATGAAATATGTGCATATAAAATTATTAGTTACAGAGTAATTTCAATTATAAATCATTTTACATGGAGTTCTATAAGGCACTAAATAATTTTAACAAATATGTAAATTAAGAATAGATTATATTTTCTAAATCTCATTGTGAGGTTAGATTTAAATTTAGCACCAGCCTGTATTCCACAGAAAATAATGCGCACAGTGACCCCCTGTGATAGTAGCAGTCTACTAAATGAATTATATTTTGATTTCTAAAGCTGCCTTGTAAGACTAGAGACTGTAATTTCTTAGGAATGATTTACAACATGCACAGAAACATTTTTCTGACCTGTATCTTACAGTTGAGATCCCACACTCCCTCAGGTCTAGAGCCCAGCCTTAATTAAACAGTAGTTGCTCAGTTCTAAAACCCTGTGGAGTCACCTCTTTAATTGGCGATGTGATGTCTTACGTCATGATGTTGCGTCACCACGTGATGACGCTGTGCCGTCACAACACATCATCGCATATTGACACAATGTCATGGCATAATATTATCAAATTAATTGCATCAGCACTCCCACAGCCTAGCCCCAGGAAAGGGCAAGCAGCAAGTGACAGTTTTTCTTTGCTCTTGTCAAGAGTCTTGGTTGATAGAAGAAAACAGGAACTGGAGAAATAATTTCCTGGCCTCCTAGAACTTCCCTGATCTCCAATTAGAAGTGTTTGAAAGTGACAAGGAGGAGTTCAAGGGTCGGTTGTCATGGGAATCCACTCACGGGTTGTTATTTGCTTTGCTCCATAACTAATAACACTTGAACTCAGTTGTAAAGATAAACATTTACAAATGTTAACGCCCCCACCTCTCCCATGGCCCCAAGGCTTATAATAACACTGGGCTGATGTGAAAAGAGAATTAATTTGTTGACTCTTCCTTTCTTGTCCCTCTCATCTACTCTCTCCCAATCCTTTTTCTCATCTGGAGTTCCTCTGTACAGTATACTGAAAGCTCAAGGCTGAGAAGGTAAGAAATGGGCGTAGCCAATGCTGTTAACTAGAAACATTTATGCTAGGCTGGAGAGGTGAGGAAATCTGTAAAAGCAATCCTCCCGCCATCACAGCCTAGGTGGAAGGCAGCCTCTCCAGGTTCACCCCCACTAGCAACTTAGCTGTTTGGATGAGACAGCTACCCCAAAGCTTATCTGACTTTCATCTGAATTATTCCAAAAGGACAGAGTTCCCAGTTACTTAAAACAAAGGGAGCAGTTTATGCATAGTGTTCATGCATACAGTTTATGCATACCTTCATGAATGGCCAGGCGCTATTCTAGTTCAAACGCCCAGGTCAACCAGAGGAAGCAGGGTCACCTTGCAAAGCGCGTGTAGCCACAAGGAAGACAGGTGAACAGATTTAAAGACAATCTGCTAAGGGCTCTAATGGTGATGAGACATGCTGATTCTGGGGAGTCAGCAAAGAAAGGGAGGATGCAGGAGTGCCAAGCTAATCCTCCAAGGAGACAGCATCTTTTCTTGTCTTGTTCGTTCTTGAAGATTAACACGAAAAGGAAAAAGAAAACCTAAACTGAAATGTAAATTTAAAAACAGGCAAAGTATTAGACTAGATTTATTTGTTTGTAGATATTTTCTCAAAAGAGATCTGTTAAAACCGGTTCAGTTGAGGGACTCCTGACTCACATGTGCATAATCCTTCACCTTAACTACAGTCTGCTGATGATTCTTTAGCTTACACGGTTCTCTTGTTAGCAGAGTGTTCTACCTGCAAGCATGCCCTTTCACTCGTCACAACCTGGTACACAATAAACCAAAGCCTCTGTGTTTTCCTGAAAGAAACTGAGTAGCCACAAATACATTGGCAACTTCTTTTCTGGTAAACAGATAAAAATGGATTAGAAAAATATTGAAGACATTTTGCCTTCTTAAAATGATCATTGATACGTATTTGTATTTAAAGACATTAATAAAACACCTCTGCCCAGTCAAGAGTAATGCAACAAATTCTGACTTTTGGTCGCACATGAAAATAACTGGTAGGCATTTTCTACTGTTGTTATAACCCCCAAGAGATGTTTCAAAACTAGAAGCAATGAGAGAATGAAAACCCCGGGTAGTTCAGCGTCACAGACTTGCCCTCAGCTTTTTGAGAGTTGCATCATGTTTGGAGAGTTTTTCAAGCAATCTTCAAAGATGTCTTTCTAAACCAGGTATACTCGCCCTTTTGGAATTCAAGTGATCAACTATCTAATTAAAATGCGATTTTAAAATGTTTAACATAAGGAAAGATATGTATTCACTAATATATCAACTTTATAAAGTTAGCAAAAGGACTATTAATATGAAATTGCCAATGCAAAATGTATAAGCTATTCCAAGAGCTACGAAGACATCAATAGGCACCGATCGGTGAGACAGTCCCAATACTGAGTCTTTCTCATACAGGATATGCAAAACAGAATAATAAACACATTCAGGAAATTCGCTTGGATACGTGATTTATGTTTAGGAAACAGGATCCAGATGTTCATCAACTGACACGAGGCTACAGCTCAGCTTGAAAATGCCGTGGACACAGCCTAGCATCATCTGTTAGCCAGGAATGACACTGTAAGTCAAACCATTATAAGTGAGAGACCATCTATGCAGAATCACGGGAACAGTAATCGCAGAAGACGGGAGCCCAGTGGAATGCAACACAAGTTACAGACGTTTTTAAGGTTTCTTTTTTCCCCTTAAGAACTATATAAAAAAAAATTCAAATCCAAAAATGGAGCAAGAATAGCAACAGCAGAGTTTCCAAGTTTTGCAGATTTATTCAGCTCTATATTAGTATTCTCCTTCTCTGGAATTCAGTTTATGCAACAGATGCATGTTGCAAAATTTTCAAACTGAGTTTGTATCTTTGAAAGCAAATAATATTTTGTAGAAAAAAATGACTGCAAATAAATTCTCCCGCTTTGTGACTCTAGAATTCCACACACTTTCCCACTTAAACAGGCGGCCAGGCCATTTGTCTCTCTGTGTCATTATACACGGGTGATAGAGGGAGATTAGGAGTGGGGGGCTGGAGACATTTACCTGTACACTGTCTTCTTCCAAACTCTACGCCCAGCTGATGATGAGCACAACAAAACCCCCATTTACTCCTTTATCAATTGAATTTGTCGTCCATGCATATAATGTGCTTTGATCAAATCCACCTCTTACTTGCTCTCCAATTCTTTCCCCTCTTCCCCCTACCAGTTTTCTCTCTTAACTTAACCTGATCTCTTTTTAAACCTACTGAACTTGGTGCTACTTGTATGCGCACGGGTGTAAAGTCATTACTGGAGCATGGGTAACTTAGCAGGGGCCATTTTTTCTGAAGAAATCTGACTCACTCCAAGAATCCGTCCATGGCCTCATGAGCTAGAGGCTCGATTTCATGATCCCATCTCCTATCTGCACTGAGATTTGTGCTGGCTTGATCTTGCACAGGTCTTGTACAGGTAATCTTAGCCGTTGTGCGTTTGAGGGTGAAATGGTCCTGTCATGTCTGGCAAATACTGAAGATGCCCACTCCAGCTTTTGCCATCCCTTTGCTCCCCGCTCTGTGATGGTCCCTGTACCGTGGGTGGAGAGCTGCCATATAAATAGCCAATGCAAAGCTAAGCATGCCAGTCTTTTATTTTCTGCATGTTGACTAACCATAGGTTTTGGTACTAATTACCACCTACTGCAAAAAGAAGCTTCTTTGATGAGGGCAAAGAGGTGCATTGCTCTCTACATTTAAAGACACAAACTTAGGAGGATGCTTATTCTTATATTCATTTAGTAGAATAAAAGTTTTCAGCTTTTCCCCCACAGCCTATGACATATCCAGCTATTGGTTTTAGACCCAGTTAACAGTACCAGGCATGAGTTCCCTCCTCTGCAGTGGGCCCTAAATCCAATCATATAGTGGTTGGTGACTCCCATCATGCATTTGTCACCATTGTACCAGCAGGCAATTTTGCCAGGCATGTTGTTGTTATAGCTGGCAGGATCCACAGATGGGTAAGACTATTGGTTGCTTTCCCCCTAGCAGTACACATAGCATCTTCCAACACTATGAAACCTATCCAAGATTTTTTTCTTCTACCTCTCAAGTATTTTTTAGAGTTGCCATAAACCAAATCAAGACAGCACACAGATATTCTTTGATTTTAATTTATGTAAATAATTGCATTTAAATTACTGAAATCAGGGAAAGAAAAGAATGATAACACTCCCATTTTTGAAAAACTCTGCTACTAGCTGCACACACACACACATGTGCATATATATTACATATACATGTAATATGTATATACGTATGTGTGTGTGTGTGTGTGTGTGTGTGTAATGCTATCCTATCCATTTCGGTCACTCCCAATGGTATTGAAGTAAAAACACAGTTGAATTTTGTGAGAATATATGGTTTCACTATATACGTCAGGCTAGACTTAAACTCTCTTCTTGTCTCTGACTCTCTGGAACTGGAATTATAGGCATGTGCTACAATGCCCAGCTTAGAACACAATTATTAACCAACACAACCTACAAAATTTTGTTTCTTGAATTAATTTGTTATACCATCATTGCTGAATATATATAAACATCTTAAACACACCAAAATTAACTGTACTTCTTGTTATGATATTCATATACAGGTATAGACAAACTAAGCTATCGTCTGGATTAATAACCTCCAGCTCTGCAGTCTCTAATGTAATTTTTAGTCCTAACTCTACCTTCCCCCTGCTCCTTCACTGAACTTCCTCTGATAATAGTCATGAACACACAAATTCTGCTACATCTTCAGAATATCCGAAGTAGATATGCTATTTCTCTTATGTCATTGAGAATGATGAATAATTAATGGTAATGCCATGCCAACTTCCACTTCCTCAGGCCCTCAAACTCAGTGTTTCAGATGCAGATGCTGAGGTTCCTGCTTTTCCCACCACAATAGAAACGGCCTACTTCATTTCCCTCCCAGAGGTGCCTGCTTTTTATACAATGCAAAAGTGAGGCTCTGATAAGCAGAAAGACCCCCAAATTGAAGCCAAAGTTTGGAAGCTTCAAGTTTTCAAACAGTAAATAGCTTGCCTTGACTCTGGGCTTTCCAAGTCTCTTGTAAGGGAATGCTCTACCCTGAGGAGTTTAGACAGTGAGAGTTGAAAGAAAGAGCAGGCTGGTGGCTCAGCAGGCAAAGCCTGGTCAGCAGGGACACAGAACCCCAGCAAATGTGACAAAGGGACTACACCTGGAACACCTGGATGTAGCATGCAGTTGTGAGCCTTTGCTCTTCACAGGAGAAACACTGATGGTGCAGACTGCTGCAGAGTCATCATGGCACTTCACATATAAAAGATGGTGACAAGGAGACGTGGTGAAAGCCGGGGCCAACTAGAGAAGTTTTCAGTGGACTAAAGTCAGGACATATGTGTGTGTGTATGTGTGTGTGTGTGTGTGTGTGTGTGTGTGTGTGCAGATACTTTTATTTATATTTCCTCAGGAGGAAAGATAGAAAGAGTGATGATGGGGATGGATCTGGTTGTGATGGAGGAAGCAAAAGAGGAAGATGAAAATGAAGACGAGGATGAGCAGTTTGAGAAGATGATGGGATATCCAAGCATATTTCTCATGGCTGTGGTATAGAAGTCACGGGTAGACATGGAGACAGCCACTTCCTGGTAGGAGGTTCAGCAAAAACCTCTCCAGCAGCTCCTGGAATGAGTGATCCATGCCCGTCCACTCATCCATTCATCTAACAACAACAACTAGATACACCCTTTTCTGTGAAAAGAAATAAATCTTTCCCCTTTTCAAAAACACATCCAGAAAATGGTTGAAGTCATTCATTGTTCCCAAACTTTTTCTGAAAAGCTTTGATGCGTTAGAAGCACAATTACTTCAAAGAAGGGATGGTTTCTTTAAAAATCCAGATGAGGACTTGATGCCTTTTTTTTTTTTAACAGTGAATCCATAAATCGTTTTTTCTAATGTGTAGTGGTAGCAGAGTCATTGAAGGTAGCTTGTGTCACTCTGTCAGCTTCCTCCCTAGAGCCCTGAGAATACCTGATGATGATTTCAATCAAACGAATCATTCACTGGACCCATAATCATGAATAATTTAGTGGGACAATAACAGATCTATTACTTAATACAGTGCTAACCTTTTATAACGCCTGTATCTAGAGAGAGAACTAATATCTGTGTCACACAAACTTCCTCAGCGTTGGGTTTTGGAGAGGACACAGTGACTCATAGAATACCTAAGCACGTGCAATTATGAGCCACAGTGTGGGCAAACAGTTAACCTTTGTGTAGCATTTAAGAGTTTACAAAGTACTTTCTCAGACATTATCTCATCCGATGCTCAGCTCAACTCCAAGAGAGAGGCTTTATTTCACACCTGAGAACAAGAATCAAGGAGTTAAAAGTGTTTTTGCCTAAAGCTTCCTATAAAGACAGGGGTCTGGTGCTAAAGTCCAGGCTTTCTCCAGTACCAGACATGGTAAGAGCTTATGTCAAAGGATTTTTAGGCAGGCTCTACCAGATGACAGCCACTTGGTTCAGTCAGCTTCTTTTTGTGATTTATTGGCCAACTCTCTCTGGTGACCAGGAACTCTCAGGACAGACCCTGCCAGTGGAGCATCACAAGCTACCATTTCTAAAGCAAAAATGTGTATTTTCTTATTAACTGAATCACATGTGAGCTCTTTCATAACATGCTCATCACCCTGCAGTGAAGGAAGGCACATGTCTGGGAGGAACAAGGGCTAAATTCTTTAAAGGCTTAGAATTGTATCCAACTGCAATTTGTTCTTTATTTGAAATTCTTATTTGTACATTATTTTCATAAGTTTTTGGAGATTTTCATACAATATATATTCTTTTTTATTTAATTTAATTTTATTATTATTTTTTTATTAATTTATTCTTGTTACATCTCAATGGTTATCCCATCCCTTGTATCCTCCCATTCCTCCCTCCCTCCCATTTTCCCCTTACTCCCCTCCCCTATGACTGTGACTGAGGGGGACTTCCTCCCCCTTTATATGCTCATAGGGTATCAAGTCTCTTCTTGGTTGCCTGCTATCCTTCCTCTGAGTGAAACTGGGACAGAGGAGAGGACATCCTATTGGGACTCTAGATGAGAGAAGCATGGGAGAATAGCAAAGTAGAAGGATCCAGAGGGTCCTAGAAACCTACAAGTAGAACATTATGATAGGCAGATTTGGGCCAAGGGGTCCCACTCAAACTATGGCACCAGCCAAGGACAATACAGGCCGTAAACTTCAAACCCCTACCCAGATCTAGCCAATGGTCAGAACATTCTCCACAGTTGAGTGGAGAGTGGGGTATGACTTTCACAATATATATTCTTAAAGGATAATTACCTTGATATAAGCTAATTGAGGGAAATTTGTTTTGCCCATTTAAGAAATTCTGGAAAACACTTCATTAGTCAGTCTTTCTCCTTTCTCTCTCTCCCTCTCTCTCTCTCTCTCTCTCTCTCTCTCTCTCTCTCTCTCTCTCTCTCTCGCTCTCACTCTTTATTCTGTTCTCAAGTTCCTCATTAAACTGAAATGTCTTCTTTTTGCTTTAAAGGATCTGATTCTACATTTGATGCAAACTGTTAAGAGGACCATTAGATTAAAACTGACCTTTTTTAATAGCCAAAGTAAATTTTAGCCAACTTAGAATAGTACATTAAATCCAGTCCTCACTAGTTCCATAAATCATAACAATATTTTCATCTCAATTTCTAGGGTTATTTGAATGTTTCATCACAAATGATAACAACAAAAGGACCGTTGGAAAACACCCTTATACAAAACTCTTGCAAAAGGTTAGTGATTTCGCATGCCCAGGAGCAGGTGTGGCTTATACCTGCCATATTGGTAGTTGTCGGCACCTTCAGACCAATGGAAACCAACAGCAGCAGAGAATGACTTCCCACAAAATTAAACGTTCACACTGGTATAGTGAGACTAAAGTCTTCTCTACTTCTTCCATCTCGTTGTACAAACGACAACCTCTCCAAATGTCTGTTATTAACAGAACCTTTGAGTGGAATGAAATTTTAGTCATTACAATTCATGCTCAAAGGATGTAGGTTGTTTGCTCATCAGAAACATGGCATTAGGACAGCTAGCAGCTGGTACTCGAAATTTAATTTATTAACACACCCATCAATAACCAGAGAATTGTAGTAATTTAGTTTGAGGATTCAAATTCAGCAAGAAACAATCAGAATTTCTGGTATCAGCCTTTAAGATGGAGTTTGTACAGTGACTGTTCCAGGGTGCCTGTGATGGTACAGTTTTCTGAGATCTGGGATTTTCAGTGTAAGAACCAGGATAGGCCTAGACAACCAGGTTTTACTTTAGGCTCAAGTGGGGAAATTCTCTTTAACGCAACTTAGGGAATCCAGAAAACTGCCTGGCAAGGAAGTAAAGTCCACATCCCAGGAAGCAGAGCACCGGAAGTGCAGCACAGGATGGAAACTGCACTAAGAGGCCCGGATGCTATGTCACTTGAGTATTCTGTTAAAACCTATCACTAGAACTGGTTGAAGACAAGATGGCCCGGGAGCAGGGCAGGCTGGATCATCCCCTGGAGTACACATGGCAGTACAGTAGAGCGAGGAGCAATAGGGAAATTTACATTTTTTTTAGAGTTTATTGTGATTAAAATCCATGTGCTTTCCTGTTATCTCATTTGTCTGCTGTTCCACTTTTCGTTAAGCCCAGTTGAACTGTTGCATCCTTAACCACGTGTGGGCACAGCAAAGCTCCTGTTTCAACGCCAAATAAGAACCAGAGCTACTGGGTCCCCCTGCTGTTGCGAGGCAATTTTCCTGTGCTGTTAAAGACACAATGAATCTAATACTCAGTTTGAGTTTCTGCTGGACTGGGTACTTTTCACCGGGAGACAACCAAAGCTGCTAAGCATCATTCTTTTAACGGATTGACAGTGTCGATTTCTGCATCTGTGATAGCCACTATTTAAGAAGGAAAAAAATTAAAGGAAGTCTTTCTGTTTAGAAAATTCTGTTTCTATAAAGATGGGTGTTTGTGAATGTGACTGGCTGTGGTGTAGTGGTTGTGCAATCCATGGGAGTGGGTAAAAGAGTGTCTTTAAAACAGAACTGTTAACATACAACCTTGCTTTCCAGCTCAGAACTAAACATCAATGATGCTCACCATAAGGGGTCATGTTACTAATGGAGGTAGCACCCCACTACAAACACAGCCACAGCACGGTACCATGATTAAAGCAGCCATTTATTCCACTATTATACACTATGATCTTACCTAGCTCTGTAAATTTTAGAAGCCAGCTATCCTCTCATGAAAATTAAGGAGCAAAACTCAGAACGTCTGGAGATTTTGTGAGGAGCAGATAAGACAGAAAATGCGGGGCATTATGTGTGACAAGGGGTGGTGTTAAACAAATGTTAACTCTTTTCTTTCCCTCTTCTATGGAAAGATCTTGCCTGCAGATGAACAAATAGGCCACTCTCAAATTTTCAGGAATTTTCAGGACTGCTCATTTATCACTGTTTCTCACCAGCCTCAGTTTCCATGCTGTGAGAACTAACCCGGCTCATTTTCTTTGTCTTTCATATCTATTTTACCCTTCAAAACCATACATTTCATTAAAATACCATCATCAGAATAAATGGGTGTCGAGTAGAGACAGCCTGGAATTTCTACCTGAAAGATTCAAAAGTGCAACCTAAGCGATCAAACCTCCCACTCTCCTGCGTCTGTCTAAAAGCACGCCTGCTTCCGGGCAGGGTCAGTTTATAACATAGTGTAGCCCCATGGAGGTGGCTATCGTCAGAGGAAAACCTGGGTGGAAGAGTCAGCACAGCACCTAAAGACCTGTGAGGCTGAATTTCGTGCGCACCGGCAATGTATATATAGAGAGATGTGTATATAACAACATCTAATGAGAAGAAAAGAGGCCAGGAATTTGGAAGACAGCAAGGGAGTGTAGCTTGAAGGGGAGGAAAGGGAAGGGGCAAATAATGTCGTTATAATCTCAACGAATAAAAAACATTTTAATTCAATCATATAATGGAAGAAGCACAAACTTTCACCATAATTCTCAATCAAATGAAATCTCAGTTCTTTCTAAAATAATGCATAAAAGTCAACATAGCCAATGACTGTTCTGATACCTTGTCCATGTAAAGAAATGGATGAAAAAGGGAGCCTGGCATCAGGGTTATTTTCCTCAATGCTGATCTCTAGTAATAGATAAAAATCAAGAGCTGTTACCATATGTCACGAATATAATATGTCCCATAAATGTAATATTAATTAAGGAAATTAGTTCATCTCTCAGAGTAATGCTGTGCTTTGCAGACTATTGAAGCAATACTCAGAAGATTCCTCAAAGTTCCATAACTGGTGACAACAAAGGTAAAATTTGAACATGTATTTTGCTGCCTTCAAGTCACATTCTTCTGTCATTAAGTTATGTAAGAGAAAATTTCTTCCTTTTAGCAATATTCAGCCTCAAATTGCAAAACAGTTCATTTGCCTTACTCACTAGTATGTATGTTGATTGTTAGTATGTGTGTGCGTGCGCTCATTCGTGCATGTGTGTGTGTGTGTGTGTGTGTGTGTGTGTGTGTGTGTGTGTTTGTGCCCCTCAGTTGTTTCTCCACTGAGAAACTACTGAGAGACAGGGTCTCTCATTCTTGAGCTCACAAATTCAGCTAGACTGGCTTGCCAGGGAATTCCACAGATCCACCTAACTATTTTTTTAATTTGTAAATTATGGGTTTTTTCATTTTATTTTTCTTATTTATTTATTTATTTATTATAATTTCATTTACATTACATCACAATTATTATTCCCTTGGTCTTTTTTTTTTTTTTTTTTTTTGCCTCAAAAAGTGACATTTATTCAAAAAGAGAAGGAAAAACAAAAGAACACGATGCCCATCCCTTGACTCCTGTCCCTCCCCCCTCCAGCTGTTCCTCAGCCCCCCCAGGACTGATACCTGGCTAGGGCCAGGCAGCAGAACATACCCTCAAATGAGGTCAGAAACACTGAGAGGCATTTCTTCAATAGAGGTGTTGTAGAAAAATCTCAGTGTCTCAAAGAGTCCTCTTGTCTTCTTCTGTCACCATGTTAATAGCCACACCCTTACGGCCAAACTGACCACCTCGACTAATTCTGTGGATATAGTTTTCCCTGTTGATGGGAAGGTCATAATTGATGATTAAAGAGACCTGCTATACATCAATGCCTCTGGCCTAGGTCAAGAAAGGTATTATTAGCCAATAGAGGATATACTCTATCCTGATTAACTAGGCCTACATGTAGGCAGCCAAAGGCAGGCCAAGGAAATAAGTATCCCTTGTTCAACAGAGATTCAGGCATGCCCAATTTTCTTGCAAGTTACTACATTCCTGGAAAGGGCACAGTCAGCCCCTTGGAGAGGGAATCCCCTTACTCTTATTTTCCCACCTCCACCCTCCCTCCCTCTTTTGCCCTATTCCCCTCCCCTAGACCTCTGGCAGGGGAGCCCTCCTCCCCAACCATCTGACCTCAGCCTATTAGGGAGGCTTGCATCCCCTTCCTCTGTGTGGCCCACAAGGCCACCCTGCCAAGGGGCAGTGTTCAAATCATGGGCAGCAGAGTGCATGTCAGAGGGTCAGAGGTAGTCCCTCCCACCACCCACAGGAGCATGAGCTGTCCGTTGGCTACATCTGAACAAGGTCTGGGTTCACTGCGTGCATCATCCTTGGTTGGTGCATCAGTTTGTGCAGGGCCCCCTGGGTCCAGATCTGCCAGCCTTGATGGTCTCCTTGCAGAGCTCCTGAACTCTTTGGGTCCTTCCAACCTCCACCCCACCCCCACACACTCTTCCTTACAACTCTCAGCACTCCATCCAGAGTCTGGCTTTGAGTCCCAGTATCTGTCCTGATCCCCCGCTGGGTGGAGTCTCTCAGAGAGCATCTATGTTGGGCTAGCATAATCAAATGATGAGTCAGAACAGGCCGTTCCATTTCACCCACCAGTGGCTACACACTGCATCTCATGAGTCTCACACTTGGGTCACTGTTCTTAGTCTATAGCTACTGCCATAGAAATTCTTCTCCAAAGGAACCCTTTAGATTTGCTGTAAGTAAGCAAAGGCCTTTAATGTCCTCTTCACCATGGCGGAGGGAGAACTGAAAAGCTCCGGGTTGTATTCACTTCAAAAATGAAATCTCTAAAGGCTTGAGAAAATGTCCCAGTTTTTTCAACTCAACTTTCAAAGGTTTTTAGTGGTTAATTTGATATTCTAGAGTATTCAGCAGTATCCCTTAATGAGCTTAAAACTGGACCTTTTTCTACAAGCTTGGGTTTCAGATAATGATGTGAGACCACCTCATCCTGCCTTCTTTGCACACTGATGCCATTAAGTTCAAAGTCAGGCATGAAGGTGAACAGGCATTAATTTAAGACCATTTGGAGCTCTGTTCTCTGCATTAGACACAGTGAACCTCTTGTGTTAGCCCTTGACAAGGCTTCTATTAGTTGGGCCAGATCAAAAGCTGGGTGGAAATCACTCTGCATGGCCAGGCAGACACTTTCTTTCCCTTTCCTCTTCCGATTGCTGGGGGTCAGCTCAGAGGTCATGAGAAGCCGCTATAACACAAAAGAACATGTCCTTGAGTATAAATCATATGACTAGATTTAAAATATGGTAGCAGAATTGAAGTTCATGGTAGCCTTTTTCCATATTTGAGGGGAGCAGAAATAAATCGGAGTGGACTCCTGTCTCTCTGAGATATTTCAAATGGAATATCAGACCTCCAACTGAAATTAGGTGTAGTGAAATCAGAAATAACTATCTTGTAGGTTTTTTTCCATTTCTTCCCCCATTACTGCTTTATGGAATGCTGCTGGTCCTGCAGGGTGGTAGCTCCTACACTGCTTTCTCTAGGTTCCTTTCAATGTCCGTCTCCTTATTAAAGATGGATTAGAGGCTGTGATGCTGCCCACTGCGACATGGGAAGCTTTGTAATAATTCCAGGCCTTTCACATCACTTCCTGCATCCTTACACGGAGATACTTCTCTGTCTGTAGCCTACCTGCTCAGTACCCGGCTCACCCAGACGCCACCTTCTCAACCTTCTGTTTTGGTTGGGTATACGTTACCTTCACATTATCAGTGGAGAAATGAGACAGTCTCTCTGAGGAGTATGAAAGATGGCTTGGTGAGTAAAGAGCTTGCTGTGCAAGCTAGAAGACCTGAGTTCAAAATCAAAGAACTTGCATCAATAGCCGCCTGCTATAGTGAGTGAGTGTCTGTGATCTCAGCGCTCCTACTGAAACATAAAATGTAGACACGGAAGAGTACGTGGAAGAGTTTGGGCCAGCTAGCTTGCCTGGCGTACAAAGTGAAAACAAGGAGAGAGAGAACTGTCTCAAACAAAGAAAAGAATAGCATTGACAACTAATGCTGTCATCTGGCATGTGTATGTGCATGCACACACACACACACACACACACACACACACACACACACCGACACACACACACCCACACACACCCACCCACACACACACACACCCACACACACACACACCCACACACACACCCACATACCCACACACACCCACCGACACACACACACACACACACACACACACACACATACACACACCGACACACACACATACACACACACACACACACACACACACACACACACACATTCTTTTTAAAAGAAAGCTTTTCTGGGCTAGAAAAGCTTTACTTCAGGTTTACTGATTCACTTTTTCCTCAAAGAGTGTCTGTGTGCTCAGTGCTTGCAACAAAACACTGAGAGTCGCCTGTCTCCCAAAAGTTTCCCATTTTCTCTACAGTGAAGTTCAGTCCAGGGAGCCTAGAGTGTAATGTCCTCCAAGGCTTTACTGTGTAGATGAATTTCCCCCAAGTCACTCCAGATTGCATTGATTTCTTCCTCACATTTTAGAGTTTGTATCTGTATCAGTCATCCTCAAATAAATTATATTCTTTCTTCTGTTGTTTCATAAGAGTTTCATGTGTTTCTGGCTTATACTGGCAACCACTAACTGTGAACTGCCATAGTATAGATCTGTGGATCTGGATAAGCACCCATGGGGCACGCGCACCCAAAACTGGTGGTTCACCTTACGAGAACGATGCATGAATGAATGAATCAATGAGCTTATATATGCTTTAAGGCGTGTATAGAATATACTTAAAGGCAGGGAACAATGACACAGAGGCAAGAGGTGAAACTTGGAGAGAGACCAGTCTTGATTTTTTCTTTTTTTTTCTTTTTTTTCTTTTTTTTTTTCTTTTTTTTTTTTTTTTTTTTTTTTTTTTTGCCAGTCCACCTGATAAACTCAAGACATTGTAAACAAGCAGTCTGAAGAAGGGCAAGCTGAGGGCAGGCAGCTACCGGTCCAGTTACCTTCCTTCGTTCTGGCAAGGGACCAGGGAAGGTAAAGCTGCTTGCAAACAAGCCATCCTCCTTTTCCTTTCTCGTTTTTCCTCTTGCTTCAAAAGAAATGTTATTCTACGGAGACAAGTCACAGGGAGGGCAGAGAAGGTGAAGGGGGAATCAGGGGAGAGAGTCAGCCATTCATCACAGGTACAGCTGGGAGACGGCAGCCTTCCTCCGCCAGAAGGCAGGGGGAAGCATGATTCTAGTCCAGTCTACCGAGCAAACCTGAGCAAGGTGTAAACCTTCTAGGGGCAGGAGGGGCCCTGTTAGTGAAAAGAACCCACTTACCTGAAGAGGTTTAGCCACTCAAAAAGCCTAAGGGACAGAATTTCAAATCCTTTGGGTTGGTCTGAGCAGGTGAATAGAAAGAGCATAAAAATGACCTGTCACTGAAAAGGGGTATAAATAAGTAACTGCAGAGAAGCGTGGTCTCTGTCTCATCAGGGAAAACGAGCAAATGTTCGTTTTCCATGTTTACAATTGATACATGCCTTAAGACCATGAACACTTTCATTTCTCAAGAACATTCTCAAGATCATAAAAGTATGAGCCAGCTTGATTGCCTGGGACAGATGACGGGTTTTTTTTTTTGTTTTGTTTTCTTTAAGTCCGAAAAACAAAGCCTGGCCCAGGAAGGAACGTTTTAGTAGACGGAATGGAACCATGTGGATCTAAGCATCAGGAGCCACGGGAGTCTCCAGGGTCGTAAGCACAGGGTAGACTACCAGACCAGGAAGGTGAAGAAAAGCCCTGCCTCAGACAAACCCCCAAGGGCACAGCTCCTCCTAAGATCATTTTTTCTCTCTACCTGTGAAAAGACTGTGTTCTAACTAGACAGAAAACCTTGTCTAGTACGTGTCATTGACTCAGTGTTTTGAGGTTTCTATACAGCACATTTTGTCCTTGAAGAAAAAATTCTTTACAGATCAGACTTCCACATTGTTGGAGGCTTAGGCAGCCAAAATAGTCCACTTTATCTTACTGTGTTTTCAGCATTGTATGAGCTTTCATGATGCTGGAGTGTTTCTCGTACAAATTGTTGTAATGTGTTTGGCTTAATAAGACTGGGAAATGGAAATAGTTGCATTGATAAGCCCAGATGGTAACATAATAGTGTGTTGAATTAATAGGATATTCTAAGCAATATTAAACTTGTAAAATAATTAAAGGTAGCAATAAGATAATATCATGATTAATTATAATTTAGAGTACAGGTGCCATTAATGGAGTAGAGGGAGGGTTGAAGGACTTCAAGTTAAAACTCAGTTTTTTTGTTACTTATGAAAATTTAATTCTACATAGTCCATTTTTATAGTTTCAATTTCCATTCACCCGTCACATCCGAGCATGAAATTGTGCAATATAGGCAACCGACAAGGACAGCAGAGGGTCACAGATGTGCGTGCTGGAAGGGAATGAGGCAGGGTGATGCTCTTCCTTGGGGACAGAGTTTCTGGGATGTCCCCACTTGCCCTTATCTGCATGCTGACTCTCAGCTCTGCTATCCAGCAACGCGATTCTGTTAGACACCTGGGGACCAGCTTACATTAATGAATGCACACAGAACTTCACTGCCATTGAAAACAAGAGAACTAATTTAGACTTGCTTCTAGTAACACTGTAATGCATAAGAGTTAGCCTGCCCATCCCTGGGTCCAAAGATTTTATCCCTTCTATTGGTCCTCTTTCTGCACACACCGGTACGTGTGACATACGTGATCTACCTCCTATGTGTTATGTTTATCCGTCTTCTGGTGATGCTTTCCTTCCTGCCACCCTAAGTCCATAGTCAAGTTCTGCCTTGAGTCACGCTATTTCTTCTCTTTGGAGGTTCTGCTGGTTAAGATACTCTTTAGGGGCTCATGAGTGTCCCAGTTGAAGGCCCTCTTCCCATCAGGATAGAAACTGACCTTAAAAGCCAGGTCACTCTTGGAATTCGTGTCACTCTAAGCAGCGTGTATGTGGTCTCTTCCTCATTCAGCAACCCAATACAGGGGTTCCCAATTGTTCTATATAAAGGCTTATTTCCACAAAGTTTTGGGGAGCATTAAAATTTCTGCTCACAGTCAAGTTCCTATAAAGGCCTTAGGTGATAGTGCACAAGGCACAACATCGGCAGCTAACGCCTTGCAGTTTCACCAATAGGACCCTGTGTTACCTGATGCTCAGGTAACGTGATTTGTATCTTTAATTAAACTTACGCCTTAAGTCTATTGCAAGTAGATACTTCACCAAAATGGCTCAGCTAACAGACTATACTGCAGAAAATGTGGCTGTATTGGTAGTTAGGAAAATGAAATTGATAATTGATTAAATAAAATGTATGGACGCAGTAATCTCGCCAGCACAGAACTAAAAATTGTTTTAGCTGGAATTTCAAACATTGATGAGTTGGGGGATAAAGTGAGAAGTTTAATTAAAAGCAGAGAAACCAGACATAAACAAAGAGATTTGTCTCATACAGTCAATAAAGCCATATTCTTAATATAGGCCAACTCAGAAAGAGTAAGGGAGATCTGAACAGAATTTGTTGGTTCTAGTTTGGGACCATTTTACCATCCTTTTTTTCAGTCAGTTGTCAAGGAGGCTTTTTCTATTATTGAGTGGAGGAAAACATAAATGGCCACCATGAACCAGCTGGTGGGGTGAGTACACAGAAGACAAATCCATCCAGTTCCTGTCCCTGCCTCCCAAGTACTCATTGGAGCTCAAACTGCGTAAGACATCATTGTTGTATTCATCTTTATACAACTCAACAGTAGCCAACAGATAGCCTTACACAGAGGAAATGCGAGGATATGTATTGGATCAAACCGTAGGGTAGCATATACCATGCTTTAAAAGCACTAAAACGGAAATGCTTAGTCTAGTCAAAAACCATTTTGTTTAAGAGGCAGGAGCTTAGAAACTATGGTTGATGGAGTGCCTGCTTGGCTAATAGACAGTTTGAGTATCTGACAGCTGCATTAGAGGCAGAAATCAGTAAACAACTTGCCATTGTGTGGTAAAAGATTCATTAAAGCACCCCTGAGCCCCAAACGGGCATGGATCAGCTGAGAAAAAAGAAAAGCAATAAAAGGAAACAGATAGGCTTCTAACGGCGTAACACATGGCAGAAGCGCTGCGCTCCCCTCGGACATTCAATCCGTCTTGAGAGCCCAGCAAACAGAGATTCGGGGATCTGGAGAAGGTTGGCTGTTCTCATTATCAATCATGACTAAAAGGGTGAGGCTTTGGGTCCAGGAAAACAGAAAACAGAGCGTGAGTGAGAACGCTCCTGAAAGACCCTGCCAGAGTCTCAGCGCCTGCTGTGGAGGGGCTCCTAGCCTTCTCTTCTGTGCTTCCTGCTTTATCCGGTGACAACCACTTTGACAGACCAGAACACTGCCTAGAAACTCTCTAACAAGCAGCATATGGTTGAAACGCTCAAAGATCTACTGGCTTACCGAAGGCTCCAGCTGCCGCCCGACCCTTGCTCCATTGCCTGCCCATCATATCTGCTCCAAACTTGAATTTTCCCTTCATCCAGCTGGTCAGGTCAGACACTGTAAACAAAAGGCTTTTTATAAGCGGGGCCTGACCACGTGGAAAATGGGAGCCATCTTGGTTATACCTACTTTTTGTGAATGCATAGAATGTTGCAGTTAGAAAGGTCCATAGTTAACAGTATGCCTTAACGATGGGTTTTCATGACTAAGAAGCCAAATCCGGAAGGGTGAAGCGATCCCTGTGGCCACACAGAGGTGAGAGAAGGAAGCAGGTCAGCATCCCTGCCTGCCTGCTCGCTCCTAGGACACTGTTGTGGTCACTGTCTGTCATCATGTGCACACATGCTTCTTTCCATCTTGAAAGCTTACATTGTTTTCTATTCCCATAATGTTTTCTGAGGTTCAGATATTCAGTGGAATTTATGGATGCACACATGTGAGTGTGTGTCTGTATCAGTTTGGCCGTGTTGAACAGGGCAGTGAAATAAGAGCTGATATAGGTCTTAGACAGGGTGCTGCACTGGCCTTCTGATATTAGACCAGGAAAATACCAGCGCAGCCCATACAAATCCTTCCTGCCCAACACAGTCCACACTTCACCCTAGCGTTCTTCCCTCCTTCCAGCATAGGCATGCTAACTTAAACCTCTTTTTTCCTCTTTATGTTCAAAGACTGACTCCCTCCAACTGCTGTGATTTTCAGAGCATGTTCCAGCCAAAAATTTCCCATGACTCTAACTCATTTTCTTTAAATTTTTTTCACAATTTCATGCCATATAGCCAAAGCATTTTGAAAAGATTCACATAACCCATTACTTTTTCACCTTCTTTTCTCTTTTATTAAACCACTTCTTCTTTCCAATTAGTATATCCTTACTTTCTTGTGTTTTTATTTTTCTCTTTTGTGTCTATTGAGCTCACTGAGTGTAACTCTCATGAGCATGGAGGTAGTCCTATTTCCTGGAGTTTGGATAACTTACTCATGGCTACACCACTGCCAAATTAAAAAAAAAAAAGAATCCCCTATGGGAGTGATCCTGGCAGAGACTCTTAGCAATGGGAGACAGACACCCCTGTAGCCAGGTCGGTTTTCCAGTGAAGGGAAGGGGACACCAACCCACCCATAAAACCTTCCAACCCCAAATTTGTCCTGTCTACAAAATGTGCAGGGATAAAGATGGAGCAGAGATAGAGAGAATGGCCAACCAATGACTGGCCAACTTGAGACCCAACACATGGGAGAAAACCAACTTCTGATACTATTAATGATACTCTGTTATGCTTGCAGACAGGAGCCTAGCAGAGTTGTCCTCTGACTGGCTCCACCCAGTGGCTGATGGAAACACATGAAGAGACCCACAGTCGAATAATAGGCTGAGCTTGGGCAGTCTTGTGGAAGAGTGGGAGGAAGGATTGAAGGAGCCAGAGGGTTCAAAGGCACCACAAAAGGATCTACAGAGTACTAACGTGAGCCCATGGGGGCTCACAGAGACCGAACAACCAACCAAAGAGCACGCATGGGCTGGACTTAGGCCCCCTACACATGTGTAGCAGGTGTACAGCTTGTTCTCCAAGTGGGTCCCCTAATAATTGGAGTGGGTGCTGTCTTTGACACCTCTGCTTGACTTTGGATACACTTCCCATAGCTGGACTTACTTATCTGGCCTTAGTGGGAGAGAATGCGCTTAGACCTGCTGCAATTCGATGTACCAGGGCAGGCTGTACCCATGGGGGCCCTCCCCTTCTACTCAAGGAAAATGAGGGGGATGGGATAAGGAATTGTGAGGGTGGAACTGGTAGGAGATGAGGGAGGGGAAGCTGCAATCAGGAAGTAAAGTGTATTAATTAATTAATTAATGGAAAAAAGAGAAATAATGATTCCCTATCTTCCATCAATCCATCCACTGCCAACAGATTCTCAAGAAGGAATGAACCTTCTTAGGCCCCTCCTTCATGAAAGACAGAGTATTTATGTGCTTCATCTTACGCAGGTCTTGGCAATGAAGCTACAGCTGCTAAGGAGACATTATTGCAATAGCCGTGTCATATCAAACAATGTCACACAGTATTCTCCTGTCTTTGGGCTTTTGCATTCTTTCCACTCCTCTCTCCCACAATGTTCCTTGGGCTTAGTAGGAGGTAATATATATTTAGATAGACAGATAGAAAACAGTTTACATATTTATATATTATATAATATATGCAATATTATGTAAATATATATATACATAGTTTTAGGAGGAGCACTCAAAAGACAGTTGATTGTTCTTAGCACTTTGACAAGTTATGAGCCTTTGCATTAACCACTGTTGACTGCAAAAAAGAAGCTTCTCTGACCAATGTAGAAAGCATCACCGCTCTGTGGTTATAATCAAAGCACAAGTATTTAGAAGTCATTTTGACAGCATATCCATTTAGAACACAACTAAAGTAAGGTCCTCCATCCTGGGGCTATGATTTCCTTAGCCACTGGCGTTGGGCCACACTTACAATATAAGGAAGGAATTTCCCCTATGAGGGAGTCATCCTTATAACAATCATGCCACTTTGCATCAGTGGGAGTATCTTGACAGGTAGGTTGCTATTGTAGCATTTGCAGCCCACGCTCAGTCTAAAGGTAAGACCATCGATTACCTTTCTTTCTTTTTTTTCTCTTACAGATATTTATTTTTTAATATATTTTATTAATTTATTCATATTACATCTCAATTGTTATCCCATCCCTTCTATCCTCCCATTTCTCCCTCCCTCCCATTTTCCCCTTACTCCCCTCCCCTATAACTGTGACTGAGGGGGATTTCCTCCCCCTGTATATGCTCATAGGGTATCAAGTCTCTTCTTGGTAGCCTGCTATCCTTCCTCTGAGTGCCACCAGGTCTCCCCCTCCAGGGGATGTGGTCAAATATGCTGGCGAGGATGTGGGGAGAGAGGAACACTCCTTCATTGCTGGTGGGAATGCAAACTAGTACAGCCACTTTGGAAATCTATCCTGGCGCTATCTCAGAACACTGGGAATAAGGCTTCCTCATGACCCAGCTATTCCACTCCTTGGAATATACCCAGAAGATGCTCCAGCACACAACAAGAAAATTTGCTCAACCATGTTCATAGCAGCCTTATTCATAATAGCCAGAACATGGAAACAGCCTAAGTGTCCATCAGTAGAAGAGTGGATAAAGAAACTGTGGTACATTTACACTATGAAATACTACTCAGCTATTAAGAACAAGGAATTCCCGAAGTTTGTGGACAAATGGATTGAACTAGAAATGATCATAATGAGTGAGTTAACCCAGAAGCAGAAAGACTCAAATGATATATATTCACTTATATCTGGTCATTAGCCCAAGGGGCATGTCCCATGAAAGTCTTCACTTGCCAGGAAAGTGGGACAGAGGGGAGGACATTCTATTGGGACTCTAGGTGAGAGAAGCATGGGAGAATGGGGACATAGAAGGATCCAGAGGGCCCTAGAAACGTACAAGGAGAATATTAAGATGGGAAGATCTGGGCCCAGAGGTCCTGCTCAAACTATGGCACCAGCCAAGGACAATACGTGCAGTAAACTTCGAACCCCTACCCAGATCTAGCCAATGGACAGGACATTCTCTACAGTTGAGTCGAGAGTTGGGTCTGATTTTCACACAATTACCTTTCTTGCCCAGTAACTTGCTTAGCAGCCTGTGACACTGTGAGCGCTTGCCGACATGGAGGAAGCACCGCTTCGACTCTAGCTTGATTTCTCTGTGTCCTGCAGTCGAAGGATGTGTTGTCTTCAGCAATAGGGCACTAACAACTACTTCAGGTGGGTGACGAAAGCCATGGGCAATAGCTGGTATTACTTGGCAGGAGAGTGTCCCTGGGACCTCCCTGGCCAAGGACACATGGAACTGGGATTTTCATTTAATAACAGTTGGCTTCTGGGAACAGCATTGTCTAGTCATGCAGAGGACTTCCATTCATTTTCTGAAACATAGTTCCAGTTATGGATTAGCCACTGCAATGAATGTGACATCCTCTGTTCTATACCATATGTGGTTGTCAAATCCCTTCCAAAATTTCCACCAAAACCAAACCACATCTAGATTAGAACACTGGTATCCACTTCAAACTGGCCAGAAGTTGCTCTAGTCTTAAAAGCGGCCCCTCTCTAGGAAATTTATTTGCAAGTTATTCCCCCCTTAGTTATTCAACTTCTTATCATCTCCCTAATTTCTTTGTATTCTTCCTCCCCATGTCCTTGTCCCCTCACCCATCTTTTCAGGATAGAAGGAAAATCCGTGTTCTTATCATACTACTTGGGTTTACTCTCAACTGCAAGTGGTTTTGTCCTCTAGAGAACATTTCACAGCCATAGCAAGACTTTCATGGTTGTCACAAGTAAGGAGGTTCTGGCTAGTGGCATCTAGGAAAGAGAGACTAGAAATATGCTAAACATCACATCCCAAGTGCACCAGACAGAATCCCACAGCAATGGACGGCCTGACCCAACGCTCCCACAGCGGCGAGAAGGCTGGAAGGTAGGAAATTGACCTAGAGCAATTCAACTGTTGCAAGCGACCCCTTCGTCTGTGTTGTCATGGTACTTATTACACACCACAGTTCTGTCACTCACCCACCTGGTACACAGCCTTGTTGCTTAGCAGCATAGACCATTCTCTTTCAGCTGAGCTCCCCTGGCACAGAGGCAGTACTTAATAGTGCTTGTGTAATTGAATTGAACACTCATACAGAAGCTCCTCTGGTCTTAGTCTGAAGCCTGGAATAATAGAAGGGGTTGTATTGGCAGCTGTGGGTAATCATAATTCCTGTTAGACAAGAAGCCATGTGTTGCCATGGGAGTGACTGCATAATGATGGAAGATACGGCCTCGGTTGAAAGACCACACACTAGCCCTCTCAGCGAAGAGGTCCAAAGATGGCTGAGCACAGCTCTCAGAGCTTCCCATTGTCAACAGAGGATATCCACCAGCTGAGATTGTTACGTTTCCAATTTTCAGCAATGCCATCACAGCTTGCAATTTGCATCGCAATCAGGACTATTTTAAAGGGAAGAGGTGTAACAGCCTATCTAAATATTGCTAAAGCACACATAAATGCCCATTTTTCTTGACTGAGTAATGATAAGTGGTACAATTATTTTAGAATTAGCAGTAATTTTCTAAAGCTTTGTGAGCAGTTTATGAAGTAATGGAATCTCAAGTGGTAACTTCTGGATAAACAATCAGTTGGTGAAAAAGAAAAACAATATTGTCCACATATAAGGAAATGAAATTTTATTATGACATTTCTAATCAACCATTGTAATTTCATTTTCCACAAGCTGTTCCATCAAAACAATCACTCACCCTTAGCATCTATAAGCACAATCAAGATATTAGTCAAGGCCTTTAAACATTTATATTTTTTAAGCTAATGGCAATCAGACTTTGCCTTTTTAAAAAATAGATATTTTATGATTTTTATTTAAAGTTAAAATGAAAGCAAATCAAAAATAATAAAAGGGAAAAGAAACCGGAGACAGAAACTGTATAGGTTTTATATGACTTGGTCCCTAACAAACTGATTATAACTGCTCTTTCCTTGGCTTCAGATGACTGCTTAGAGCAGACTCCACTGACAAGTTACTAGAAGGCTACTCTTCCTTCTTTGTTAATAGTTTGCTCAGGATGCAGCATTCATTTGCTTCCAGGTATATTAATTAAACCCAGGAACTTCAAGTGAACACTGGTCTAGTTGGCCTAATGCACTAGTGTTATCCCTCAGTATTCCAAGTTGACTCCAGCCCCTATATTGCGTAGAGGAATAAAAAAAAAAATCTGTATATATTAAGATGCATTATTTTTTAAATAGTTCAAATCACAGTTGATTGAGTTCATCGACATGGATTCCAAAGACGTGTAGCAGCATCTATAGTCCTAAACTAGAAATAGCCCTCTTCCCATAGAGCCTTTGTAGTTATTTTTCCTCCAGATTTCACCCTCATCCTAAGAGATCTGAACTCCCGGGTCCACTGCGCTTTGAAAGACCACATTCCATTGCAACGTCTAAGATTGGGTCCTTCTGCCATGTAGAATGAAGCTCCCTAAAGATGGTCACATCCAAGTCTCTAGAGCCTTTGTGAGTCGTGGGCTGCAATACCAGAAAGGTTCCAGGCAAAATAAAGGTTGTTGAAATAGTAAATTAGAGAAGCAAAAATTTGTTCTGGGTGTGAACACAGGGTGTGTATATGGGACAGATGGAGGCAGGAGAGACAGAAACACAGAGAGGCCATGATGACAGAGACAAAATTGGTCATTACTGCCGTTGACAATGGAAGGGAGCCTCGAAGCGGGCAGGGAAATGGATTCAGACAAGAACCCAGCTCTGCTATGTGAATGCCTCAGAATTGTAGGCCACTGAGACCCATTTTGAACTTCTAGCATTCAGAGCTATAAGGTAATAAATCCGAATTGTTCAACACCTCTCCCCAATCCTTGGTAGCCTACAGCAGCACCACAGAATGTTACGGCCCTTACACCTTAAGTCTCTTCCATCCCTGCAAGGATGGCTTTGTCACTGTGGAGAACGTGGTCCAGCCCAGTCCTTGTAAGTCCATTCTTCTCCCCAAGTACTACTGATTTATAAATAGTCGTGCTACTATTCTGGCCTGGGAGACAAAATGAGGTCTTCTGTATGCTTCTGAGACTGGATATTTTGCTCTTTAATTATATATATTAATATATATTAGATCCAAAATGAGAAACTTCTTATTTTCTATAGATGCCACCTTACTATGATCCCTAGACATGCTTCAAAGAGATCATGATGGCAGATAATAGATAAAGCAGCAGAAAAATACGAGAGAAGGTGAAGTCATGGTGTCCTCACTGGGCACTGACTGAGAGAGGCACAGGCACCCCTTGGAGCTGCCGTACCTCCACTTTTGGGACTATGAGGGTGGGAACGTAGCCCTGATTTCACCAAAATACGAGTGGATGTTCTGTGGCCATCAGAGGCAGCCTCTCTTTCTTCTGCCAGATGCTAATTCATGTCATAAACAAAGCACTGAGCCTTCCTTCACTAGCTGGGATGCAGCAGCGTGAACAGAGGCTTTTGAAGCCAAAGATAGTCTCCCTCTCGGAAAGACTAGACAAAACAGATTCTAACTAAAGATAGAAGGTGACAATTAAAAACATCCCAGAATAACACCAGTAATATTTTTGACATTACTTCGCCAAGTGAACCAGCCTATTGTTTTTCCCCCTGATCCCAAGCATGCAGCCTGTAAACACTTCCTCAGCCCCTGGTGCTACTGAGCAGGAAGGTCACCGAAGGCTTCCCTGGCCTCTCCCTGGGTAACACACTCTCATTCTTCACAGTATAACTCAGAGTCTGGCTTTAAGGACCCAGTCCTGGCACTCTCCCTACCCAGTGAGCATTGAACATGAATAGCCTTACTTTTCCCGTGTCCTCACAGGAAACTTAGATTCAATTCTTATCCTAACACATGAGTGCTGTTGGATGGTTAGAATTGCTATGACAATGCTAGCCAATCCTTTCTCTCTCCCTAAGACCTGACCTCAAAGGTCGAAACTTCATCAGTTATACCCTATGCCAGGACTGTGCCCAAGAGGAGAAAGGAAGTAGGGAAAAGAGAGGAGGGTGAATAAGAATGAGAATCTGTATCAGGAACTAAGGTAAGGAAAGACACCGCACGGGTGCTCACTAGTACACAGATGGCAGCTGGAGATGGCAACTTGGAGGAGGCTGCCAAGAACGCTCCCTCAACACAATTTACCATCATGGACGGGAGGACATGATGGTGCTGAAAAGGAGCCAAGGGAAGGGATGCTATCGGCAGTTAAAAGAGACAGTTTCTAGAAGAAAAGGGCATCAATAGTGCTACAGAATGCAGAGGGGCAAAGAAGGATGCAGGCCAGGAAAGGGTCTTAGATTTTGCCTCTGAGGTAATCTCCAAGAAAGTAACTTCAGGAGGATGAGCAGAGAAGATGGCTTAGAGAGACAGTGAACAGAGCCCATGGGGATACAGTCAGCACACATCCTTTTTCAGGTGCTCCTCCCAGAAGGAGGCAAGCAGAACACAAGCTTCTTTGCCTTTTTTTTTTTTTAGCATTCTATATAGACTGAAAGCCCTGAAAGCAGTTGCACTTAAAAACAAAAACAAAAACCTTGATGATTTGTCTATTCAGGAACAAGGTCTTCAGGTATTTTATCTAGTAGGACAGCCATACTGCCAGGACTTGGGAGCTGAGCGGCCACCTGTGGGGTGTTGACTCAAATAGGCATTCTCTTTTGATTTTTTTTATGTGTCTATTTATTTATTTTATTTGTGGGGCAGAGATGCCACAGAACATATGTGGAGGTCAGAGAACAGCTTGTGAGAAAGACTTTTCTTTCCACCTTGTAAGGTCACACTACAGAATACAGATCACCAGTCATGACAGAAAATATTTTCACCCACCCAGCCGTCTTGCCAGGCCTAGTTTTCTCTTTTAATTGCCACAAAAACTGTGTGGGTGACAACATTGTTAATATCAGTGTGCAGCTGAGGCAAGTGAGCCTTAAGGAAGTCATCTACTCATTGTTATCACAGAGGCATAGTAGTTAAGTGTCAAGAGCAGGTTCCAACTCCACCAGAGAAAAGGAGGCAACAAATTCTTTCTCAAAGGTGTTTAATTTTTTTTAATTCAGATCATCAACTAACTGGATGGGGATAACACACAATAGAGGATGCTGTGCAGTACCCACAGTCCAACTATCTAAGGACCAATCCATCCAAAACACTTTACAAAAAACATCCAGAACAATGTTTGAACTCATTTGTGCAACAAGACCCTGTCATGTTTATATATAAAATTCAAGCATCTCCTTGTGCTTAAGAGAAGTCCTCAAGTACATCTTTAAAAATATTAGCTCATCTTAAAACACTGTCTTTCAGAGTTCTCACTTTTGTTAATAACAGACCCAATCCCACAGATGCCCAACCCGAACACTTGAGGCTTGCCCTGACTTTCCGTCCTCTCTCCTGCTGAGCACCCAGGTGCTTACGATGACCTATCGATCCCACTCCCTATTTGTCACTTCCCCTCCAGCCTCACCACCACAGCTTTATTTAAGGCCTTGTCATTTGTTGCCTGGACTATTTCAATAACCTTCTAGCTCATTCTACTACCTGCAGATAGATGGAGTCTGTCCATCCATCTTTCAACCCATTGTCAGAAGGAGCTCCCTAACACACAAATCTGGCCGTGCTGCCACCCTGTTTTAAATTCTTCCATAGCCCTATCTCTTTAGTCTTGTGAGAAGTTCCTGTACAGCCCTGTCCCCATTTATTTCACAGCCTCATCTTATGTCATTGGTCCATAAATCCTACCTTCCTTGCATCCCACCTTATACAAAATTCTGTACTCTCTTGAAATTGCCATGTTCTTTGTTGGTTCTAAAGTTTTTCAGATGTCCTTTCCCTCTGCCTCAAATGTCAGCTTCATTCTTCCCAAATCAGCTCAAACGTAATTATTTTGTGTTAACTGATATCTCTAGGAAAATAAAGTATGCTTGTGTTGTCCTCCTGAGGCTCCATACAGAATTTACCAACCACTGAAACTAATTTTCCTCTACACTATGAATCTTCAGAAGACAGTGCTGTGTCCTGTTTCTTTTGGTAATTTAAACCCATAACAACGTAGAACCCAGACCTCTAAGGCCAAGCAAACACTGGGCACACGTACTGGAGACCCTGGCAGAGATTCAGCCTTTACACCCTGTGCTGGTTGTCTCTCTTGCTCCCTTAGTGAAACAATGCACTCAGTATCTCAGAATTTAAACAGGTCTCTGAGAAACACTAGAATTGTCTATAAATAGCAAATAATTATATATAATGACATATTTTTGTTCAGGGAGGGTTTTTTTAAAAGGTCAGTTTTCCAACTTCCAGAGAAAGGCAGTAACCAAGGAAGGATTGGTGCAGTGTTGGGAAAAGGCAGAGCCTGGGTAGGCTGCTCCTTCATGATGCCTGCAAACTCTAGGATTTGGGGGCACAAAACAGGCTAGGTATCTAACTCCTTTAAAGAATGATGCTAAAATGAATCCTGCTGCCTCCAGCAGGTAAGTATTTGAGTACTCAAGAGGACTCCAGTGTCTCACAGACCATGTTTGTTATATGAAACCACAAGTCATGTTTATCATAGAGACATCTCTTACCATTCTATGGAAATATAAGACTATTGCTCAATCTGAGGACATAGGTTGCAATAAGCCTCAATGTTGTCGCCACAGACAGGAAGAGAAAGTCATTGTTTGGGAAATAGGGAGGTTCCATGCCTCACTCACCTGGACAAAAGCAGATGCCACTCTGAGGACACAGGGGAATATTTTTGTTCCATCACTTGCTTACCACAACCACCACCTTCACTCAGAAGTCACTGCTACAAAAGGCTACCAAAAGCTCATAGTTCCCCTGGCACTGTCCTTCAGATGACTGCATATTCCAGGGTGAGAGCAGGGAGACAAAATTTTACCACCGTGGACAGGAAGGAGGTATGGAATGACACGATGCATCCTGTGGAATGTTGGAGATCAACATACATTCAACTGACGGATCGTAGACCTTTGGGATCATAAGATGGGGGCGGGGTGGGAAGCCATGTTATCTCTGTCATAAGAAGCAAAACTGATTTCTATTTTTATAACTGAGAAAGCTAAGTGTCCAAATTCCAGAGCAATCTGCATCGTTCACCAATGAACGGCTTTAGCTTCTATGAAGGTTTTTATGCCGTATCCCACTCATCTCCATCTGTATGCGTCCTCTCCACAAAGCCCTCCCCAAAATGTCTCTTGAAGCTAACCGCCTTCTTGTCTACACTCACACAGGCCCACAGCCTGCACCTCTATTCAGTAATTAATTTCTTATCGCAGCTTTCGGCTTTTTGAGGGCAACAGTCATATCACATCCATCTCTGTGTCCCTCTCAGTGCCTATCACAGTGTCTTGCCTGCAGCTGGCGTGCAATGCATCTTACTGAGTATGATCAAGGGACATGGTGCGTTGTAACATAAATAAAAGAAATCAGGTTCTGCACTCGCTGCACGCTCATTCATTAATCAAGTCCTACCTCCAGCTTGTTATTTACCGGCAAGGAAGAGAAAAGCTGAACTCACAAGTTCACGCCGCTGAGATCAAGACCCAAAGCCTATGCTGGACTGCGTGGAGGACCCATTGTTAACACCCAGGTAGAAAGTAACGGTCTCCAAGGGACTCTGTGCCTGACTGAAGAGGGCAAAATGCCTCAAGCCTCAAGCGAAGGGCAGGTCCTGGATCCGCCTTATTCTAGAAATGCTCCCATCATTGGGTGCTAGCTTAGCTACAACAAAATACTTACACAAGGCAAGCAACGGGGCAGAATTAACACAAATGGGCAACATATAAGCGGTGCTCCCTCCCTACCGCCTTCCCCATTCCACGACCCCAGCGAAACCTATACACGTGTAGAATCCACAAGAAGAAGGCAATTAAAGAACTTATGAAAACAAAACAAGATGTGGTGAAATATGCTACTTACAGAAAAAGCAAACGTTGCAGGATACCACATATGTGGGATATCAAAAGTGTTAAAAATCATGGCATCAAAATGAGGAATTGGGGCTGGAGAGATGACTCAGGTGTTAGGAGCACTTGCTGCTGGACTCAGGCTCCAGTTCCTAGAACCCCACACAGCACTCACCCGCATCCGCAACTCCAGCTCCAGGGGATCTGATGCGCTCTTCTGGCCACTACAGGCAAAACACTCACTCACATGAAAACAAGCCAATCTCTTAAGAAACACTGGCCAGTCCTGATGCAAATTGATGAGCTAGGTGTGGAGGGGGCTCCTATTTTCTGAGAAATAGAGGAGTAGGGATGGGGGAAGAAAGGGAAGGTGGTACTGGAAGTCAAGGAAGGATGGAGCTACAACCAGGATGTAAAGCAAATTTTTAAAAATTGTTGAATGGTTGTTGGCAGGAAATAAAAGTGGGAGGAAATAGGGAGCTATGAATCAAAAGGCACAAAGTTTTACTCAAACCAGATAAATAAGGTCTGGAATATTCTGAACAACACTGTGCCTACAGACAGCAACAGTGCACAGTATAGTCAAAGTGCTCCTGAGGATTGGTCTTAACTTAGAATTCTCACCAAAAGTAAGAGGGAGGAGGAGAAAGGAGGAAAGAAATGGGAAAATAATAGGACACACAGAAGTCTCCCTTTTAAAACAATGAAGTTATACAATAGAGTCTCCCATTTTTAACAGTAGGATTTCTTTTAACTTTCTTTTTGGTTTTTCCAAGACAGGGTCTCTCTATATAGTGCTGGGACTCACTCTGTAGACCAGACTGGCCTCAGATTTTAACAGCCTTTAATGGTAGGGTTTCTCATAGCGCCTTCCTCTTCCCGGAGCCTCAAGCTCACAAGATGCATACAGTGTCTGTGCTTCCTGACAGACAGAATTTCATATTTGTTGGGAAAAATTAATTGATTGAAAAATCGTAAGAAGAATAAAATATCTTCTTCAAAAATAAGAGATCGAGCCGTGTTTATAACACCCAAACAAAATGTCCAACTGTTGCCTTCCTTTTGACGTAGGTGCCTCTGGAAGCCATCCAAACAGTGAGCAGACAGAACCCTATGGCTGAGAAATTCCTTTAGGGAAACTCTTTGGCTACAATGTGGTATTTGGTGTTTTCACTGATTAAAAGGTTTAAAAAAAAAAAAAAAAAAAAAAGAGTGCACCACTACAGGTAACTACTAGGTAATGAGACATTATTTCCACTGATGCACATAACGACCCTGGACTAAACCCTTCTGTCTCGCCGAGACAGAAGCACCAACTAAGGACCATGCAGGGACTGGACCTCGGATCCATACACAGATGTAGCCAATGGGCAGCTCAGGCTTCGTGTAGGTCCCCTAGTAAAGGGAGCAGGTAGCGGGGGAGGAGTGGCTGTCTCTTACATGGACTCTGGCAGGACTGCCTTGCCAGGCCACAAGGGAAGAGGACACAGACATGCTGGGTCCTGGTGCGACTTGATGATGATCTAGGGTAGATGGGAAGTAGGGCTCCCCTTTTCTGAGGAATATGGAAGGGGAGAGGGAGGAGGGGGAGTAAGGGTGGGAATGAGAAGGGAGAAAGAATGGGGCTATGACCAAGGTGTAAAGTGAATTTAAAAAATAATAATCCTTCGGTGCCTGTACATGAAGGCTGATGAAGGTAAGACAGGTCACAGAACCTCTCAGTAGAGACAAATACCACAACACAACCCTTTGCTTATTTTTAAAACTGCTTTGTTGTTGTTGTTGTTGTTATTTAGGTAGAAGCCAAGACTATTTTTAACAAATATTATGATTCATAGTTACATTTAGATCCTAGGATTTTTTAGGGAAATTTTTCGTCTCTGTAACTTAATTTAACATATGTTGATAGAGTTTTTACCATGACCCAGGCAGCAATGAGTAACACCAGGTTGCTCATACCCCTGAGAAGGTCACAGTCCCTGTGGAAGGCAGAGATGTCAACAGTCTGATGCTGCAGAGGTACAGGAGACCTCTGTGTGTGGCTCTCGGGCCAGGCAGTCTTTTCTCCTCATCCTAGATGAGCATCCCAATTTAGCTTTGAAGGGTGACGATGCTCTATGGTTGGCCTATGTGTGCTTTAGGTGAGGTTAACCCCTTTCTTCCTTCCCAAGTGCCTGAGATAGGCCTGTGAACAAGAGAGTAGGACCGTCCCTGTGCGCCAGTGACTACTGAGTGGTAGAGTCACCTGATATACCACAGGAAATTTCCTTGGGGGTGCAAAAGGAGGGAAATATAGCTTTTAACAGTGAGCCTAATGGCAGCTGCTGCCCCCCAAGAAGATGCACACACTTGGCAGCCTGGAAATGACTTAATTTGAAATAAAGGTATCTATAGAGACCATTAAGAAAGGGGACTCAGGATGAGAGGGAACATCCCGGATCAAAGGAAGCCCTGAGTCCAGTGATGGTTGTCCTGAGAAGACCCAGAAACAGAGAGGAAGGCTACATAACAATAGAGACAGAGTCAGAGCTGAGTAGCCACAAGCCATGGCGACCACCAAGAGCTAGGGCAGGATCTGGGGACACATTCTTCCTTGGTACCTTCACAAGCCAGCCCTGCCAAGATCCTGACCGTGGACTTTTGACTCCACAGTATAGTGGAAGAAATCCCTGCTTTAAGCCACCCACCCTGTGATGATGTATTAAGGTAGCTCTGGGAAGCTAACACAGTTGGTAAGTGGCTGTGTGAAAGCCTATGGCAATGGAGAGCCATCTTCTTAGCACATGATTTAGAAGAAGAAGGAGGAGGAGGAGGAGGAGGAAGAAGAAAAACAGAGCCAGTGCACTAGGAAACAGACTATAGCTATAGCCCGACACTTTATCTGAAAATGTAAGCCATCCTAAGCCCATTTGAAGGCAAGGTAGCCTTGAGATTTCCTTTGACTTATAAACTCTGTCTCCTTATGGCTGAAGTCTGAGTCTCGACAGAGTGAAATTCTCTCTTTCCCCAATGTGCGCACTGAGTGCTCCAACCACAGAGGCAAATTCATCTGTGGCTACCTCAGGGAATCCCAGAATGTTGCACAGGGAGTCGCTGCTTATCCTTGGGACTAACAAACAAATCCGCTCCGGGAAAGTACTGTGTGCGCATTCTTTACCGACAGGTAGACAGAATCTGTACAGGAAACAAGAAAATGTTCAAGCTGAGGTGACAGGAAAAGAGAAATGAGGCTCTTTCTGCAAAGCACAGCCCCTTTGTGTCCTGTGCTAGCCTCACAAGGCAGGAATGGCATTCATGCCTGTAGAAACCAAAGCAGAAAATATCAAAAGAGAAACAAGTGAGAGGTAGTAAAAAAAAAAAAAAGTGCACACTGGAGTCAAGGAATTTTGAATATCTGTTCAATACTACTACTTACAAACTAGGTGATCTTGGGCTGTACGTATTATTGAAAGGCTAAGTTTTATTGTCTGGGAAACAGGGAAAATATCTGCCTAGTGCCACAGAAATGTATTAGAAGGCATACGTCAAATCACATTTGTACATCAGTCCCCGTCCATTTCCCTTAGTACCTAAAGAGAAGCTTATGTTTTTGACACAAGGGGATTAAAAAGAAAAAGAGTCCTAGGAAGGCCTTGGCCTTCAACTCAGCTTTTGGGGGAGTTAAGTAAGTAAGCAAGCTATATTTAATAGAAAATGGTCTATATTACAACTTATAGATCAAAAGTAGTTAAGTCAAATTACAATCTTATGTACTCTGGATGGAAGGTACACTGAATCTAGTTTCTAGAGACAAAAAATGTGACATAACCTATGCCCATGGCCTTTGACTATGTAGGCCCAGGAGAGATGCCATAACCTCAACAGTATTATGAAAGCGTGCACACACACACACACACACACACACACACACACACACACACACACACACACAAAACGTCCATAAAACTGCATCATGATTAATGAGCTTTTAAATGAATCAGTAACACATAAAAGCAAGAAATGTGAGTTCAAGGGGGAAACATTTACAACTATTAAGAGCACTCTAGATTTGAGGTCCACCTGTAACAGGGAGCACAGCAATAACAGTCCCTAAATAGATTTACAAAGACCTGGAGGTCATTTACCTTTTTAGCAGCTCTTCCCTAGAGCACCAGTTAGCGTGTAACTCTGCCAGGGAATAGTTCACCTGATGTCCTACTCGTCAGTCGTCCTTTCAGGGAAGTCACCTGTCCCATCCCTGATGGGCATCACCATGCCAATCTAAGGGCTATGGCATAGATACACCCTGATGTCGGCTCAGGGTGAGTTTTATTTCAAGGACATGGACCTTCGCAGAACCAAAGCTCTCAGTCTCCCAGATCTGGGATCTTTTCTCTTCTTCTGCTATTTCCAACTTCTGCTCTTTTTCTTTCATGCCCACTCCGACCCAAGCCAGGCCCAGACCTGTCCCGGAACGTGGCAATAAACCTCTAGCTCATCTTCTACTCTATTCGTCCCTGAAACCCAATCTCTATACATTATCTCAGAGCCTAAACAACAGCATAGCACTACCGGACCCTGCTCCCTGAAAGGCTTCCCTTGTGTTAGACTGACACTCACACACTCCCTTCATGGCCTACCCAGCTGCAGTCCGTTAAACCCTGGCCTACTCAAGCCATCGCTTCCAGTCCTGATGGATTGTAGCCACCAGCTTCCCGGCTAGTCCTCAATTAAACAGGCGTTTGGTTCCCCCGCCCCTTGGTAAATCACAATCTGTAATCATTATCTTGTTTCCTTTACTGTCTCTTAAAGTCAGTCACCTGGCTATAATCCGAGGCTGGCGAGGCTAGGAAGCACAATTCCCAGCATACAGCGCAAGCGCAGAGCCTCCTATAAGCATCAAGCATGTATGGGGGCAAATGCAAACACTCCGGAACTCAGAGTAAGGCCCTACACATGAGGAGGAGCAGGAGCCCTGGACCCGGGTGGAATCTTGCAGTCGGGAGTGGCACCGCACATTTATATTCCTGGAAACACAAGACCAGTAGATAGAGGAGTGAATGCATTCGCGAATTAATCCACGTCCTGAATTTTGCATCCGACCGTATTTGTCAAATGCAGCAAAGCTCCGGCCCTTCGCATAGGAGCTGTGTAGTCTCCAGCTGGTGCTTGCTCTCCGGATCAAGTGTGACAGCTGGAGGCTGGACTTCCTGTCATCTGCTTAAGCTGGTGCTTTGTTTCCCAACCTAAACGTGGCCCTGAGCCTCGGTTTTCCTGTCTCTCCTTCCTTCTTATGTGCCTTCCTTTTGCAGACAGAGTCATGGCCCCATGACCCATATCTCCCAGGTGCCACCAGGCAAAACGTGATGCCGGCCTCGGGGTCAGAGCCCTACTTCTGCTTCAGAATTCTTAATCTGGATTCCTAGGCTTGTTTCCCCAAGCCACCTGCTTCCTGATGACCTATCTCCAGGTTATGCTCATCGGTCGAGTGTCCATTTCTTCACATATTTTCGAAGCATTCTTCCAGATCTCACAACCATGGCAAGATAAACAAAGCATGTGCTCCACCTTTGTAGAAAGGAAGAAACTTACAAGCGGAAGTAGTAAGATATATCTGTGGGATCATAAAGCATCCACAATGTCAACTTTCTTATGCTTGGTGTGGTCTGGGCAGAACTCTCTTCTTCCTAGAAGACCCTGCACGCTGCTTTGCCCAGGCCTAAACAAAGGGTCAGTATAATGTATCCCCTCTACTTGTTTACCCTTGAAAACCGGCTATCACAACAGGCACAGGTCCTGTCAGACCCCACTGTAGATGCTGCAGCTTCGCTTTAGGCACACTGTTAAGCATTCGCTTATTCCTCCCCACCTTGTAAAAGAGAAGGTTACTTCCCCCTGACTATGTGACAGATGCTGGGGTCTGAGACTAACCCATCTCTCTACAGTGATATGTCTTCTGTATCAAGTCTCTCCTTATCTACGCCTTGGCTCCTTTTGGCTTGGTAGGACACCTAGAAGAGAGTCTGGGAAGATCATCATGTTGGGGAAGGGATTTCATTATATACACGAGGGGAGAGTCTGGGAAGATCGTCATGTTGGGGAAGGGCTTTCATTGTACACACGAGGGGAGAGTCTGGGAAGATCGTCATGTTGGGGAAGGGCTTTCATTGTATACACGAGGGGAGAGTCTGGGAAGATCATCATGTTGGGGAAGGGCTTTCATTGTATACACGAGGGGAGAGTCTGGGAAGATCGTCATGTTGGGGAAGGGCTTTCATTATATACACGAGGGGAGAGTCTGGGAAGATCGTCATGTTGGGGAAGGGCTTTCATTGTATACACGAGGGGAGAGTCTGGGAAGATCGTCATGTTGGGGAAGGGCTTTCATTATATACACGAGGGGAGAGTCTGGGAAGATCGTCATGTTGGGGAAGGGCTTTCATTGTACACACGAGGGCCAAGAATTGATGTTAAGAAAAAATAATGATAAAGGTAAGGTATGCACGAGTGTGCACGTGTGACCTCAGCTCTGGGGAGGTGGCGTGGAGGACCTCTGAGGCTCCTGGCCAGCCACCCTAACTTACTCGGTGAGCTCTAGACCAAGGAGAGACCCTGTTTCAAAAAGGACAGTGGCACCCGAGGAACGATACCCAAGGTTGTCCTTCAGCCTTTGCACAGAGGCACACACACGCACACACTCATGCACACACACACGCGCACACTCATGCACACACACACGCACACACACGCACACACTCATGCACACCCCACACCAACACACTCATGCACACACACGCACACACTCATGCGCACACACACTCATGCACACACACGCACACACTCATGCACACACACACTCACACACACGCACACACTCATGCACACACACTCACACACACTCATGCACACACATGCACACACTCATGCACACACACACACTCATGCACACACACACTCATGCATGCACACACACACACATCATGAACACTGCACATACACCCACTCATGCATGCACACACATACACACACACCATGAACACCACACATGCACACACTCATGCATGCACACGCATACATGCACACATACACACTCATGCACACACACATACACACACTCATGCATGCATACACATACACACACACACCATGAACAGTGCACATACACACACTCATGCATACACACACACATATACACAGACACACACACACAGACACTTAGTGTAGCTGGAAGCAGGAGCGGGATAAAGAACAATAAAGGCTTCTGGGAAGGAACCGAGAACAGCTAGACAAAATGGTGCTAACCAGGCCAACCTGGGGCAGACAGGTGATGAGTGTGAAGCACGATTTGCTGCTGCAGGCTGAGGAGACGAGCATCACCGGAAACACAACCTCTGGTCTACACTTGCACATTGGCGAGGGCTTGGTACCCTGCTTACACACGGCACTTCCCAAATCTGCCACTGCTCCTGCCTCCTCACCTGCTCCAGATCTAACCTTTCCCACACACCCACCCACCCACGCTACTTTCTTCATATGTGCGGCCCTAACCACGGCTAGTAAGGCACATACACCCTAACTGAACTTCAGCCTCTCCAGACACCCCAGGGACCCAGCTGTACATGTAAAGGAGGCTAATGCACTCCCAGTTTTTTCACCATTGCTTCATCACATTTCACTCTGCCTTAGGCTGAATTCTCACACTCCAGAAAGATCTAAGACTAAAATAGACATGAAATTTACACGTTTTATAGGAAAGTTTGACTGAGAAAGCCACCAGGTCAGGAGCCTGGTCAGTTTCATTAGCACTGTGTTCCTGCCTTCTAGAACAATGGCCTCGGTACATGGCAGGTATTCGAATATCTGTGAAAAGACGCATCACATCAGCCTGCATAAATAGTTCCCTTTGACAAAGGGTTTCCACAGGCAATAACACCATGCAGCCATTTCAAGGAGAACACAGTGATTGCTCTCCATGATATCCAACACAAAAGACTGGCAGTGTACTCCAAACATCCCTCTTTCCCTTAATAGCCCATTACATGCATGCCAGCCATGATACATGACTCAAATGTGACTCCAGAGTCACATGGCTGTGAGTGCCACTGCCTGGAAAGTGGGTATAAGCTGCTGTAAGAGGCACCATTTATTCCTGCACTGTTACGACTGCCAGAAGACATGTTTAAATCATTAGTTGAAATGCCTTTCCTGACCAGGCCTCTTCCCAGAGCTGTTAACAAGAAACCAAAAGTGCTGACTGGAGGTTCACTCTCTTATCTTCCCCTGCTTTCCCCTCATGCAGCCCCCAGTGGGTCATGAAATAGCTTTGGTTAGGCAGCAGCCAAAGCAGCAGGAGAAAGCTGCCTATCAGCCATGCAAATGCTAATGCTAAAGAAGAGAGTCCACACAACACAGTCCTGCCAAGGGACATAACCCTTGAAATAATTGGCACCTATTTTCAATTGACTATTCATCTTACAGCCTTCTGGTTTTATTATTCTTGAGCCATTTATTTTTAAGGAAACGATAATTGTTGCTTAGTTCGGAAGTTATGAAGTAAACTGGGAAAACACACTTCTAATTCTCAGGCCAACTCTTTTAAGGTCTATAAAAATGACATAAATGGAGTCTGATGCTGCTTCATATCTGTAGAAGGGCATTTATACCGTGTGCTTCTATCAGCACTGTAAAGTATACACTGCACCTTAAAGTGCTCAGCTACTGACAGACTCTCCAAGCAGAATGCCCTTAACACGGAAACATCTTCAGGAAGGAAATTAAAGAAATGTGATTTCTTTGGGGCAAAGCACAGAGGAAAGTACACTTCTTGTCTGTCGTGACTTGGGCATTTGGGTCTAAGGCTTGTGAGGACAGCCTGGCAAGGACAAAAGGGAGTGAAGAAATAGCTCATCTGGGTGCAAAGACTGGCCTCTCAGGGGACCACAGGTGGTCAAAAAAACCTAGGCAAAGGACAAATATAAATATAGACTTGGTTCAAACAGGATTCCATCAATCAGAGTTCAATCAGTAGCTATATTTGCGGCCATTGATTAAATTGTGCTTCCCCCCTCAAAAAAAAAAAAAAAAAACTCTTAAGGCTTAGTATTTTTGAATATGACTGCATTTGTAAAATAGCCACTCTATGTTTAATTAATCATTTTAAAATGAAATCATTCTGAAGCAGAATGAGTCCCTTGTCCAGTATCACAGAGATCACAGTGACACTGTAGCACTGCAAGACACAGCAGGTTCCCGTCAACATACTCCTGAAAGAGAATCGTGGAAGAATGGGAGAGAATATCTAGCCTCTCAGAGTCACCGAACAATATAACTGTGCTCTTTCAATATAACTGATTTATGGTATTTTGTTACAGTATCCTGAGGTACCTATCGCAGTTGGCAGGAGAGATAGGTAACAAGAAACTTCAGAGACCACAATGGCCTTTTCTAAGTATTTAGAAAGCAATCCATGAAAGAGAGAATTAAACTAAAACCTGAAGGTAAATTCTTTTATTCTATAGAGTCCATGTCTATTCATTTATAGCACCCCAGCTAATACTATGATGCTAGCAGGACAATAAGTTAGACAGGATCAGAACCTGTGCACATACTAGAGGTAAGGAAGAGTTAAGGTCCTGCTTGATGGATTCACGTCATCAAACCAGATCCATTGGGTGAGAGAACGGACAGGCGAGCAGACACTGCTGCCCAGGTGAAAGCTGGCAAGGAACAAATGCTGCATTGTGATCCAAGTCTGGGAGACGAGGGTGTAGGAGCAGGTCCATCAGTCACATCAAGGATAAGACAAGTTTGCAACGGCAGAGAAGGGCCCGGGGCTCACTCCTGATGAAAGGGTGCATATTCAGTGACACGGTTTCAAGCCTGAAAACTTAAGGGTTAGGACGAATTTAAACCATTGTCCCAGGCTTACTGTCAGACACTGAGAAAAATCGAAATCGCTGCCAAGGGCGTGGGTGATGCTAGGGTGAAGGTGACCGTGACTTGCACATAAGAACAAGTCAAACACTGCCGGCCTAGGAGATGGTAACCCTGAATAACCGTCAGTAGGTAAGCAAGGTAGTATTGTCAGATACTGTCAGCATCTTAGACGTATTCAACACTCCACATGTATGTACCACACGGTGGCGCTCCACATGTATGTACCACACGGTGGCGCTCCACGTGTGTGTACCACACGGTGGCGCTCCACGTGTGTGTACCACACGGTGGCGCTCCACGTGTGTGTACCACACGGTGGCGCTCCACGTGTGTGTACCACACGGTGGCGCTCCACGTGTGTGTACCACACGGTGGCGCTCCACATGTATGTACCACACGGTGGCGCTCCACATGTATGTACCACATGGTGGCGCTCCACATGTGTGTACCACACGGTGGCGCTCCACGTGTATGTACCACACGGTGGCGCTCCACGTGTGTGTACCACACTGTGGCACTCCACATGTGTGTACCACACGGTGGCACGGTCTGCGTCCCATGTTTCTCTGGGGCTTTGCCTTACAACATCCTTTCTTCTGAAGTTCTTTAAAGCGCTCCCGTGATTCTGTGCACAGGCCTTTGAGCTTGGGACCTACCGATCACTCCCCCTCAGCCTCCTGATGAAGTCTTTTGTTATGTGGACTGAAAGATGCCTTCTGGCAGACCTGTTGTTCTTGGATGTGGGTTCTAAACAATGCCTCCTCTGTTGAGGCAATATTCACAATCCGCGTGGTTGATTGGTTGGTTGTATGTCTGTGTTCTCCAACTCACAAAAAAAAAAAAAAAAAAAAACCCACCACCAACAAAAACAGTGACCTGTTTTTTTAAAAAAACAGCATGACTTATCTCCTTCTCTTCAGAACTGACACAAATACATGGTGGGCATGCTACAGATGCCGCCTGACACGTAACACTTAGAAGGGTAAAAAAAGAAAGATGATCATGCATATTTGGCATACAATGATGGCAATAATTAACTCATGGATTCAGCTCTACGCTAGCTCTACCTTGGGTAGTATATTTGTCATGCTAAGGGGGTGGAGGCAAGGGAGGGGGAAAGGTAAGTCAGTGCTAGGAACACTGCCTCATGAACACTGAGCAAACTGGATACAGACCTAGAAAAATAAGTCCACTGCCGAGCCAAAGGATTCTAACCTAATGCAAGCTGAGGCCCTGGCAAGATGGCATACAGCTTGTGATCCCAGCACGAGAAGACTGAGGCAGGATGGCTGTGAGTCTGAATACGGTCTGGAGTGTATGACAAGACTGTTTCTCAGTAACAATAATAATAGACTCTTGTCCACTGCTTACCCTCCCCGTTTGTATGTCCTCATTCAATTCTGACAGTTGTTACCTCCATTCTACAGATAAGGCAATTAGACTTCAACACAAAGACCCTGTAGGTAGATTGAAAACTCAACCTTAGCCAGCAGAAGCTCTGAACCACTGCCCAGCACTACCAGGCTAGTGGGAGTCAGGACAAGCCCAAGCTTTAGTGTTTGGGGGACACAAAAAGTAAAGTGACCTAATGGTGCAGAGCCTTAAAAGTTCCCTTAGAGCTGGACATAAACTAATAAAGTGCAGACGCCATGATTGGAGCCACCTTCACCTTCCAATTCCCAGAATCTGAGCAAGCCTAACCTCTGGGTGAACACGAAGAGCTCCACCATGAATCTGGTGACAATCATCGTTAAATAGAAACTCATAGAGCAAGAGTTGTGGGTTAGGCAGCCTTCTGGGCACTGACTGGATGGTCTCCCACTGAGAAAAGCACAGACAAGTCAGCATTCTGACCAGAGTGCTGAGCAGTAGCTCACCATGATGCCTGGGGGTGGGTGGGTGGGTGGGGGCAGGGGACATCACAGGAGTAATGTACCACAAACTTGTAAAGAAATTTAGGACTGCTAAAGTGGCAACAGAGTTGACACAGGAAGGCACAAGCTGTCAGGTGGCATAACAAGCATTGTTGGATATCTAAAGTTGACAAAACAAGACACAAAACTTTGGGGCAGAATACTTGCTGAGATGTCCACACACACCCGCCCTCCCCCACCCACAGTCCCCACAAAACTGATAAAGAGAAAGGAGCAGGCATGTGGTCAGAAGCCACCCAGAATCCTCCTCCTCCCCAATCTCACAGGCGAAACTGCTGCTGCATGCAGTTAGTTTGGAGGTAATTAGCAAGACCACGTCTCCTGGATGGGGAGGCCCGGTGGCACTCAAGGGAAAGATAGCAGGCTACCACGAAGAGACTTGATACCCTATGAGCATATACAGGGGGAGGAGGTCCCCCTCAGTCACAGTCATAGGGGAGGGGAGTAAGGGGAAAGTGGGAGGGAGGGAGGAATGGGAGGATAGAAGGGATGGGATAACAATTGAGATGTAGTGTAAGTGAATTAATAAATAAATAAATTTTAAAAAATAAATTGTAAAGTAAGAAGAAAAAAAGAGAGAGAAGAAGAGCCTTTCTTCCCCCCGCCCCCGGAATCCTGCATCCAAATGAAGGCACCTGCCACCATTCTGATCTCACACAGCGTTGTGCTGCTGTGGGCCAGGCGCAGTGTCTGTCTGCTGTGGGCCAGGCGCAGTGTCTGCTGTGGGCCAGGCGCAGTGTCCAGTGTCTGCTGTGGGCCAGGCGCAGTGTCTGTCTGCTGTGGGCCAGGCGCAGTGTCTGTCTGCTGTGGGCCAGGCGCAGTGTCTGCTGTGGGCCAGGCGCAGTGTCTGCTGTGGGCCAGGCGCAGTGTCTGTCTGCTGTGGGCCAGGCGCAGTGTCTGCTGTGGGCCAGGCGCAGTGTCTGCCTGCTGTGGGCCAGGCGCAGTGTCTGTCTGCTGTGGGCCAGGCGCAGTGTCTGCCTGCTGTGGGCCAGGCGCAGTGTCTGCTGTGGGCCAGGCGCAGTGTCTGCCTGCTGTGGGCCAGGCGCAGTGTCTGTCTGCTGTGGGCCAGGCGCAGTGTCTGCCTGCTGTGGGCCAGGCGCAGTGTCTGCTGTGGGCCAGGCGCAGTGTCTGTCTGCTGTGGGCCAGGCGCAGTGTCGTCTTATCTCCACTCCTTTCAGGAGCAATACCGGATCTTAAGCAACATTTCTACAAATGCGGCCATAATGATTGGCATCACTTGACACGCTCACTGACTCCTTACCAACCACAGTCTCGTGATTAGGGGAGGGGTTTAAAGGAGATCTTTTGCTCTAAGGGACCCACTGCACGTGACCCCGACTGCTATTGTTTACTGAAAACTTAACTAGAGCGTTTGGGTTACAGGTCTCAAAGCATTTGTTGGAATGCTGTTTGCCAGTTCACGCTAACAGCTGTTGTTGATACTTGGCAGTTACTGAGCCCTAAATATTAGGAGAGGCCAGAGAGACGAACAGCTTTGAAATGATACTCCATTTGATGAGGTTCTGCAGTAACTGTTAAAATCATATACACTTTCCTTTGGATCCCGCCGAAGCCTCCACAGCCTTGCTGCACCTGCAGTTCCAATTTACGATTTCCGCAGCCCTCCTTTGAAGTTATTTTTGCCAATTACCTGGTGTTAATATTAATTAAATGTGATTTACAACTTGAAATGTAGTGTTATCAATGGAACTCAGCTGTATGAATATAAAGTAAAATTTTCAATTGAATTAAAATGTTTCCTTTCATTCATAGTATTTTAGAACATTAATACTTTTGTCAAATTGATTTTTGCCTGCTGGAAGTCATTTTTCCAAAGCAATGAACATCTAAAGGGAAAAAACTGTTCTTTATGTATGCTTTTCTTTCTGTCATTGAAAATATTTTGTTTTAATCTTAAAACTGAATCCATTTTCATTAATAGAAATGTGGTTCATTTATAACCTAAGGGGAGAAAGTACTTTCTTCTAAAACAATATGCCAGCTTTAACAAAAATATATGATCAGTGGGCACTTGTCAATTTTATACTAGGAATAAAATTCTCCATTAATGATTGATCCTCACCAAAGCTAAATCACATTCAAATTTTGGAGGGACAAGTATCAGTCCTTTTATATACCAAATTTCATTAACTACATTGGTGTATCTCATTATTCAAATAGGAACTGCCAACTCTCCTCACAGTCCGTTCCAACACTGAGATTTTTAAGATTCTGAACACATGTCAGGTAATAGTCAGAAATGTCCAACATCGGCAAATTAGAAGAAAAGTTACATTCAGTGGAAGATTTGACAGATTTGGGTCTATCCTGCCCCTTGTGGTATTACGCAGCGATGACTTGAAGGCTTGTCATCGTCAATAAGCCATTCATAACCGTGATGACTAGTTAAAGGAGGTGTGTCGCCTCGCTGTGCAAATCCACAATGAAAAGATATCATGCTTTCACAGATCCCTTTTATCTTCAAAGATAAAACCTTAGCTTCCTTGCCCTTTATAATGATAGTAGTAGCATTAACATTTATTATCCTGTCTCCCTTTAAAACTAGTATAATAAGGTAAGACAAATAATTGAAGGAAACTGTCTAAAGGCTCGGGAAAGTCATTTATTGAGTCAGGAGCTACAAGCTCTCCCAGCTTGTGATAGGAAAGCACGCGCAAATATCATCAACCTCTTTATTACAGTATCAGAGAGCCCTTATACTGAGTAATTAAAGCGAGACAAATAGAGTAATGTGGTTCTAGTATCACAGCATGTGTCACAGGGATGGTGAGCTAGTCTTAAACCAGGGGGCAACTAAGCTATTCCCTTCCCTCAAGCTGAAAAAAACCGAAGGGAGAAAATAAAAATAAATTAGGCTAGAAGACACGCTCTGGGTGTTTATAATTTTCTAGGTGTTATTTTAGAAAGAGAGACATTTTTGAAACTGCACAAAGGAAGTACTTGAACAGCAAGTTGTACAGTAATATTTACAGTGTCCCTGACAATCCTGCTGAAAGCTCTTGGCGACCTGAGGCAGGGAAATCTAGACACCGGGATCCCACACACACCTAGAACACTAGATGTATACTAAGCTGTGCTACCCTTGTAATCAAGACCAGAAGGGCAGAACTGCACAAGATGCCAACGAAACTTCTGAATCGGCTGTGTTATAGGCATCTCTATCAACTAAATCCTGTGTACTCAGAACTCTTTTCATCCTTATCGCGAACCTTCTCTTCTGGCCTCCCTCCCACCCCTGTCTTTGGATGTCATCCCTCTGAGATGGTCACAATTATACCCTATGAACATTGAATCGTATCAACAAAGATGTGCTGAAATCCTCGCCTCTGTAACCCAAAGTGTGACCATATGGAAACAGACAGTGCAAACATAGCTAAGTACTCATGAGGAGATCATGCTAGAGTAAGGCAGTCCTGTCTAACATGGCCACATCCTTTGACAAAAAGAACAGAAAGACTTAATAAAATGGAAAGCAGCCATGCAGTTTTACAAGCAGACACTGAAGTGATAGGTCACAAACTAAGGAAGGCCAAGGAATGCTGGCACAGCCCAGAAGCTCCAAGGGAAGTGAGAATCTCCCCCTCTAAGACCTCAGAAATGGCACAGCCCTGAAGCCACCTTGGATTCAGGTCTCTGGCTATCCAAGACGAGAATCAAGTGAGCATTGTCATCAATTCCCCAGACTGTCCTTCGTCCTGGCACATCTGTAAAGGTAAATCATCTCTCCAGATCACAGAGCGTGGGTCTATGTAGCTGATCAGCACACTCTCCACTATGTTCACTGGGAAAAGTCCCAGATCTCTTATTAAAAACTATTCATAACCCTTGAATTAAAAAAAATACACAAAGAAAATATTTAAATTTTCTTTTAATAATGAGCGCTTTCTTCAAAGATGACCAAGAGGCAGCAGCTCACCAAGAAGAGAGAATACTGCCCAGGTATTTGTTTCCTCTCACAGTTTCATGAAACTCCTGCCTGGCAGTCTATCCTTGGCTCCTCTGTTTCTCAATCTCTCCATGCGCTGACTCAGCATCCACCGTTCCCTCTATAACTATGATTTTTTTTAAAGCATGGTCATCAGGGTCAGCATCTTGACTCCTGCTTAGACAGATCGGTGTTTCTGTTGCTCTTCTCCATGGAGACCTGTCCCTGGTGTATGAAGCACAGTGTGTCTCTGACCAAACTCAACCTCCTTAGTCCACACCAGGCTTCCGGATGCTCTTCCGTGATGGTACTTACCTTCTCTGAACTGCCCGGCTCCAGAAATTTGTGGTCAACTCTTAACATTTTTGTTCCTCTGACCTTCAAGATGTACATTTAATCAGTTACTGACTTCCATAGAGTCGGTCTCAGGACTGTCTCTCATGTCTGTCTCCTTTTCTATTGCCCCTGCCACAGGCCCATATTAAGCCAACACGGATACCACAGAGGCCCCTTTACGAAGTCTTCCATCCTCCACTTATGTACTCATTCAGATAAACTCTCTCAGCCCTCACACGTCTCCACAATCATTTATAACACAAGGATAAAATAAACACTTTGTGACGTACACTACTCAGGTACATAGTGATGTCTTGTTTTCAGTTTTCTTTCCCACACCTCACTGTAGACTATGCTCCAGGCAAATTGTCCATTTTGACAACTTATATTGTTCTAGGGTTTTATTTGTCATTTGTTTGATAGTTTCTCTAATATGTGGCTAAGAGAGCTAGGGTACCAAATATTTACTCTATCAAGTGCCTCCTATATGTCCTGCACAAAGACATTGCCTAGAGATGAGTCATCACCAGTCTATTCATGACTACCATTTACACATAATCTTCTTCATTCCCCTAGATTCACAAGGAATACTTCCAGAATCTCAAAATTTGTTAAAATGCAAACCACTTTAATTAAACTGAATGTGCAATATATCACTAAACGGATTTTCATTTTTGCTATAATTGCATTATGATCTACCTGAACTAATCAGAGATGAAATATAGGATGCCTCGATTTACATTGAAATGTCTTAGCAATCAATGTTGTTGAAGAGAGAAACTCAGAACAGAGCATGGAATTTTTCTTATACAAGTTGAGTGAATACGTAATTTTATTACTGACAGATGCTCCAAAAACTGAATGTGTATCTCCCTCTCCCTCCCCCGCTTCTCTCCCCCCTCCCTTCCTCCCTCCCTCTTTCTCTCCCTCCCCCTCTCCCTCTCAAGACACTCAGATTTCTAAATACACACTACTAACATGGTGACAGATTCAGTAAGAGTGCAAATGTTACAGAGCTAATGAATTTTCATTAGAGTCGTCGGATAATTCCAGAATGAGTTAAGTTGCTGCTATTTGCCATTCCCATTAATATCACTGTCCTGTGAAAGGTTGGATTTTCAGCTATTTTTGTTCTAGATAAAATCTTTGTCATTAAAATGAGGGATGATTCTGATACTTAATATATTCCATGGCATACTCTGGCGTGGTACTAATTTGGCCTTTTCAGCATTCTGCATACTAAATGACAACCCATCCCTCCTCCATTCTCCAAATAAGTTAGAGCCAAAAAAGAATGGACAGCCAATCATGTCACAGAACACTGAAAGGATCAACACAGGAAAAAAATGTGTTGCTCTAATCAGGAGCATACATGAGGTGCTAAAATTATTTTCTTCCATACTAATGACTAAGAGAGAAACAGCAGTAATGGATGGCACTGTCTGAGTCCTCTCATGTGACAGGATTACCAAAGTACAGCAAAACCTCTCAAAACACAATCAAGTATTTCTTATTTCAGTCAATAAAATTGTGCTGTACATGTTTACTGTAAAATTATACTGTAAACTGTAAACATTTATAAGAGTACATCATACCACATTCTACGATAGGCAAATTATGTCCTTATTGAATTTTTCACAGTACTTTATTCCATATGCACAAAATGTGTCCCAACATTGAAGAATGCCCCGAATCACTGCAGAAAACTTATTTCAATGCATACTCTATTATTTTCCTCCGCATGTTGAATTATCACTCTGGTAAGACCCGACATCAACTGCTTGAATAATGTATTAGTCTTGCTTCCAGAAGCTATTGTTTTCATCTGAGTGGGCATTTCCTTTAAGGATAAACATGGGACTTTTTTTTTTTCAAGAAAATAATATAATTTAAAGTTTAATGGAAGCTTTTGAATCATTTTTTATAGCTATAGTGATATAATTTCCAAAAAGCAAAGGTCATGGTATCACGGTCAGAGTTGGTACAAATAGTTGTCCAAATAAATCAATTGACCCATCTGCTAACTAGACAACTCTCTACAATATAGCCATGAGGACATGCTAAATACAAGACGTACTGAGCATAGTAAATCTCCCTGTCTTATCCCATGCAGAAAAAAGGATTCAGGCATCTACAACTCTCAACTGAAAATCTTATTTCAAAACCTTTAGGTTCTTGGTTCCAGGTAATTACAGCTAAATCTCAATCATCCCCCATCATCTCCCCTTGAACTGAAACTTCCAACCATTAACTGATCAACACAATTTCCTTCTTGAATTTCACAATTGTCAGGAGATGCTTTAGTATCTCCACAACATCAATTACCAACATTCAAATCCATATATCTCTTTAATAAAATGATATTAAGCGTCACTAATATGTCTCCTTCCATCTGGAAAGATAGCTCACTGACTGACTGTCAGTAAGATGGAGGCTGTATGTTACGCCTCGCTGTCTTTCTGCTCTGTCTTTTCCTATGTAATAGAATGGATTTACAGCCTTGCAAACAAATATACATGGTGGTGAAATACCCAAAGAGATCTAAAGAAATTCCAGGAGAGAGCCTGCAAGCGCTCTGTCCTAACTAAGTTTTCACACTTTCCCTTCATCCTTCTCTGAGCTCTAGACTTTTATATACAGATGAAAGGCGGAGAAAGTCAAATATGACAATGAGAGTATGACTTAGGACCATCCCTAGGGGCTGGTCTAATATTGCTTTAAGATGATTACAAGCGTTGATCCTTCTAGTGTTCCATGTTAAATTCCACTGACTCTTTTTTTAATTTGATGACTTGCTAATGTAAACTTCTCTCTAGAACAATCAAACAGTATGCCATTCATTCAAATCCACTGTGTCTCTAAGGTGCCTGCAAACTCCCTCATCAAAACAGACAACTCTAAGATACTCACAAAGTCAGGAGCTCTACCGCTCAAATTAGCACCAAAGAGTCACCTTGTGAGACATGTGAATAAAAAGACCTTCTGCGATATGCCTCCCCATAAAGAGGAAAGCCTGGGCCACACATTTTGTGAGTGCTCCAATGATCTTGTACACGTCAGACAGCACTTGGAGGTGTCCAGATTGTAGTGTCCTGTCACCTCCAAATGCAATCAGTGGGTAAATACATGCTCACCAATCTCCCTTGAGATCTGGGTGAAGGCCTCAACACCACTCTCTCCATAGTTTCCCTCAGAAGCCAGTGTTGACACATAATTCCATCCCAGGGCCGTCACAATGTCCACCATGGCTTGGGCTTGGTAGGAGTCAGGCGGGACCACTCGAGAAAAGAAGTCATACCTGGTGTTGTCACTCAGCTCTGGGGCTGTGGATGCATAGCTAATTTGAGGTATCTGCAAAACAAATGAGAGGACATTTCACTCCATGGCATGTCTTGTGCAGTGATGGATTATCACCATAAACTAAACAGTCAAAGCTGTAACAGAAACCTAGACACGTCAGCCTGAAGGCAAGCTATGGTTTTAGGACCGCCAATTTAATTAGAAATAATTCCTAACAGTTTGTGGGCTTCACTTCCTTTGGAAGCACAGACACACAAACATGGAGAGACAATTTACTTTTGCTTCAAATTCCCTTGTATCGAAGGCCAAAGGAAAGTATTTCATGCTTTTTTTTTTTTTTTATTCTGTAAATGATTGTTCTGGCGTGGAAATAAAAAAAAAAGAAATGAAGCCATAGTACAAACCTACATCATAGAAGGTCATCTCAGAAATTCTCTTTGGCTTTCGCACATAAAAGTTATGTGGAAATTTAACTTGAGTGTGTGTGTGTGTGTGTGTGTGTGTGTGTGTGTGTGTGTGTGTGTATTTAAAACTTGATGCCACTTAAAATTAAAAATCATAGTTTTCATAAATTATTTTGTTTTGTTTTTTGATATAGGGTCTCATTATGTAGCCTAGTTGTCCCTAGACTTACTTATGTAGATCAGGCTCAAAGGGAATGTTAAAAGAGTTATCCTGGCTTTCCACAAAAGATTGTACATCCCGGGATCTGAATGGCCACCCACGAGCCTCTAGCCAGGTGACTTCCAAACTATTCTTGATATCTTTGAAAGTCGCCCAACATCTGGATAACCCCTCTAAGTCTACAGACTTCCAAGCCATATTGGTAGCCAGTGCAATGACAGGAAGATGCAAGTAGAAGCTTTACTCACAGACTCAGTAAGAAGTAGAACAGTGCGCCCGGAGCTGTCCAGGTGCTGAAAGAGCCACTCATGGTGGCCCCAGTTTTCTGCCTGCTTCAGCAGAGGCAATGAGTGAGAACACTCAGGTCAGCCCATTTAACCCTAAATTCTTCCTGGTTCCATTTTCCCTGTGGGAAACATGTTAGCTTACTTAGCACTGTGCGACCATAAAAACTGTCTGAGCCACCTCCTCTTGCCCTTTGCTTTCTAAACATACCAGCCTTGCCTTGACAGACAGTGGCTTGATTAGGCTCTGTGGGATGTGACTACTCAGAAAGATACTTCTCCAAAGCTCAAAGTGTGCAGCCTTGGCCTTCTTCACTTTTTTTTTTCTTGCTTCTAGAAAACCCAGAAAAGAGATCCTGGCCACTCACTGAGCTCTCCCCATGCCATGTACTAGATAAAAACGTTCCCCAAATCAACACCATGTGCATTTCTATATACTAATAGGAAAAAAATCAGCAGTCTGACCCAGGCTATGTTGAACTGCTGTGGGGGTGGGTGGGTGGGTAAGTGAGCATATGAGGGTGTGGAAGCGCTTCTGCAGGGTGGGTGGGTGAGTGTGGAAGAGCTTCTGCAGGGTGGGTAGGTGAGTGTGGAAGAACTTCTGCAGGGTGGGTGGGTGAGTGTGGAAGAGCTTCTGCAGGGTGGGTGGGTGGGTGTGGAAGAGATTCTGCAGGGTGGGTGGGTGGGTGTGGAAGAGATTCTGCAGGGTGGGTGGGTGGGTGTGGAAGAGATTCTGCAGGGTGGGTGGGGGGTGTGGAAGAGATTCTGCAGGGTGGGTGGGGGTGTGGAAGAGATGCAGGTGGGTGGGTGTGGAAGAGCTTCTGCAGGGTGGGTGGGTGTGGAAGAGCTTCTGCAGGGTGGGTGGGTGTGGAAGAGATTCTGCAGGGTGGGTGGGTGTGGAAGAGCTTCTGCAGGGTGGGTGGGTGTGGAAGAGCTTCTGCAGGGTGGGTGGGTGTGGAAGAGCTTCTGCAGGGTGGGTGGGTGTGGAAGAGCTTCTGCAGGGTGGGTGGGTGTGGAAGAGATTCTGCAGGGTGGGTGGGTGTGGAAGAGCTTCTGCAGGGTGGGTGGGTGTGGAAGAGCTTCTGCAGGGTGGGTGGGTGTGGAAGAGCTTCTGCAGGGTGGGTGGGTGTGGAAGAGCTTCTGCAACACTCTACTATGTTCTTGTCCTATTTGAAACCTCCCACTTCCTCAGCTCCTCAGAGTCCAGCAGGAAAATGTCTCACACCACCCCCCACCCTGCCTGTAATAATGAGCCACCCCTTTCTAAAAATGAGCACAAAGTGTGAAAATTGAGTGTTTGAAACCAAAACTAATTATCTCAAATTACTACCTTCAGTCAGTCACTCCCAGGGCTGTTTAATTAGCAGTCAGCATCGTGTTTAGGATTAATTAAACAGGTGTAAAGGGTATATAAAATAAAAGTGCAGATAGGAGATGGTTGTTTGATTAATCCAGTAATGGGCTTTCTCCCCAAAGTCTTGAAGAATTTTCTCTTCAGAGATCGATGTGTGAAAATGTAATGTGCAAGTACGTGTTTGCAATTTCACTTGTTCAATTCTTCTGTGTTGCAATCTACAATAACATGGTATAGTGATAGTATCTCCAGACGGCTTTTCAAACTGTCATGAAGTCACATCCCATGTTTACTTTATTTGCCATAGACCCACTAAGCATTGGCTCATTAAGCATTTTAATTTCTATGCCAGCATCCCCAATATTTCCTCTATCCTCAAATTAAACCCCTACTGGCAACTGAAGTGAAAATTTATTAAAGACCTAGGCTGTTTCTTTCTTCTCCTCACTGCACTAGATCCATCCTAACTAGCCCCTTAACCCTGGGGGGTTGGGGGCGTTGTCTATCAGAAACAGCAATAATATAAAGGTGCTGAGCGAAGGAAAGAAGTACAAAGGGGAATGAAAAAAAAAACCAAGAAAATGTATCAACAAAAGGAGTCACTAAGAAAAGCAGCCCTCATTAGTCACGTATCCTTCTAAAGAAGACACATCCTTTTACAGGGTCGGGTCCCACTTGGCGATTTTAAGAGTAAAAGCTGCACCCTCACCTGGTTTGTGATACTACTCAGACTCACAGCCTTCTTTCTCCCTTCCTGTTGTTTTCCGCCGGTAGCTGAAGAGGCTTGAGGAATAGACCCTGACCTCTGTCTGCTCCTGCCCGCCTTTCTGCCGCTGTGCTTCCTTTGGGCCAGACTCAGTGGGAGCTAGTGACAGAAAAGCCAGGTGGCAGACACCTGCCCCCTTGCCCACACGTGCTCACAGTGCAGGCAGTCTGTGTTCCTCAGCCTGTTGGTACCTCAGTGTCACTCCCCTCCACGGGAAACCCCAACCTGGATCTTCAGGGAGTGTTCTTCACTTTCTCAAGGGCTCTCACCTGAATTAGAACTAGAATCCTGACGAGGGGCTTAGATTATGATCCTCCCAGAAGGGAGCCCTTTCTTGATTTGGTGTCTGCAATGCTTGACGGAGCGAGTAGTCAGTGAATGTTTAGAGGTGACTCACCAATCAGCTCATGGCAGGAAACTTGGTGTTGGTTCCTCCTGATGTGATCTGCCACCCTGTGGCAAGGATCTTTCCCCGTTTGCCTGTCAGCCTTCCCCATCTCTGTACTACTCTGGGCTTTCTGCTTCTAGCTTCCAACTGAGTTTGGTCCAAAGGAGACACGGGGAGCAAGACCAGACAGAGGTCAGGATCTGTTCCTCCAGCCCCTTCCTCCAATAGCAAGGTGGCCTCTACCTGAGCCAAAGCTCTAACAGGCTCTAACAGACAACCTCACCCCTGACCCCCTCACCCCTGACCCCTGACCCCCGCAGCTCTCCCCACTATTGTCCCATCCTTGACTACTTCAGCATCTAATGGACACTCCTGTGTCTCTTCCCATGCCTTAAAAATAGTCTTTTTATTAACCTTTCCCGTCCTTTCTCCAGTCTGCCAGAAGCCTGGTGTTCTGACTGATGAGCGGGCCTCCTGTGACAGGTATCTGTACTGCCACCTTCAGCCCTACCCTAGCATCTTAGCCGTCTGTCCATTGTCCCTTTCAACACTTTCTACCACCGTCCTCACCTGACTTTTCCTTTTTTTCTCCCTTTCGACTCCAAAGGACACCAAACTGCATATTTGAAAACACCTGTCATCTTGTTTTCCTTTGCTTCTCATTTTCTTTGTGCTAAGGCTTCACAAGACTACAGTGTATGCGTAAAATAAGGCCCGTTCCATTACCCAAATAAAGCATATTTCAGGCAATTAATTATGCAGCACAAACTCCCCTTCACAAGGCCCTCCCTTTTAAAAAGGCTTCAGCTTCCACTTCTCCCCTCCCCCAATCCCATGGGGTTTTTTTTGGGGGGGCGGGAAATTATGGAACAAAGGTTTTGTTCCTAGATATCTGCTTCCCCCTCTCCCTAGCAGACAGGAAACTAGCTGAGGCCAGAGGTCTATACTCGCTGGACAAGAGCGCATAACAAGCTCTTTATTCTCGGACTAGCTCAAAGCATCTCAGGCTCCCTTTCTATATGTGGGCAGGACCTCTCTTTATTCCCCTACCCGCGCTATCCCCCTGGTAATCAAGAGTGTGGAACAGGGCATGCAAGCCTGCGCTGCTGGCTGGATTTACAAGGTTTCAAATCTGCCAGGAGGGGATAAGTTGACCCCAAGCTTGAGATGTGATACAGAAATAGGAGGCATTACTTTGGCCTCAGGCCCGAGCTGGCTTCTCTGCAATCTAGTTCCTAACAGACAGCCATGTGTCTGGGGAGCTATTTGGTGCTTGCCTGGCTGTTAATAAAGCTAATTACTTGATCTACATTTAAGTAGCTATTTTGCAAATCTTGGACATATATACCCTAAAAAGGGATTCCACATTTGACTTGTAGCCTCTAGAGGAGGCTGATGTTTATTTCAATAGGGGTGTGTGTGCGTGTGCATGTGTGCATGTGCGTGTGTGTGTGTATGTGTGTGTGTGTGTGTGTGTGTGTGTGTGTGTGTGTGTGTGTAAAATAAACTTCTGGCTCTCTTCTACTTTTGCTGGATGCAATCTCCCTAGGTGCTTGACCACTCAAAACTGGACTACACATCCCAGCTTTCTTTGTGGCAGTGAGCAGAATTTCTGAAAATGTCCCTGGAGGGAACAGCCTTGCCTTCCCCATCTTTTATCTCTGGAATTGAAACATAAAGGCTCTGTGGGTTATCCCAGACAGTACGTGAGCAAAGGTGGACTAAAAGGCATCCTCTAGACCAAATCACTGTGACGCCTAGCTTCCCGCAACTCTGGCTGTTCGCTATTTCCACTCCTGGCCTCTTCCAATCCACACTACACCAGCAACCAACACACTCTTTTGAAATAGAAAGTAATAGAAGAATCTTGCTCTCAGCCCTTCAATCATTTCCCGTTTCCCTCTGATCTTAGAATAAAGCCTTCATGCCACAAGGTCCTTTGAGTGCCATCTGATCCTCTTTCCCCCTTGCTCACCTGATGTAACCAGGAAGCCCTTCTGTCAGCTCCTGGAGCAGGAAGTTGCCTTTTTCTCATGCAGACTAGCATTCCTCACGCCTCCCTTTCCTTCCCTGGCTCATCCTTCATTTCTTCATGAAACAGAGTCTCCATGTCTCCGCTTACTGCTTTATCGCCGTACACGTTTTCTTCCATGCTGTTACCACAACTTGTGTGTGTGTGTGTGTGTGTGTGTGTGTGTGTGTGTGTGTGTGTATTATTTCCTCTACTAACAGAGACTCTAAAGAAGCATTTGCTGTGTTGTGCATTTCAGTTGTGTGCCAAGCAGGTTCACAGCAAGGGAGTGTAGACTTGTCAGTCACCTCTTTGGGGTGCTAGAAACGGCCAGAAGTAACTTCAGAAATACCTCAGGGAACACTTTGGAAGCCCAGGGAGCTCAATTTGTCATTGAATAAACAATTACACTTATAATCAAAAGCCTCTTCTAGTTTATTGTTTTCTGTAGACTGATTATTCAAGACAGACTTAAGGCTGCTAAGGCCTCCTGCAAACCACGTCCCTCCCTACTGCCTTTACTGAGTCTCCTTGTGTCTCTGAGGGGTGAGAGGTCGGCAGTAACTGAGACTATGGTGTCTGTGCTAGTCCCAAGTGGGTGTACTTTCTGCTGCCTGTAAAGGTTTGTCACTGTTTTTACATCCAAATATTATTGCAATCGTGAAACTTGCCTTGCTCTCCATACTTTCTGACTTGCCAACAATCTCATGAAAGCAAAGGCCCAACAGGGACAAGCTAGCAGGGCACAGGTTAGGGAGGCAGTTCTTTGTGTTGTCCAATGGCATCATTGGTTTTCCCCCACTGCGGGACCAGCTTGACACTCGCTCTTCCCCCAGGAGGCAGCGCTTGCCTGAGCACTTCTTCAGCGATGGTGGGCAGTGGCCTTAGCCACAGTGGCCAGCAGGATGATTGCTCCCTGCCACCCAGCCTTGGGAGGGATGTGCTGCTGCTGCTGCAAAACCCAGGACCAGAAAAAATGTACTGCCTGTTGTAGCCATTAACTTTCTCTGCTCACACTTCATTGCTCTGTAGTATTAAATCTACTTGTGCGTGTGGCAAGACATGAGTATATAATCAGAACTCAGGTAATAGTGAGGGCTCAGGGCTAGGAGTCAACGTCCACTATCCAACCCTGGCCCCCTTTCCTGACCTGGCCTTGAGCATTTATGTTCCTCTCAGCTTCATGAAAATCCCCTAAAGAAAAGATGGGGGGAGGGAGGGGGTAAAGCCAAATGGCAATAAAATAAGCAAGGGTGGCAGATCCCCTAGTTTGGCAGTCAAAATTGTGATTCCTCTCCCAAATCAAGATATGTTCAACATAAGCTTGTCCATGTGTGGCCAGTTATAAAACTTCCCAGCTCAGGAGTCAATGTCAGATTGAAATATTCATGCCTGCCTTTCTGCTCAATTGAGTTGCCATGCTTGGGTCTCGAGGAAGACTCATCATTGGACTTTGGTACATGATAGAGATGAGCAAAAGAAAGCAAGGAAGCTTACTGAAACGGGGGGTCGGAGACAGCTAGAGAGATTTCATCTTGCATGTACTGCGTGTTTATTCTTTCCCCTACAGTAGCTCAGTCAGACTAAATATGGCTTTGTATGCTCACCCACACTGAAAGAGCCTGTATTTGTTGGCACAGGCAAGTACAAGCCTACAGTAGGAAGTTTAAGGTCATAAGTTTAATTCATTATGGACCAAAATGCAGCCTACCCGCCTCTCCCCCTCCCCCCTCCCCTCCCCTCCCCGCCCCCCACTAGAGCATCCTCTTCCCAAAGCAGAGCACTGCTAGCAAAACCAACCAGAGACAAGGCCAGTCCATTCTCACTGCTGGATAAATAATTCAAAGATGGCTTATGTCTGAGGGTGAACTTGAAACTTCAAGAGCAAATGTGAAAAAGTATCGTATCATAGGCAGCACACCTTCTTCAAAAACCCCAAGAACGCGATTTTGTGCCCTGCAAATGCAAATATAATTCCACTTGTAGTCATTTGCTGGCTTCTAATAATCCATTTGGCTGCTCTGTTAAAATGTAAGATCACGTTTTCTCTTCTATTTTTCAGGGATATCGGGTGAGAATATTGGAGAAGGAAAGAAAGCAAAATGCACACCGGAACTCCAACAAGTCTTCTAAGTAGATGAATTGTCAAGGCAACAGCAGTATAGAAAGGAATAGAGTGGGGAACCTTGATGCCTTGGGACCTAGGCATGGGGCCTGACATACATGAGAATATACAGGCCAAAGAGGGACCTGTCACAAGCATCAGCAGGACACAGAGCAGAAATACGTTGAGAAAAACAAGGATTTCTTGGTGGTCACAGAGCCAGCAACTGACAAATTAATGAAGAAATTGCATCCCGACTCCTCCTGCATGTGCTTTCTGCTGGTCCCTCACAGAACCTGTGGGAAGCTGGAGAGCATTTGACTTCTAATCTACCTACTTAAAATGGAAAAACAAGCAATCCATGAACATGAAAGAATTTACATATAAACAACCACAATTGTGCCCTGTATGATTAATATCCTTTTTTTTTTTTTACATCTACTAATTACATTTTACAATGAGAAAGCATAACAGCTCCTAGGGGAAGGTGCAACTATAATCTATCATGTTTCTGGCAGTGTGGAGATCTTTCAAGTCTGCCTGTTCTAAATACATGTTCATCTCAATGTCTTAACAAGTAGAGTTAAACCTTTACTATTTAATATAGGGACTTCACTGTTACAAATAACTTTATACTTTATCTCATTTCAATCTCCTGGTCATCAGTCTTTTTCATTTCTGATTTCTTTACAATTCACTATCCTATGCCATCTAGAAAATTATTACCTGTAAAATATCCAATATTAAACACAACCTTAAAAGGTTAATTTGCCCTTCTTTTTCCTGTCAATGTATTTTTAATTAACTATTTTTGATTCATACAATACGTTCCTATCACAGTTGTTTCTTATTCCATGCACGGTCACCCTCTGTCTCTCCTCAGCCTCCAAAGAGAAAAATCACCAAGCCCAATTTGTATTGCCATATACTCATTGGGAAGATGTGGCCAGCGCCTTAAAGAAACTGCATGGTCCCCACCAGCTGCCTTCAACTTATTCAAGCACAACTGAAGCGAAGTGCTGCACTTCAGCGTCTTTATCACCATTTTCAAGAACTCTTTTCAATGGCTGTCTGGGTTCTTACTTTTGGTGGTGGTGGGGTTGTCACAGAAGCCTTCAGTGTCTCTCACTCCCAGTCATGAGTCTGCAGCCATCGGTACCACCGCAGAGGAAGCTGCCTTGGCCCACAGCAGCTGCCCACGCCTGTCCTTTGCTCAGTGGTTACAGCAGATGTCATGTCTTTTGAACGGCTACTTGTGGTGGTGTAATAATTCAGCCAGCATGTCTGCTCACACTAGGGTACTGCGACGGGCCTTGGATATAAAGCAGTGAGAAAGAAATGGCCCTTCCATCTGAAGGAGTGTGGAGAAGTGGTTCTTCCCCCTCCACAGACAGGCTTTGAGTAAACAGTGATGCAAACAAGCACTCTGTCACACTGAGTGCTACTAAGTGTCCTGGGATTTCTTCCATAATCTGGTGACAGGGTATGCCTCCTTGATGACATGACATTAAGCTAATATATGCAAAACAAGAGAAAAATGAGCACAGGCTAAACCCCAGTCATGGCGGCTTCATACTCAGCTGTCTTTTAGATGTGTAAACACCCAAACTGTAGAACTAGAGAGAAGGCCAGGTCAACTGACAGTTACTTAATTTTACAAAACTTGCCTGAGGCTGAATCATATAAACCGAAGTCACCAAACATCCTGCTTCTTACAAGTTTTGTTTTCTTTATTTTTGATTGACACACAATAATTGTACATATTTATGGCTAGAGTGTAATTTTGTACACATTACATATGTATATATATTATATAATTATAAAATCCTGGTCATTAGTATAGCCATCACCTTGGACATCATTATTTCTTGCAAGGAAAGCATCCCAAATTTTTATCTTCTGGGATTTTGAAATATATAATGCATATGTGTTAACTATAATCACCCTACTAATATATTTTCAAGCAATATATTTAATTCAGGTTCTTCTAACTATAAAGAGAATGAGTTAAAAAGCATCAAAAAGGAGTACACACATACATTCTAAGGCTTGTATGGGTGAGGGATGAACAGATGGATGAGCAGAAAGATCGAGTGTGAGCCGGCGAAACCACAGCTACACCAAACCCGTGAGAGGGAACAACTCCAAGACAAGAGCCCAGTCCACCGGCCCCTCGACAGGACTTCAGTACTTACAAAGTCTAATATTTGCTTCCTTATAGAACTAAAGAGAAGCGGAAAGAAGCGCCATCTTCATTCTCCTCAGGCAAGAGAGGTTTAGAGTAGGATTTTAATACACATGAGAAGCAGGTTAGAGCTAACTCAAGAAGATATCTGTCGTCCTTTTTTTAGCAAGATAATATAGATTCACTCAGAAGACAGAAAGGGAAATAAATGGATCTGTCCTCCTCTGAAAACTTCACACCCTGACCTACCATCCCAGGGAGACGTGGAAAATGTCATTCCTGATTTCATTATTTCTAACTATTACTGCTGATTCCAGCGCATTCTGGAGTAAAAGGCACTTCTTTGATACCTCTTGACAAAGTTCTCGAGCAACTTGGGATTTAAAAATGAAATCTATTTCGGGGTATTCTTTTCAACAAATGGTAGGGGATTTTTTTTTTTTGGTATGAGTTGCTTAGGGCAGTGAAAGTTTTCATAAAGTGCTCTTTCCTTCATGAGTACCAAAAGATGATCAATTACAATTTGCTATAATAGAAACCCAAAGTGATGTTCTGGCGCTTTCTTAGCATCATTTGCTAAATCACTTAAAAATTTAACTCACCCACCCACTCACTCCCATCACTGCTGACTTCAAACGATCACCTAGCATTTAATTTTCCTCTTCTGATGATTTCCTTGCTGTGCAATCACCACTGTGGTTCAATTTTTCCCCCCAAGCATGTCAGCACTAGAATACTTGAACATAAAAACTCAGTAATTATAGCCAACAAATTGAAGTCAATAAACCTTAAGCTGGCAAATATTCCATTTAGACTGGCATTTGGCCACCCAATAATCCATGATTTGAATTAGAGAGAAATAGTGATAAGGAGATTTGTCTATGGAAATCAGTTTCCTGATTGACAGCTCTGCGATTTTCAGTGATTAGCCACATTCACCAATATCCTGGTCTTTGAGTCGCTATCGGTCTTCCGGCTGTCATTCAAGTATGATGTTAAACACCTAATGCCCATGGGAATTTTCATTTCTTTAATGATACCCAAGTTGGTGAACTCAGATGTTAGATAGACCTCATGGGGTCAAAAGTCTTAATTAGAGCTCCATTTACTTAGCTCCATCTCCAAAGAATGAATAGTGGATTTCATAAGTGGCCATCACTGAGTAGGAGGGAAAGAAGATAAAAGAACTCACATGACCCAGATCCTCCCATTATTCTGCCACGTGCTGGAGAGTGCTCCCAAGGATGTGCTCTCCTGGCTCACGTCAATACTATCTGAAGAGCGGTGCATTAAATGTGCCCCCAAGTGAACTTATTTGCCCTCTATGCTCAGCTAAATCTCTTTCTGAGAAAGCTGGCTACAGTGCTTTATAAACCTCCTTCACACTCTGTATCATATCACAGACCTGTGTCACATTCTATCTGTGCACCTAACCAATGAAACATGCACGGTGCGTGTGTGTGCAAGCACGTGGGCATATGAAACATGCACGGTGCGTGTGTGTGCAAGCACGTGGGCATATGAAACATGCACGGTGCGTGTGTGTGCAAGCATGTGGGTATATGCTGATCTTGTCAACATTCATTTAATAATCAATGTTTGGGGCAAGAACTATGCTAAGTACTCTACCTCCAGTTTCTACATGAAAAAAAAAAACCCTGAAATCTGAAGCAGTAATTTTTCCAAGACTAATTTGAAAAATAAAGTAGCATTTAAACCTAGCCAACATGGCTCCCAAACCATCCCTGTAAGCAGAGCCTGCCCTCCACTAACTCCTCCTTCCCAGACTGAGATGCTGCCCTTCATTCCTAGTCAGAGCTCAGGATCCTGAGGATGCAACCAGACGTCCCAGCCCCCACTTCTGATCAGTACTCAACTGCTTCACCGGCACAGGCCAGCGACGGCTTAGCCACAGTTCAGACGGCACAAACTACTGCACTTTGACCCTGGAATGCCTGCTACAGGTTCATTTTTTTTTTTTAGCACTTTCTGCCCCAATGGTCAGATTATTTGGTGGAGATGGTGGCACCTTTAGGTTGCAGTGTCCAGCCGGAAGACATATGGCAGCAGGGCTGGGCCTAGAGTTGTCTGTTTCTTGGTCTGAGGTAATGATATGAAGACGCTGCCACTGCATACATTCGCCTCCGCACGCCTCTCCCATTGCACGCCCTCGCCACGCCACGCCCTTGCTACTAACATGCCCCCACTGCCATGTGCCTCCATCACTGCGTGCCTCTGCCACATGACACGCTGCCCGTTCTGAAAGTGCAAACCAAAATAGACTTTTCCTCTCTGACATGATTGGTCAGGTACTTCGTCACTGGGATGAGAGATGCAGCTAGCACAACTCCGGATTGAAAAGCACACGCTAATAACCATCCGTGAAAGCAGCAGCAGTCACCATGGAGCAGGGAGTCCTGGCCCGCGAGGTGCCAGTGAAATGACAAGACATAGGTTGGGCAGATAGGTTGACCATCCAGGTCAACACATCAAAGTTTTACTTTTCAAGAACTCAGCTGTTGTTTTCAAATAGGAAAGAAATGTATTTTAAGACCTCTTACCAGCAACACTGCATGTGATATATAAAGGCCAGTAAGCATGGCAGAACACAGGATGAGACTGGGGGGAAAGCAGAAAAAAAGTAGAAGGCAGAAGGGCGCCCCAGGAAACTCAGACAGCTTTTGAAAGAAATGAACATATAAAAGAATATGGACTGCTTATTTAAAAAAACAAAAACAAAAAAACAAACAAACAAAAACAAGTGATACAGTGACCCAGCATAATAAGGCCCTAAGCAGTTCTGTGCATGTGAGTAGAGTTCAGGCTGTTTGCTGTGTGTTTGATTTTCAGTTTCAGTTTAACAAGTATCCACTAAACACTCACTGTTTACCCCCACTTCTTTACTTGGCTTGCATGAAAACTCACTTCCCAAAATTTCCTCTTAACCTCTGACTCCTCGGTTTCACACCAGCACGGGGTTATGTTTCTCTTTCCACTTCACACACTCTCTATTATACCCAGTCTAAATCTCTAACTGGCTCCCATCCATTCTCATGCCCTGCCCAAATGATTGTGGATCCTTCAGTGTCCAACACAAGTCTCAGAACAACTTGTCACACCCACCCCATGTGAAACAGAAGTTAACCGAAGTGAGGGGGCCACGTCATTGATTCCTAACTACCCTGATTCCAAATTCATGTGTGTGCCACGTATTTTACTTTGAAATATAAGATAATTTCCAATTATGCAGCTGTGATGGATGCTCTCTTTTGAGGCCATACAAAACATGACTTTGAGCAAGCCACCAGAATAATAACCTTTTAAAAATTAAACTTATGCTTTGGAATGGCAGATGTATCTACATCACATAAAGTCAGTTTGCCAGTTTGGGGAATACAAGAAGTATGGGGCCGACTTCACTTCCTCTGTAGCCAGCCAGCCCAGTGTGGGCAGCAAACTCTCAGCTTCAGCACCAGCGTCCTCTGGGAGCTGGTTACAAAAGCAGAACCTCAGGCCCCACCCAACACCCAGTGAATGGAAATTAGCACTTTAATGAGATCTCCAGGTGGTTCATCTTGAGCACCAGCAAGTTGCAAAGGCATTGCTGAGTAATGATAATAGTGATGATGATGATGATGATGCCAACTCAAGACTCACTTTTTAACAAAAACTAATTATTCAATATCATACTCAAAGGGGCTTAAATGCATTCATAAGGATTATTTTGGGTAGTCTGGCTGAGTCATCATAGGGATATAAAAACAACAACAACAATGGCAACAACAACAACAATGAGAACAAACAACAACAACCCTCTCTTTGACTTTATCACTTCCCCATGGAGTTTATTTTTAGTCTTGGGGCAAATCTATAGACTAGTGAATAGCGTACAAAGTGTTGAGTCAGTGAGAGGTTTTCAAAAATATATTTTATACTTATTTGAAAATAACGCATGAGTTCTTGAAAAATAAAAATTTGACAAAGACCAAATGATTGAGTACCAGCGACATCTTGCAGCATACCTTGTTGTCAGTAAGAGTTCGATACTCATTTCTGCTTGGTCCTTGTTGCTCTGGGTGAGCCAAGGACTTTCTCTTTTCTGGGCCCACCCTACAGGGAGTCAGGCCAACTTAGCTGGTTTATTCAGAAGCCTTGACCTACAGATCTGGACTGCAGAGTTGAGAACAAGGAAGAGTTAGAAATGGAGCAGCGTTCCACCACAGACCAGGAAATGGTGGGGAGCTTCTGTCGGCTCCATCAGCCTAAAACTGGGAAACCCTACAAGATGCCAGCGGAAGCGATGGGAGCCTCCTCCTTTTAATAGACTGCCATCGATACATCTCTGCAGTAAATACTCCTACAATGTTGACTAAAGAACACTGGGCCCTCAGAGCAGGAGGACATACCCCTGACACCCTGGGCAGCGTGGCTGGCTCAGCCTCGTTTATTTGATATTTAAAAGGGCTCCTAGCACTTGGGTTTCAAAGAGCAAATCAATTTCTTATGTTCTCCATCAGAGGGGCAGAGCTGATATTCTTGGGTATACTGTTATTTGTTAGAAGATTCTAAAACATGCTTTGACTGGAGTCTACAGTATGTATATATTGTTGATTAACTGCCTGTTAATAAGAATAAAGCAATACGGCGATCCCGCTTTTAGTATCCAACGTTTACGGAGCAAAGCTGCATCTCAAAAGCAGCCCATATTTTTAATGCTTTAAATGAAAATATACTTTTCTCTTTTATGAGTAGCTAACTCCTTTTTCACAGGCTATAACTTAGATATATGAAGACATTTATTGTCTTTCCAATTCTCTCTAATTCTGTAAATAATCTGAATATGTAAATGTCTTCATAATGCTTTGCAAGAGACTATATGTAAATATCATTGGGTACTCCATTTTTTAAAGACAACAAAAACAAAACAAAAATACCTTTCAGGCATTTCTCTCCTTAAACTATTTCAGCATCAAATTTTAAAATTATGGAATAATTAGAAACAATAGTATTTCCTGCCCCTGACAACAGGAGAGTGTTTTTAGAAGCTATTCATTCATTCATTCATTTATTCATTCATTCATTCTTAAGTCTATGGAGTAAATTGGGGAAATAAAAGCAGCTCCAGCTGTCATTTAGGAATAGTTCAGGGCTGGGGAGACAACTCAGCAGCTAATATGCTTGCAGTGACAACCCCAATAACCTGAGTTTGACTCCCAGAATCCATTTGCATGCTGACACAGTAACACTGGCATTGGTAAATCCAGAACATTCCTATGGAACTAAAAACTAGAGACAGGAGGACACAAAACAGCAATCCCAGTGTACAGAGAAGGGAATAACAGAGATCCTGCCTCAGATATGGTGGAAAAGACCTGGGCCTCGAGCTGTCCTCTGACTTCCACACACACTGTGGTGAGCACACTCGCGCACATACCTGACTTTCACACACACTGTGGTGAGCACACTCGCGCACATACCTGACTTCCACACGCACTGTGGTGAGCACACTCGCGTACATACCTGACTTCCACACGCACTGTGGTGAGCACACTCGCGCACATACCTGACTTCCACACGCACTGTGGTGAGCACACTCGCGCACATACCTGACTTCCACACGCACTGTGGTGAGCACACTCGCGCACATACCTGACTTCCACACGCACTGTGGTGAGCACACTCACGCACATACCTGACTTCCACACACATTGTGGTGAGCACACTCACACACATACCTGACTTCCACACGCACTGTGGTGAGCACACTCACGCACATACCTGACTTCCACACGCACTGTGGTGAGCACACTCACGCACATACCTGACTTCCACACGCACTGTGGTGAGCACACTCACGCACATACCTGACTTCCACACGCACTGTGGTGAGCACACTCACGCACATACCTGACTTCCACACGCATTGTGGTGAGCACACTCACACACATAGTGCCCACCACACAGACGCACAAAGGGAACTTAAACTAAGACTGAGAATTCTCAAAATGCCGAGCTTTCTTTTTTTCTTTTCTGTAAACAGGGAGTAAGACAATTCGTGGAACTTGAAGTGGCTTTAACAGTGCAGGAGAAAAAATACCTGAGGAAATGGGGAGACTGAACGATTTAATAAAGCCATTTTCCATAAGCAATATAAGGATGAGGGTGTAGGTCGGGGTAGAGCACTGCCTGACATGGACATGGCCCTTGGGTTTCATTTCCCAGTGTGGCAAAGAAAGAAAAGACTTTTAGAGGATCAAGAAGAGTGAAAAGTTAAATGCACAGGATTAGAAAAACAGCAGGAACTGAAGAAAACTACTTAAATGAATCAGGACTGGACCAGAGGCAGGCAGGGAGGGCCAGAGGCAGGCGGGGAGGGCCAAAGCTTCCTGTTCCCACCGGCAGGAGATAAGCAGGTGGAGAGGTCTGCTCACCCCATCCCCTACCCTAGGCCTCCCACCTTTGCTTCAGAGCCACCATTGTAGGAATTGTCTGCATTTTTTGCTAGATGAGAGTAGCCTTGGGTCAAGCATCAGCAACATCCATACCACAGTCTCCAGGACTACTGAGTCCCTTCACAACCAAACCAGCCAAGTACAGGCCAGTGTGACAGAGCCCAGGCATTCCGAGCTCAGTGATCTGGTTGACAGTTTCAGAGTAAATACTAACAGGTAGTCCAAGAACTTCAGATCTATTTTAATGTAGGTCACATGTTTTTTTAAACCTTTTCCCAGAAGAAACAACTATCGGTTAAATGTTATCCTCAGCTTCTTACCATCAAACTTGCAAAGCTAACTTCCTGGACACATTCTCTCAGTTGTAAAAGAAAAGTGTCACTTTGGGTGGCTGATGTCAAGCCCTTTCTTGGGCCCCGAAAGGCATGCGCAGCAGACCTCTTGAGCTGGGCAGTACTGACTGTGGTCTTTTTCCAACTCTTTAACCTCCTTCTCTCAAATGGCTCTCCTGCTGGAATCTATAAATCCTTGCATCTCCTACGTTAAAAGGCCATTCATTTTAAAGAAGAAGCAACCACCGTTTAAGCCCTAACCCAAGTTTAGCTCTCAAGCTAGCTGCATCTCTCCTTTGCAGTCAAATTTTCAAAAAGTATTGAAATGTACCATCTTCACTGTCTTGTTTCTCATTTATTCCACCACATTAAAGCTGGTATCGGTTCAGTATCTACTTAAACTCCTCTGGGCAAGGTCACCAAATCTTTTCATGTGCCAAAACACAAGGCCCAATTTTCAATTTTCAGTTTACCTGACCTGGCAACATTAAAATCTCGACCTTAGCTTCGCTAACACCTGTAACGCATTCTCCTGCCTCTCAACGTTCTTTCCTGCCATCTCTTCTGGGTCATCTTTCTCTGCCTAGTATCTGACAGTGAAGCTCCTCGAGGCCTGACCCCAGGCTCAGTTTTTATCACATTCATTCATTCTTACACAAGAATATCCAATCAAGACTATGACCTTGACTATGATACTTAGGAATTTAATTCCAAACTGCATCACTTCAACCCAGACCACTTCTCTAAAACTCTAATCTGAGTAGCAACTGGATAATGAACCCCTAGTTTGATTCTACAATTTTATTTTAAAATTTAAAATGGGTCAACCTGAATGCACAGACTTGTGCTTCTGAATATAGTGGGATAAATAAGAACAGACCACCCACCCCCTTAATATTAATGAGAATTTTCAGAAAAATATAAGAGGATAATGAGCAATAGCCAACATTGAGTGTAAGTATGCTGTCCATTCACCATATAACATGATTTCTCCCCAGCTGTATAATCATTTTCGCTTACCTAAAAAGTTATTTGAAAAGTTATAATAGTCAGTGATTAAGTAAATGTATTACTGCCATAGCAGACCCATAACGAAATCTCCTCAACATAATAAACAACACTTATTATGGTAATACATCCAAGATCTGCCTAGTGCTGAATGGCGGCTCAATGTTTTTCTCTTTAGAGTCTATTGTGTAAGACAAGGGTATCTGTCTCAAAGTTTCTGTGCGTCAGTGTGCCTGAGAGCCTAACCTATGCAACTGGAGCAAGAAAACAATAAATACACAGGTGGGTAGAGATATAGGCAGGTAAATAGATGGATAGAGGACAGATGGGTGGATAGATGGATTGAAAAATTGATACCTAAATGGCAAAGAAATTAAAAAAAGAAGACCTATGAATGGCATAATTATCTACATAGAAATCCTAAAGAATGCACAAGTTTATTAAAGTGAATAGGCAAACTTAGTATATAAAGTTATTATAAAAGACAGATTAAATGTCTGTATACTATGAACAGACAACAGTATTTGAATGATATTTTTTAAACCTAGTGTTAGTATCATCAATATATATATATATATATATATATATATATATATATATATATATATATATTAGCAAAATAGATACAAAACATGTTGTGGTGGTTTGTGTAAGAATGGTCTCCATAGGCTCATATCATAAATTTGAATTACTATTTAGTTAATAATTTTGTTAAAACTAAGAAGAAACTTAAATAATTCATTCTTATTTTATCACTCACTAGAAACCCTACAGTGAGGTGAAAATCATCAAAATGAAGCATTTCCATAAGCCTGTACATAGAACTCAATGACATACAAAGTGCAGAAGGAACAGACCAACCTCCTGAAAATGTGCTGAGACATCCAGAAGGGAAGAACACCAGGCTGCCTTGATCACTACAGCTCCATAGTGCAGTCTGAGCTCAGGTGCTGTGATGATTCCAGCTGTGTTCGTTCCTATTCCTTAGGATTGTTTGGGCTATACGTGATTTCTGCGGCTCCATGTGAATTCTTACATTTTTATAGAAATGTAAAATATGACAACAGAGTTCTGATGGGTATTACATTAAATCTGTATATTAATTTCAGTAGTTGGCTCTTTTCACAGTTTTAATTCTGCCGATCTGAGAACATTCAAGGTCATTTTATCATCTAGTATCATCTTTGATTTCATTTTTCAATATCTCAAAATCTTCATTGTAAAGGTCTCTCTTATCTTTGGTTAGGAATATTCCTTGACACTATAATCTCTTTAGCTATCATAAGTGGTATATTTTCCTCATTTCTTATACTAAAGAGCTATAGCAATGAAGACAGCCTAGAACTGACATAAAAAAAAACAAAAGACAGGTAGACCAGTAGGACAGGAAAAGACCTGAAAAGAAACCAACAAAGTTATATCCTCCTAAATTTTCACAGATGAAGAAACTGTGCATACTGTGTGGAAAGATATCCTATTCAACAAATGGTCTGGCATAACTGAATGTCCTTCTGCAGAAAAAGTGAAATAAGATTCATATTTTTCACCTTGTACAAAAATATTCAAAATAGATCAAAGACATTAATTTAAAATCTGAAACACTGAAATATCTATTCCAAAATGTATAAAATGTTCTTCAAGATATTGGAGTAGGGAAGGACATTCTGAACAGAACTTCCAGAGTACAGGAACCAACCCGAAGTGTCAACAGATGGGACTATGTTAAAACTAAGAGTTTCCCATAAAGCAAAGTAAACTATCAACAGAGCACACAGGAAAGCCACAGAGTAGGAAAATAACCCTCATCAACTGCATGATAAGGAGTGAATATCCAGAATTTATGAACAACTGCAGAAATGGAACACCAAGGAAATATAACTGACAATCAGAAAAATAAGCCAATGAATTAAAAAAAAAAGTTTAAAAAGTAAACACAAATAGCTAATTGTCACAGCCATATTTATTATCTTTTTTGCAGTGTCCAAGGCCCTTGTCACTAGGGAAATGGGAACTAAAAGTGCCTGAGATAACCCCTCAGCCCAGGGAGAATTCCCATCATGAAGAAGGCCTGAGATAACCCCTCACCCCAGGGAGAATTCCCATCATGAAGAAGCTTCACAACAAATGGTGGTGAGGATGTACAGAAGGAGGAACTCATATTCACTGTTTCATGGAAATTAACTTGGAGGCTCCTCAAAAAGTTAAAAATAGAACTATCATAAGACAAGCTGTTTCCCTCTTGGGCATGTCCTTCCACAGATGCATTTGCACCCTCTGTCTACGGCTGCTTTATTTACTGTGGCAAGCTAATAGAAGCAGCCTAGGTACCCATCAACACATGAACAGAATGAAAATATGGCACATGTGTGAGATGGGATGGTAGTCAATGCTAAAGAATTAATTCACAAAACCTTCAAGAAAACTGAGAAGCTTATTGTGTACAATATTAAACAAGGTCACCCAATTTCAAGAAGAAAAAACACATATTCTTCCTCAAATGTGGGTCCTTATACATTATGTATTATGTACACATATATATCTATAGATAGATAGATAGATAGATAGATAGATAGATAGATAGATAGATAGACAGATAGATAAGCAAATATGTTTTCTAGGCCTTTCTAAAGGAAAAGGGTAGTTATCTCAATAAATAGTTCTAGAATAATCAAATAATCAATGGGCAAACTATCTACTTGACTACCACACAATTCTTTTTAAAAACTGGTTCGAGGGACCTCATGAAACTGAAAAGCTTCTGTAAGGCAAAGGACAACAGGCAACAGAACAAATCGACATCCTACAGACTGGGAAAAGATCTTCACCAACCCTACTTCTGACAAAGGGCTAATATCCAAAATACATAAACAACTGTAGAAATTAAACACCACCACACCAAATGACCCAGTTTAGAAATGGGGCTCAGAGCTAAACAGAGAATTCTCAACAGAGGAATATTGAATGGCTGAGAAACACTAAAGAAATGCTCAAAGTCCTTAGTCATCAGAGAAATGCAAATCAAAGTGACTCTGAGATTCCATCTTATACCCATCAGAATGGCTAAGATCAAAATCTCAAGTGACACCACATGCTGGCAAGGATGTGGAGAAAGAGGAACACTCTTTCATTGCTGGTAGGAATGCAAACTTGTACAACCACTTTGGAAATCAATCTGGCACTTTCTCAGAAAACTGGGAATAGGGCTTCCTCAAGACCCAGCTATTCCACTCCTTGGAATATACCCAAAATATGCTCCACCACACAACAGGGACATATGCTCAACCATGTTCATAGCAGCCTTATTTGTAATAGCCAGAATCTGGAAACAGCCTAAATGTCTCTCAGTTGAAAAATGGATAAAGAAACTGTGGTACATTTACACTGTGGAATACTACTCAGCTGTTAAAAACAAGGAAATCTTGAAATTTGCAGGTAAATGGAGGGAACTAGAGACAATCATCCTGAGTGAGGTAACCCAGACCCAGACAGACACCCATGGCATAGTCTCACTCGTAAGTGGATGTTTGCCACTTAATTCAGGTTAACCACATCACAATACAGAGACTGATGAGCCAACCAAAGTCCATGTGGGACGTGGACCTAGACCTCCTCCTCAGATGTAGAAGATAGACAGCACAGTGTCCTTGTGGGTCCCACAATATGTGGAGTAGGGACTACTTCTGACACGGATCAGGCCTCCTAATGTTGTTCACTTCTACCCTGTCAGGGTGGCCTTGCAAGGCCACAGAGGAAGAGGTTACAGGTAGTACAGAGGACGCTGGATATGCTGAAGTCAAACATTAGGGGAGGAAGGCTCCCCTTGCAAAGGACTAGGGGAGGGAGAGAAAGAGCATGAGGGAGGAGATAGGATCAGGAGGTGATGAGGGAGGGGGCTTCAGTTGGGATGTAAAGAATTCAAACTGCAGAACAAGCAGGTAACTAATATTGCTAATCCCACTACATGGGAATAGCTCTGAGACTGGCTGAGATACGAAGGTTTGTGCATAGACAAGGCTTCATGTTGGTCACAGATTCTCTGTGACTTATTATTACAGGCCATTCTTAGTATGGCATGAAGGAAGATTTGCAGATGTCTTCCTTCTGCTCATACGATGAGCAGAGAACCAGTCTTAGTTGCTCTGTGCATCCTGCACACCTCACACCATCACAATGTCAGAACTGTATAATGCTTGTGAGAAGTTATGTTTTCAGAACAAAAGAACTGGACATCGATGCTGCATCAAATCTGAAAGGATTCATTCCTCTCAGCAAGCTGGATGCTGACATCCTGCACCCTCCATGTTCCAGCCCCAGAAGCACAGCTGCTGTTACCCATCAGAACAGGACATCTTCCCGGACAGTGTTGTAGAAAGCTTCTGATCCCAGTCAGTCCGGCAGTTCAGACTGTCCCACACAGGATTCCTATTAAGCCTGGAATTTCACAACTTTTGAAAAATGGACCACAAATGCTATCCCTGGCTTACTTAAGCATTTTCCCCAATGTCTTGTGGGGGAGGGCCTTCAGAGGAATTATTCGCCCTAAATCAGCCTGAAGAAACCTTAAGAGAACGATGTCCCATTTCCTCTAAGGGGGGTTGGATAGGCTTCTGTTTACTCTTTTGGTCTACAGCTGCTTATTTTCATTGGGAGTTGGTTATAAGTGTTATTGGTCTTTTAACAGAGAGGAAACTAGGTTTGACTCAGGAACATATGTCTTTTCTTTTATCTTTCTTTTGTAGGTAAGGAGATAGGAGCTGAAAAGAAAGAAAGGAGGATTAGAAACATAGAGGGAGGATAGAACAAAAGGTAGATTTATTGAATCTACTCCTCATTTCAAGGCCTTAATTGTTACTCAAAAATAAGGTTATTTTTTAACTCAATGATATTGAATTTTGTATATTGATGCAAATCATGCTCATGTCAAAAACTAGTCTAATTTTATCACAAGAATTTATATCCTAGGTCTAACAGATGGATAGGATTCTACAGATATAGGAGGTAAAATAGTTAACTAAGGTCTTCAAAACCCTCAGAGACCCACAGAATATGGCATTTAAATGTTTTTATTATTCTAAAGATTCTTTGACAACAAGACAAATTAACTCCTGGCAACACCCAGCCTGCCTCAAAGAAGATGTTGAGCATCAAAGAACCGCTTTCTGGAGTTGGCTTCAAATGTGGCAAACAAGCCACTGGTCAAAAATGTCCTTGTTTCTGCCACAGACAGAATTCTGCCTAAAAATGGGCAAGCTTAGATGCAGGCAGAGTTGACAGCGAAACTCTGCCAAGACAGGGTAAGCAAGTCCTCAATAGTTCCTGCCTTGCAAATATGTCTGTCAGATATATTGGGCCAGAAGACTGAAGATGATGCTCCAATGTTATAGAGAGTGGTGGGTGACTGTTCAGGAAGTAAACTATCTTAACCATTTTTTCATTTTGGAAGCTCCTAATCTGTACTCTGGGTTCACTCAGGTATTTAAGTTTATCCCTTCTCAAGTCCCTGATGGGTTTGATGACCAGATAGTTTAGTCTTTCAGTTAAGCTTAATAGGTTAGGGGTTAAAATGTTTTTAGATCAAGATAGATGTTTTAAGTTAAGAGAGATGAGATATGATAGATATCAATCTCCATTCAGAAATTTAGACCCAACAAGATAGGAAAGATGTTTACTTCAAGTTTGCCAAATACAAATAGGCAAATCACTATGAATGTAACATTTATAGAGTGTAAAAGTGCCTTCAAATGCAGCTTATTCCTCACTTTCTACATATTTTTAATATCCCTAGGCAAGTAATAAACAGACTTTAAAGATAAGTTATTGGTATCTTCTTCTTCTTCTTCTTCTTCTTCTTCTTCTTCTTCTTCTTCTTCTTCTTCTTCTTCTTCTTCTTCTTCTTCTTCTGGTTCTAGTTGGTTCTTATTCAAACTTTGTTTGGTTGGTAAATATGAAGCAATAGCACTAAACATATTTATAAAAATGTTGAGATTTTAAATTGTGTTGCCATTGGTTTTAGTTACCTAAATACATAAATAGTTAAATAAAAAATTGTTCAAAATGAATAGTAAACCAAAATAAATGACAAAACCATAAAAACATAAAAAAGTATCAGAAAATCTTTAGAAAATTAAACAAAGTTATTTATACAAGATACAAAAAGCATAGATCATTAAAAAGAGAGAGAGACTAAATAATTATAAAACTTTGTTCTTCAAACGTCTCATTAATAAACTCTGAGGTAACCACAGCTGCAAAAGGAGGATATTTATATTACCCAACAAAAGAGTTTTATCAAGAATTACTTCTTTAAATTTTTCATACAATGTACTTTGATCATACTGACTCCCTTTACCCCCAACTCTTCCTGGATCACACATACACACACACACATACACATACACACACACACACACACACACACATACACACACACACACACACACACACAGGCACACATACCACATACCAATTCAACTTCCTGTTCTTTTTTTTTTTTAACCCACTGATTCAAATTTTTTCCATAATACTGTTGGTTATGGATCCTGCACTAGATTGTGTGGACCTACTAAAGGTCACACTCTTAAAGAAAACTGACTCTTCCTTTTTCATCAACTATAAAATTGCACTAGCTCTTTGCTGGAGTAGCACCTATGTTCATCTTCATCTCTTCATGCTGAGATTTTGTCTGGCTTCAGCTTGAGTGGATCCTGTGCCTGATGTCACAACCACTGTGAGTCCATATGTATAAACGCTCTGCTCAGGGAAACACTGTTTCCGTGTAGTCACCACTGCCTCTGCCTCTTAAAATCTTTCTCCCATGAATATTCCTGAGCCTTCGGAGGAGGAGAATGATACAGACACCAGAACTTTTAAAGAACTCGCTCAACACAATAACGTAAACAGTACAATGTTTAATTTGAAGATGACGAAGACTTAAACAAAAACTCAAGAGAAAGTATACAAATGAATACTGAAAGTTGCTCAACTACATTAATGTTCAGGAAAAAAACATTAAATTGTAATCAGCTATATATTAAATTATAATGGCTAAGGTTAAAAATTAACTATGTGAAGTGTGGACAACAATGTGGAGCAACTTAAACTCAAGCATTTCTGGTCATAGAAATTAGCACAACCTCTTTTGATAATAATTAGGCATTTATTACATAACCAGAACTATATTTATAAATTGTCTATATGCATTTATATTTATATGTATTTAGATTTATAAAGCCAAATAAGTGTACATACCATGTAACACATCATTTCCTACTTACTAGATATATTTACTTGAGATATAAAATTATGGGCCAACCTGAAGCATTTAGCCCAAAGTTGGGGAAAATTCTAAATACCTATCAAATAATGAATATAAAAACAAAATGTGATACAGCACTAAAATGGATTTTTAAGGAAGCAAACAGCTGACACACAAGATAACAAGTCTCAAAATAATTACCTCAGAAGGGAGTAAATCCAGAAGACTACACACAAAATGTATTGAAATTTTGCAAACCCAATTCTCAGTTTAAAAGGAAAAACAAAAGAAATGTGATTTCCTTCCACCTGACTACAAAATGCACACATGGAGAGGAGAGAGGGGGGAGATCTTGAATAAAGTTGATTTTTTTTATCTCTTTTGGTTTTATTTCTATTACATTTTAGTTACAATAAGATTATATCATTTTTCTCACTCTTATCTCCTCCAAGTGCCCCGCCTCCAGTTCATCCCATTACCCCTCAAGGCTCTTCCATGTCCTTACATTCTCAAATTAATAGCATCTTTTTCTTTCATTGTTACATACATTAGAATCATGAATTCTGTTGCCTGCTTTTCTTTCTTATTAATTTGGTTTTAATTTATTCACTTTACATCCCAATTGTAGGCCCTCCCTCATCTCTTCCCCATCCCACACCCCCGTCCCACTTCTCCCCAGCCCCCCTCAAGTCCTCAGAAATGGGGAGCCCTCCACCCCAGTCTATCAAGTCTCATCTGGACTATCTGCATCCTCTTTCTCTGTGGCCTGGCAAGGCTGCTCTGCCAAGGGGGAAAGTCAATGAGTGCGCCACAGAGTCCATGTCAGAGGCAGTCCCTACTCCCCATATTAATGGACCCACATGGAGACTGAGCTGCCTATCGACTACATCTGAGCAGGGGGTCTAGGTCTTCCCCATACATGGTCCTTGGATGGTGCATCAGTCTCTGCAGCTCACCTCCTACCCCTGGGCCCAGATTTGTCGGCTCTGTTGGTCTCTTTGTGGAGCTCCTGTCCCCTCCAAGTCCTTCTATCCTCCAACTCCTCAGTAAGACTCCCTATGTTCTGCCCCAAAGTTTGGCTGTGAATCTCATCATCTGCTTTATCTCCTGCTGGGTGGAGTCTTTCAGAAGATCTCCATCGTAGGCTCCTGTCCTCGCTGAACTATGTTCATAGCAGCTTTACTCATAATAGCTAGAATTTCGAAACAACCGAGATGTCCCTAAACTGAAAATTGGATAAAGAAATTGTGGTACATTTATACAATAGAATACTATGTAGCCATTAAAAGCAAGGAAATCTTTAAATTTATAGGCAAATGGACAGAATTGTAAAAGATCATCCTGAGTGAGGTAACACAGATCCAAGAAAAACACACATGGTATATACTCACTTGTAAGTGCATATTAGCCATATAGTACAGGATAAATATACTACAAGCCACAGCCCCAAAGAATCTAAGTAACAAGGAGGGCAAAGGGAGGATGCTTAATTCTCATTCAGAAGAGGAAATAGAACAGTGGCTGAAGAGAGGGAACAGGAGAGGAGCCTACCATAGAGGTGCTCTGCTGCCTGTTCTTCAATCATTTCCCCCTGACTGCACTGCCTTGCTAGGCCACAGGGGAAGAGGACAGACTCAGTGAGACATGATGAGCTGGGATGGGTGGCTAGGGGGGCTCCCCTTTTCTGAGGAATAGTGGTGGGGGAGAGTGGAAAGGGAGGGTGAGACTAGGAGGGGAGGAGGGAGAGTGCTACAACCAGGATGTAAAGTGAATAAATAAATAAATAGATTAGGAAAAGAATCAACACCTTGTCTCTTCTTCCAACCCAGCCCAGACCCTCAAATGAAACCCTTCAGGCTATTTGAGGCCACACTATCTTTCCCATTGTCATACCCCTCAACACTCATATTCATGCCATCGCTGTGCTCAGTCTCCCTTTCAGAATGTCTCCAAACCTCGCGATACTTCATCAAGTCTCTCATCTCTTGTCCTACATCCCACTAACTCTCACTCAACACCTTTTGACATCTCAGCAGGAATACATGTGTCCCTCCAGTGTATTCTCCATATTCCAGACAAACGTATGAAAGATTCTGACACCTCTCCAAACTCCTGGCAGTCCTTGTCATCAGCTGAAAAGTCTGGTGTGACCTCCCTGCATGCTTCTCCGCTTCAGTCTGTACGCATGCTCCTAGCCAGGCGGCCTTTCTCCGACCCTCCCAGCGACGCTCACTTCCTTTGTTCTCCACCTTCTCACCTGCCTCATTCTCTGCTCAAGCAGACACTTCACCTCAATCTTTGTTCATCCTTCAGGTTTCTGCATGACCATCACTTCATCACAATAGCTCTCCCTGCCCTGTAACTCCTGCAAGTCAGAGCGCCTGACACAGGCTTTTACAGCACTCTCGGGTGACGCCATAGCACTCATTTCCATTAGAGTTATTTTGTTATTTGTGTAATACGTTGGTTAGTATCTGTATCTCCTGGTAGATTCAAGCTTCCCAGGAACAAACCCCTATCTCTCACATTCACTCGCCTATCCCTAGTTCCTACTATTAAAAGGTTCAACAAACATGAATAAATGAATTAATATAGCCTACAACAGAGACCCAAGTGGGCCCATGGTGCCAATAAAATAAAGTGTCAACAATGACCTTCTGTGAGAGCAAGTATCTTCTTTTAATCACTGACATTTTGCTTCTAAAATGGGACCAGAGGGACACAGGACTCAGAATAGAATAAACAAGCCTATAAACTGTGAATGTCATTTCATCATTAAGGACTGAGTCAACATCATTCCTGTTTTAAACTCCAAAAGAGACAGGATTAAACAATGTTCATACAAAAAAAGTAGCAACTTAAATTAATATAAATTTAGAATATTGAGTGCATGGACATCAATTTGTTGCTCTGAACATTGATAATCAAATATTTAACATCTTTAGTAATTCAAGGTAATCAAATTCTGAAAATAAAAATGTATTTTTTAGCAGAATTCCTGTAGTAACCATAGAATTATTTCTATGACAGTGAAACTCAAATTTTCTCATTGCCTCTAAGCCTAGCTTGACTTTTTGTCTATCCACAAGACACTTTAAACAACACATCCTCTATGGCAAAAACAGGAAAGCCTTTCCTATTCCCAAATATTTTCCATGTCCGTGGACAGATAGATTAAATCATGGCGGTATGAAGAGATTCTCAATACAGAGGTACATAAGGAGCTACTCTCTGGGACAGGCTGGCAGCCAGCACCAAAGGCTTCTCCTTCCTCTAGTAGGTGACGCATAGCCACAACATGCTTTCTTTTTCAGTAGGGGTGTGGCGTTAGCAAAGCTGCGCTGTGTAAAACTAAGTCTGGCAGCCTGTATTAGAATAGCCTGTAGAGTGTAGGAGAAATGGAGGAAGAGTTTCAAAGTCACTGCCACACTTAAGGAAGCTGTCACGGTGGCGGGAAGTGGGGCAACGGCACAGAGATAAAAGCTTCAGAAGCAAGGGGAGAGGTATAATCAGAGAGAAGACAACAGCAAACGCAGAAAAGAGACGTGTGAAAGCAGAAAGTACCCACTGTGTGGTGCTTGGACTGTAGCAATGACTGTTGGCACCGAGTTCACAGCTTCTAAGCTCTGAAACATCAGCAGCGTTCAGGGACCATGAAAGGGGAAGCAAAGATCTTCGGGGAAGTCAGGCAGAGGGGGTAAAAAATAACATTGCTGTGACCGAAAAGCCAATCAGTTGAAATAAGGAACCAACCAAGGAGGACAAGGAAGACGAAGGAGGAGAAGAGACGATGAATAGAATCAATGGCCTTTGTATGCCGACTTCAAAACCAGTTACAGATCTATAGTATTATTTTGGCTATGCTTGATGGTACAGGCCCAGAGTTCACTCAGGAGGTAGAAGTGAAGGGACCACCACTTTGAGGCGAGCTTGAGGTGCATAGCAAGACTCTGAGCCAGAGTAAATTTTAGACAGGCAACATTGGGGGTGGAAGCCCAGAGGACAGCAAGATGGACATCAGCACTGAGTAGACCACTACCACAGCCTGGGAAGAAGAGACATTCAGACTCTGCAAGCCGAGTCACCCAAGGAACGGATGTCAAAACGATGTCAGGTCAGCATACTTGGGAGTGGAGACAGCTGAGGAGACCCAGCTGCTGCTGGAGATGGTTGCTAAGGTATGTGGCAAAGAGAGGATCGTTTGAAGTATCTCTCCTTCCCATCTGCAAGGACCTTCCAGTAGCTAAACCCAACTGGAAGGCAGCTAGTGATGGAGCCAGAGAAACAGATCAGCTCTCACTGCCACTCAGGGTCAGCCAGAAGAGGCAAGGGAAAATGGACAGAAGCAAGCAGCTCAGTCGCCTAACTAAAAGGATTAGAATGTAAGTTTTTACCTCTTCGTTATAAGATTTAAAAAGATGAAATTATATTCGTCTATGAGCCGGAGTGCTTGTCTCACATGCAGGAAGCTCTAGGTTTGGCCAGGGTCCTGCATAAATCTGATCAACAGTGCTTGCAACCGCATCGCTCAGGGGTGGAGGCCGGTCCCCTTGACCACACAGTGAGTTCAGAAAACATAACAAGTGGTCTGGGGAGATAGTTCACTGGGTAAAGTGCTTGCCATCCAAGCAAGAGGAGCCGAGTTGGAATGCCCGGGTTCCACAAGAGGCTGGGCAAGGTTGTGCCCATCTGTAATCCCAGCATCTCTACGGTAAGACGGGAGGCAGAGAGACAAACCTCGAAAGCTCATGGGCCAGCTAGCATGGCTGACACAGCAACAATCTGTGACTCCCGTCTTACACATCTGCACTCAGATACATGAACATGCACAGCACACACACACACATATACACTTGTTAAAGTATAAAATCCAGCTAGTTAAGTGAAAATTCTTATTTAAAATTGAAATCTCAGCCTAAACTCAATGTGTGTGTGTGTGTGTGTGTGTGTGTGTGTGTGTGTGTGTAGTTTTACCAACTTGTGCATATACATATTGAGATGACAACGAGCTTGAATATCCTTCCTCTCTCTCCTCCCTTCCTTGTTCTTCTTCCTCCTCCTCCTCTTCCTCTCTCTGTCTCTTTCTTCTTCCTGCCTTTTTTTTTTTTTTTACAAATTCTCATTCCTGGCCTGAAACTCTGCTAGCCTGGCTTAGCCAGCAAAACTCCAGACTTCGCCCATCTCAATGCACCCTCGCCCCAGGCCTAGTGTCACAGTAAACACTGCCACATTTGAGTCCTTATGTGAGTGTCGGCAATCTAAACACGGGTCTCTGTACTTGTACAAGCAGCAAGCACTTGACCCGCTGAGAAATCTCCCAGCCCCTTGGGTTTTTTTGTTTTTATCTTATTTATTGTCCCCTTCAGCTTATAAAATGAGCAGGAAGCTTACTTAAACTTTACATAGAAATGAGAAATGGCCACTGATATTCTTTTTGACAACCTAGTCAACCACATACGTCTTTCAGAAATGAATACAGTGCTTTGGGTCTTTGCGGGATTTATTTTATTTTGTTTTCTTTCTCTTCTTTGCTTCTTTATTTTTCATTTGTTGAGAAGGGTCTTGTTAAGTTGCCCAGGCTACTGTTCTGCCTCAGCTTCCTGAGGAGTTAATAGTGTTTTTCAGACTCATAACAAGATAATATCAATTAACCTCAGAATTTCCATGACTTAACACATAAATATTTGTTTCTTTGTCATGTTCTATGCCTGACATGAGACAGAAGAAGGTTTCACAAGCACATGGGTATTCAGGGACTAGATCTGACACACATTCACACTAACAGATGAATTCCCCGCTCCTGAGGTAGGAATTGGCGCTGCTGGGGGTCCTAAAGCAGTTTCCAGATGCACATCTGTTCATTGTTCACACAGCCATAAACTGAAAAGGTGAAGAGATCTCTGAGGGGCATTAAGAGGTAGGAATGGGAATGCACATCAAAACAGCATACAAACTGGCTTCCTTCAACCACGCATTCTCACAGAGGACAACGTCTCACCAAATAGCTCCTCACGTCCCCAGCTCACATCTCTCCACTGGGCTCCTCATTCATTTATTCAGCTGCAACTTGCCATCTACTCATGGGTCTTAGAAGTACATCTCAAGCTGTTCAGATGCTAAATCTGGTATGATTTTATGCTTTTAAAGTTTGTGGGTTTTGAGGAATTTATACATGCATACAGCAAAATATGATCATATCCATCACTACTTATCTCCTCCAGCTCTCCTTATTTCCTTCCCAACATGACCCTCTCACAACTGCATGCCTTTTTTAAAAAATAACCCACTAAGCCTAGTTAGTGATACCCATATGTTCTTATGTATGGGACCATCCCTGGAGCAAGAGCAACCTATTAGTGGCTATATCTCCAATAAAGAATGATTCTTTCCCTCCATATCATCCGTCACCAATAGCTCTTCAGTTTCAGACGGGCTCTAGGGATCATGGGCTCCAGGACTTCCCATCTTGTGTGGGTCTCGAGCTGGTAACCACGGCTACTGTGAGCTCATTACTGCAGTAGTTATGTCCGGTCCAGAAACAGCAGTCTTCTCCATCCTTGGCTCCTACGTTCCTCCCACCTCCTCATCCAGTATGCTCCCTGAGCCTTGGCAGAGGTGGACCCTCAGCTTCTTATTCTACAATTATGCATCTCTCCATGGACTGCTGTTGAGCTAATAATAATAATAATAATAATAATAATAATAATAATAATAATAATAATAATAGTCTGACCAAGGTTGAAAGCAACATAGGTCTATGGATACAAAAGTAAATATTCAGAAGGCAATTGAACAACATGATTGTTTAGTAAAATAATAATAACACATGATGTTAGGGCATATGACCTCCTTAGATATCAGCTTTTGACCAAGATTACAGTACCAGGCACAAAACGCCCTCCTGTGGAATTACCCTCAAATCCAATCAGAATACAATTAGTTATTCTATAACAGCCATGGCACTATTTCATCCATGAGCACATCTTTATTGGCAGGTTGGTATTGCAGCATGCATTGTCCAGCATTACATACGCCCCCAATGTCTTTTCCTCCCCAAGCAGCCTGCATAGCACCTTCCAGCACTTTGAAAGGTGGGCAGCAAGAAGTAAGTCTCCTGGTCAGCTTGGTACTGGTTTCCCTATGTCCTGCAGCCAACGTGTGTAGTGTGTTCAGCAATGAGTGAGGGCTTACCTTGTGGTTAGTGTCTACACCTATCTTCTGAGAAAAGCTAACTGCCATGACACAGAGAAATAAAGGATTCCCCTGGTACTCAGAGTTATGGTCTCAGAATACCACGCCTCACTGAGGCTCTTTCTACTTCTAGATATAAACAAGATGAAACTGCAATATCTTATTGGGTTGGAAAGCAAGAAAATCACCCAGGACATTAGGTTGTGTCCAAAGACAGCAGAGCCAATTTGGAGTTCCCACTTACCTTAGACAGAACAATTTTCATTAAGAGGACAGTCACCACAATGAATGGGAACTCACTGAAAGCGCAACGACCTAAAAATTAATTGAACCCGAATCTGATCACTCCTCTGTATTGAATTACCACTTTACATAAAATACAAAAATAAAGCCCCATGTTAACTGGCACTATGAGAGGTCAATCAAATCCACAATGTAGAACTCTCTACAGTATAAATGACAGTGTCATTAAAAGGAGTTGATGGTGTACGACAGTTCACAGGCTGAAAGAAAATACGTAACAAGGAGGACGTGAGGGAGAATGTTTAAATCTCACTCAGAAGGGGAAACAGAACAGACAGCAGAAGTGGTTGAAGAGAGGGAAGAAGGTAGGCGAGCCAGCACCGAGAGAAAGGAGGGTGGAGATCAGACCTGGGGAGGGCAGGGTCCGGAGGGCAGAGGGCCTACAAAGAGAAGAGAAACAGTGGGTGTGGGCATCTCTGTGACAAGCTGGAGACCTAAGACAAGATACGCTTCTGAGAACACATGGGGGTGACTCTAACTGAGACTCCTAGCCCACTAAAAAGAACACCCTCTCCCTAGAAAGGACTCCAAGCAGAGGGAGGGGAACACCGACTCACCCACAGAAACGTCACCCTAAAATGTACCCTGCCTGCAACATGAGCAGGGATACAGATAGACCCAGGGACTGTCCAACCAATGCCTGGCCCACCCTGACACTATTAAAGACACTCTGCTATAGACTTGCGGACAGGAGCCTAGCATAGCTGTCCTCTGAGAGGCTCCACCCAGCAGCAGTTCGAAACAGATGCTGAGACTCACAGCCAAACGTTGTGTAAAGCGTATGGATTCTTATGGAAAAGTGAGGGGCTGGAGGGGGCACAGAAGGACCTGAATGAGATAGGGGCTCCACAAGAAAACCAATAGAGCCCCCTAACCAGGGCCCAGAGGAACTTGCGGAGACTAAAGCACCAACCAAGAACCATGCATCGACTGGACCTAGGCCCCCTACACACATGTACCCGATAGGCAGCTCAGACTTCACGCAGGTCCCCTAGCAAGGGGAGCAGGGGCTGTCTCTGACATGGACTCTGTTGCCTGTTTTTTGTTTTGTTTTGTTTTGGGTTTTTTTGTTTTGTTTTTGTTTGTTTGTTTGTTTTTTATCACTTTGCCGTGAGGCCACAGGGGAAGAGAATGTGCCCAGTCCTGAAGTGACTTGATGTGTGGGATGGGTTGGTGGGTGGTTGGGGGGGGGCTCCCCTTTTCTGGGGAGTAGGGGAAGGGGATGGGGGGGGGAATAAGAAGGAAGAAAAATAGATTTTTAAAGTGAAACACACAAAAAAAGAAACCGATGATAATGAAAACAGACAATACGGTGTCAATCAAATGCCAATTGTGGGGCTCCCTTTCTCGGGTACTGATTAAAACAAGACAGCTATAGGAAGAAAATGCTGGCACAGTTTAGGCAAAGAGCATGAATGATGAGCTGAGTTTCCAGTTGAGGTATTTGTTAATATTGTTCACAATAGAAACGGTAACTTTTTTAAATACAAAGGATGATAAGAATGTTGTTGTTGTTGTTGTTTTCAAAAACAGGGCTTCCCTGTTTAGCCCTGGCTGTCCTGGAACTCGCTCTGTTCCAAGATGGCCTTAAACTCAGAGATCTGCCTGCCTCTGCCTCCCAAGAGCTGGTATTAAAAGCGTGTGCCACTGCTGACTGATTTTGGTTTTTCCAGAGGAACTTTTAAAGGGTTGGATTCTCTATTGTCATCTACAGCCCTGGCCTCAGGGATTTTGAGTCTAGCTTTCAGAAGCTGCCTCCGAGTATCCTAATAGTCATACAGGTTTGAAAACCTCACTGTCTGATGTCAGTGCAGGTGAGCCCACCTTTAAACAGAGTCTTTACTTTATAGTTACCTGTGCAGTCTGGCCCAGCGCACTAGGTCTATCCCTTCCTCTTACCCAGGTGTCTCTGTATCCTAAATGCTCCTTTCAATCTGGCCAAATAGCAGCAAAAGAACTACCACCATTTTAGGTAACTCTCATGAAGCACTTTAAATGGATATACCACCACTATCTGCATCAGCATCCACCTTTAACAGACAAGAAAGCTGAGAATCCATCGGTGATACTCAGCTTGTGATGAAGGATTAAAACAGGCCAGAATGGGTCAAATTCTGATGACCACGTCTTTTCTGTGATGCTTTTGTAAAAAGCAGGGAGTTTTTCCTGCTATGCACACTGCTTCTTCCACATTGATATTCATAATTTCTTCTTTCCCAATCAGATGTGGATACCAACTCCCGCTGCAGAAGAGCCAGCAAAACAAGTAACTAATATCTGTGTACACAGGAGGAAAATTGGCAGGAGAAAAATCAACACATGAATTAAGGCCATGAATAATGGCATTATCAATACAAATCCTATAACTTCAAAAGAATGCTTTCTTCTCTGGTAAACTGAAATCATTTCTTCTTAGAAATAAATAACGAGTGTGAATGCCTATAAGTGTGTCAGAATTTCATGCGTCATGTGTTTCATTGCAGGAACCCAGTTAAGTCAACATTTTTCACATCCTGACATTTTTAATAAATCTATAGAATTGAAGGTATAAGCAAAAGAAGCCATTATCCCCTCAGTGGAGGTATAAACAAGACTTAACGCTTCTATTTACCACTCCCTGCTGCAGCTATTAGCTAATAGCCTGAATTTCTGAAAAGATATTTGTTTCCTTAGAAACACTTTCCCCACATCAAAGCAAGGATTCTGTATCTTAGAGAAAGCAATATGTTGGATATCAAAACAAACTCTTTGGTCTTTAATGTAATTTTAAGCATTGCTTCTTAAACTCCAAAATATATATATATATAAATACTCATGCAAATTAAGTACTCAGAATAATCAAAAACCAAGATCCCAAACACTTGTGCTAAAGCACTAAAAATTTCACTTCTCATCCTCATCAATACAAAGCATAGAGTAGCTTGCCAGAAAACTAACCTTTGCAGTAAGTCTAAATGGCACACAGTGAAGGATTTTATTCCCAGGGCATAGGAAGTCAAACCTCTACGAGCCCATCTGGAAGCCTGCCCTTGGCAGACACATTGTAAATGTAGTCATTTCCCCTCTGCCAGAGTCTTGGGGGTTGGTGTCTATATGAGTTTTCTCTGCCATAGCCCACTAACACATCGACCAAACAATAATTTTCTGAATTTGAACCACTGCTATAGCCAATGAAGATAATTTAGAAGTTCCCGAACTCCCAACCATTTCTCCGTAAGAGGTTCTGTGGCGCCACTGAAGAGAGCAGTTGTTTGGAAGCAGAATTACAAGAGTTCTTTAATTGTTTCAGTATGCTGTCAGCCAGCTCCCCTCGGCAAAGGAGCTGCTGCGTGAAGAAGCAAGTTGTCATAACAGAATATTCACAAATCCACTGGTCTTTGAAAATTAGTCCCTTCCCAACTAGTCAGTTTTGTTCTAGTCAAAAGTCTCTGTAATCAACCTCTTTGTTGATTGCCAACAGCGCGAAGCAAATCAGCTGCAAACTGAAATGGGAAACATTGAAGGAGGAAAAAAAAAGGTTCACAACTGTATGAGGTTGGTGGAATCAGTGTAGGATCTTTCCAGAATCATACGCAGAGCCATGGGCGTATCAGCATAAGGACAGTTAGACAAAAAAAAAAAAAACTATATAAAAGGTTTTATAATTTAACTTTTGATTTTTAAGATAAAGCTTCAATCAATTGTTTGTTTTTACCTTGCACATTCTGTTCCCATTTTAAGCAGCCACATACGCAAGGACCATAAAGCAGAGCTGGAGAATGGCAGCTGTTCTCTCTCAGACCTTGGCTTGTTGTAAGGGCATTAGTTTAGGTAGCTCACCACCAATTCACTTGAAATAATAACATCACTTGCATATTTTAGGCAAGTGATTTACTGTCATTCTCATTTCTGTCTTTCTCCAATCCAGGCTTGGAAGACAAGATTGATTGACCCCCGTCCACCCCTAGTTTGCAGTGGGAGGAGATTTGTTGCAGGCCCCAGTCTTTCTGGCCACATTCCTGTTATAATTTAACATTTCCTCCCTTGATCCTTTGTTTCCTGGCAGCTGTTATTTATGTTTAATTATGTTTTTTTCTTCCCTGGCCCTATGCGGTTCTGAACTCCTAAATGCAAAAGAGTAAGCTGAACAGTGTGAATTTAATCTTTAACTCTAATAATCACATTTTTCAATGTAAAGAACAGTACATTACAACGTGTCATTTATTTTGAATTTCCAGAGTCTTGAAAAGAAAAATCTAGACAACCAAGAAGCCATTATGCACCACCGAGCAGTTTTCATTATCTATGGCAGGGGGCAAGCTGCTTCCCGGGCTTACAACAAAGCCGGGGCCTGGACTTCCGATCTGCGTCTTCACACAGTGAGAGAAGCGACAGGTGGTACCGTTATTTCTCTGAAGACAAAGCTGGGATAGCCATATTTAATTCCAAAGTGGTACTCGAGGCTGGGATTCAAGAACTAAAGGGAAGTGCCTTATCTGCCTCTGGCCACTACTCACCCCATTAGCTCTGCTCTGCTATTTATTTATGTAGATGTTTCTAGCACATTCTGTGCTATTCACCTGTTTTATCTCCTTAAAAACTTGCCTGTTCGTTCTTCCTTCCATTAATTCCTCAAGTGTCTGCTGAGCACCTGTCTGTGTGGTGGCTGCCTGCTGGCAGGCGCTGGGTGAGGCAGACATGATTCAAGAGCTCGGGGGCTGGTGGGGGGCACAGATGACAAATCAACAATGGTAAGAGCGTGACGCTGGCAGTGAGGAGTGTACATGGCGGAGGCCCCAACAGAGTCTCACTCCGCTGGGCATCAAGGAAGGACATTCTGAAGAGGCGGCATTGCAGCCAAGAGAGACAGGAAGGAATTTTTGCAAGCAGAAGAAGATTCTGACTGCAGGAAACAGTTGTGTCCTCTAGAAAACTATGGTGACCAGAGCAGATGGGTTCATCACATAGTCACTGGGGGAAATAGGACACGCAGCACATCATATCTGCAGATCTACATGCCTTAGGGAAAGTCCTTGTTGGAGCAGTTGCAATTTGAAAGTGAATCACTTTCACACATTTTTGTCAACTCTTCAAGGAGTATGGAGTGTGGTGGGGTAAAAGGACAAGAGCAAGGGGAACTGGCCACTTGTTTTAATGTTTCTTGTTTTCTTTATCGTCCCTAATGTACAACAGAGTTGTCAAAAAGTTAGGATTATCTTCTAATGCTGTAGAGAACGACATTTTCAGTCTGTACCAGGAAAGACACAGGGCTGGCTGAAAGTTCCAGCCAGCTAATGCAGGCAAACTCCCAAGACAATGAACTCAGCTGAGGTGGAGACACTTATGAGGTACACAGACTTCAGCATCTGGCAAATTCTATCTTCACCTCGCATTCTTGGCATGACTTGGCTGTTACCTCTCTCTCTCCCTCACAAGGTTTCCCCTCGGCTTCTCAAGCCACAGGGTAAGGTAAAGGTTGACTGTTCAACAGAGTAATCCAAGTAACCAATAAACACAGGGGTCAGTATGTAAAGGTGCTGGTTAATTTATAGTTTTGTTACCATAAAGCAAATTCCATTCATCTGAGCACATCAAGGACTTGTTGCTAAGTATATCTATACCAGGTTAGAAAGTTTCCTTCTTCAAGGAAAAAAAAGGTCACCAAAAAGAGGGTGGTAAAATATCCACAATGCTACGATAGCTTTAAGTTGCCCGGCACTTCAAAGATCAACTTAAAACACAGTCATACTAATGCTAGAGATCTCGCCTCCTTACATATCGCCTCAGCTTGATAAACCGTGTTCATAAACTCCACTGTCCCTGCCTGATTGCCCCCTGAAATCTGTTGAGTCAGTGAAGAAACTCTGATAACCAAGTGGGATTATTTCAAGCATGAGCTAAAGCATTTTGCCAACAAAGGCAAACGATGACCAGGATGCAATGTGAACTGCAGGAAAATCAAAACTCTTAAAAAATGTAGAATTGCGCTAAAATCCAATATTACCCGTCTTGCTATGGTAACAACTTAAAACATTTTTAAAGATCAGAGAAATGGGGATTCCAAGATGGTGTCAACCAGTATGCACCATAGCTGATCTACTCCGAGGAGACCAGGGACGTGAATGGAGCCACAGACTGCTAGATTTTGAGAACTGTAGGTGAGTGGGGCCCCAAACTCCGCACACCACCAGTGGGTCTAACCCCGGGACAAGCAACAGCCCGGAGGTACGAAACGCACTTTCCAAACTCTGAAACGGAATCCACAACCAACCTGCAACCGGCACATAAAACCCAAACTCGCCATTTGGGGAGTGGATTTTCTGGAGCCCCCAACCTGAGGAGTCTCAGCGAATAGGGTGAAACTACCTACCATTGAACCTCTCCATCTACACCACGCCAAACTGCGGAGGTCACCTGCCTAGCCCGAGCGGAAACACAGGTGGCGGGACTCACCAAAAACAGCTAGAACTGGTGTGTAGCTCGCGGTCTGCGTCCTGGGCCCAATCTGAAGTCAGACTCAAAGGATCGACCCTGCAAACAGGGGCAGTTAGAAACCAGCGTGGACTGCTCCCACAGCCCAGTGGGACCGCCCACATTATCGGGAGATGTGGGTCTTGCTTGCTGTGTCTAACTGCTGACCTAAAGTGATCTGAGAGCATTCTGGCTTTCACGGGCAGAAAGAGAAGATACAGGGGATTTCCGCCATCGGTCTGAATTGCCATTGTTGCCAGCCGCCCACCCAGGCTGCCAGCACTGACCTGGCACTCCCCAAACAACAGAATCTAACTGGGTCCATTCTTGGGGGTGCGACAGGACCTCCCATGATATAGGGAGCCTTGGGTTGTGCTTACAGGGTCTAACTGCTGATCTAAAGCAATCTAGGAGCATTCTGGCTTACAGGGGCATGGAAATTGCTGCCTCCTTGGATACTGCCAGTGGCCTGAAACCATATTGTCTCAGGCCCACCAGGCACTGATCTTATAATCTCCAACAGGCAGGTCCTAGCTGGGTCAGCTCCTGCAGACCCAGCAAGAATTCCCAAATTCATGGGAGAGGCTGGACGCTCCTACAGAGTATAGAGGCAGAGCTAAAAGACAGCTGCAGCACAGAAGATCTGATCCACCTGGGGTCTTTGCTACAAAGCAACAGGAAGGACAGGCAGCTGGGATCAACCTACACAACCAGAGAGCTTGTGTGCTGACCTTACTCTAGATCCCAAAACTGCTGATCTGAATTACAGCAGTAAGGTGAAAAGGCCCAAACAGAAATCTACTTTTCATGACTCAGCCTGGAGCCTAAGGTGTTGAAAAAAATCTCCAGAAGTAGAATCTGAATCACCTACCTGGTCCAGGGAAATACTCCCTGATCCCCACAGGCAAGGGCACACTACCTATAATCAGGCATCAACTATCCACTCTCAAACAGGGAAGGTCACTACAAACCACCTCCCAACAGCAGAGTCACCAAAATGACAAGAGGACTGCGAAAGAACGCTAACAAAAACCAAAACAGGTTGGAATCTCCAGATCCCAGCAATCCCAATGAAAACAACCTGGAGAACCCAACAACAATTGATATACAAGAAAATGACCTCAAGTCCTTAGTAAGTAAGATGATAATGGAAGAAACAAATAAAATCTGCAAACAAATGCAGGAGGAGGCAAACAAGAGGGCTGAGGATTTAAAAGAGTCATATAAAGAGGCATTTGAAGAATTCCAGAAAAATACAAAAAACCAGATGAAGGAAATCATTAAAACAGTTCAAGACCTGAAGATAAAAATGGAAGCTATCATAAAGGAACACACGGAAGAAAAACGTGATAGAGAAGCATCAGAAAAGAAAGCAAGTATATCAGAGGTGGCCTTATCTAACAGATTGCAAGAAATGGAAGAACGAATATCGGGATTTGAAGATACAATCACAGAACTGGAAACATCCATCAAGGGAAATTCTAAATCTGTAAAGTGCCTGACACAGAGCATTCAAGAAATCAAGGACACCATGAAAAGATGAAACTTAAGAATAATAGGGATAGAGGAAAGAGAAGGCAACCGACTCCACAGCCCAGAAAATATCTTTAATGGAATCATAGAAGAAAATTTCCCCAATTTGAAGAAGGAGATGCATATGAGCATACGAGAGGCATACAGAACACCAAATAGAATAGACCTGAAAAGAAAATCTTCCCGCCACATAATAACAATACAAAATATACAGAAAAAAGAAAAAAATATTAAAAGCAGCAAGAGAAAAAGGCCGAGTAACATATGAAGGCAAACCTATCAGAATTACTCCTGACTTCTCAGCAGAGACCATGAAAGCCAGAAGGGCCAGGCAAGATTACTATACCCAGCGAAATTATCAATAACCATTGATGGAGAAAACAAGATATTCCATGACAAAAACAAATTCAAACAGTACCTAGCCACAAATCCGGCTTTACAGAAGTTACTAGAAGGAAAACTCCACCCCAAAGGGTCAAACTACAATCAAAACTACATAGGAAATAGGTAACTATACCATCGCAAAATCACAACCTCACAAAATCTCGACTGTTACAAATATCAAAAATGAAGGGACTTAGCAATCACTGGTCATTAATATCTCTCAATGTCAATGCTCTCAATTCTCCAATAAAAAGACACAGACTAACTGAGTGGATGCATAAACATGACCCAACATTCTTCTGCATTCAAGAAATACACCTCAACCACAAGGACAGACATTGCCTCAGAGTAAAAGGCTGGGGAAAAATATTCCAAGCAAATGGTCACAAGAAACAAGCTGGAGTAGCTATTCTAATATCTAATAAAATAGACTTTCAACCAAAATTAATCAAAAGGGATGAGGATGGACACTTCGTACTCATCAAAGGTAAAGTCAATCAAGAAAACATCACAATTTTGAACATGTATGCTCCTAATACAAGGGCTCCCACATTTGTAAAAGAGTTATTAAAAAACTTGAACTACTCATCAATACCCACACATTAATAGAGGGAGACTTCAACACCCCACTTTCACTCAAGGATAGGTCTTTGAATCAAACACTAAGCTGGGAAATAACTTCATTAACCAATGTCATGAATCATATGGATCTAACAGATATCTACAGAACTTTGCACCCAAACGCAAAGGATTATACCTTTTTCTCAGCACCCCATGGAACGTTCTCTAAAATTGATCACATAGTTGGTCATGAAGCAAACCTCAACAGATACAAGAAGGTTGAAATAATACCTTGTATCTTATCAGATCACCATGGTCTAAGGCTGGACTTCAACAACAACAGAAATAACAAAAAGCATACTAACATGTGGAAACTAAACAACTTTCTACTTAATGATACATAGGTCATGGAAGAAATAAGGGAAGAAATAAAAGACTTCCTGAAATTCAATGAAAATGATGGAACAACATACCCATTGAAAGCAGTGCTAAGAGGAAAATTCATAGCACTAAGTGCCTTTAAAAAGAAAATGGAAACATCTCACATAAACAACTTAACAACACATCTGGAAGCTTTCGAAAAAAAAGAAGCAGAAACACCCAAGAGGAGTAGACACCTAGAAATAATCAAACTCAGGGCTGAAATCAATAAATTAGAAAAAAAGAGAACAATCAAAAGAATCAACAAAACCAAGAGCTGGTTCTTTGAGAAAATTAACAAGATAGACAAACCGTTAGCCAATCTAACTAAAAGACAGAGAAACACTATCCAAATAAACAAAATCAGAAATGAAAAGGGAGACATAACAACAGACACCGAAGAAATACAAAGAATCATAAGAACCTACTTTAAAGGCATTATGCCACAAAATTTGAAAATCTAAGGGAAATGGAAAATTTCCTCAACCGATTCTATTTGCCAAAATTGAATCAAGACCAGATAAACAAATTAAATAGCCCTATTTTGCCTATAGAAATAGAAGCAACCATTGATAGTCTCCCCACAAAAAAAAAAAAAAAAAAGCCCAGGGCCAGATGGTTTCAGCGCAGAATTCTACCAGTCCTTCAAAGAGGACTAATACTGATACTACTCAAACTATTCCGAAAGATAGAAATGGATGGAATATTACCAAATTCATTCTATGAGGCCACAATCACATTGATACCTAAACCCCACAAAGACCCAACAAAAAAAGAGAATTTCAGACCAATTTCTCTTATGAACATTGATGTAAAAATACGCAACAAAATACTCGCAAACCGAATACAACAGCATATCAAAGACATCATTCACCATGACCAGGTAGGCTTCATTCCAGGCATGCAGGGATGGTTTAACATATGGAAATCCATCAATGTAATTAATCCACCATATAAACAAACTGAAAGAGAAAAAACCACATGATTATCTCTTTAAATGCAGAATAAGCATTTGACAAAATCCAACACCCATTTATGTTTAAAGTTCTGGAGAGAGCGGGAATACAAGGCACTTATCTAAACATGATAAAGGCTATATACAGCAAACCAACAGCCAACATTAAATTAAATGGAGAGATACTCAAGGAAATCCCTCTAAAATCGGGGACCAGACGAGGCTGCCCACTTTCCCCATAGCTCTTCAATATAGTTCTTGAAGTTCTAGCCTGAGCAATAAGACATCAAAAGGAGATCAAGGGGATCCAAATGGGAAAGGAAGAAGGCAAATTATCCCTATTTGCAGATGATATGATAGTGTATATAAGTGATTCCCAAAATTCCACCAGAGAACTCCTACAGCTGATAAACACCTTCAGCAAATTGGCAGGATACAAAATAAACTCAAAAAGTCAGTAGCTTTCCTATATACAAATGACAAACAGGCAGAGGAAGAAATTAGGAAAATTACTCCCTTCACGATAGCCACAAGCAATATAAAATATCTAGGAATAACCCTAACCAAGCAAGTGAAGGACGTATTTGAAAAAAACTTCAAATCTCTGAAGAAAGAGATTGAAAATGACATCAGAAGATGGTGGGATCTACCTTGTTCATGGATTGGGAGAATTAACATAGTAAAAATGGCTGTCTTACCAAAAGCAATTTACAGATTCAATGCAATCCCTATCAACATACCTACAAAATATTTTGAATATATTGAATGAACAATTCTCAACTTCATATGGAGAAACAAAAAGCCCAGAATAGCAAAAACAATCCTATACAATAAGAGATCCTCAGGAGGAATCTCCATACCTGATCTCAAGCTGTACTATAGAGCAACAGTAATTAAAACAGCATGGTACTGGCACAGCAATAGGCTAGTGGATCAGTGGAATTGAACTGAAGGCCCAGAGATGGATCCATACACATTTGGTCACTTGATTTTTGACAAAGAAGCCAAATCCATTCAATGGAAAAATGACAGCCTCTTCAACAAATGGTGCTGGTCTAACTGGATGTCTACGTGTAGAAAAATGCAATTAGACCCCTATTTGTCACCATGTACAAAACTCAAGTCCAAGTGGGGTAAAGACCTCAACCTAAAACCAGAGACATTAATCCAGTTAGAGGAAAGAGTGGGGAAGAGTCTGGAACACATAGGCACAGGAGATAACTTCCTGAACAGAACACCAACAGCCCAGGCCTTAACATCAACAATTAATAAATGGGACCTTATGAGGCTGAGAAGCTTCTGTAAGGCAGGTGACACTGCCAAGAGAATAAAGCGACAGCCTACAGACTGGGAAAAGATCTTCACCAACCCTTCATCTGACAAAGGTCTAATATCCAAAATATATAAAGAACTCAAGAAACTAAACACCACCAAACCAAATAACCCAATAGAGAAATGGGGCTCAGAACTAAACAGAGAATTCTCAACAGAGGAGTATCAAATGGCTGAGAAACACTTAAAGAAATGCTCGACCTCCTTAGTCATCAGAGAAATGCAAATCAAAACAATACTGAGATTCCATCTTACACCCATCAGAATGGCTAAGATCAATAACTCAACTGACACCACATGCTGGTGAGGATGTGGAGAAAGAGGAACACTCCTTCATTGCTGGTGGGAATGCAAACTAGTACAACCACTTTGGAAATCTATCTGGTACTTTCTCAGAAAAATGGGAATAGGGCTTCCTCAAGACCCAGCTATCCCACTCCTTGGAATATACCCAGAAGATGCACTACCACACAACAGGGACATATGCTCAACCATGTTCATAGCTGCCTTATTCATAATAGCCAGAACATGGAAACAGCCTACGTGTCCCTCAGTAGAAGAATGGATAAAGAAACTGTGGTACATTTACACTATGGAATACTACTCAGCTATTAAAACCAAGGAATTCCCGAAATTTGTGGACAAATGGATTGAGCTAGAAATTATCATAATGAGTGAGTTCACCCAGAAGCAAAAAGAATTAAATGGTATATACTCACTTATATCAAGACACTAGTCCAAGGGTTATGTCCCCATGAATAACTTTACCTACCAGGAAGTGGGTCAGAGGGGAAGACATCCTATTGAGACTTTAGGTGTGAGAAGCCTGGGAGAATGAGGAAATAGAAGGATCCAGAGGGTCCTGGAAAACTACAGGCGGGTCTGGGCCCTGGGGTCCTCCTCAAACTATGGCACCAGCCAAGGAAAATATAGGCAGTAAACTTCGAACCCCTACCCAGACTAGCCGATGGACAGGACATTCTCCACCATTAAGTGGAGAAGGAGATCTGACTTTCACACAAACTCTGGTGCCCCATATTTGACAATGTCCCTTGGATGGGGACGCCTGGTGGCACTCAGAGGAAGGATAACAGGTCACCAAAAAGAGACTCGATACCTATGAGCATATACAGGGGGAGAAGGTCCCCCTCAGTCACAGACATAGGGGAGGGGAATAGGGGGGGAAGCAGGAGGGAGGGAGGAATGGGAGGATACAAGGGATGGGCTAACAACTAAGATGTGATATGAATAAATTAATAATAAAAAAGGGGAAAAAAGATCAGAGAAATGTTCATGACACTTACTTTATAGAATATTTTTACATATGAGAAGAACACCGAACCTTTAACTATAAAACGTAGGAAAGACAACAATTGTGAACATATGAAACACTTCGGCTAAGTGGAGTGTCTGTCAAGACTTTGCTTAGCTTCCTTTGAGCTGCAAAAGAGATCTGTCACAGAGACTTCACAGGCTAATGGCTTCACAAACATAACTCCCACCCCATTTTTCTAAATACACAAAAATTCATAGCCAACAAAGAGGATTAACATGATAAAACTTTGGCATGGTGATTTTTATATGTAATGTATCACTAGTACTTTTATACTATATTCTTAAATATAGGTGGCAAGGACCTGACTAATTGGAATAAGAGGTTCTTTGGTTGAGTCTTGACTTGTGTATTTATCATCCTCTTGTTTGTTTTTAGATAGTGTCTAGCTATGTGGCTCTGGCTGGCCTGAAATTCACTATGTAAAACAGACCAGCCTCAAATTCAAAAAGATCCATCTGCCTCTACCTCCCAAATGTTGAGATGAAGGCATGCACCACCTTTGCCATTCTTTATCATCTATCTTAAAAAGAAATTTGGCTCAGTAAACCAGCAAGATGGAAACATATTCAACACATTCAGAAGATAATTAAGTAACATTTTACCCACCCAAAGTGGGGGAAACAGCAACTTTAAAAAGAGAAGCATGCCCATTTCCTAAATGCACACATTATATAAATCTAGTTACAATTAATGTTACAGCTAATCATTTAAACACATGCACAGAAATTTAAGACATTCAGAGAATACTGTTCATTGGAGTTACAGATGTTTGAAAGTAATGATGCTAAAATCGTAACTATTTATTATAAAGACTTTTCACTAATTCTGAGTGATCTGTCTGCACCACTCTCCCACCACCCAAGATAAGAAAGAAAAGAAAAGGAAAAGAAGAAATACTGTAATTCTTTTTTTCTTTCTTTCTTTCTTTCTTTCTTTCTTTCTTTCTTTTTTTCTTTCTTTCTTTTTTTTTTTTTTTTTTTTTTTTTTTTTATGTTTTTGAGACAGGGTTTCTCTGTGTAACAGTCCTGGCTGTCCTGGACTTGCTTTTGTAGACCAGGCTGGCCTCGAACTCACAGTGATCGCCTGCCTCTGCCTCCCGAGTGCTGTATGATAGGACGGGTGGGTCATTTCCTCCTTTGGTTCAACCCAAAGAGGTGTCCTTCTCTGGAAAACAGGATGGGAAGTGGCTGAGACATAGATCTTCCCTGTCATTATTTCAACAGACAGTACTTTATAAAGATGTGGGATTTTTTTTTTCTCTCTCTCTCAAACCAACTACAACTTGCGCAGTGGTGAATACACTGTAGATACTCTTTGAATGTTCTTCAAACTCTATTGAGAGACGAAGATTATACCCTAGTTTTAGATTCTTCAATTTCAGATCACAAAGATAAAATTAGACAAGACCACTTAATTCTGAACTAATTCTATAACAGTCGTATTACGAGGGAATTCTACTAATAAATGGCTAAGTAAGGATACCTAATTTTAAAATGGCTCAAAGAACAAGACACCCCACAAACGCCATATAATTTTCCTAAGGAGCTTTCCAATATGTGCAACTTGCTAGAAGGTTATCAAATTTAATAAGAACAGCATTCATCAAAATTTGAATTTAATGAATGCCATGCAAAACAAGCAAACTCAATACACTGCAAACAGCCCAACCTTTAATTCGATCCATAGATATGATTTGCCTCAAAAAGCCAGAAGCATCGCTTCTCGTAGCTCATCTTACGGCAGAGTGGATTATGTTATGTCCATTCTACCTCCAGGAAGGAAGCTGGCACCCATAATAGTACCGTTCAACTGTGTGTTGTAAAGCAGAAGCCAGCAGAACTCTCGTAGCATAAAATGTGGCTATTTTAGACATAGGTTATGGTGACCCTGCAACACTTTCTTTCCACTGATTCAAATCTTCCCAATACGCCCTACCTGAGATCAGCTACACAGATTTAGAAAAATGTGTCAAATTCTCATGTGTGTTTTAAGACTCAGCTCGCTGTTTCCCAAAGAGCACATTTAGTGCTCATTTAACAGGGCTTGGTACCTAAGAAGTATCAGGGGTTCACAAGCCTTCCTCCCGGAGTAATGTGCCTAAGTGCAGCTCAGATCAGTACTCCAGTGAAATCTAGCTGATTCTCCAAAATACCCTATTCTTGAGAAAGATCTCCATCGTGCATAAGCAGTTTCTAAAAGTATTCCCACACATTCTTGGAAAATGAATAATTGCAGATTATCTTGATGGTGTTTTAAAAAAGGTAAAGAGTAAACACACAAGGTTGTGATGTGAAGGCTTTGAGTGTGTGTGCACTTCCAAGTTCTAATCTCGGTTCCAGGGCTGGGGAAGTGGCTGGTGGGTCAAGCACTTCCCACACCACTGTGAGAACCTGACTTAGGGTCCCAGGAAACCATGTTTAAAAACGAAGGCAGTAACACAGATCTGTGATTCCTACATTAAGATGAGAAGTAGAAACAGGAAATCCCTGGAAGCTTGGGGACCAGCTGGACCAAAGAGGCCCCACCACAACATGGAGGATAAGGACCAACACCCTCAGCTGTCCACTGACCTGCACACGCAGGACCTCGGTACAGTTGCCTCCTCACACACAGGAATATGCACACATGCACACACACACAGGAACACACGTGTACACACACACACACACACACACACACAGGGTAAAATAAAAACAAAGAGTAAACTCACACATTTAAAAATAGCTATTTGAAGAAGGAAAACCTAAACTTTGTTCCCTCCCCCATAAAATGTTGATGAAAGTAGTTGTAATGCTACTGTATTATAGAGAAATCACATCTATGTTGTAGGCCTCTTATTCATGCTTGAGTCCTAGCCTCAAGGTATCTCATCATGTACGTGTAAAATATTCCAAAATGCTCAAATATATGAAACCCTCTGACTCTTAGTACTCAACCTACAGACCCTCTAGGGCACCCTCCATAGAGCATGCCCCAGTCAGAGACAGTCAAGGTGACACCACCTTGAACTATAATTTTCATCGTATCTTCAGTGTAGATCTGTACATGTGTGCATGCATGCACGTGCACACACACACACACACACACACACACACACACACGCATATCTCTAGCACAGTGTCACAGGTCACACCCCCTGGAAATGCAACTATGAAAGCTCCCTCCAGTTCCCACACTGTGTAGACCTGCCCTCCCATGTGCTTCCTCTTTCCTATGCTAGGTGCCAGTGTCAACAGCAGCTGATCTATCACACTGGATTCTGTAACCGGGGGGCGGGGGGGGGGAGTGTCTCATACCACATGGGGCACAGAACACAGCACCAATATCCACTTACAAATGGTGGTACCAGTTAGCTCCTCCCATAGACAGATGTATGGTTCACACAAAATAAATGAAGAGCCTTCAGTTCTGAGCTATTAAGTTGTCTCCTACCACCTTAAATAGAGGTGGGCAGAGACTTGCTTAGCTATGGAAGTCGGCTGTTGTTTTTCTACTTAAAGTTTAAAGTTTATAACTCCCACGTTGTTTTATCATGATTGAGTTTGTCTAGACCTCTTTGCAAATTTTAACTGGGTTTTAGATTTTTTTTTTTTTATGAGAGAACTGTAGGGTGCTGAATATCAGGTGAGTTGCTTTTTTTGATGCAAAATGCAAACACTTTCTAGATTTAAAAAAAAATGAAAAAAAAAACCTGTTTTGCCTTTGAGCAATCTTCTCCATTTATAAATCTTGTTTAAAAGGAAAGGTATGAAAGCATTTTTGCCAAATTAAAAATCCGTGGGGATGTTTCACAGTATGATTTGTGCTTCATATTCAAACTTATTTCCTTTTTTAAACAGAGATTCTAATTTTCAGTATTACCTTCTTAACAGCAACCAGGTTTCTTCAACCTGCTCCAAAATAAAGCAAAAGCAGAGCACAGGGTGAAGATCTTTAACCCAGAACTCCTAGTTCCCAAATGCTACAAAACAAGATTTTTTTTGAGCATGAACATAAATGTCACTTAAAAAAAGTTCCACATTGACTTCATACAATAAAGTCCCAGAAAAACACAGGTATATGGCAAATATGTAATTTAGCCTACAGGGTCAGCAGGTGCTAGCCTACAGTCAGCCTATGGGCTACAGGGTCAGGTGTTAGCCTACAGTCAGCCTGCAGGCTACAGGGTCAGGTGCTAGCCTACAGTCAGCCTGCAGGCTACAGGGTCAGGTGCTAGCCTACAGTTAGCCTACAGTCAGCCTGCAGGCTACAGGGTCAGGTGCTAGCCTACAGTCAGTCTGCAGGCTACAGGGTCAGGTGCTAGCCTACAGTTAGCCTACAGGCTACAGGGTCAGGTGCTAGCCTACAGTCAGCCTACAGGCTACAGAGTCAGGTGTTAGCCTACAGTCAGCCTACAGGCTACAGAGTCAGGTGTTAGCCTACAGTCAGCCTACAGGCTACAGGGTCAGGTGCTAGCCTACAGTCAGCCTACAGGCTACAGAATCAGGTGTTAGCCTACAGTCAGCCTACAGGCTACAGGGTCAGGTGCTAGCCTACAGTCAGCCTACAGGCTTCAGGGTCAGGTGCTAGCCTACAGTCAGCCTACAGGCTACAGGGTCAGGTGCTAGTCTACAGTCAGCCTACAGGCTACAGGGTCAGGTGTTAGCCTACAGTCAGCCTACAGGCTACAGAGTCAGGTGTTAGCCTACAGTCAGCCTACAGGCTACAGAGTCAGGTGTTAGCCTACAGTCAGCCTACAGGCTACAGGGTCAGGTGCTAGCCTACAGTCAGCCTACAGGCTTCAGGGTCAGGTGCTAGCCTACAGTCAGCCTACAGGCTACAGGGTCAGGTGCTAGCCTACAGTCAGCCTACAGGCTACAGAGTCAGGTGTATAGGGAACATAAGTGAGTTTCACATTCACCACTGGATCCTGACCATTGCATATATGTAATTATTTTTTAAAAACCTGAAAGCTAAAAATCCAAAACCCTTCTTGTAAAAGGGACACTCAACCAACCTGCCCACACAGTGCCTCCAGGAACCTCTCCTCTCACCAAGGTGCGACACAAACAGGGCACACAGGTCTGAGCATGCAATCCTCAGTTTTGACGTTTATGATGCCTTCAGAAAACAGCTGCAGAAGCCCCTCCCTCCTCCTACCTTTTTCTGACAAATAATTACTTGATGTTTTTCCAGCTCATTCCACTCCCTTTCTTAAATATCTTTTCTTACTTTATGTTGATTTCTGGCTTTTATATAATCTGCCAGAGGCCTGAATATTTCTTGCACATATCTACTGGGAGTCAAATCAGCCAACAACCTGCACAGATTTTATACACTCTCGGGTCTTAGAGTCTTGGATTTTCTCCAGAACTTCAGGTAGCCCTCACACAAGAAACATCTCACCAGACATTCAGCATAGAGCCCAGACAGATATTCTTCATTTTCATAAATATTTTCATTTTCATAAATATGGTGAAGGCCCCACAGCCATCAGACTGACCCTAGGGCCAAAATTGAAATGCCAGCATTTAGGCACAGCATTAGAACTACTTATGCATTTATATTTTGTAATAATATCTGGGTGAATAAAACACTCTCCTCTTGGAATTTGATGTGCATCAACTATAGCTTCCAGAAGTTTCCTTTCTGTAGGCATATACCGTGACAAGGGAAAGCCTTATTTAGCGAGGAAAGGTGCTGAAGCGTAACTAGTACTCTCCTATCTTAGTGTCATTGTTGCTGGAATGAAACACCTTGACCCAAGCAACCTGGGGAGGGAAGTATTCATTTGGTTTATGCTCCCTCATTGCTGTTCATCACTGAGGAAAGTCAGGACCGGAGCTTACACATGGCAGGAACCTGGAGGCAGGGGCTGATGCAGAGGCCATGAAGGGGTGCTGCTTACTGCTCGCTCCCTGTGGCGTGCTCAGCCTGTCTGCTTTCTTTTTTTCTTTCTTTCTTTCTTTCTTTCCTTTTAAGGTTTTTAAAATTTATTTTTAAATTTATATATTCACTTTACACCCCAATCATATCCCCGTCCCTCCTCTCCTCCCGGTCCCTCCCTTCCATCCTCTTCTCCCATCCTCCCTCTCCTTATCCTCACAAAAGGAAGCAACACACACACACACACACACACACACACACACACACACACACAAACACACACCAGCACATCAAGTCATATCAGGACTGAGCTCCTTCTCATCCACTGAGACCAGGCAAGGCAAAGGCAACCTGGTTATGGTAAAGTGATTAAAAGCAGGCAACAGAATCCATGTCGTAGCCAACACCCACTCAGCTTACTAGGGGACCCACCTGAAGATCAAAATGCCCATTGGTTACATATGTGTAGAGGGCCTAGGTCCAGTCCACGCATGCTCTTTGGTTGGTGCTTCTGTCTCTGTAAGCGCCCATGAGTCTAGGTTAGTTGACTTGGTTGGTCTTCTTGCTGCTTTCTTGTCCCTTCTGGGTCCTTCTGTCCTTCCCTTCCACTCTTCCACAGGACTCCCTGAGCTCTGCCTAATGCTCGACTGTGAGTCTCAGCATCTGATTTGATGCGGGGGAAGCCTCTCAGAGAATGGGTAAGTTAGGCTTCTGTTTGTAAACATGGCAGAGTATCTTTAATGGTGTAAGGGTTTGGCTCTCTCCCATGAGATGGGTCTCAGGTTGGGCCAAAGCATTGGTTGGTCATTCTCTCAGTCTCTATTCTATCTTTATCTTTTCATATCTTGTAGACAGGGTAAATTTTGGTTTGAAGGTTTTATAGGTGGATTGGTGTCCCCTCCCACAACTATAGGTCCTGCCTGGCTAGACTACATGTACCCAAAAAGCTGCTCCCCCATACTGGAAGGACATTTGGTCAACTGTGTTCATAGCAGCTTTATTCATAATAATCAGAAACTTGAAACAACCTAGATAACTCTCATCAGAAGAATGGATAAAGAAAGTACGGTATATTTACACAATGGAATACTATTCAGCTATTAAAAAACAAGGAAATTGTGAAATTTCCAGGCAAATGGACGGAACTAGAAAGGATCTTCACAAACGATGTAACCTATACCCAGAAAGACACATAGGGAATTTACTCACTTGTAAGCAAATATTTGCCTTGCTTTCTCATAGAACCCAGAACCACCAGCCCAGGGATGTCACCATCAAAATGGACAGGGTCATTTTCACTAATTATGAAAACAGCCTCAGCCTTCCCTACAGCCAGATCTTAGGGAGGCATTTTCTCAACTGAGGTTCCCTCCTCTCAAAGACTCTACTTTGTGTCACATTGACAATAAACTAGCCAGGACACCTTGCTTCTCCAAAGCCTAGATATCACTCAGCTTAACAAGAAAATCAGACAGAAAGTGTATATGGCTCAAAGTGATTAACAGCGTGATACTAACTAAAAAAAAAATCTACATTTGTTATGACCTTATTGATGCTCATATTATGTCAACTGTGTCAGGTAGTGCTCATAGCCTGAGAGAGAGAGAGAGAGAGAGAGAGAGAGAGAGAGAGAGAGAGAGAGAGAGAGAATATGAATATGAATATGAATGATATTAAGACACATGCCCAAAGCCTTACATCATAATAAATGGAGTTCTAACTACAGTATCTGACCTCTAGGCCCACAGATTTTAATTATTCCACTGGGCTGACTTCTAGTTGGCTCACCAAAATTAGGTGAAGAGTGATTAAAAAGTAATGGGCTCTCCTAATTTTTCGATTTATGAGTTATCCAGAAACCTCTCCCCTGGACCAGGACATTGTTACAGTTTAGATGCCGAGCTACAAAGCACCTTGAACTCCTGGGATGACTGTTAAAAGTCACCTGTTCTTCCTTCCACAGGAAAAGGATGGCAAAGCATAGCCTGGATGTATCAAAGCCTCTGGGCAAACTTATGAGTCGTTGTGATTTCAAACAGTGTAGTCTCACCTGTGTTGTGCCACCTTGAATGATAGTGCCACAAAAGCAATAACCAGAAAGAAAACACCAATGTAATACTTATATACTACTGGCAATTGTTTACAGGCATTTCACATTCGAATTTTCTATAAGGCGTAACTATAACTTATTCTGACTCCAAATGCCCTGCCTCCCATGGTTGGTCTAGTATTAAGACGTATAAAAGTGATCTTGATGGGGGTGAGGAGGTCTCTCACTGCCAGGCTCCAAACAGCTTTCCATCTCTCCATTTCCCTCTTCCCGGGGCCTGCAAACTCCATCCAGCCGTAGATTCACTCCCAAGGCCGCCTTTGCCCAGTGAGTGGCTGATCTGGTCTCGTCAAGGAGAGACACCAGTCCCATATGCCGACGCTCACAGTCAAGCTGCCCCTGCTGTTCACCATTAAATCACAGTTCTTGTGTCCGAATATTGAAACACAGGTGTGCACACAGGACTGGAAATGAAGCCTCCACTTGTCATCCACTGATGGTAATTTATTTCTTCTCCCTGTATTCTCTGTAATTAGCCTCATGATGTCAAGGTCCTCCATGACTAGGACCCTGAATTACTCTGTCAGTCTCAATTCAGAGCTTGTGGCTTTCCACACGCTGGTGGAATGGCACAACCCGTGTTGTCTGTTTGCCCCCCTTGGAAGGCTAAACAACACCTGCCTCAGAGCTGGCTTCCCGAGCTTCCGCAGCACACCAAAGCATGCTCAGTAGACTGTGTTACACCTGGATAATGCTAGCAGCTATACTAGGTTGAAGCACCTGACTTCCCGCCAGCCTGAAGGCTGCTGTCGTCACACACCAGCCAGCCTCGCTGTGTTAGCTTTGCCTCCCCCTACTCGCCCATCTCACACCTATAGTTACAGTCGATTGCCTGATATGTAACCTGAGGTACTGCCACCCTGAGACCTACTCTGGATGTTATACTTAATATTCAATATTCACCCTTCTAGCCATTTTACTCAAAACCTAAACGTGAACATTATTACCTGTTAGTTACATAAGCCAAAGAGGGATGACGATTAGAAAACTCAATGGAAACGGGGTCACCAGTCCCTGACACAGTGAGCCTCATATTTGACTGCATCAGCCTGTCTACCCCCATGTATTTTCTCAGCAAATAACCGAGTATTGCAATTCTCACATATACCAAAAGACTGTATTGTATCAATTTCTCTACTTCATCCTTTTTTTTTTCCTTCTGACCTATACCAAGTATAAAATTTCAGCACAGATAACTCAGAAGGAAATTAGAAACAGAAACATTAGGTCTCAAGATCCACTGTAGTTAAATTTTTACCTCAGCATGTTCATGGCTAAAAACCTCATTGCAGAAGGTATTTCAACAGCTCATACTTCTCTGGTCCTAGACCTTCAGCTGGAGAGCGCTATCTCCAGCATCCTAGTGAGGCCCAGTGCCTTCAGCTAGAGAGCGCTATCTCCAGCATCCTAGTGAGGCCCAGTGCCTTCAGCTGGAGAGCGCCATCTACAGCATCCTAGTGAGGCCCAGTGCCTTCAGCTGGAGAGCGCCATCTACAGCGTCCTAGTGAGGCCCAGTGCCTTCAGCTGGAGAGCGCCATCTACAGCGTCCTAGTGAGGCCCAGTGCCTTCAGCTGGAGAGCGCCATCTACAGCGTCCTAGTGAGGCCCAGTGCCTTCAGCTGGAGAGCGCCATCTACAGCGTCCTAGTGAGGCCCAGTGCCTTCAGCTAGAGAGCGCTATCTACAGCATCCTAGTGAGGCCCAGTGCCTTCAACTGGAGAGCGCTATCTACAGCGTCCTAGTGAGGCCCAGTGCCTTCAGCTGGAGAGCGCCATCTACAGCGTCCTAGTGAGGCCCAGTGCCTTCAGCTGGAGAGCGCCATCTACAGCGTCCTAGTGAGGCCCAGTGCCTTCAGCTGGAGAGCGCCATCTACAGCGTCCTAGTGAGGCCCAGTGCCTTCAGCTGGAGAGCGCCATCTACAGCGTCCTAGTGAGGCCCAGTGCCTTCAGCTAGAGAGCGCTATCTACAGCATCCTAGTGAGGCCCAGTGCCTTCAGCTGGAGAGCGCTATCTACAGCGTCCTAGTGAGGCCCAGTGCCTTCAGCTGGAGAGCGCTATCTACAGCGTCCTAGTGAGGCCCAGTGCCTTCAGCTGGAGAGCGCTATCTACAGCGTCCTAGTGAGGCCCAGTGCCTTCAGCTGGAGAGCGCTATCTACAGCGTCCTAGTGAGGCCCAGTGCCTTCAGCTGGAGAGCACTATCTACAGCGTCCTAGTGAGGCCCAGTGCCTTCAGCTGGAGAGCACTATCTACAGCGTCCTAGTGAGGCCCAGTGCCTTCAGCTGGAGAGCACTATCTACAGCGTCCTAGTGAGGCCCAGTGCCTTCAGCTGGAGAGCACTATCTACAGCGTCCTAGTGAGGCCCAGTGCCTTCAGCTGGAGAGCGCTATCTACAGCGTCCTAGTGAGGCCCAGTGCCTTCAACTGGAGAGCGCTATCTACAGCGTCCTAGTGAGGCCCAGTGCCTTCAGCTGGAGAGCGCTATCTACAGCGTCCTAGTGAGGCCCAGTGCCTTCAGCTGGAGAGCGCTATCTACAGCGTCCTAGTGAGGCCCAGTGCCTTCAGCTGGAGAGCGCTATCTACAGCGTCCTAGTGAGGCCCAGTGCCTTCAGCTGGAGAGCGCTATCTACAGCGTCCTAGTGAGGCCCAGTGCCTTCAGCTGGAGAGTGCTATCTACAGCGTCCTAGTGAGGCCCAGTGCCTTCAGCTGGAGAGTGCTATCTACAGCGTCCTAGTGAGGCCCAGTGCCTTCAGCTGGAGAGCACTATCTACAGTGTCCTAGTGAGGCCCAGTGCCTTCAGCTGGAGAGCGCTATCTACAGCGTCCTAGTGAGGCCCAGACCCTAGTGTTTTGGCAGTTCTTATCTCAGGAAAACATGTACAGCCACCTTACAGAGCATTGTCATCAAGCCTGACTCTACTCGCATGCTTCTTGGTATGGAAATACCAAGCATATACCTGTATTGAGCTTATTTGCTTATGTACAGAGTAAAGAGTACAGAGGAAGGATTACTTACAGGCGCATGGGCAATCCCAAAGCCAAGAAAGCAGCAGCAAGTCTTGCCCAGCATGGATTATAACATCCCTAGAGCTGCAGAGATGGACTTCTTTCTGCAGCTACCCTTCCACAGTCCATACACATACGCCTAAGATCACAGGGCCATATTCAGTCAGGACATAACTATATTCAGCTAGCTGGACAGCAAAGAAGGGAGCGATTGAGATCAAGTAAGGACCAAGGGATGCTCCCCATACCTTTCACTCTAAGAAGAAACATCAACTGTCAGTAGGCCTGATCTTGGGGGTCTCCTTCATGTAGCCGCAGCCGCCCTGATAAAGATGGTGACTTCACGCTTGGATGATAGCACCATACAGCGGCTTATCAGAATCAGAAGACACCCAACAACTAGTCATGACACTGAGGATTCACAAAAACAGAACCACTGAAGTGTTTAAAACTTTCGAGACGTTAAACAAATGCCCCGCCCCGCCCATGTAAATTGACTAACTCTACCAGTGTGAAGCATGGCTAAAGTACTGGGAGTAGCATGGTAGAAAACTGTGGAGCCCTCGAGCGGAGCCAGGCACTGAAGTCCCAACGCCAACCACACAAGCCAGTTTACACATAAAACCAATCGCTCCCAGTAACAAGCAGCACTTTTTAAAATGCAGATCCCAATCTGGAACACGTGAAGTCATTCCCTGCTAAGGTGCTCTCCCCAGTCAGGTTATTGAAATTAATGTAGTAAGCCTTTAACCTAATATTTTTCTTTTGTGGAGTAGAACAGAAAATTCAGAATGTATTGTAAGTTGAAGAATGTGTGATGAAACTTTTTCCATATAGATTAGATGCATACAACATACACGCATACATGTGTACATGCATAGATAACAGACAGACATGCTTAGTACCTATCAATTATCAGGATCATTTTTAGACATTGGGTTACATCAATGACAACAGTATGCCAAAATCAAAAAATAATAATAATAATTATGATGCCTAATATAGTATATATAGCGATGTAAACTGTACTTCCTAGCATTTCATACTTCAAAAAAAAATGTTTATGAGACAGAAACTCTCGTGCATGCTATGCAGCGCCCACCACAGAGAGACGTTACCAATAACTGTCCTCATTGCAGGGAACTCTGGACAAGGGTCGAGCAGCCCATGACATCCCCTTCTCCATTTCTAAATCCAAGCCCTCTTCTGCTGGCCTCTGTGGCAATCTGCGTCCACAGAGCCAGGAGGTGATAAGGCTGTTGGAACAGGAATTTGCAAAGCGGAGCAATTCCTAGTGAATACGTCCAACAGTGTAACAAACAGAGAACTTCGGTCTAATAAGTCCCCATCTAAATTGTAATCCTCTATTCTCTTAGGCGAATTAAGTACATAATCCCATATACTGTCCCTAAATCTTCTCAGAGCTGTCCCAGTAGGCACCATCGAATGTCCAACTTGGTAATTTTCAACGTAAGGTTTTGCTAGGGCACCCCTTGTAGATCATATGTAGCAGACTCCAGCCTCAGCTCAACACTGCATTTTGTCTCTTGTTTCACTGCAACCATCAAGGCTTTATCTCCACTGCAATCTACAATCAAGATATTAAACAGAAAAAGAAAACGGCCAATCCTCTGTTTTCTGTTTTACCTATGGAGGCAGGTCAGCTACATATGAACACAGGAAGGTCATCGCACTGACTGGCCCAGAATGAAAGGGTCCAACTATGTGAGAGGCCTAGTGGGGGGAGGGTCAAGAGAAGGAAGGAGGGGACTGGAAAACTTCTGTCAGAACAGAGAGGTGTCTTCATGCCCTGTCACCAAGCTGGCCACAGCCAAGTCATCTGAAGATGTTTGGCTGGGAAAGCAGTTGTAAAGAAGGACAGGCTGGGGCTGGGGCTGGAGACCAAGCTGTCTTAGCTGTTGCTGCCATCCAGTCTATGGGAGGACAACCCCCCACCCCCACCCCCACCCCCCCACCCCCATCCCACTCCCTACCCCACCCCACCCCCATCCCACCCCACCCCCACCCCACCTCCACCCCCCCACACACACACACCAGGAGACATGCCAAGTAAAGTCTTAGGGTTAAACCTGGAAGAGAACACCTAACACTGGGCCTCGGGCTGGACTCCCTGGGACACATTTAACATGCTCCTGTGTCCTCAGTCCTCTGACAACTCTGTTAGGGGCAAAGTATCATCTTCACATTATAGGGGAAACATGAAAGCTTATCAAGGTTAAGTAAGTTTCCTGTGATGACTCAGCAAGCAAGTAGCATCGTGGAGATGCCATGTGGCTCCACAAATGCACTTCCCATTAAGAGAAAGTTTATGACATATGAGAAAACGATCAACTATTCTCAAAAAAAAAAAAAAAGCAACCTTATCTTACAAGCATATGGTCCTGCTGTCTATTCTTAATCATCCTTTAATATGTTAATGGTCATTAAAAGACTATAAATAAATAAGCCATTAAGCCTAAAGCTGAAGTGTTAGCATAAGCACTTCTACAGTTGCCACAGTGGGTTAAAATGTGTGAATGTTCAATGCTTTTTTATATATACAATGTGTGCCTTGAGCTGGATCTTTTCAATAGACACAGGGAGAAAACGGGATAGACTCTGAGTCCAGAATGCCTTGTCTCGACTTCTAGCCCTATTGCCTATTTGCTGTGTGGTCTGTGAAGCTATGCCTCAATTTTCCCACCTGTATAACGGGAGTCAATGCTAGCATTTGCACGAAGGATCGCTTGGAGACTGAGATTTTATAAGAAACATTATTTTATTATTCTCGTGGTTATTACTTCCTCACATGCCCTAGATGATCTTTTCTAGTAAACTTTTGTCTTGGATTGTATCAATAAGAAAAGAAAAAAGGGAGTGATTTCAGTGAGGGAAGGAACATTTAAATGTGGTGCTCCAGAACAGTAGAGTGCGTTTATTCCATGACCTGTGTCTGTGTTGCTCAGCAGCAGAGCTTGCTGATGGACCCTGCACAGTGGACGCTGTTGCCCAGCTGATGCTGTTTTTGGAAAGCATTACACTTCATAAATTATTTGAAAAGGAGCCATTTTGTTTTTATGCTGATACGTGATATATTTTTGCCTTTCAGAAACAAAACCCGGCACAGGCTTACTTACTGAACAGGGGTCAGTCTGTGTGCAAAAAAGAAATCATAGCCATTGTCATAAAAAAAATTTTTTGAACCAATTTTGCAGCATAGGTCTTCATGTTGTTTTAAACAACTATTTCAAATGTTGGCCAAATGAAAAGGTCAAAATTACAATGCCATAAAGGAGCACAAAAGCTCTCACTGTCCCCCAGCCTCCGCCGTTAGGAGCCAGACAGTGTGTAAGGCACATCTCTCCATAATCAATTTCTTTACTTACAAATGTCATCCTAAATGGACATTTTACAGCTGATTAATTCTTGTCCTTTTTTCTCATATGCAAATACAAGTCTAAAATGCACGCTTCTGGTAGATTTCCTCTCTGCTGATTAAAGAGTTGATTTTCTTCGAATCTGCTACCTTCAGCCCTAGCAGGAAAATGACTTTTCAAACCCTCTTCTTAAAAATTCCTAAATATATTCATCCTCTTTCCAAAAATGTTGAAGTGAACAACTGAACAGTTGACTACTGAAGGTAAAACGCAGTGTCACTTCCTTTGTCAAAAAGTAAACACATTAAGTATGTTGTACACACAAATGTACTCAATTAACATTTTAATTAAGGGTAACAAACAGTAATTAAACAGATGACATTTTCATTAATTTTCCCAACTGTAAATAGCCTGATGGAAATTATTGCTAAATTGAATGCTAGTTAAATATTCTTCACTGCAAACACAGTGACCTCAAACTACCCATGCTACCCAGAAACATTTCCTCTCCATGACCTTACCTAGTCGTGATGTCACATCTGTAAGTAAGTTTTCAAAACTCAACCTTTCAATGTGATGAACTGTCTTCTCTTCATGTACATGCAAGCACTGGCCTAGCTACATAATATGCATGTTGGAATCATTTGTGTGTTCTTGTGCAAAAGCACAGTGTTGAAGTACATATGGACTAAATTAAAGGCACATGCTTTGTCAATGGATCCAATCAAACAGTTTACCAAACTTATGTACCCAAGTTTTCATGTTGCCAAGGCTTAGGAACACCTGTCTCTAGCCTTGTGACACAGCAGGGTGCTGAATCACATCATGAGGCATTATTGATTTTTCAAATAAAATTGGGAGTAATCCATTTTATTTCTTAAAGCAAATATTTCTACTCAATGTTTTGAAGACAAGTGGTAGGAGAGGATGAAAAATGATGCCTAAGATATTAACAGTTGCTGTGTTGTCAGGCAAACAGAACAAGCTGTGCTCTGAAGGATGCCAGATTTAGCAAAACAAAAAAAAAGTGTTTTGATTTTTTCCACGTTGCACAAAACATTTATTTATACTAAAAGACTATTTGTTGTGTGTCTGACATTCAGATCTAAACAGTCCAATATACCTTATATGGCAACCCTACTTAGGGAAAAAAAAACCAATGCCTCCTTGAGAAAGAGGGAACGCTCCATTTTTTCCATTCTCTTGGACTCTGATGCAAAGTAAACTATGAAACAAAAACTGTGGTAACAGCAGATGTTCTGAATTTATGAGTTTTTTCAAGCTATCCTTATGGAGACTATATTGCTCCCAGGAATTTTTCTGCAAGGATCCACAAAGTCACAAGCTTGTTCTGTACTGTCTTGGGGGACAGGAGTAGGCACTAGGGCAGGGACACAGTCAACATCAAGAAAAAAAAACCACAGCCACATAGGTGCAGAGGGGCTCAGCAGTTGAGTGCAATTGCTGCTCTTCTATGGGACCTGAAGTCAGTCCCCAGCACCCACAGCTGGAAGATCACACTGCCTGTAACTACAGCTCCAGGGCTCCAACACCCTCTTCTGGGGTCTGAGGGCAGCTACATCCATGAGGCATACAGACACATACACACATATAAAAGTGCATTGCTTTTCTAAAAAGGAAATGAAAAAAACATAAAAACATTTCTGAGAGACAGTCTTCTGTTTACTTAGTGAGCCATATCTGTAGTTGAAAAAGTTATTGATCTACTGCTCAATTTGCTCTGATTTAATTATGTTTTATTTGGATTAGTTGGGTCTCGGGGGGATAGCGAGCCTCTCGGTTCCATTTTATATTCTGGAATGATAAGGGAAACGCATGGAGAACCTTGAGAGGAATCTTCCCCTCAGGACAGCACAGAACAGGCCTGTGGCTCTGTGGACCCTTGCAGAAAAGCTCCTGGGAACAACATAGTTTCATGAGGATTAGCTTGAAAAGACTCATTATTGCAACCTACTGCCACAGACCAAGGGGAGGAGGGCTCATGGCTCAGAGGTAGTGAAGACATTTCAGCTGCTCTTACCGCAAGGCATGGTAAACTACGTGATAATAGAAATGCCAACTTGCTCTTTTATTATATATGTGCATGTGTTATGCACTTTGAATATAAACAATAAAAGTATTTAAATAAATACACGAAAATAAATAAAATTATATATTTGTTCTCTCCATGAACTAGGCAGGGAGTAGAGATAAAAAAAAAAATAGAAGGTTTGGATGAGATTAAAAAAAAAAAAAACAGCCCATTTCCCAGTGATGGGGGGAAAAAAGCTAAAATTCTGATACTGAATACAGGATACATTGCAGTAGCCTAGAATGGCCCCTAAAATTGGGAATGTTCTTAGACATGAGACAAAAGCAAATGGGAGCACTGGAGGGGGGAGGGAGGGAGGGAGAGGAGGAAGAGTAGGGGAGGGGAGGGGGAGAGGAGGGGGAGGGAGAGGGAGAGGGCATGCATCAGAAGCCAAAAAGTTGTCAGACCCGGACTCAGGGGAAACAAAGGCACTGGGATATCTGTCATCTAAGAGAGAAAAGAGAAACTGAGTCAGAGCCCCCCAGGCTCCCTCACACACTGTGATGCTGGCCTAGGGCTGGATGTGGTGCCTGAGTCTTTCATTCATGAGTCTGTGGCAACAATAGACAGGAAGTAACTGAGAAAGCAGAAAGATCTGGAAGTTCATAGCCAAGCATGCCGTTGAAAGTTAGGGCACCTGGTTCGAACCCGGCTCAGCCCTCCTTCATCCTATGCCCTACTGATCTGTGCCAGTGCATGTGGATCTCCTCACAGTGTGGATTCGGCCATTGACAGATCTGTCCATTTGGCTGGCTTCACAAAACCCAGAGTTAATAGTGTCAGGGTGCACAACGGAATATCCATGTCTGACGTAGGAAGGCCCAACCTCAAAAGCAAGATAGCCCTTGCCGTGAATTTAAGAAGACTAGTCCTGAAAAAAAAAATGCTGCCTTAACATTGTGATTTCCTCAGTTGGTATGTGCTATACATTAGAATTAATATCAAGGGTTAGCAAAAAAAAAAAAAAAAAAAAAAAGGAAGCTTTCTTCCTTCCTTGGGGAATACCAGATGCTTGCACGGCAAAGTGCACAGCCACCTGGCTCCTTGTTGTGCAAGGACACTGTGGGAGGTCAGGTCTCCTCGGGAAAGCACTGAAGCCTGTGAGCTCCACTTCAGTCCCAGGGGATGTGCCATGCCATGTGCTATTCCAACCTCAGCCTCCCAAGGGCTCTGCTTTTCCCCCAGTATGTAGAAAACCACCTCTGTAAATCTCCCACCTGCAAGTGAGTCCCTGACTTTTCTCTTCCATGAGTTTGCTGAGAACCTACGCCTCCTATCTAAGGACTGCTCTTCTCTTTCAATCATCTGTTTGTGTCAGAAAGGAAAACAGCCCAAACCCTAACAATGGGAAGTTGCGAACGTCACATCAGCCTTAGGGGAGCATCAACATTTTCAATGGTGGATAGATCCAGTGATCCTTTGGGTCTGTTTCATTGCATGCCTCCACATTCCCCTCATCATCGCTGCACACTCCTTATGTCTCTCAGCTTATAGCTCTCTGTTGGCCTTTTAAGAAAATACACATTGAGACTCATCAAATATTGAGCATGTATATTCCCTGAGAATTACAGAGCAAAGGCTCTTCAGTGTGACACAACGTCTAGGAAGCACAGAGAGACACAGCTGCCTCTATTTAGTGTGCAGATTAGAAGTCTAAAGAAGGGAAGTTATGTACCTTAAGAGGTCTTTAGAAAGCCAGATGTTATATTCTCCTCCTCTTGAATGTATTAAATATAGGTTATATTTTATATTCTAAGTTTCATATTTCTCTTTGGTATTCCAATACTTTCATTTTGCAGTTCAGAAGCTATTTTAATAAGGCATGTACATACCTAGGCAAATGTAAAATTACGCTTACTTTTTCTCACTTGCTAATTGTTGAATTTTCATGTTTAATTTTAATCTTGAGAACAGGGAAACTGCTATCTCTCGCTCCCAGTTCCTGTCACCTCAGAGGAAAGTGATGGTATAGCAACTACAAGTACAGGGACAACTGGCAGGACAGGGGGAGGGGACAATAAGGACAGAGCAGAGGTGCTAATTCATTCAGGCCTGAGTTCCCACACAGACTCTATCACTTGTTAAATGCAGAATGAATTAATTGTAAAATAATTCACACTTTGCAGGGCCTGGCCTCTGGGTAAGCAACAATTCCAATACAGTCCCTGGATATGGTATAGAGGTCCAAAACATAGTAAAGAAGATGATAGAGATAGTGATGATGGTGACGGTGCTAATGGTGATGGTGGTGATGGTGATGATGGTGGTGGTGGTAATGGTGGTGATGGTGGTGGTAATGGTGGTGATGATGATGATGATGATGGTGGTGGTGGTGATGGTGGTGGTGGTGGTGATGGTGGTGATGGTGGTGATGGTGGTGGTGATGATGATGATGGTGGTGGTGGTGATGGTGGTGGTGGTGGTGATGGTGGTGATGGTGGTGATGGTGGTGGTGATGATGATGATGGTGGTGGTGGTGATGGTGGTGGTGGTGGTGATGGTGGTGATGGTGGTGGTAATGGTGGTGATGATGATGATGATGGTGGTGATGGTGGTGATGGTGGTGATGATGGTGGTGGTGGTGATGGTGGTGGTAATGGTGGTGATGATGATGATGATGATGGTGGTGGTGGTGATGGTGGTGATGATGATGGTTGGTGATGGTGGTGGTTGGTGATGATAGTGGTGGTGGTGATGATGATGGTGGTGGTGGTGGTGGTGATGGTGGTGATGATGATGATGATGATGGTGGTGATGATGATGATGGTGGTGGTGGTGATGGTGGTGGTGGTGATGGTGGTGATAGTGATGGTTGGTGATGATAGTGGTGGTGGTGATCATGGTGGTAGTGGTGGTGGTGATATTGATGGTAGTGATAATGGTGATGATGATGATGGTGATGGTGGTTGTGGTAATGGTGGTGATGATGATGATGATGGTGATGGTGGTTGTGGTAATGGTGGTGGTGATGGTAATGGCAGTGGTGATGGCAGGTGAAAGGGATAAACTAGAGAAGAGAAAGTAAATTTCATGAAGGGTCCAGACAAAGTTTACTCCACAAAGCTAAATATGATGAACAAAGGAAATACTCTACCAACCCAATTAATATCTTTATCCTGCCTGGAAACACACTTGGCCTAGAATGTAGACTCCATGAAGATCCCAGTACAATCCTCTCTCATCTCAGTCTATCCCCAGAGTCAAACTCCACGGTGATCAATAACTGACCCTGGGGGAAATCTGCCCTGACGTACCCTTGAGTGGCTGTTCCCTGACAAAGTTGCTTTGAGCTCTTTCATCAATGAGAACAGGGACTTTTGTGGGAGAAATCCTGCCTTTAAATTGGAAACACATCTGATGACGTTTGGAGAAAACAAGTCAAAGATCTCCAAGGAAATCTGCCAAAAAGGAAAATCATGAATAAAGGTGTTTTTCAGCCATGTGTCATAGAAATTAGAGTTAGCTGTTTTGTACTGCTTGTGCTATTCACAATTTGGAACCATTTGCCAGTCAAAATTAAATTATAATCATCCCATTTGTAGAATAAAATAATTAGTCCTATTTGCATGCATCCTTAAAGCTCTTGGGTTTCTTAAGGCAGTTAACGCTCTCCCATCTTCTCAATGTGAACATCAGGCCGCATTAATCACAAGACCATAACCCACTTATGGGGTATATTATATAAAAGGTCGCACAACCTGCTGTGAAATACTGTATCTTTAGCATTTGGATCACTTGGGATGTGAAGAGGAAGGATTCATTAATGAAGTGTGAGGCTCATTTTATTTATAGTCCATAGGAAAGATGTATTTCACAGCTATTAGAGGCACTTCTGCAGCAAAGAAGTAACAGCTACCACAAGCGCTGTACAGAGAAGAGTGCCTGTGCGACGCCTTATGTCTGTGATAGCGAGAAATGTATGGAAGACAGTACAGAAACTGTGAGGATGGGAGGGAAGAACAAGTGTAAACAACAGCCAGACCCTCGGTAGGAGGACACCCGGCGAGCGTGGCTGTGGACACTGGAGTGCAGTGTTTGGCAAAGGTTGCAGTAGCTTAGGTCACACATCTCCTACCTTCTCCATGAAGTAGTAGAGAGATTTAACAGAGAAGGCTGCCCTGAAAGAGAGGCTGAACAACGTTAAAGGGGTGTTAGAAGCTTTCAATTGCAAAACAGAATTGGTAAACAGTGATGCCCAGCGACGCCCAAAGAAAGCCCTGGGGCCTGGCCTTCTGCAGTGGAGACAGGACTGATGATGAGTGGTCCCATGAGGGGACTGAGATGACAACCGATGACGACTTCCACGCAGGAGGTTTCCAAAACACAAGATGTGGGGCACAGTGTGGTTACTATGCATTATCTTTTCTTTAAGAAAACAATGTTTGGGGGTAAAAATCTTCAAAGGAAACCCATCCCTCTGATAACCCAGCTTTCTAGTTTTGCAAAAGACCCTGGGACTGGGGCAGAAACCAGTGGCACACCTCCCTTTGTTTTGGTAACCCAGCTGCTGCCTCCCGCTTGCCGCTGCCTCCAGCCTCTTTTCCTCTTCCATTCCAACACCTTATGCTCCAGTTACCACAAGTTACTTCTTACCTTACAGCACTGCGTCTTGTCTTAAATTCTGCACTCTGTAGGGAACCTCCCCTCTCCCTACGAGGCCCTGCTCTGCTTACCCCACCAATTATAACCCAGCTGCTCCTGCCTCCTTCTGAGGTGTCTTCTTTTCCATACAGCTTGCCCTGCCCCCACCAAGTAAAGAAGCCCACCCCTACTGGTACAAAATGCATCTTCAGGCATTAAAGAAGATGCACTTAATTCAAGCCTGTCTTCTTGTGACTGCATAACAACCAGAAGACCATAAATATTCAAGATGTGTTTATCAAAATGGATTTTTCTATCTTGCAGACAAATGCCTCTTTCTTAGGGACCAGTCCATTTTGACACTTTCTATTTTCTTACTGAGGAGTCAAATCTTTTTTTTTTCCCTAAACTGTGTTTAGGGTACATACTATGTATGCACTACTAGAGTTTGAATAAAACTCTTGAAAGAAAATAATTTAAACAAGTCCTGATTCTTTGTCCCATCAGTTAAGTGAAATAGTCTAGATATATTTAAGGTTCATCTTGATTTCAATGAGCATAAAATACTGTGAAAGGCCTGGTTGGATATGAAAATGAGACTATGCTCCTCCAAATGTGGGAGTATTGGGATTCGGGGCCTGAAAAAGATAGCTTTCAGACAAATAAATGAGAGTGCTACTTTCCACAGCAGGAGGCAAACATGGAGTTCTTATTCTGAGACTTGATATTGGCTTGAAAATATTAGTAAGGTCCCAAGGAAGACTCAGCTGTAATCTAGGATGATGGTTTCAACATGTCACTGAGTACAAATTAGAGACATTTGCCTTGCCAGCAGGACGCCCACTCTGGGATTACCCATAAAGCATCTCCTGCACCTTTCACTTAGCCGTGGCAGGATCAGGGTGCTTTCCACTTTGGTCTGAACTAACTCGGCGTGGCATGGCTGGTGCTTCTATACCCTCGGGAAAGCACAGCTCCATTTGTTTCGGAGAAATTATTTTTTCGAAACCAAATCCCCTTCTTTCTTCAGTATGTCCTATATCACCTGATGTCAATCATTTAAAATTGAAAAAAAAAAAAAATCTTCTAAACTTCTAAACTAAACTGGAAAGTTACAACAGAAAGGTCAAGGGGAGGATATTTCAGCTCTAGCCAGAATATTTTTCTATATTATGTATGTTTTGGGAGGGAAAGGCTGAGGTAACAATCAGGCCAAAGCATTTGTTTGACATGACAAGCACTTTTTGAATGAGGAAAGAAGGAAAAGGAAAAAGCAAAAAAAAACTTACCTGGAACTAGCAAGTTTGAGTCAAGATGTTTTATTCATGAGTTTTTCTGTGTCAAGACCTCAAAACTCCACTTAACACATTTTTTTTTTAAGTGTACAGAGGGCTGAGAATACAGTTCCATTGGCACAATGCTCGCTAAGCGTGCAGAAATCCCCAGTACAATGCCCAGCACATCACAAAACAGTTGTTGCACACACCTGTAATCCCAGCACTTGAGAAGTAAAGGCTCTAGGAGCAGAAGTCCATTGACAAACTCCAAGCCTGACTCGGCTACATTGACTCTGCATTATCAACCAATCAACTAAAACGTAAACATATAAACAACTTGAAATCCCTTGCCAGATTTATTTAAGAAAAAAAAAAGGAGAGAGAATGGAGCTGGTTTTACCTTCTTAGGTTCATTTCAGCTGAATGTCTCTGTTTCTGTACACTTGGTTAGAAAAATCACCTGATACCATGGGAACAGCAGAAAACAGGGCACCGAGCCCCTCCTCACTGCCTGCTGTTCCTTGCCCCAGGACTCAGGGTTACAAAGTAAGGTTAATGCTATCAAGGGTTACTCAGGGTTCTCATAAAAGGAATTCCTGAGGTAAAAGAACCGCTGATTGATTTCCTTACCGTCTCTCGCTGTCAAAATCACGTGTGTGTGAGCACATATAAACAAGTGGTGGGTGAAATGCCTGTTCAGATACAGTGATGATATGTATGAGCCTAAGAGGTGATTCTTCTATTAGAAAAGTGCTGTTAAAACCTTTCCTTAGTCCAACTCTCAAGAAGCCATAAGAAAAGGAAAACTGGGTCTGGCGAGATGGCTTAGCGGTTAAGAGCACCACCTGCTCTTCCAGAGGTCCTGAGTTCAATTCCCAGCAACCACATGGTAGCTCACTACCATTTATAATGTGATCTGATGCCCTCTTCTGCCCTGCAGGTGTACATGCAGGCAGAGCATTGCATACATAATAATAAATAAATCTTTTAAAAAAGAAAAAGGAAAACTGTGTGGATCTGAAAATGTAATGTACAGACCTTGAAGAAACACTAAGAAGAAAAAGGTCGCTACTAACCAAGCATGGGAGGAAAGTGGCAGCAGTGTGAGGGAGGAAGGAGCCATGCAAGGGCACCTGGGCTGGGTGTGCACTGGCCTTAGGTTAGGTCTTGGGGCACCTGCAGAACATCTTCACTCTACTCCTATCCCAGCATGGCACAGGTTAGGGCTGGCCTGGCCATGCTCTGTATGACTGATGTTCTAAACAGCAGAGCTGCAGCCAGACTCAAAACCGCAGGACCTGGTGTTGTGAGAGATGGTACATTGACCACCCTTCACCCAATAAATCAGAACTAGCAGAAAATAAAATGGAAAGTGAAAATGCCATCAGAGAGAGAGGGTAGGAAGTCAGTGCATGAAGAATGACGGAGTAGCTCCTAAGCACTAAAAGAAGCTCCAGATGTGAGGAACACAGTTCTAGCCACTCCACAGACAGAAGGACAGAAAGAGTGTGTACTGCTGGAAAAATAAGAGTAAACAGAAATCAAATCCAGGCACTGAGAGAGAAAACCTGTAAAGTGTAAGAGTTCAAGTGTGTAGCGTCCCTGTGTTTGTGTCTTTTTGACAAGGTACTGAAAGAAGAGAGAGAAGGAAGGTGACAGCAGGAGGGACAAGAAGAGAGAGAAGGAAAGTGACAGCAGGAGGGACAAGAAGAGAGAGAAGGAAGGTGACAGCAGGAGGGACAAGAAGAGAGAGAAGGAAGGCGACAGCAGGAGGGACAAGAAGAGAGAGAAGGAAGGCGACAGCAGGAGGGACAAGAAGAGAGAGAAGGAAGGTGACAGCAGGAGGGACAAGAAGAGAGAGAAGGAAGGCGACAGCAGGAGGGACAAGAAGAGAGAGAAGGAAGGTGACAGCAGGAGGGACAAGAAGAGAGAAAAGGAAGGCAACAGCAGGAGGGACAAGAAGAGAGAGAAAGAAGGCGACAGCAGGAGGGACAAGAAGAGAGAGAAGGAAGGCAACAGCAGGAGGGAGAGAGAAGGAAGGCGACAGCAGGAAGGACAAGAAGAGAGAGAAGGAAGGTGACAGCAGGAGGGACAAGAAGAGAGAAAAGGAAGGCAACAGCAGGAGGGACAAGAAGAGAGAGAAGGAAGGCGACAGCAGGAGGGACAAGAAGAGAGAGAAGGAAGGCAACAGCAGGAGGGAGAGAGAAGGAAGGCGACAGCAGGAAGGACAAGAAGAGAGAGAAGGAAGGTGACAGCAGGAGGGACAAGAAGAGAGAAAAGGAAGGCAACAGCAGGAGGGACAAGAAGAGAGAGAAGGAAGGCAACAGCAGGAGGGAGAGAAAAGGAAGGCGACAGCAGGAGGGACAAGAAGAGAGAGAAGGAAGGTGACAGCAGGAGGGACAAGAAGAGAGAAAAGGAAGGCGACAGCAGGAGGGACAAGAAGAGAGAGAAGGAAGGCGACAGCAGGAGCAACAAGCACAGGATGTTTCTAAGAATGAAAAGATGTACAGTTGTGCGTAGAAGCACTTTTAAAGGGAATGAAAGGAGGGAGAGAAGAGAACGAGAAATATAAGTAGAGGAGAGGAGAGGAGGACACACAGGAAAAGGAGAGATAGAAAGGAAAAGGAGGCAGGGGAAGAGAACTCCGTGGCAAATACTATTGAGGATAAATGTTTTACATCGGAGGTTCTTAATCCTTGTAGTGCCGTCCAACACTTTGGCAATCAGGTGAACACTGTGCACTCATCCTAAAATGATTTTTTAATTCACAACACAGACTACAAAACATTAAAAAGCAGACGGTTGGCTGCAGAGATGCCTTAGAGGTTAAGAACCATTGCTGCACTTCCACAAAGGACCAGAGTCCAGTTCCCAGATCCCACACTGGGCATCTTACAGCCCTCTGTAACTCCACCGCCAGGGGGTCCAGTGCCCTCTTCTGGTCTCCATATGGATCTGCAAACATATGCCACGCACATGAACACACACACACACACACACGCACACACGCATGCACTTAAATGTATACATACATGCACATAATAAGTAGAATGTAGAGTACATACACATACATATAAGTAGAATTAAAGAATATGAGCCAAATCATTCATTAGGTTTTTAGAGGGGTAAGCCAGAAGGGTTATAAATTTAGGGCCATCTTGAGTTACATTTTTAAAAAGCCTTGTCTCAAAAATTAACACACACACACACACACACACACACACACACACACACACACCAGATTATAAATAGAGCAGTTTGTGTTGAACTATAGTTGCTAAAATGTACATATAAACAATGCTGAAGTATAATATACATTCTTCCTTTATTGATATGTTCCACAACAAGATTCAAGGGAGGGTTTAAAAACTTCTAAATTTGGAAAAGCCACAGGCAACCTATAGCAAGCTCATAGTGTGAGTGAGAAGAGCTGTGTAGTTATTGACTTTAAATAAGTACATAAATAAGTATTTATGATATGCCCAGCTTCTTAGATAGAGCTAAAAAGTAAAAGTAGAGAAGGCACAGTTTGTGATATAATATTATTAATGTAAATTAAAGATACATTCACATCAAAATTAGCACAGACTTCCTAAGGATATACACACATATTTAGAACAATACATCAAAGACACCAGGGTGAGTGCTAGGTAGAGAAGGAATTAGAATTGTGGTCAGGAAAGATGAAAGAAAAAGAAAGAGAGTAGAGGGTTGTTGCCCATCAATAGTGCAATGTGCTCTGAACTAAGGAGAAGCATTTGTTAGACTCTCAGTGCCTGAGTCTAATTAAAAGAAACAAACAACACCATGACAGATTATTGGAAGCTGAAAATAGGAGTTTATTGACATGGATTAGAATATATATACACATATATATTTCTACATATATATGGAAAATTGTCATAGCAACCAAAAAGTTTAGACGAACGGACACAAATGTGGTCAGATGTATTAGTGCTAAAATTGGTATTTGAGGACATGTCTTCAGCTTCTATCACTGCCATGTTATAAACCTACTAGAAAGAGTGAGGACCGCACCTAGAACTGTCTCGCCACAAAACGGGCTAGAGCTTGTGTTTTCTGACTTAACAGAGGATTCTGCCCTTGTTTGCTTATCTTGTGAGAGGAGCCATCATGAACTTGGGAACCCAGGGATTATCCAGACCCTTGGCTGGGAGCACAGCAACCCACACAACATCTTAGCCTCTCCTGCTCTCACAGAACCCTTCAGGATGGCACCTGCAGAGGCAGCACTGGCTCGGAAAGCCACTTTCTGCCACAAAGGTTGTGCCTACATCCTCCCGTGATGAAAAGGGGACATGACAACTTGCTTAGGTCTCATTTATGACATCACCAACACGAGGTCATGAAAGCTATCCTCCTTACTTAATCGTTCTCCAAAAGTGTCATGTCTTAAATACAGCCACACTGAGTACTGGGTTCTAACATGTGACTAACAATTGGACCATAACAACACCAAAAGAAAAAAAAGCTGAGCATGCTCTCCTGACCCTGTCACTGCCCTATATCTATAGGAAGGGGCAGTAAACAACTAACTGCCCCCCCTCCTCTAAAAGGCTCTCGCCTAGCTATTTCAATGTGTATAAAGCTCTCCAGGCAAATTATCCAGGTCCCCAAACATGCCAAAAAGGTATACTCTCCAATAGAAAGCTCTAGACAAAAAGAACGCTGATGCTTGCTCTCATGCATGTAGGACAATGGAGGCTTTGCCTTCAATTCTCTTGGGGGATGCTTCAGGTTATTCTTTTGTATGAGCTAATAATAGCAGATATGATCTGTAAACAGGCCTTTCTCATCTAAAATTACTTATCTAAGTTAAGCCTTTTAGTCACTGTTTGGTAATTAGATGCAAGCTTTAAAGTACTTGTGAAAACAGAAAATTAATAGACAGGAAACACTGTGTAAGAATACACTGAGTTTAGGCACCAGCGTCTATTTTTGAAGATGACCTAATTAATTGCTACACAGTATGAGGGACAAAGAAATGTAGGCAGAGCTCTTAGAGAAACCCAGTAGTAGCTTAGGATGTATTGCACTACAAAAGATGATCATGTGATTTGAAAATAATTGCCAAACAATATGGAATGAATGCACCCAAATCTCTAGGAAAAGAAAAAGAGTGAGGCTGAAAAGTGATCCTACAAATGATTCTGTTAATTTTAAAATCTAGTGTGTCTCTTTAACGTATTCAGATTCCAGGATGTTTTTGAATCAGTACATGTGCACAGAGCCACCGAGCATTACACTGTTATCCATGGAAGTCACTGTTGTGTAACTGCAGACAGACCACAGCCAAAGACTTGTCTTTTTATTAGATTAAGACATTCTAAAATTTAAACTAAATAATAAAATGCTGGCCTCCCCACTGAAGTTCTGATTTAAAGTGTAATAAAACACACTCAAAAGACTAAAGCCGACTACTTTATTATTTTCACAAATAAAATATAAGTTTGAAAACTGCTTTTAGCTTCAGAGCTAGAAAGAAAAACTTAACTAAAAAATAAATACATCATGAATGTAAAGGAACATACTTAATGGAGGTTTTTTCAAAAGCATTGCCTAAGCATGAGAAAAGCAGGAAATGATGCTTTAAAGACTATTAATATGTATTTCTTTCAAGAAAACATAGCAAAGGAGAGAAGGCATACCACATAAGAGACAAAGCCTCAACCAGCAGTGCTCATGCCCAGATATGCACAGCTTGTCAATGCAGGAAGATGTGGGATTGGCTAGTGAGAATTACAAATTCAAAGAAGCAAATCTGCCAACTCTAACCCTAGCCCTCTCCTCTCCTCCCATTCTCTTCTCTTCTTCCCCCCCCCTTCTCCTTCTTCTTCTCCTTCTCCTCCTCCTTCTCCTTCTTCTTCTTCTTCTTCTCCCCCCATTCCTTCTCCCTCTAACTGAATTTAATGTAAAAAGAAAAGAACTGGTTTAAATTTTTAAACAAAAACTCACTAACAGAAAAAAAAATCACAAAGAGCCACAATCTAAGATCATCACTTCAGGAAATAATGCCCAATGCCTGGAGAAAGAAAAGGAAAAGTCTGGATTACAGCAGAGCTATGCTGGCCATCACACATGCTTGCCCACACGTTCCCACAAAACCTTCACATTCCCCCAAGAGAGCTACAAAATTCCAAGCCCTCACATCAATAAATACAGAGAGAGGCAGCTTAGTGAGTTGGTCATTATTTTTTCTTCTCTAGAGAGTTATAGAAAGACTGTCGGGGAGATAGAGCCATTCTCTGGCAAGAAAGGTGCACCTAGGCCACAGGATGGATTGGGGGAGCACTTGTCAGCCTGCAGGGAGCCCTCAGAGAACAGTAGCTACACCCCACCATTGGACAAACATCCAGAAGTCATTTCTTTCTCAGAGACACATCCAGACTAACCATTGTGCACACCTCAGCTGAGCCCTCTAACTACTAACAAAGTTCTCAGGAAATAGAAGAGTGGATCAAACAGGGAAACATCTCCTAAGTACATTATGTCAGACCTTAGTGGAGTTCTTTTTTCTTGGTAAAGGCAAGCAGTTTCGTCATTGAGATGGAAAACAATTGTTAGGAAAGAGAGGTTTGTTATTTCAATGGAATTGGAGACCATTTCCTTTTCTTTGCTCCATATAGTTAGTCATTAGTTTCAATATTCCTTATAATAGACAAGGGTTTATAAAAACAATTTAATTTATTGAAAGACAGAAATGTGACTACTCTCACTAAGACTCTTGAACGTGAGGGAGGAGGATAACACGCCATGTAAGTTTCCTGTCTTCATTAAATAAGCCTGGTGTAGTTGGCACTTGGACTCTTGAGGAAGAGAAAATGAAGGAAATACCAATATTTAAGGAAAAACAGGAAGGAACTCCTCCTGAGACACAGAGGTCTGTACATTAGAGATGCTGAGGACATGAACTCTCTTCTGGCACCAGCAGACCCACCCCACACTGAGCAAGTAGACTGTGCCAAACCTGTTATCCATCCGCTATAACCAGGGAAGTGGTTGAAGATGCCTGAAGTGAAATCAGATAACAAAACAAGTGTTCTTCCATGTGCCTCTATCTGTAGGAACAGACCGTATGTTTGCAAGCATGCATGCATGTGTGCATGCATGTATGTGTGCGTGCAGACAGATTTCTTCCAAATAGGATCCACTTATAACTGAAAGAAAAACACAGTCCTTTACTTAAGTAAAGTTTTCCAAGTGAAATATCCATTAATGATTCAATTTCTATAAGAGATCAATCAACAAGATAGTGTAAGCAGACAGATGCCACACCTGTCAGTATTCACTCTACAGCCACACATGTAAAGGTCACTTGGTTAAGCAATGCACCATTATCTCTTTGATGGCTATTTCATTTTTATCCATAATTAAAATATAGTAATTGTACATAATCATGGGGTACGATGGAATTGTAATTTCAGTATATGATGGGCAATGATCAAACCAGTGTAATTAGCATGCCCATCACCTCAGACATGTATCGTTTCTTTGTGTTTGAAACATTCAGAAATCTTTTCTTTTATGTATTGGAAAATACGTGATAAATTCCTGTTAGCTGTAGTGACTCCCCCGTGCTATGGACTACCAGAACTTAACCTGCTTTCCCATTAATACTCTATTCCAAAAAGTCTCTGTCCCTTTTTGCCACCCTTCCCAGCCTGTAGAAACCACTATCCTACCTTGTATCTCCAGATTAACTCTTTTACCTCCCATATATGAATGACAACATGGGATAGTTGTCAGTCTTTAATGTGACACTATTGTATCACTGTAAAGGAAAAGACTGTTTCCATGTGAACTATAACTCTGCCTCTTTAACATGGGGATGTTGGAGGGAAAAAAAAGTCAAGTGATGTTGGGCATCTCTTATCCAAACCTTGGGGACCATATGTGTCTAGATTTCAAATGTTTTCATATATTGAAATATGTGCATACAAAATGAGATACCTGGGGAATGATGCCCAAATCTAAGATGCAATTGTTCTGCATTTGCCTTATCCAGATACCTTGAAGGTGATTTTACACTATATTTTTAATGTGTATTTGTGTTGACTGAAACCCATGTGATAACATGAGGTCAGGGATATATCTTTCTGCTTATGTCATATGTTGACACTCAAAAGGTTTGGGACTTGGGGTTATTACAAATTGTTTTTAGATCAAGATGTCCAACCAATATATGTGTCATCCCTGACGTGCGCCTTAACTCTCCTGGTTATGTTGGAAAAAAACTGTTATATCTCTTTGTTGTAAGTGTCAGGTATCATTCTGTGTTCTGTAAAAGGCTGTGGCTCCAGGTCTCTGGTTTTCTTCCAGAAATGAAACAATCTAGCCTTCAAGTTTGTGAGAAGTAAGAATTACACATGGAGACTGCTTTTTTGTTTGGGTTTTGGTTTTTTGTTTTGTTTTGCAAAGTCTAGAAGACTCTGAGCCTGCTCTGTCCCTTTCTTTGGCTTCACGCTGAGTTCTCCAGGTAACAGGACAGCCCTCCTCCCAGGATCTGCCCTTTCCCACCAACACCCCCACTCATAGATTTCCCCATACCTTTATCCCATAAGCCCTTTCTGTCTTTCTCTTAAGACATGGGCAGCAAAGAATGTTGGTCTTTTCCCTCCATCTAATCAAGCCTCTGGGATGGCTTTTTTGCAGGCAAGGAATGGTTACCCGGGTAACCGAGACAACTGTAAATAACACCTGTTCTCTCTTCTTGCTAGACTAGACAGTCTTCTGGTTCCTCCATCCCATCTTACTACAGTCTTAATAGTCAAAGGATTTATTTAACTAGACTTTGGATTTTATAACCCCTGCCAGCTTCCAACAGCAAACTCCAAACTGCCTCTTACTGGAGGCTTATCTTAAATGAACCAGAACTACGTTTTCTCATCTAAATATATTAAACCTAATTGGAACATGGCAAAGCAAAGCATTTCTGAAAGGCAGTTAGTGGAGCTTCCTTATGCCTTGATTTGTCAATGTTGGACATTAGGATATTGAAACATAGCTCTTTTGTAGCACAAAGCTTAGCTGGGACGAGTAATGCCAGTGGAAAGGGAGAAAGAAAAGCATTTTATCAGACACATAAGTTCACCAGCCCATGTGTGTGGAGAGAGTAGATAATTTCCTTCTATTACGTGGAGTGTGTATACAGCCCAAAGCAATAGGGCAAGGTTTCCAGTGCTGTGATGCGAGTGCATATCTCAAAGGCATCCTTACCAAAAGAAAAAGGAAAGGAAAGGCAACAAAAGCTCGTCCTGGAGAGACCTGCATGAGCCAGCTCTGCCCTGCTCCCAACCCTACAGTGTCCAGAGGCTGACAGCTGTGCACCGTAGCACCCTGACCTTTCCCTTGGCTTCTTTCTGATTCCAACCCAATGCTAGGGTGTTGACAGGGAAGGAAATATAGGCAACAACAGCTGTAATTCTTACAGTTCTCCGTCTGTTCCTGCGGGATTGCTAGGGATTGTGGCTTTTCACTCGTGGCCAGTTACCACAGCTCCAGAGTCCAGTGAGTTCTGGTAGCTACAACAGCATCTGGCTTGGTTAGAAACCATTGTATCCTGTGATGGTTGTTCTTCCCTGTCAACTAAACTAGAGCAGGGACAGCTATGACTCACATCTCTCTGTGCCTTTAGTGGTTGCTGTTCTCAATGAAGTCCAACCGAAGATGGGAGACTCCTTCTGAAAGCAGACAGTGCCACTCAATAGGCTGGGGCTCCTGAAACAGACGACAAGGGGGGAGCAGGTGGGGTGCAGCATCTTGCTCTGCTTCCTAACTACCGAAGCTGTGTGATCGTGCCGCACGCTCCTGCTACCACAGGCCCTGCCACCATGGTGGCCTAAAGCCCTCAAGTCAAGATAAGCCTTTACTCCCTTAGGTTGCTTTTTGTCACACTCAGGAGAAAAGTGAGCTCCCGGTGCTCTGTCATCTCTGATGAAATTCCCACTATTCTTAACTCTTGACTGTGCCCTACAGTGATCATGCTCTTCAGAATTACCACTTCTGAGGGTACGTCAATTCTACTGTAGCCATTTTCCCCAGTGATCTTGATCTTTCAGAGATACTTCCTAAAATATTTATGGATTAAATTCTATTTAGGTGAAATATGTTTGGATATGAGCAGATAGTCTTCAAACTAAGAGATCAATGAGTGAATATAGGGTCTTCATAATGTTCAGCTTTTGCGCAATTTTAAGTTGCTTACATAAAGTTTTATAACGTTTTATTTCCTTTTCAACTGTGTGCTTGTTTGTATGGGTGCATACATGTTGATATAGGTGCCCATGAAGTCCAGAAGAGCATATTTGACGTCCTGAGGTTGTGGTCCATCCTCTGCAACAGTAGGACCACTGACCCTAATGATTCAACATGTCTATGAATAGAATGTGCATCTATGTTCATGTGTGTGTGTGTCCAGATGCATGAACACGCATGTGTGTGCAGAGATCCAAGGCATTCACATCTGCCACATTCCTCGTCCACTACCCACTTTTTTTTTTTACTAAGGTAGAGTCTTTCTTTGAAACCAGATCTTGCTGTTTCAGCTAGACTTGTTATCCATCTTGCTCAAGAGATCCCTACAGGCTGGGATCAAAGGCAGGCCACCTCACCTACCTAGCATTTAAAAAGATTCTGAAAATCCAAACTCCCTGGTCCTCACACTTGCAGGCCAAGCACTTTGCCTGCTACTCCATGTCTCCAGCCCACATTAAGAGATTTTGGGGGGAGGGGGAATCTCTTTTTAAACACTTCCTTGGGGTACTAATTGTTTCCCATGGGAAGATGGATTTATTCCAGAATAGAAGAGCAGTGAATACCTGTACTCTACGTTTGTCTGGAGCTATTTCTAAATGGCAAGAACTCACAGCTAAATAGGAAGGTTAAAGCCTACTGTTCCATAGTACATGACAATCACCAACACATGCTGACACAAATCATTCACATATTTCAAAACAGCTAGAGAGGATTTTGACCACAAAGAAGTCATAAGGGTTTGGGATAACAAATACCCAACTTTCATAATCTGACCCTTACACATTGCCTGCATGGATAGAAATATCACTATATTGCCATTTAAATATATTCAGTTATTATTGTGTGTCAGTTTAAGAATATGCTTATAAAGGCAAGACTATAAATAATAAACTGTGGTTGACTAGACAATAAAATTTTGTAATTATCCCTAATGAGGAGGAGAGCAACTCAATCCAGCCGAGGGGAGAGCTATATTATAAGTTTTAACTTTTTTGAAATCTAACAATGCATCACCTTCAACCTCAGACTGGCATTCACACTCCCCAATCTTGTCTCAGGGGGCAGTCCTCTCGCTGAACCATTTGGAGGCTTCGCCTGCAGCTCTCCTGGGCCAGCCTCACCTCGCGCTGCTGGGAAGCACATCTGGCCCGTCCCTTCCACGTCAAAGCTTATGCCTCTCAGAGCTGAGCTTGTTGCTCCTCTTATTTCAACTTTGTCTTAAACATCTTGTCTAAGAATCAATATCTGAGACCCACCAAATACTGGGTGACTTTAAGATATTATTTAATCTTTAGGGCTCAGTTTTATCACCTAGTAATAAGGTTAAGAAATGTATAGGAGTCCTGAGTTTAAGACTGACCAATGCTAAGCATTCAATCCATGTTGCTCCAATTGTTACTTTCGTTGATTTAGCAAGCAGACATTGCACTTTCAACATGTGACTGGATTTTTTTTAAGTCTTGAAGCTACCGCACTAAATAAAAATGTCTATGCTCTCTCTGTCAGGAGAGGCAGATAGTAAATACACACATATATAGATACAGGTATACATGCATACACACACACACATGAATGTATGTATGGACTTTGAGTCATGCAAATGCTACAAAAAATGAAAACAAAGTAAAAATAAAATCTTTTTTTTTTTTTTTTTTTTTTTTTTTTTTTTTTTACAAAATGGCCTTGAATGGTTTCCTTAAGCAGGTAACATTTTGATAACTAGGAAAATATTGCAATTAGTTTTAAAACCAGCAACCAGTTTTACTGCCCATTTCTAGCTCTCAAAAGCTTTCAAATATTTGGGAATCATATGTTTTCCAACTTAGTAGCCATGACAATAGGCAGTTACATTAAAGCCTTCAACATCTGTCTAAAGCTGTGTTTCTTTGCCTTTTTAAAGGCTGACCTAGTTGTTGAAACACAGTGCCCTGTCTGCAAACTTCTTCACACTGTTGACAGGTTCTTTTCTTCCTGCCATTTCACAGTTACGGCCTTCTAATTTCTTCTTCACCTCTGTTCCTAAGGAGCCACCTGAAGTCTGAATCGCACCTCTAAAGTGCACTTAGGCTACCGCTCACGGGTTTCCTGTTTATAGCAGAGATGCTGCCCCCTGACTTCGGTCCCCCTTGCCTCTCCTTATTCCCACATATAGCCAAGGTGAGAGGAGATTCCAAGCGGTGCTGCCAACCCCAGGGGAGGTGTGCGTGTGGAAGAAGAGGCAGGTGCCGTGGCGATGGAGTGGAGCAAGCAGAAGGACGAGGTGTGGGAGGGAAGAAGCAACATGAACCTGGCACATCATTTTCCTGACAAATTTAGAATCAGAAAAGTAATAAAATAAGGATTTATGCTAGAAAGTGCCAAGGGACTCAGCAAGATAAACACGATGCTTATTTCCATCAAGGGAAAAGCCTTCTACTAATGAAAGGTTTTGATGATGGATGAGTGAGTGGCTTAAGTAGACGCGTTTAAGATAGAAGCATGCATATCCCTAGCTACCTAACGGGGTGGTTTAGTCCAGAAAACATGTGGGCGGTGTCCCGGCCAGAGGGACATTCCTCTTTGAGTTCTGTTCCTCTGTGTCTTATTGGCTGTTTTGATTATTCATTCATTCATTCGTCTGTTTGTTTGCTGATTTTGATTGGGACAAGATGTAGCTCTGCAGAATGGCAGGTCTCCAACAAGTGGCAATCCTCCTGCCTCACCCTCTCAAGTGCTAGTATTATAGCATAAACCACTGTGCCTGGCTACACTCAGGCGGAGTGTGTACGTGTGCCCTTCTTTTTCATACAGCTTTAAGGTACTCATTCACAGTTAGAAAACATTAAAAAAAGGCTTGGAAAATAAATTGCCATTAACATCTAAGGAATTCAACCAAGGCCACATAAATTGTTATAATCCGATCTCAGCAGCTCAGATTAATAACGTTGATCCCTAACATGGTGATTAATGAGGGGTATGTGACACTGACCAGGTTTCCATTGGCTGCCTGCCATGTTGGAGCTGGGATGGAGGCACCACTAGGAGGCCAGCCAGCTTTAGGTATTGTAGGCACATGAAAGGCAGCGTGGAACTGCACAGTACTAAAGGTTCCAAATGCAAAAGGAATGAACGGGAAACAGCTCTTCCCTTCTAAATGATAATAAAAGTCTAATGTCCTTAGTGCCCAAGTTACATCGCAGAAAAAGCAGGTATCCAAGATCTCAAGCCATTGGCTCTCTTACATCATTTTACTAAGGTTCACCTCATTAAAAAAAATAATCCTACATTGTCCTAGTTTTAATTTTTAAGGATTTTTTATTTTTCAATATGTTTAAGCTATGGCTGGTTCACCTTCTGGTGGCCTTGGTGCAACTTAGTTTAATCTCCAGACAATGCTTTATTCAGATCAAAGGAAGGATATATTTTTCGCCCTCCTATTGTGTTTGGATTAAAGATTATGAGTGACAAGTCAGAGCTGAACAACACTGAAGCTTTCTTCACTAAGAAAGCAAATCATTCATTTAAAAATATCCTTTGGCATCTGAGGACTGACATTATATATCTCGGGGAATCTGAATGTGGTCACCATGAAGAGATGACGAGGACCTCAGATGATGGATTGTCTAATTACTCTCAGCTGATCACTACCCAGCACATGCATGGAGCAGAGCACCACACTGTACCTCAGAAATATGTAGAAATATTATGCCAATCAAAATCAATTAATTTTTAATGAATCTAAGGACTAAAGGTTTAGTCTGGTGTTTCCAGAGACTTGCCGAAAGCAGTCAGAAAACATATTCTGGCTGGAACGGAGGCCAAAGGGTGTCCTTTCAAAGAATTTAAAGCATCATTAAGCATCCAATTTTAATAATAATGTTTTAATAGTTAAACTAACTAAAAACCAGACTGCCCATTAGGATCATCACATGCCAACAACTCTGAGTATTGCTAAGTGATACTACTAGTGCTGGGTGGCCACTGGGGTTTAATATCTTGCATGAAAATTAGCATATTTTGACTTCATTGTTTAATATATACTTCGGCTACACATTAAATCACACAAGTCCCAGAACATACACCGTTCCAGACCTACACACTCCATAAGTGACTTTAAACATGCCACTCTGAAGAAGTTTCATCCTACTCCATATCTTTGTAGTGCAATCAATTAAATGCCTTGTTGATGTGTGTACATGTATATGTGTGTGTGCGTATGTGCACGTATGCATGTGTGTGCAGGTGTGTGCACGTATGCATGTGTGTGCAGGTGCGTGCACGTGTACATTTGTGTATGCGTGTGCATGTAAAGTGAGATTTTCCTTTGTGATATAATTTTCAATTCTCAATCCAAAATCAGATGTAGAAACATAAGACATTCTAATCCATAACAAGATCTGACACTTTGTTCTAGAATTTTCTGTGGTTGTTCTATACGTCCACTTCTAAGAAGTACTATAAAGTATAGGCTCTCCTGATTTACTTATGGGAAGAAAATTATGTGTACCTCAAATTGTAATTACGCTTTCTTTTGAGCAAAAACACATGGAAGATTGAAAATAAGCACACTCATGATGATTAATTTTTCACAGCCAACTTGTATATGTCTGTGAGTGTGCTTCCAAAGTGGCTTCGGCAAAAAGAAAGACCTTCCTTGAATGCAGACATCACTGTCCCATGAGCTGAGGGCCTGGACTGAACAAAAAGGACAGACAAGGTCAGAGCATTGGCATCCAGGGATAAAGATGCTGATCGCCAGCTACAACTTTACAACTTTACATCATTTCATATGGCCAAACATATGCTCAAAAACATAAAACAGAGCACTGTACTTCATTGTTGTGACAGAACACTTGGCAGAAGCAACTCAAAAGGAGGATTTACCATCACCCGTAGCCTGAGGGTACAGCCCATCGAGGTTGGGAAGCACATGGCCCTGGAAGTTGTATCTATGGCAACAGTAGCATGAGGCAGCTGGTCACACCGAGGCCAGAGTCAGGAAGCAGAGAGAAATGGATGCCGAAGCTCTGGCCGTTTTTTCTCCGTTTTGTTCAGTCCAGGCCGTCAGCTCATGGGACGGCAATGTCTACATTCAAGGAAGGTCTTTCTTCTTGCCTAAGCCACCCTGGAAACACCCTTACGGACATGTGTAAGTTGGCAGTGAAAATTAATCATCACAAGTACGGGATACAAGATGCAATACTACACATTAACATAATATTAAAGAATCAGCCAATACGATGGACAGTGTGAGCACAATAATGGAACTGGAAAACTGGTTACATGTACAGATTACATTAATAGAAGCATAGAGGAGGAGACAAGGAGAGATATTAATAAAAGTGTTCTTGATTTCTTAACTTGTGTGGTAAGGGGGAAACGTCCTCTTGCTGATATTGACTATTAGGAATCTATAACTTAAAATTTAAAAATGACTACCAGTGATGTTCTATATGTCTTGCAGATTACAGGAGAATTTTAAAAGGTGTTGCAAAATTTAAGTGTAAAAGTTATTTTGTGTATAACAAATATTTTATTTCTAAAGACATAGTAATACTATATACATGCATATATACTTATATGAAGTTCAATAAAAATATTTCCACATCATGCCTTTCTTTTATATTGTTACCATGCATTTATTTCATAGGAAATCGTTTTGAAAATAGCTTTGTCACCCACTGGGAGAACATTAACAATAATCATGTACTCTGGGTATAAATATGCTGTGTATATCACTGGCTCTGTGGACTTCCCTTAGAATCTGAATTCCCAAAAGTTTATCTGCATCTCAGGTCTAATGGAAGTTTGCATCAAAGTTATGCGCTGACATAGAATGCATGCATGGTTCCAGGGCAGCTGCAAACACCTTCTCAAAGGGGACTGGACAAAGAAAAGACTCATGGCCAGCATAAACTACTTGATCCAACCAGCAAATACCTTAAGTAGGCAGCATTATGCTAAGCCATGCCCGTGTACAAGCAGCTCAGTAAAGTCTGTTTCATGCCCTGTGGAGCTTCCACTACAGTGAGGAAAAAAGGATGTAGACAATAGCTACTAAACATGACAAACAACTAGATTGCATCGTGTGCTTGAATGCAGTAACTGCCATGAGGAAAAATAATCAATCCAGTGTGGAAAAGGAGTGCCAGGAGGTTGGAGCTTTAAATCGGGTGGTTATAGGTCTGGGGAAGATTTTTGAGCGAACCTTGCAAATGGTAAGAATTAGCTTTGTAGGGACTAGACTGGAGAGATGACTCAGTGTTTAAGAGCACTGGTTGCTCTTCTGAAGGTCATGAGTTCAAATCCCAGTACCCATACGGCAGCTCACAACCATCTATCACTGTAGTCCAGTGGGATCTGATGCCTCTTATGCATTCAGATCTACATCCAAACAAAAGGCTCACATAAATAAACATAAATATTTTTAACTAGTTTTGTAGCCATTCCAGAAATAAAAGCATGGTGGGCAGAGGAAACAGCACAACACCTGAGGAAGAGAAGCATACCTGGATCGCTCCAAGAAGAGCCTTGCAGACAGGGCAGCTTTAACGAGACAACGAAGGCAGATGAAGGCAGCAGGGAAGGTGAGGTTTTACTGTTTCATTAGGCCCTTAAAAGGGCTTTGTCTTTTATTGGTGGTAAAATGGAACCATTGTGGGGGTTTTAAGCAGAGGAATGGCATGACACAAGGTATTACTTTTGAAAGAACATCCGTTGTAAAAGGAAGTGGCCACCTTAAACGCCCTCGGCCTGTGCAGAGTAATGTGCACTGATCTAAGCAGAACACCCTGTCTCACCACCAAGGTTGATCTGTCTGATCTGGCCCAACTGCCTTTGCGCCTTTGCTCGCATCTCCCATGATAATGCGATGCGATCCGCATGTAGAAGCAGTCCTGGGGCCGGGGTCAGTAGGAGCTGCCGGAGGCCGAAACTAAAACACTTGAGATAATTAGTTCATGTTGGATATCTTTAAGAATTTTCCCTAAGATGGCGCATTGTGCCAGGATGTTTCTAACCTGGGAAAAATACCTTTTGATATAAGTTGATTGATCCCTGTTAACTGACAAGTAACCAACTGACTGGCAGTTCTGCAGGAATGGGACCTAAACATGCATAGTAACACACACACACACACACACACACTCAATCTTTAGATATTCATCAGTTTGGATATTCTTAGCCACAACTGACTATAATGTTGACAGACACCAAACTCGCCCACAAGGTAGCAATACTGCCCTTCAGTGTCTCCCATTCCCTCATTTCCGTGCTAGTGAAAAAACAATAGTGAAAGAATTGACAGTCTAGACCATGTGCCAGGCACTCATGCACTGAGGTGGGAAACAGAGGCGAGGAGACTCCTGGGGAGAGGATTGGCGACTTCAAGTTAGAAACAGATCCAACGCCCACATCAGAGCTAGTAACTTGCTGTAGGAAGAAAGGAAAGACTGTTCTCTGAGGTCCTGCCCTCCCTCCGGACTTTCCTCCCAAGAGACCTGACTGAAAGATGTCTCTTGGCAGCTTCATTAGACTCCCTGGTCCTTGAATTCGTGTGTGTGTGTGTGTGTTTGTGTGTGTGTGTGTGTGTGTGTGTGTGTGTGTGTGTGTGTTACATTCATTCCTCCTAGACATTTTCAATAAAGTGTCTTTGTCACAATGAAAAATCTTTTAACTTCCTATTTTTTAAACTCTCTTCCAAAAAGAACATCAAAGGCAAGATAAAATGCACCAAGGTGAATGCCAAGTTTAATCCACACTTCCCACCAAAGGTTGGACTTAAAGCTAGAACTAAACAAATAAAAGACTGACTCTTCCTTAACAAGGCAAAGCAAGCTGTTTAAAAGTTTCCTCTGATGTTTTCTAACCCCAAGTATTTGAGAGTGCTCAAAACTCTGAGATGGCGGTTGTGTCGGCCTATACTTCTGAGGCCCACACCGAAAGGCTTGGATTGCACCTTTTTTTCCTGGAACAATCAGCTGTGGGCACACAGGGAGCTTTGGGCTGGATGTGACATGTCTCCCTTTTTTCCATATGTGGCAGTCTGTCTAAGAGATGTCAATTCCCAACTCTACATTTAACGCGTTTAAAACTGCCCTGACCCCATCATTCACAAAGTTCTCCCATTTAAACACTGGTACGGCAACATCTTTACCAGAGGAGCAAGGTGGCAGACATCATGTTAAAAACCCACACAAGCGAGAAGAGTAGGATGAAATATCAAAAGTATAAAAAGACAAAAAATATCAACTAGAACTTTGTATCTTAAAAAAACTCAAAATCAAAGAAATATTTTTTCATTAAAAAAAAAGCTGATGTATGTAATTAATGTTAAATAAGTTTTCGAGCCAAGAGTGGTGGCACATCTGTGACTCCAGCACTCAGGAGGCTGGGACACCTCCAGGTCCGGCTATTCCACCCTGGGCATACACCTACCTGAGAGATGCTCTACCGCACAACAAAGACATGTTCATAGCAGCTTCATTCGCAATAGCCAGAACCTGGAAACAACCTAGATGTCCTTCAACTGAAGAATGAATAAAGAAACTGTGGTACATTCACACAATGGAATACTACTCAGCTATCAAAAACAGAGAAATCTTGAAATTTGCCAGCAAATGGATGGAACTGGAAAAGATCATCCTGAGTGAGGTAACCCACATCCATAAAGGCACGCATGGTATGTATCCACTTATAAGTGGATATTAGCTCAACATAGATGTCCTCTGAGAGACTCCACCCAGTGGGAGATCCGGACAGATAATAGAAATCCAGGTCATACGGAAGAGTTGGGGGATGGAAAGAGGGGGTAGCAGTTGTCAGGAGATCCACAAGGAGACGATCAAAACTAACAGATCTGGACCCAGGGGCGTCTATACCAACCAAGGACGTCGCAAGCAGAGAACCTAGGCCCCTGTTCAGATGTAGCCAATGGACATAAACACCTCATTCTCCACATGGGGAGGAGGTGCAGAGCCTGGGGACTGCCCACGACATGAACTCTGGTGCCTGCAATTTGATCTCTGCCCCTTGGCAGGGTGGCCCTGTGGGAACACAGAGGAAGATGGTTGGGGAGGAGGACCCACCTGTCAGAGGTCTAGGGGAGGGGAGTAGAGTGAAAGAGGGAGGGTGCATGGGAACAGGAAGATAAGAGCCAGGGGATTACAATACGGGTGTAATGTGAATAAATTATATTAATTTTTTAAAAAGATTCTGGGACAATAGAGTTCTAATTTTAAGGCCATCATGGGCTTTATCTCAAAAACAATAACAAAAGTTCTTCAAAGTGAAAGAAAATGGCACAGGGCATAAAGTGAAACATAAAGAAATTAAAAGCTAGGCTACAGACAATGTAGCTCAGCATTTAAGATCGCACACTGTTCTTGAAGGCCTAGTTTGTTCCCAGCACCCATGTCAAACACTCACAACCACCTGTAACTCCAACTCCAGGGAATAGGGTGTCTTTGGCCTCCCTGGGCACCTGTATTTGTGTGTGTGTGTGTGTGTGTGTGTGTGTGTGTGTGTGTGTGTGTGTGTGTGTACAATTTTTAAAATAAATCTTTTAAAGTGAAAAGCAATAGGAAGAAATAAAATTAACATTTTAAGCAGTATTTATTTGAAATAACAGTGATGCATAGAGTAATTGTGGTATATGATAGGTGAGGATTCTACCAATGAACCACCCATGATCCAACCGTAGCATGTGATTAAGTAAAATGAATATTAGTAATATCCTAAGAGACGAGCAAGAAGAATATAAAGTGTTTTTATTAAAGAGGAAAGATTAATATCATATGCTTTCTCTCATATAAGGAACACATAAATTATATGTGTGTGCATACAAACACACTACGTGTAAACCATGAAATTAGAAAGGGGAGTGTTTGAGGGCAAAAATGAGACGAGCAGGAAGGAGAAGGAGGTAGGAAAGAGGAATACTGGGATAATATTAGCAAAGTGACATACACATATGAAGGTGTCATAATGAAGCTCATTATTTGACATAGTAACTAAAAAACAATAAAATGACATTTTCATAATAACCCGATACACACATAAAATGGTTTTATTAGAACATAAATATAGATACTACAAAGTCTGGGGCACTACTGCAAAACACCTCAGTGAGATTTCAAAAATGAAATACAAAAGAAAAAAGTCACAAGTGGGCGCTGGGGAGATGGCTCAATCTGTAAAATGCTTGCCATGCAGGCATGAGTTCGGGTCACCAACGTCACACAAAGAATTAGGCGTCATGTCATGCGCCTACAGCCCCAGCACTGGTGAGGCAAGGAACGGTGTCGCTGGGGCTTGCTGGCCAGCTGATCCAGCCATTTGGTAAAGTCCAGGTTCAGTTAGGCACTGCCCCAAAAGGTAAGGCAGGGAACAGATGAGGAAGATACCCAGTAGCCACATCTGAACTCCACAAGCACACATGCACACACACACACACACACACACACACACACACACACACACACACACACATACCACCACCACCACCACCACCAACACACACACGCACACACCACCAACACCAACACCACACATGAACAAAAGTCAGAGAAGGGACCAGAAAGATACCTCACTGGATAAAGTGCTTGTGGTACAAAAGTGAGGAGTTAGCTTCAGATGCCCAGCAAAGACATGAAGTTGGACATGGTAGCACGTATCTGTAACACCACAGCTCGCGTTGTGAGATGGGACCAGAGACAGGAGGACCCCCAGACACCAGGGGGCCATCTAGCCTGACGCACTGGGGGGCCATCTAGCCTGACGCACTGGGGGGCCATCTAGCCTGACACACTGGGGGGCCATCTAGCCTGATGCCTGGGGGGCCATCTAGCCTGACGACTGGGTAGCCATCTAGCCTGACGCACTGGGGGCCATCTAGCCTGACGCACTGGGGAGCCATCTAGCCTGACGCACTGGGGGACCATCTAGCCTGATGCACTGGGGGGCCATCTAGCCTGACGTACTGGGGGGCCATCTAGCCTGATGCACTGGGGGGCCATCTAGCCTGACGTACTGGGGGGCCATCTAGCCTGATGCACTGGGGGGCCATCTAGCCTGATGCACTGGGGGGCCGTCTAGCCTTATGTACTGGGGGGCCATCTAGCCTGACGCACTGGGGGGCCATCTAGCCTGAAGACTGGGTGGCCATCTAGCCTGACGCCTGGGGGCCATCTAGCCTGATGACTGGGGGGCCATCTAGCCTGACGCCTGGGGGCCATCTAGCCTGATGACTGGGGGGCCATCTAGCCTGATGCACTGGGGGCCATCTAGCCTGACACACTGGGGGGACCATCTAGCCTTATGTACTGGGGGGCCATCTAGCCTGATGCACTGGGGGGCCATCTAGCCTGATGCACTGGGGGGCCATCTAGCCTGACGCCTGGGGGCCATCTAGCCTGACGACTGGGGGGCCATCTAGCCTGACGCACTGGGGGGACCATCTAGCCTTATGTACTGGGGGGCCATCTAGCCTGATGCACTGGGGGGCCATCTAGACTGACGCACTGGGAGGGGGCCATCTAGCCTGATGCATGGTGCTGAACAAAAGATTTTGTCTTCTGACCTCCACACGGGCACATGATGTGTATGCTACAAGAACAGGCAAGAATACTCATGCACACGCACACATGCACACACACACACACACACATGCACACACACACACGTACATGCACACACACACGTACATGCACACACACACACATGCACACGCACACACACACATGCACACACACGCATGCACATGCACACACACAGGGGGAGAAAGAGAGGCTTTAAAAATCAGGAAATATAGAAAATATTGGAACAAAGGGCAAAGAATTAAGTGCCAGTTTTTCAAAAATAATTTCAAGCACAGCACATGTATATTACCTACATCCATAATGACTTTAAGTGTGAAATACACATGATAAAAATCAAGTTTTTCAAAAACTTGGCCTACTGTTCCTCAAGAAATCTACTTTAACTCTAAGAACACAAGTAAGTTCAAAGCAAAGGAATGTAGCCAGTGCATATGCCACTTTTATACTTCCTAAAGAAACCTGGGTTAGCTAAAGCAGTTTCAGACAAGTCAGACTTCAGAATATAAGAGCTATCAGGGATGAAGAGAGTTGTTACATACAATGATAAATGGGCCGATTAGCCAAAAGCATACAATAATCCTTGCACATATCTCCTTAAGCTCACACGGAATATTCTTCATGACAGACCTGCATTCTAAGCCTTAAATTGCAATTTTTAACAAAATTAAAATATAAGTCATGCACATATGATCACAGTGGCATTAGAGATCAATAGCAGGAACAGATTTTGGAGTGTTCAGAACTATTTGGAGATCAATAAATACATTTCTAAGTATCACAGGGTTTAAAGCGGAAGTCTCAAGGGAAATTAAAAGCATTTTTAACTAAATGGAAATAAAGGTACAGCTTATTAAAAGGTGGGGGTAAATAAACCAGGTCTAGAAGGTAATTTAGGTCATTAAATTAGAAAAAGAAAGAAAGAAAGAAAAATCTAAGAGGAGGAGTTTAAATACATAGTCTAAATTCTACCACACAATGTTAGAGGGAAAACGATAGTTTGAACTCCAAACTAAAAGAAGAAAAATCAGAATTTAAAAAAATAAATGAATTTGGAATCAGGAATAAGGTACAGAAAAGCCAATGAAAACGCAAGCTGACTCTTTGAGAATATCAATAAAACTTACAACTCCTAGCCAGACTAACCAAGAAAACAGAAAGCACAAATTACCAGCACCAGAGAGGAAAGGTCACGGCCATCACTCATGTGCACGTTGAAAGGACAGGGACTATCAACAACTCTCTGCCCACAGCCTCAGTAAGCCAGAAGACATGAATCAATTCTTTGAAAACCAAACTCACAAAAAGAAAAGGCTGATGACATTCGGCGGGGACGCTCACGCCATAGAAACGATTGGGTGGAACTTCTGCTCCTGCCTGTACAGCCCTGCATCCGTTAACGTGGCCTGTTACACAGGAGCTGAGGAAGAGAATGGTATTCTATCAATCCATTCAGAAAGGACATCTGGGACGGGAGAGACAAGGCTCAGCAGGAAAAGTTTTCCCTGCAAGTGTGAGGACCAGAGTTCACATCCTCGGCACCCACAGACACGCCGGGTTGCCATGGCAGCCTGCCTGTAATCCCAGCAGTGTGAGAACCTAGGGCAGAGGCTTCCCAGAACAAGCATCCAGCTGCCCAGAGAGCAACACTCGCTGTCAAAGTGTTTCCCCCAGCTTGCTATGTAGGTTTAAGTCATCTTAATCAAAATTCCCACAAACTGTTTTGTGGATACAGGTGTACTTAAATGCGCATACGTGGAAAGGCAAAAGACCTAGAGCAGTCAGAGCAATGCTGAAGAAGCGCCAATCACACAGGACCCATGCTACTCAATCCCAACATTTCACTTAAAGTCACAGTAATCAGGACTGTGGTGTTGGCAAAGGGAGATATAGCCACGCACAGACAGAATAGAGAGCTCACCCAAGCGTCCGCACAAACATAACCAACTTGGTTTTTATTTACTTAATTAATTTATTCATATTACAACTCAATTGTTGTCCCATCACTTGTCTCCTCCCGCTCCTCCCTCCTTCCCGCTTTTCCCCTGTTCCCCTCCCCTAGGGCTAAGACATCAACTGGTTTTCACAAAAACAGAAGGCTGATGGAGTGAAGAAGCATCAGTTTTTATAAATATTGCACTTTTTTTTTGCTTACATTTTTGTTTTAAAAAGGAAAAGAATACAGACATAGCCTTCACATGTTTAACAAATTAACTCAAATGAACCAGAGATCTAAATTCAAAATTGTAAGTCTCCTAGGAAAACACGCACATGTCTGGGGTTTGACAATGAGTCTGTAGGTTCAACACCAAAAGAATAGTCCATAAAAGTCCATAAAAAAGTAGTACTGACACAGCATCCCTTCCCCAGGCTACTCCCTGACCTACACAGCGGCATGAACACTTGCGCACTGGACTCAGCCAGATTCATTCAGGTGGCAACACTGTTTATGACTTTCCTGTACTCAGGAGACATCAGAGGGAATTCAGGATTCCTGATAATATGGTATCTAAGGAGCAATGATCAGAATACACATCTGCACAGAAACTGTTTTGTCTGCATTCTAATCTCTCACCCTGTGTAATAAAAATGGAATCAATTTGATAAATTTTCCTTCTCTTATCTTTTTTCATTATGTGTGCATTATTACTATTAAGGCTTAATTAATAGTGGGCATTGGTTTCACACACACACACACACACACACACACACACACACACACAGATACAGTACCATGATAAAGTGCCTATAAAAGCAGAAAACAAAATATTCTGACCAGACAAATGAAGCAGAAGATGTGCAGACAGAAAGACAAAAAAAAAAAAAAAAAAAAATGTATAAACCATACGTTAGGCAATAACCAGACAGAAAAGCAATATCAGCTATAAGTCATCACAATTTATGATCAAACTTTGCCAGTGTTGGAGGGGAAAGGGAGAAATGATATTATGTCTTCATTAGACCGGGCCGCAGATAAAGGGTCAAGGCATGAAATTAAGCAGGTCCTGTGCGGGGTGCTCTTCACCGCCTCTTCTAAACACAGTGCCTCACCTTCCCCACCAGAGGCGTCTGGGGCTGACTTTTGTGGCCCTCATTAAGTGAACCCTTCACTCTAGTGTCATTGGAAGCTTAGTTGCGGGAGATTAAAGTAGTGGGAGAGAGAAGGGAAACAGTGAATATTTCTTAGTTCCTTCCTGTTGCCCTGTGGCCAAGTTCACCTCTCACAGCCAGAGCTCCTGGAAGAAATCAATCTGCCCCTCCCATGTCCTGTCAGTATCACCCTCCATACCTGCACTATGCCTTGCTGGCTCCCATCCACCCTGCCCACAGCTCTGAAGTAATCTCCGTGTTTTTCCCTGTCTGTTACTGACTTTAATATGACTGCTGTGGGCATAAAATACATCCACAGGATGAGAAAAGACAATGTGTTCATTTGAAAGTGGTTTTAACCAATTAGATCTCCCATAAACGTAGTGTATATGCTTTATCTGAGTCCTAGGAGTTAGCCAGGCCTTCCTTCTCGTTCTCTTTCTCCGTGGCAGATGATTCTCCTGGGGCTGTGCCAGCCGTAGAGGAGCTGAGGCCAGAGGCCAACTCTATGAAGCAAGGGAACCCTGGGGTCCAGCCATTGGAGCCATGTCCACCGAGGCAGCTGCAATCGGCTTTCAGCCTGAAGGTCTCCAGTGTGACCCAGGAAGGTGTTTTTCATCCCAATTAATCTGTCTCCTCAAATGGTGATGTCATCAGGGGAGATTTCACCCTCTTTCTAATTTCATCTCTAGACCACTGCCTGACCTCCAACTCGAGCTGAGGGCACACAAAGCACAACCCGTATTTGCTAATAAATGCACCTACCATCCAAATGGTGCACATAGAGGCTCTCCGACAGAACAGCACTTAAACATCAATACATCAAGGATAGAATAGCCTAAACACTGTGCACCTTGAGAAGTTTTACACACACATACACACACACAAAGCACACACACTCATCTGTATTTTTGTTTCCATTGCCAACACTAAACTACCTTGAGAAAAGATTCCCTTTTTTTTAGGTGTCCATGCCAAAGCAAGGAATGGTGAGTTCTTGACGTGTGTTTTCACAGAGAAACTACATTTGTATGTGTATGTACATAACCAAAGCGAACCTCCAACTCCTGGGGTCAAAACATAAAATTGGGAGCTTCCATACAAAGAGCCAGGTGACCCCCAAATGGCAGGCAGTGGTCGGCACAGCAGGAGCTCCTTTGCTGTGTCCTCACCTTCTCTTCTCCAAATCATGAACTCCTGGCCTTTGCTCTCTGTGAAACGCGCACATTTCCCTCCCTCACAGCCCCTCCTGTGCTAGCTCGACGCCACGGGGCTCCTGCTCACACTTCCTTGGTTCTTTTCATCACACTCACTTTTTTTTTCCCAGTACAATAGCCTCATATCACTCTCCCATTGGCTTTTCAAATGGCTCAGATTAATGTGAACGCACTCGGGACTGGTTTTTCCATCTGTAAAAATGATAACGGAAGGGGACTAAGTGATATTAAAGGCTTCCTTTAGCTCTGATTTTTATCATGCCTCTGCTGAACTCTCCCAATCTCGTGTAATAATCTTTTTCAGAGCCAGCCCCTCGACATGTGCCATTCTTTACGTGCCCAGCCGTGCTTACTAGAGCCTGCCAGGGAAGAGCACAGGGTTGGGCTGTAGAAGATAGAACACGGCCTTGGCCTTGGCAGGCACAGTCCAGAGTTTGCTTTCTGTTGCTACGGTAAACACCACGACTAAGAACAGCTCGTGGCGAGAAAAGGTTCTATTTCAGTACACACTTCAAGTCCGCAGCCCGTTTCTGAGGGAAGAAGAGAAGACAGGGAAGACGGGTCAGGAACTCAAGGTGAAACCATGGAGGAATGCTGTTGACTGGCTTGCGCACTGGCTCGTGCTGGACCAGCCTTCTGTACCGCGGCCCGGGTCTACCTTCCTTACGGAACTCCGCTCACGGTGGACTGCATCTTCCCACCACAACCACTAGTCAAGCTAATTCCTCACAGACACAGACACAAGCCAGTCTGATTTGCACCATTCCCCCAGCTCAGACCATCAGAGGACTCTGCGCTGTGTGAAGTTGACAGCTGAAGGTAGGTGGGACGCGGCAATAGTGGATGACACGTCTGAGCATCTCTAGGTGGGGATTTAAACAGAAGTTTCCTGCCACCTTCCGGCAACCCTACCGTGAGTACCTGCTGAGGACTCCTTTTCTTCTCTTTTCCTTTTAATTGTTTAACAATTTTATTTTTTAATATATTTTATTAACTTTTCACATTACATCTCAATTGTTATCCCATTCCTTGTATCCTCCCATTCCTCCCTCTCTCCCTCCCACTTTCCCCTTACTCCCCTCCCCATGACTGTGACTGAGGGGATCATCCTTCTCCCCCCCCCCCCCCATATGTTCATAGGCTATCAAGAGCCAGGCGCGGTGGCGCACACCTTTAATGCCAGCACTCGAGAGGCAGAGGCAGGTAGATCTCTGTGAGTTCGAGGCCAGCCTGGTCTACAGAGTGAGTCCAGGATGGCCAAGGCTACACAGAGAAACTCTGTCTCAAAAAAAATGGGGAAACTGAGGCCACCAGCATGGCTCAAGTCAGACAATAAATAAGCGGCAAGCCAAGGGTTTGCAGTTCTAAATAAAAACACCCCTTAAATAACAGTGAAAGCGTATTTAAAAGATCTTCAGAAAACCCTGAAACAGGGAATCTCCTAGCCGCCTTGAGCGCCTTCAGCTCCCAGATCTTCCTTCCGGTCCTTCCTTTGTTGGATCAGGCTTGCGTCACGATCTCTGCAACGCGCTCTATCTCAAGCACTAAGAAAGCAAGGAGCATCCTGAATAAATGCCTTTAGTGAGTTTCTTTTATTTATTTGTTTGTTTATTTATTTTATTCAGATTACATATCAGTTGTTATCCCCTCATTTGTATCCTCCCGCTCCTCCCTCCCTCCTTCTTTCACCCTATTCCCCTCCCCTAGGTCTGTGACAGAAGAGGACCTCATCCCCCACCATATGGTCACAGCCTATCAAGTCTCATCCTGGTAGCCTGCTTACTCTTCCTCTGAGTGCCACCAGGCCTCCCCACCAAGGGGAAGTGGTCAAATAGGGGGCAACAGAGTTCAGGTCAGAGTCAGTCCCTGCTCTCCACACAACTGCAGAGAATGTGCTGTCCATTGGCTAGATCTGGATAAGGGGTCTAGGTTTACTGCATGCATCCTTGGTTGGTACAGTAGTTTGAGCTGACCTGCCTGGCTCCAGATGCATCAGCCTTGATGGTCTTCTTGTAGGTTTCTAGGACCCTCTGGATCCTTCTATTTCTCTATTCTCCCATACTTCTCCTACCCAGAGTCCCAATAGGAAGTCCCTGCATCTATCTCCATCTCCTACTAAGGAAACTTGTGGGCAAATGGATGGAACTAGAAATGATCATGCTGAGTGAGTTAACCCACACCCAGAAAGATACACATGGTATCTACTCACTCATAACTGGACACTAGTCCAACAGGGATATCATGAAAGTCTTCACTTAGTGAGTTTCTTGAGGGCTGAGCTTAATGGTGCTGCTGCTGTGAAGACTGCTGCATTTTGCACACTCCACACCTGACTGCTTTAGTCTAGCTTGACCTGGTGTCACATTTCACCTCCCCCACTCACCTCTCAAGGACTCCTACAGCTGAGACCGCCATGCTTACAAAACAGTAAGCAAGAGTTCTTAATAAATTGAGTAATTCATTTTTTTTTTCCCAAGGGCCCAATCCATACCATCCAGACCAATGTGAAGACACTCACTCACCTTGACCTTGCAGAACCGCTCTGGCCAATCCATACAGGCTGAGCTGACAGCAACTGCCCTCCAGGCATTTCGCTCCACTCTCCCATCCCTGTGACTTTTACCTTGTATTAAAGGGTATTATAAACACTAAAGCCTCAAAAGTACTGAAGGGGACTTTTACTGTCTCATGGTTTCAATCACCCAGGCTTTTACATTACATTGTAAATCCAAAACTGTCGTAAAAGTTAGGAGCTCTGAAAGTGTCTTTATCAGAATCTGGACGCGGGTCAACCATCCACCTCCCTTTCCTCCTTCCAAGGGGCATCTCTTCCCACAACTACCTAACCGGGGTGGGCGTGGCCTGGCTTAGGAAGTCCTGCAGACCTGAGCTGGTTCAAGATATTTTCCATCACTCACCATTGCAAATGTGTTTGGGTTTTCACTGTGGGGTGTTCTTAACCCTGCTGCTGGTGCTGTGCTCTGTAAACAACAGTAATTCTCCAGCACCTTATCGAGAATGCAATGATTCATCTCCAGTGCAGAGAAGGAGCTTTATATAGAACGGGCTGGGGTGGGGGGGATGGGCAATCGCTCTACTCAGCTTGACGGGGGTGGGAGGGGAATTGTCTGTCTCATGCCCCCCACTCCACCCACCACCCACCCCCCCATTACAGGTGTACTTTCTTCCTGTTTCTCTGTTAAAAGCCACACACGTTTCAGCAAATATCCCCAAACTGGTGTTTTACCTAAATAATCATTCCTTGGTTAATTCAAAAAAAAGAACCTTTTTTTTTTTTTTTTTTTTTTTTTTTTTTTGTGCAAACCATCCCTTATCCTGGAGATCCCCAAAGTTACTGACAGAGAAGGCACTAAACAAGCAACGTTGAGCTGATGTTTGCTGAACAATAAAGGAAGAGGGAAAACAGAAGCAAGAAATGGGAGGAGAAATAAAATCAGTCACTGCAGATGGAAAGCCAGTGTCAAAGCTGCATCTCTCTCCGGTTCGCAACCCACTTGAACCCTTCAGTGCGGGAGCCCAAAAGCCAATCAGCCCATCTTGAACTTATACAACTAGAACTTCTGAAAAAAAAAAAAAAGAGCGTTCTGCTTACAGCAACTCATTGAGGTCAATGATGTACTCTACCAAAAAAAATGTATTCATAAAAATAAAATACCACAAAGCCAGGCATAGTGCAAACGCCTGTAAAAATAGCATGTGAGAGACAGGAGTAAAAGGATTGCAAGTTCAAGGCCAGTATAGATTATATAAGAAGATCCTGCATCAAAAAGTAAAAGAAATGGTAAATAAATAAAACCACAGTGGAATGTTCATACATGCAGGTACTGAACTCACTGGCTGAGCTGAAAGAGAACACTTATCTTTCTAATGAATATCTTGCTGAGACATTATTTTTAAACACTGGTCTTATTTTTTATTATAATTAGGCAAGCAATATCTTAAGGTGAACAGCATTTCTGTTGAGTGTGAATTGATCTTTTTGCTCATGGTGCACTTTTGTCTAGTAGCCTGGTGAAATAGCCTCACCAGCTAATAAGATGTTGAACATTTCTGCAAATCTATGATGTCCACAAAGTTCACTAAAGTTTTAGATGACAGGAGGAGTAAAATATCCTATCCGATAAAATAAAGGTTATAAAAATAATTGTTTCAGTATTTTATATTTAATGATTACTTCCATTTAACAGTTTTTGACAAAAAAACAGAATGGCCTTCCGTGCCAATTCCTACATTTCTCATCTGATTCAATTATATAAGCTTGTATTTTGGAAGTACCAACTCAGTCACATGAGGGCCAAGAGTAAATCACTGTGTGGAACAGAAGCAGCTTCAGACTGAAGGATGTTGAAGCCAAATCACATCCCCCAGATCTCAAAGGCTCTGTTTCTGGGTCCAGCACATCTGACAGTTTAACTACTGCATTGTTGTTTTATCTATGAAAAGGCAGAGAACTTAAATTTCGCATCCCTTAACCTTCTAGCAATGAAACAGTTCTGGGAAATATGCCGATTAGAAGAGGAGAGTATTCAAATTATATTCATGTATAGTTAATTGGAAAGTTGCTGTTGTTGATGATGATGCTGTTGTTGTCGCTGCTGTTGTTGAGGGCCAGGACTTTCTTGCTTATCTAATGGGCGTGTGATTGTCACTCTGACGTCTTAATCTTCACGTGGACCTTCAGTTGGCTTAATATGATTACGGTAACCCATGAGCTAATGTAGCCTCATAAGAGATATGTCATCGTTACCTAGATTTATGGGCAGAGCCACATCCATAAAATTTAGATAATTGCTTGTGTACTGCCAGCCTATTTTGCCCGTTAATATAAATAGTATTTTTAGCATTAGCTACCTAGAGGACAAATCTCTCATAAATGACTTTGTACTTAATCCTGGGAGACATTCTCCACACAATTTGATGAAGAATAGACTATGAACAGTTTCTGGCTCTTTTCTAGCGTGTTCTGTTGAAGAGGTCTAATCTATTGTTTATTTGGGCTTCTCACCACATTGCATTGGTTTAGGGACACCATATTCTTCACTGTTCTATGGTCCATGCCCTATTAACTTATGTTGCACTCATTAAAGCCCATGGTTTTACATGTATGTACTCCATTTGTGGAAGTATGAAACAGATCAACCTGTTTTTGTAGAATGGTGTGTGTCCAGCTGTCAACATCTGCCCTATCCTTAGTACAGTCGCCATGGAAAGAAAGATCTGCACTACACTCAGATTAGGAAATGCTACCTGGGCAGAGACTATACGGGATGGGACTTTTGGAATAAAAACTTGGAAGAATTAAATAGAACGAATGTATTTTAAAAGGAGCATGTTTTATGCTGCCAAAGTACCCATCACGGATAACAGGCCTTTGTTTAAATTTTAGTCCACTTGCATTTTTTTTTCAAGTCCAAAGACAAGGCGTGGAGGTAGAGGAAGTGGCTTCCTTCTAGGGAGCTGCACTCTAAAAGTCTGATTCCAGGGGATACTTTGACTGTGGCCTTGAATTCCAGACTGTTCCAGAGAAGGCTTTCTGAGCTAATAAACATTAATTTATGGCTCCTTTGCCACTAGGTTTCACTTTATCACGAGTTTCAGGGAGCCCGTCGGGACTTACAAAGAAAAGGAACCCTGAGAGGCATGAAGAAATATCTGACTTCTAGCCAGGGAACAATTCACACTGTAGCTAGCACAGGAGCCTCAGGAACCGCTGATGGCGAAGGCTGAGTCCCAAACAGCAGTGTGAGCTGAACTGACATCTTTACATTCTGCATGGTATTGAAACAAACTGCCTGATCACACTTGAAGTGTCCCAAGATTCTGTGCTGGAGAAGAGGTACCAGACAGGAGAACAGCCAGACCACACTCCTGCCTTCACTCTATCCCCCTTGGAGACATCTCACAGCCTCATCCCACCAGCTTGGCCATATTGATCTCCATCTCTCCAAACAGACTTCCTGCTTGACACCCCCCCAAGTCCTTCCAGGCTTATCTCTCTCCCATTTTGTAAGGGCCACCCATCTCTCCCCTCCGTACCTTCCTGCAGAACTCCAAAGTCGACGCTGTCTTCATAGAGTGCATGATTGATCTTCTCTGACATTCATATGTCTACTATATGTCTTAAATCAGTATTTTGTTTCCCTACTAAATCATATCTTATAAGAGTAAAATCATGTTAGAACATACAAAAATATAAGCATAGAACCTTACTTGGAATAAATAGAAAAGATAAATTTATTTTTATGCTTTGTGTTGTTACTTGAAGTATTTTCTCCTTAAAGAGAATACAGTAACACCACATGACCCTCAAGCATAAATGATAACATCAAATTCAGAAATTTCTTGAACTTGTAATCAAGGTACTACCCAGTGTTAGGACAGGCTAACACCACTGGCCCAGGCAGGTATTTCAGGCTGTACTGTATAAATTTCTATATTATATTTTAGAAGACCCAATTCAGTCAAAACCTACTCTCCTTATCAGAGTGGATCCCTGTGTGGGTCAGCTCCACAGCACAGAACTTCAAAGCGAATGTGAGATGGGCTAATTCCCGATTCTAATTTACAGCAACACTCCTGGGGCGTTCCGGGAGGCTCCAGGTGTTCCCGGGGCATCGAGAGTGAAGGAAGCAGCTTCTCTCCAGCAATTGTTAATACTTCAGGCCGAGAACAGCAGTTATGCAACACACCCTCAGAATCACTTTCTCAGATATTAAAGTCTTGAAACTTTCAAAGGAAAAAAATGGGAGAAAAGGCTGTCATAGTTTAGGAAGCTGCCTTATAAGCTTTCATGTCCCCACAATTTAGAATCCAGCCCATCTGATTCTGTTCTGCAATATTTATTTTCAGGAAACATTTTCTGCATTGCTGTAAACAGCAGGAAATACACACATGCACACACACACACACACACACACACATATATGCATATACATACACACATATATATAATGTATTCCAACTTAAGATGTCAAGAACCTGAACATACAGTCCCAGACATACCATAAAGAAGTAAATCATGAGCAAGCCACGGGAGATTTCACCTCAAAGACAAGCCACCATAAGCTCTAGTGACAGAGAGCATCCAAGGAGGGGCCAATACTGGCTCTGCCACCAGGTCCACAGGTGCTGCATTGCTCTAATGTCTTTGGCTCAGACACATAGCTTCTATCCCAGCGCTGTGAGGAACGCCTCCTTTGCTTTCACTAACTGAGCTTTGCTCTGCTTTGGTGACCTCAGGCTTATACTGTCAATAGAGAATAACAACAACAACAAAAAATAGTGAGTTTTGAAGGTGGGGTCTAGCAAACAAGGTCCAAACAGCATCCCCAACAATGACTTGTTATATAAAGTTGGGTATTAATTAATCAGTGTTTTGGTTTATTCATCTGTGGATGATGTTCATGGAAATGAAATTTGAGTGATCTAACATATAGACATCAATCAACACTATTATCATCATCAGTGTTGTCCTTATGATGGAGACAGGTCCGCTGTCGTCTAAGCACCCTCCCTGCTCTGTTGCTTACCTTCTGACCTTATTTACTTCAGCTTAAAGTTGTTCCTTCTACAGCACCGTGAAAAGGTAAGGCACACTGTTGACTCTGAGCTTTTTTCATTTTGGCACCAAATTCATTTAATTTTTAAAATTAAGGACATAACTCCTGCAAAATGGCCCCACGTCAACAAAACTCTTGATAGTTAATCCATAAAACTGTGATCCCAGCTCCCTCACTTAACTAGCTTTCCTGACGGACTAATTACATAGGGGTTGGAAATGTGAATACCAAGTAATGAGACTGATTTTGGCAAAGACATCAGCATAAATTGTTCCTGAGTCACACTTACATAATGAAAACCATTTTAAAATATGTTATAGGACATAATGAATATGAGCTAAAGCATAATTTTCCAAGGGCTTCCAGGTACCAGGCATTTTACCCTCCCCCCCCAGCCCCGTCCCTTTTCGCTTGAAACAGTGGAAGATACAGATATCAGAAATAAGGCTCTACGCTGACTATCACAATTCTGATGGGGCCTTTGGTTTACTGGGCTTGGGTAGGGGTCACATGTCAGAGAGCCCCCACCAGCCTCGCCAGTCCTTCCTGTGTGCCGCAGCCATCCTTCCCACACAGGAGCTTCAACCTGCTCCCCTCGCTCATCTTCATCACTTCTCTACACTCTGACCCAAGGGTTTTCCTCAAAGCAACAATGAAAGCTTTTCTTCCTAACCCTGCCCATCCAACTCCTTACCTCCCTTTATGTTTCCCTGAATTTTAGTTTCATAAGCGTAAGACTTCTCATCCGCGCCTTCAGTCACCTGTTGTTTCCCTTATCTTGCCTGCAGCTTCACACACCAGAGGAAGTGTGCCTTCTACTAAGTAAAGCCTGGCCGCCTTGTCGGCACACGTGGGTGCCGTGCATGTGGCCCAACACAAAATCACAAACTTACTTCAAACATTTTGAGGGGTGTTCTGTGCAATTTTTTCTGTAACTTGATTGCACAGTTTTCAAGCATAAATGGCATTACAGATAACAGTGCTGTGCCACAACATCAAAAGGTTAGATGTACCTGAGTCTTTTCTAGTCTTATTCTTACTCATTGAAAAGTGATAAAATAAATGTATTTACATTTTCCATTAAAAATAAACTTTCCTGTTTCCTTGAAAGCTCTACAGTATTTTAGATACTCTCTATTGAGTTCTTCCTGAATAAAGCAATTAATTAAAAATCTGGAAATAAAGGAGAGGGATCTTTCTTCTTAGCAATAATTGGCTGTTATTCTGATGTTGACAAATATCCGAGTCTCTCTAAGATTGATTCTGTAATTCGCATTATACTTATTTTGCATTTCAAACTCCCCCAAACAGCATGTTTCTCTGCAAGTTACAATGACAAAAAAAAATGTTAAGTCCTGAAATAACTGCGAAAAGTAAATATTTGTGTCTGAAAAGGAGAATAAACAAGAGCCCTTTATTGGCGCTACTGTGCTACTGTGCGTGGTTATTTTGAGGGAAGGTACATTCTGGTGTGTGGAACCCATCTCCACATGAGTGACGCAATAGTCTCAATGGTGATCGAGTGCATCTTGATGGCCATGTTAAAGCAATTGACCTTCCAAAGCAAACCTACCACGTCCTATTCCCCAGGATTGGGTTAAGTTTTCACTGCCGAAATGCCAAAGACTACAAATTAGGCACCTAGTGCTTCTGGAAGTATGAGTTTTAATATAAACACCCAAACCCACGTGGTACCCAAGGTGCCTGACACACTAAGACAGGATGGCTTGTAAATGAAGGTGGTAGCTCAAATCCAAAGCAACTACCTCCAAGACTGAAATCATCAATGCCTTGCATAAATATGAGTAAAACTAAAATCAAGGAGAAAAATAGAGTTAATAAATTTTAAAGGGAAAGTAAACCCATTTACATGGATAAATGGGTTAAGACGATGACTAATTTTTTGATGACTACTTTTTTAAACTATATTTTACCTCATTCAGATTGGTGGCATGTTATCTCCTCATCTATCAGATGCTATAGGACTGTTAATAGTCCATAGCTAACATAACGTTCAGGTTTTTAACTCTGTGGAGGGTTTAAGAGACAAATTGCTGGGCACTGAAAAGATGGGTGAGTGGTTAAAAGTATTTGTTGCTGTTTCAGAAGACTGGAGTTCAGTTCCCAGCCCTCCAGCTACAGTGTTTCCATTCCTCTCACCTAGGACACCTAGTGTATACACACATGCAGGCAGGACAAACACGCACATAGAAAGCCTTTTCTTTTATTTTAAAAAGAAACAAAGTGGTAACTTTCCAATTAATTCTTTGGACACAAAAACAAGGGCAGTGGTTTCTGTGCTTCCTTGTTAAAGTTAATTGTAAGTGATGGAAGACTGAACACATGTAATTAATGCTGTGTTTGTGTGGAGCAGAGAGTGTTAGTCATGTTTCCATTACTATGACAAAGCCACACTCTAAGCTTGTTGAAACAGACAGCTCAAGCGAGGAAAGTTTCCAGCTGGTTCCAATATCAGAGCTTTTCATTCGGAGCCGGCTGCTCAGTGACCAGCCCATGGTGAGGCGGAGCATCTCCAGGTTGTGCTTGTATAGAAGGGAGCTGCTCGATCCCTGACAGCCATGAAGCAGAGGTGAAGTTATCTTCCAAAGACATACCCTTAATGACTTTCTTCCTCAGACTATGCCATACTCCCTTAAATATCCACTGATTTTCCACAACCGGAAGAGGATGTACTCAATGCATTATCTCACTGAGGACATTTAAAATTCAAACCATAATATAGAGTATTACAAAAATAGCCTTACAATAGTATCCTTTTTCAATATACCTATCAGCTGTCTGGTGTTGTCAGAACAGATTACCAAAATTTAGCAGAATAAAAAAATAATTAATGAGATGAGAAGTCAAAAATGAGTCTCACTGTGTTAAAATCAATATGTCACAGACATGTATCTCTTTCTGTAGGCTCCACAACACCATCCATTTTCTCACCTTTACTGACTTCTGTAAGCTGGCAGCAGGCTTCCTCCTTCTGTTTTCAAAGGGAACAGACATTGCATTTCTTCTACTGTCCTCAATTGTTACCACAGTGAAGAGGAATTCTCTGCTTTTAAGGACTTGGCACACAGGATAACCCAAGTTAATCTCTCCATTTTAAGGTCACAATTTTTCTCACATGGAAAAAATTACCTACTTTTCTACGTCTACATATAAACTACTTCTATGTTAATGGCTTTTATGTTACTATGATAAAATACCAAACCAAAGGCAGCTGATTGAAAATAAAATTTCAGAGGGAGAGCCCATAATGACAGTGTTAGCATGGCAGCAGAAGGCTGTAGCAGGAGGCAAAGAGATCTCATCTTCAACCACAAGTTTGAAACAGAAAGAGAAACACTAGAAGTCACAGCTGCTCAAAGCCCATGCGCAGTATTGCATTTCCTCCAGCAAGGCTACACCGCCACCTCAAGCAGCTTCGACAACTACAGACCAAGTGGTGCCTGAGTCTATAGGGCACATCTTCATTCAAACTACCACAAAACCTGAAGATGTTTTCACAAGATCTCAGCAACCTATACAGATCAATAATTGTCAAATAAAGAGATAAGTAAATAAATCACCAAAACTTGGTCTTTCGTTGCAATTTTTTTTAATCTCAGAGACATTACTCACTACCCATCAAAGGGAGGGCTGTAAGATATTATGCTTCACACTGAAACGGTCCCTCCTGGAAGACGAAAGGAGGCTCATAAGACTTAAGGGGGAAAAAAGAACTTATCAGGCATCAACTGCAGTTCTTCTTGGCATTCAGATACTCAGATAAGAGGATCTTAACAAGGTACAAGAAACTGAATTTATTTGAACTTTTCCCCCTATTTAAAACACAGTAATAAAATAGGCATGATTTCGTTGGCAAAAAGAAAAAAAAACGAAAAAGAAAGAAGACTTAAGAAAAAAATAAGTCACAAGTTTCAGGAAGGTTTTATTTGGAGGAGGTTGTTTTGTTTGTTTTGTTTTTGTGTTTTGTTTTGGTTTGTTTGGGGGTTTCTTTTGGCTTTTGGTTTTTCAAGACAGGGTTTCCCTGTGTAGCCTTGGCTGTCCTGGACTCATTTTGTAGACCAGGCTAGCCTCAAACTCATAGAGATCCACTTGCTTCTGCCTCCTGAGTGCTGGGTTTAAAGGCATGTGCCACCACCGCCTGGCAAAGTTTTTTTTCTTTTCTCTGTACATTGGTATTTTGCCTTGATTTCTGAGATTGTGCATCCACTGAAACCCTGATTACAGATACTTGTGAGGATCCATGTGGACAAAGGGAAGTGAACTTGGGTTCTCTGGTTCTCTGCTAGAACAGCCGATGTTCATAACTGCTGAGCCATCTCCCCAGCATCAGGAAGTTTCTAAAACCAACCAGTGTCACAGGGCTCCTGCCCAATATTATAGAATAAGAAAATTCCCAGGGACAGATTTTCCCTCCAATCAAATAGTCTGCAAGTCAAACAGGGAGTGCCAGGACTTCAGATCCCATGAGTTATCCCGACATTGGGTCTAACCTTTTTAATCATCTGCCTTTGAGTCACCAATGCTGCTGTAAGTAAACCCTCACTTGCAACTAACCTCAGTAAACTTGCTGGTTGGTCAAGCTGGACTTGGTAGAATTATTACCTCACTCCGTCCTCACTTCTTATCTGGGTTGAGTAGACGTTTATTTGCATCTTCCCAGAAGGAGTCACACAACAATAACTCAAGAGTCATTGATTGACATGGGCATTTTTTTATGTTTTGTCATCACCAAACAATAAAGAGTCTCTCTCATCTCTTACAATGAAAAGAGAAACATGTCTGTCAGAAAAAGAAAAGAGGCTGTTGCAAAGGGAAAGCATCCCTCAGAGCAAAGGGTGAAACAGAAGCCCAAACTGAAAACTATGCCAGAGCATAACAAAGTGTTTAAACATCTAATGCTTGGGGGAAGCTGAATGTAACTTTGGCAACAATGAAAACAACATTATTGTCTGCTAACTTCAGTGGTTTCTGTGTCAAAAGATTCAAAGCACAAACCGGGGTCAAAATGTTCACTCTATAAACTGACTTCCTTTTAGTAGTAGTTCATGGAGACTCTGACCTTCCTTTATCAAAAAGTACTTGAAATCCTAATTCCAAATCGCATCCACTGCTCTGCTCTGTCACGCCTTCTACGCAGGGACCAACCAAGGGAGACTTTGTTATTTATTCAGGCTGCTGAGGTCTCCCTTGATTTTTCTACCCAATATTTACGTTATTCCAGGTACAGGTCATGCTCTCGAGATGTGTAGAAGCCAGGTTAAAAATCTTTATATTACAATAAGCACAGATACATAGTCACTCCTGAATGAGAATCCCAAATTTACTCAATGGCTTTAGTCAAGTTATTGAGCCAACTGAAGAAGCAGTTTAGGTGATGGCAATTTTGGGGCTCGTCCTCGCATAAATGCTGGGAAGACCAAAGGTGCTAGTGTCTATAGAGCACCAGTGAGTGGCACAGCCGCTTATCAAATACTATGTGGAGGTTTTGTCTATTCTGCTTTGTTTGTGTTGTTTCTTTGTTTGGGGGTCTATTTTTTGTTTATCTAGGACCCAATATCTGGTTTATACTGTCCAGTACTAACAACATATGCTGTTTGCCTTTTCACATTCTCTGACAGATTTTAAGTGAGCTCTCTTTAAAGATGACTGCTCAGAGACATCCCAGGGATGCTTAGTCAAAAGAAATTTCAATTGTTTTCATATAAAATGAAAAGTTATTAGCACAAGTGAAAAGAGTCAGTCCTATCACAAATGCACACGGAAAGACGAGACATATTTAAAACCTGTTAGGAATCTTCTTTCAGGCACATGTGTCTGCATAACGCAGGAGGAAAGCCCTTCACGGGTCCTTGCAGAGATGCATGTAGTTGACTGGGCTCTGCCGGTTGACATGACAAGTCCCTTTTCAGGTGGGGCGACACTCCATTCCGGGCATCCATTGTGGCTCATTATGAGAACAGGCCACGAGAGGGTAGGTCTCTCTTTTCGTCACCTTTCAGCAGCCCTGTCTGAATCCGTACAGCCTATTGTTTGAAACAATATACACGGCACCTCCTCCTTTAGAAAAGCCCAAACCATGGCCACGTTCCCCCAGTGGAAGCAGCGCACAGATCCTAATTAACCAGAGGAACATGACAATAGCGGGGCCTATTTTGGGCAGAAAGATCTTTTAAACGAAAAACAAAAAGAGGCTTTCAGACAAAATACTATTCAGTTCATTATTTTATTTCTCTCTGGAATACTGAACTTCAATTCTGTTCTCTTCTGTGTGCATGTGTGTTCAATGACTGGGAATGGTTTTAATTGCCTGCCAATTACTGTTATGCATACGTCTCTCCTAAAGAACAAACACAAATACCTTGGTATGGATCACGGATAAAAAGCAGAGCTGTGAGGTTGATCGTAGGGTGAGGTGAGAGGTGAAATCTCCTAAGACGTGGTGTATTTCTTTGAGCTGCACAAGTTAAAACTGAACGGTAATTGAGATGTTCTGGGTACATGGTTCTATTCACACAGGAAACAGCAACTCAGTCCCACTGCCATTCATATTTACCCAACCTCATTGGTGAAACAAGTAACCGGCTGAGGCCTGGGGGAAGGTCTGCACATGGTTTGGAGGTCAAGATACCAGGAAGAAAACATACTCTGTCCTTGGAGGAACTACTACGAGTATTGCCAATCTTGCTCAGTTTTCCTGCCCCATGCAGTTTACACAACAGCCTAGAACTGTTTGACAGGTAAAGTGCTTGTGTGATCATGACTGTGCTGGCTAGGTGCTTGTCGGCTGGGCACAGGCTAGGGTCATCTGAGAAGGAGACCTCATTTGAGGAAAGCCTTCCAGAATAGGACCAGGATATAGACAAGCCAATAGAGCATATTCTTAGAGACTGACATGTGAGGGCAGAGCCCTCTGTGGGAGTTCACACCCCTGGGCTCATGATCCTGAGTGCTATAAGAGAGCAGACTGAGCAAGCCATGAGGAGCAAGCCAGGAAGCAGCACCCCTCTGTGGCCTCTGCACCATGTCCTTCCCTGACTTCCCTCAGTGATGGGTTATTGCCTGGCAGTATAAAACAAAGTAAGCCCTTTCCTCCCCAAGTTGCTTTTGGTCATGGTATTTCATCACACCAATAGAAACCTAATGAGGCTTTTGAAGACCTTATTTAACTATTTGTTCCTGCCTCACAAATATGTCTGTCAGATAATATTGGGCCAGAAGGCTAAAGATGATTCTCCAATTCTGTAGAGAGTGGTGGGTGACTGTTCAGGCAGTAAACTGTCTCAATCATTTCTTCATTTTGGAGTCTGATAACCTGCACTTCTGGTTCACTCAGATATTTAAGTTTTATTCCTTCTCAAATCTCTGATGGGGTTGAAGACCAGATACTTTAGTCTTTCAATTAAGCTTAGTAGGTTAGGAGTTAAGATGTTTTTAGATCAAGATAGATGTTTTAAGTTAATAGAGACGAGATGTAAAGGTAGATGACTGAACCTACTCCTTAACTCAAGGCCTTAATGTTACTCACAAGAAGGTTATCTCTAAGTCATTGGTATAGAATTTTGTATATTGATGCAAATCATGGTCATGTCAAATACTAGTCTGATTTAGCACAAGAATATACATCCTAAGTCTAAGAGATAGATAGGATTCTACAGATATATAAGGTAAAATAGTTAAATAAGGTTTTCAAAAGCCTCAGAGACCAACATAATATGGCATTTAAAGATGTTTTTACTATTTTGAAGATTATTTGACAAGACAAGTTAACTCCTGACAACACCCAGCCAACCTCAAAGAAGATGATGAGCATCGAAAAACTTCCTTATAGAGCTGGCTTCAAATGTGGCAAACAAGCCACCGGGCAAAATGTCCTTGTTTCTGCCACAGACAGAACTCTACCTAAAAATGGGCAAGCTTAGATACAGGCAGAGTCTACGGCCGAACTCTGCCAAGGCAAGGTAAACAAGTCCTCAATAATTCCTGCCTGGCAAATAAAGCTGACAGAGATATTAGGCCAGAAGGCTGAAGATAAGGCTCCAATGTTATAGAAAGTGTTGGGTGACTGTTCAGGCAGTAAACTGTCTCAGTCATTTTTTCATTTTGGAAGCTGCTAACCTGCACTACCAGTTCACCCAGGCATTTAAGTTTTATTCCTTCTCAAATTTCTGAGGGGAGTTGAAGACCAGATAGTTTAGCTTTACAATCAAGTTTAGTTGGTTAGGGGATAAGATCTTTTTTAGATCAATATAAAGGATTTAACTTAATAGAGATGAGATGCAAATAGATATTGATCTTCATTTAGAAATTTAGACACAATAAGACAGGAAAGATGTTTACTTCAAGTTTGCCAAATTCAAATAGCCAAATCACTATGAAGGTAACATTTAGATAATTCCTGATTGTCTCTTGGTCCTTCCTGCTGTGTGTAGTTTATTTTATTCATGTGTAATAAATTAAATGTATACATTAAAAAAAGAAACATAATAAAAAAAATTTTAAAGAATAGTTAAGACATCCAACATGACTTTAATTCTTTTTCAAATCCATTACAAAGCTCTACCAAGCATACACACACACACACACACACACACACACACACACACACCAAAACTACCCACTCCATTTCTGCTCTACATGATTATCCAGAGTATGGGACTGATCCATTGAAAGCTGGAAGCTTTTCCCCAGCTCTGAGCTAATTCCATCTTCTTTGATGAATTTCAAAACAAAAATTCCAGCATATTGGGAGCTTTTATATACAAGTAGAAGTGGATTTAACTGTCACATACATCAGGATTTCAGTAGAATGCTTACATCTCATAATAAGGTTTGTTTTCAAGTTAAGGAGACATTTTTTGCATCATTTTAAAATATGCAAATCTTTTAAATACTTTTTTATTTTAATTAAAACCTAATTATATCATTTCTCACACTTCTTTTTCAATAAAAGGAGGGGAATTCATGTTGCTCCTTAACCTGTGATGAGTTACAACCTTGAAAATGTTGTAAATCAAAGAAAAAAAACCATTTAGTATTGGGGGGGGGGAGCTGGAGAGATGGTCCAGCAGTTAAGGGCCTTCATTACTCTTGCAGAGGAGTTGGGTTCAGTTCCCAGCATTCACCGGATGGCTCACCAGTATTTGTCACTCACTTCCACAGGATTCAATACTATCTTCTGCCTTCTGCAGACACCAAGCATACACATGGTGCACACAAATACATATAAGCAAAAACATCCATACACATAAAATAGAAATAAATAAATAAGTGCATATGATACAATGAAATCATTAAACATTATAGCTTGACCTAGCCTGCCTTAAGTAGGGACGTATATGAACTGTACATTGGCTTACATGGAGGCTAAGCTAAATCATCTAACCCAGAGTGTTGGCTACATGACGGATCTACGGACCACTGCACTGAAAGCGGGAACCAAGACGGTTGTACAGGTATACGTCTGTGTCATCACAAAGTTTAAAAATGTGAAACCATCTTAAGTCAAGGATCTTGTGTACAGTGAATGCTGCTGTAACAAAATGCTACAACTCTGGGCGATCACAGCAACAGACATTTTCCCTCTGACTTGGGGTGTCCATGCATAGCATCCAAGATCAGCAGGACTATCATCTCTATGAATAATCTCAGGGAAGATCTTTCTTTACTTATTCCAGCCTCTGGGGTTTGTAGGCGATCCCCAGCATCCCTTGGCTCTTGGGTATATCTCTGCCTCAACTCACGGGGTCTAATTCCCCACACACCACTACCTGGATCTGTTTCTCTTCTTATAGAAACATGGTAAGACTAGAGAGATGGAACTAGAAAATTAGCGAAGTTAAGATTCCCCAGAAACCATGTAAAGAGCCACAGGTGGCAGCACGCTCCTGTAACCCCAGGACTTGGTATGGAGGGCGACATGGCAGTGTACAGACAGGCAGATCTCTGAAGCTCATGGCCAGCAGCCTAGCTTAATCTGTGACTTCAGGTTCAATGAGAGACCCTGTCTCAAAAGAAAATAAGTAGAGTGTGATTGAGGAAGTACACTGACATTTACCTCCAGCTTCCAAATGAACATGTACAAATGTGTGATACTGTCCCTGGGGAGTCGTGAACAAATGTCTACTAATCCCATCGAGATAGGGAACCAACAACTTGCTGAACCAGTGAATTTTATTGGTGCTACTCATAGGCATACAAGTGGGGAGTTACTAGCCAGAGCAGAAAGGACTCAAAGGCATCTACATCACCATAGAACTGTCTGCCTCTCTTGTGCACAGCTCAACAGATGAGGGAATATCTTTTCCAGGCCTCTTGGTTGGTCTGCCTCACCTAGGCAACCCAAATGGCCTGAGGGTGCCTTATTATTTATACAACCCTGAGTATGGAAAGGCTTAGTATATCCAGTCAGTTTCAGGGACTTCCTGAGACTTCTGAATTCTTTACATTCTGAGTCTTAAGGAGCTCCTTTAAAAACTTCCCTGAGTATTAATGAGTTCCTGAGAAGAAATGCTATACAACAATACATACCTACACTAACAAGTATGTACAACACACACGCACACACGCACACACACATATACGCACACACACACAAAGTCATTGCTCTAGGTTCTACCTTAAGCCAATATGATCTCATCTCACCTAAATTATTACACATGTGAAGACTATGTGGACATAAGGTTATTGTGTAATTCAACTGCTGATTTCTGCCACCCTCCCCACATGTCTGGTTGCAATATTTGTTCTGAGAATCTCCTGTCTTAATGTTGTATAAGCACTGCTCCTCAATTGTCCCCTAGTATGCCAATAAGGCAGATTACAGCCAATCACTGAGCAGGGGAGAGAACAGGGCTGGACTTCCTGCCAGCCAGGGGAGGAGGAGCTAGAAAGTACAGGATTCAGCCAAAGGAGAGGTCCAAGAGACATCAGAAGGAGTTGGAACATGAAAGCTCCAGAGAGCAAGTATCTCTGGGATGTAAGCTGGGAAGAAGACAACTTAGCTTAGAGGGATAAGAACAGAGTGATAACTGCTCAATTATTGTTCTGAGAAGCTTGTTTAAGTAATATAATAAAGTCTCAGTTATTTGTGTGATATCCAGGTTAAAAGAAAAACTGAGAAACAAACACAATTTTATAAAAATAACTTTAACAAAATCAACTTGCTTCTTTCCTACCAGGCAATTTCTAAGTGAGTCAATGTTGATTGAAATCTTTACCAAATTATCGACAGATGTGCAGTTGGTCATTCCTGGCATCATAAAATTATAAGTATTTTCATTGTCTATATTGATGTTATGCTTTACGTTTGAAAAGTGCTTTGATACTATCTCACCTGACACTCATAAACACAGTGCTCCCAAGTTTAAACAGTCACCCTTAGACATGCTTGCCAGATGGCTAACCTCTTTAGAGTTAAATAAGAAAGAGACATTTATCAAATACTGGCTTTGCCACATACTGTTCTTACTGCCGCATGGCTAGTCTCATTTCTCCATATAAAAACTGCAAGGCAAATGTTAAGTGGTACCATTCCCACTGTAAAGATGAGGGAGACGCACATGCCTGAGACTGCAGCTAGTGAGAGCAGATCAGGGATGGGGAGCATCCCAAGCCGACCTGTGTTCCCAGGTCACAGTTCCCGATCTTCCCTCCCAACTCAGTAAACCAACTCATGGTCAGGGCCTCCTGAAATATGTCTAGTGACATTATCATATGACCCTGTTAACAGACAGAGGAAGGGCCCAATGATCTGATACAGGGATCCATCCAGAGGGTTACAGACATAGCCTAAGAAGTGAAAATTGTCATAACCTTAAGAAAGAAACAAAGGAGGGATAATTTTCCTGAAAGAGGGCAACTTGAACATAGCGTTCAAACCAACCAGACCGTGTTAATCATGTTCCACATGCCTTACAAAGCAGGGCAGAGAGCACACAGCTTTAACTGCGCCTTCAGAAAGCCGTGCCTTCACTAAGACTTCAGAATAAAACACACGTGTATGTGTGTTCTCGTGTGCGTGCACGCCATACTTTACATCATCTGTCATGAAAGCAGAACTTGGTTTCCAGATTTTTAACATATTGTTTTACTTGTTTGACAATAAATATTGCTAATGGCTACTAAACTTTGAATGACTACTAAATTCCAGATAATTAAGCACTTTATTGTATATTTCTAGTTCCTGCAATAATCTTAGAGGGCACTGACTCTATTTACCAACACAGACTCTGAGAAGCTAGTTTTCTGTTTGTTTGTAGGGCACTTAGGGAGCACCCTAAGGCATAAAGGTATCAGACTCATCTGAGGAATTTTAGTCATTCATTTGGGAGCCGATAAAGGACGAGGCAGGATTTAAACCCATCTGCCGCCTCCGAGGCCTACCTTCAGAAACGGGAACTATCTACTGATGCATCTACAAGTTGGCGAGCTCCTGAAATGCGCAATTTCATCCTGGCCTTGCTGAGAGCCCACCCGCCATTCTCGTCTTCTGAGATTCTTATAATCGAATCATGAACCATCTTCAGGATTAATTTATCATTTTCACTCAATGAAGTCAGAGCCCTTGAGCTTCTACTAGTTATCAATGAAAAGACACATCTAAACCTTGTCCGACGGCCCTTCGCGCACGGCAGGTTTCCACCATGTCTTGGGTTTCAGAACAACATAGCTTACCCCACCCAACAGAGATTCCTGACATAAAAAGCATTGTTTTAGTTATTTTATACATTGGTCACCAGTAACAAATGTTTGGTTGTATTACCGAATTCAAGTGCAAACACTTAGTTTTTTAAGTGCCTGTGTGTGTGTGTGTGTGTGTGTGTGGTGTGTGTGTGCAGTGTATTTGTGTGTGCAGTGTGTATGTGTGTAGTGTGTGTGTATGTGTGTGTGTGTGTATGTGTGTGTGTGTGTGTGTGTGTGTGTGAATGCAGTGTCCATGGAGGCCAGAGGCATAGGATCCCCTACAGGTGGAGTTACAGGCAGTTGTAAGCCATATAACCTGGGTACTGGGAGCATAACGCAGGTCCTCTGAAAGATCAACACCTGCTCTTAGCCATTCTCTGTCTCTCTAGCCCCAACAACAATTTTTAAAGGTGTTGAACTGGGGCTCTTGAGTGGACAAGCCTGGCATAAATTATTTTAAGGAAAGAAGAAAGGGGAAGTCTGCAAGACAGGTAGAAGAGGGGGAGAGAGAGAGAAATAAGATAATTTATAACTAGAGAGAGTCTATCCCAATTGTAGAACTTTTAACTTTTTTATAAATTATTCAAATACACATATAAAAATAAAGGTAGGTGAGGTTGAAATGTGAGGTTGGTATATAAAATGGGCTGAGTCTAGTAGTTGTAGTCAAAGCGTACTGGGCTCTAGATGAGTCTGGAATTGGTTGGCTCACACTTTTGTAACAGTACAGAAAAGTGTCCTCCAAGTCATGTAGCTAATGTGCACGGCATGCACTAAACCCAGAGACAGAACAAACTCAAACACTTGGACACAGCTGCTAACACTGTGCGTTGCTCTGTATCTAACTGTGCAAGTCTTAATGAAACGCAGCACATAGCATACCCATCTCAAACGCATGAATATACCTATTCCCTGCCTTTCCCCTGTGGCTGCTCCAGGCAAACCAGGGGCTGCACAGCTGCATTTTACCAGCTCTGTGTGGTCAGGAAAGGGAGCTTTCCCAGACTGCTACAAGACACCTGAAGAGCTGGGTATCAGAGAGGCAATGGTCCCACTGAGGCTTTGAGAAGAGCGGACACTGCCGTTAGAAGCATCCCAGCCCTGCAGTGTGCATTTTACCAAGTGTTCAGAGGGTGATAAACACGTATTTTCCTAGATTTGCCATCTGTGGATTTTCAAAGCCATTAAGGCACTTTTCTGTCATTATTTCCACAAAGCTCCTAACCACATTTGCTAGTGAGGTGCCCTCACTAATATATTACTACGTTCTATTGAGAAAGCCATACAGAGGCAATCTCCAACTTGACATTGGTGCACAGCGGCTCTTTCTCTCCTTTTTTTTTTTTTTTTTTTTTAAATTTATAACATACAAGGTAAAATAAACCAGCTTGAAACTTAGTCCTTCTCTGATGCTTCAAATGGCTCTTTTCATTCCCTCACAACTGTTAGCTTGCATTAGAGAGCTGTTAACACATTTGAGTAGAATTTGTGTTCTCAACTCAACCCAGACCAGCAATGAAAAGACACGGAGAAGAAACACGGCCTTCCTGGCCAGCCGGAATCAATAAGCTGTTACTCTTTTGCCAATTGTAGCTTCCGTACAAATGGCTCCATTTCCACCCCCTGCTCCGTAGGAGCGGAGGAGATAGCCACAGTTAGCAGAGCCACAAGGTGACACTGACAGTGGTCACACCGGAAGTGCCCACTTGTCTTCAGCAACCTTCACCTTCTGTTGGTTTTCCAAAGAGGGGAAAATAACATACCAGCCTGACGATCAGCACCAAAGTCTGTGCATTCTGTGCCACCCGGGCCTGGCTGTGCTCTCCCCACCTGTGAAAACAGTGCAGCCGGCCCCACAAGTTGTTTTTCTAGCAGTGGCGATGGAGTCATTCGTTCCATCGGTTCCGTCCATATTTATGGAGTTCCCAGCAGGCACAGAGTGCTGTTCCGAAAGCTTATGCAACAATGAACAAAACAAATTTCCCGAACTTGCAGAACCTTTGCTGGGGTGGGGGGAGGAAATAGACCGGAAAGTAGGTAAACAAATAAATAGGCCCTTTGTGCAGTCTCAGGGAAAAGCAAAGCTGAGGGAACAGATTAGAAAGGGTTTTCTCAGGGTTGGTGCCATCGGACACTTTTAACTAGCTGAGTTTTTGTCTCAGGGAGCTGTCTAGGGAGGACAGCCTATTTTGCACCATGCCTGCCACCACCTACTAGTACCCCAGTGTTGGCACTGGCAACGTCCCCTGGGGGATACTTTTGTATTGACAGCCACTGAAACAGACAGGAAGTGGGGATGGGCCCTGGGCAGTCCTTTAAGGGGCAATGCTTGAATTGAACATAGGGTATGGAGGTAATTCCTAGGGAGAGAGCTTGAAGGAGGAGGAGGAGGAGTGCCTAGTTCTATGGTGGGAGCAAGCGGCACACCAGAGGCCGGAGCTCTCTTCAGCAGCAAACCTACCACAAAACCTATTAGAAATATACCAAGGAGGGAAAGTCGAGATGCAGTGGCCAAAGACAGAATTTGTGCTGAACCCTAGCCACACAGCTGCAGTTTTAGAGCCTTCTCTTTAAATAGGCACTGTTATTTAGAAAGCCACTAGGGGCTTTGGTATACAGCGATAGAGAAAATATGATTTTTAAAACTTCTATTTTGATTGAATCCAAGTGATATTTGATATTTTCACTGATTTTTTTTAAAAGTTCTTCCTCCTTTTGGTCTTAAATTGACCAAATCTAGGGCCATGGAGAACTAGATAAAGTCTTAATTTTGCTCCCAACATGCCTGACACTCCAGGCCTTAGTCACTTCCCATCTTTTGCTCCCTGGTTCTAATTTCTAAACTGTGGGGGTTGACGTGGATGATTCCCAAAGTTTCTTCCTGGGCTAAAAATTCTGTGATTCACTTGCAAACCAGTGCTAAGTAGTTTTTTTGTCTCACCATGTGTGAATGCTATTAAATATAGCATAATCATATCAAGGGACCATATACAATTCCAAGCATTCCGGATGCCACCAGCCCATGGGTACAAACCTAGTCATATTTTCACTACTGCCTGAATGACTAGACTCAGACTGCCTTCGAAACTCCCCCAGCTGAGGATGCTAGGAGATGCCATACTCAATCAACACAAATCCAACCCATCACGAGGCTCCTCACTGGCATTGGACCATCTTACCAGCCACCCCTGCGTGAGTCAGATAAGAGACACACCCGCTGCCATGTCTCCCATGCTCCCATGATGCCACTGACTTGTGAAGCTGTCATCTCCTGTGCTCTGCTGCACTCACTGTGAGTTTGCAATGTGTCACACCTCATCTGGGAGATCTATGGCAAGATTAGAAAACTAGAGGCTCGTCCACTTGCTATTATCACATTTGGCCAGCTTGAGTCCCACAGTTCTACACGTGTCCAACTTCTCTCTGTTTCTCTCTCTCTCTCTCTCTCTCTCTCTCTCTCTCTCTCTCTCTCTCTCCCCGTCTCTCTCACTCAATTGCACTTCCCTTTACTCTGTCTTCTGCTCCCTCTCTCCAGGAACATATACACAAAAACAAACCCCTCCTTTTTCTTTCAGAGACAGGAGTCTTCATGAACATTATGTCACACAACCTCGTCTCCATGGGATTGATGAACCCAGTGTTATAAAAGCCACAGTCCACTTTGGGCTCTGCCTGGCAGCCCTGCTGGCTAGAAAGATGAGAAAACAGAAAGCCATTGGCACCAAAAGCACCGGCAACAGCGCCAGTCTTTGAAGCACACAATTCTATTTTCTGACAAATGTATTCTCCACCCAGCCACTACATCTGAGCATTTTCCTCACCATCCTCCTACACTGAGAATAGGACCTTGTGGGTGAGATGCAGTCATACCACTCCACCAGCATGCTTTACGATCCTTGCCAAGTCAGCTCCCATAGCCATCCTAGTAAGCCATCAATAAGCTTTCCCGAATGTGGTAACATCATCTTTTAGAAGCACTGATTTGATTCTTTTCATCCATTTAACTTGGGGTTTCCTAGTCAATACAGCAATGCTCAAACTCTGAATTCTGAATTATTGATTCCATAGCCCAATATGACTTTTCCCTGCACTATAAGCATGCATGCAGACTTTGCTGGAGAAATCTAGATTAAATACATTCTGGTTGTATAATACACACAGAACAGTCTTCTTGTCTTTCTTCTGTGTTGGGTCGCCATAGAGCTATGTCTTCTGTAATGATGGTTTTTATTTCCCCAGAATTAACATACATCTGTCTATGATAGCAGCAAACTTCAAAACAACCTCCAGTTCCATGCACTTCAAACGCACGTCCAACTAGCCTCAGCAGCAGCAGTCTGCTCATACATAATTCTGCAGGAGAGAAAGCAAGCACCTCCAACATTCTGCAAGCCCATGGAAATCCAAGCTGCTTAAATCATTCATAAGTTCTATTGCATGAGCACTGGAGAGCTTGCCAGCAGAGAGCTCAGTCATCGGTTACCTCAGACATTCTTAGAAGACCTTTCCCTAATCTTCAGCAAGAGAACTACGACAAGAGTTGACAGCAGCTGGACTAAGACAGCAATAGCAAGGAAAGGACAGAAGACAGATCTGAAAGCTAACCAGAAGGTAAACCAGACAAGGCCTGTATGCCTATAAACACGAGTGCATGTAGGGAAGATGGGAAAGTGAGCTAAGACCTCTTACAGAGGGAGAAGTTACACCCAGCTTTTTATAAAGTACAGGAGGAGCAAACCTGGAAAGAAATATGGGTAATTACATAGTAATTTATATTTGAAAAACGATTAAACATATAGTGAGAAATAGACTCCTAGTTTTCATAATATAATAAATAATTACATTCCTAAGAGAAAATATTTACATTTGGTATCTATGCATCCAATTTTTTTTTTTTCAGAAACCTTAATCCAAAGATTTCTGCCTTAAGGGTACAGCAAACTATTGGCTACCAAGTAAGGAGGGCAATGAATTGAAGATTAGACTGTTTTCCAAAACACTAAGAAAAACTCATTTTTATTCAACAAACCATTGCTGAGCATCAGTCACAATCCAAATACTGATCCAGGCAACAGAATATGATACCAATATACAGTGTGTAAGGGGCTGCAGCCACCATGCCCCGCACAGGTAGTTGTTACAAGTGCTGTTTCACCACCAATACCGCTGAAGTAAACACATTGTATGACTTGTGTAATGAGTTGAGGACTGTGTGTGTGTGTGTGTGTGTGAGTGTGTGAGTGTGTGTGTGTGTGTGTGTGTGTGTGTGTTTCTGTCTGTCTGTCTGTCTGTCTGTCTGTCCACATCGTGAGAGTTCAGAGCCAGATCCTGTGGTACCATCTCAGGGAACTCCAGATCCCTGGGATCCACAGACTCAAAAGCAAATTTTATGAAAGCTTTCCTGGTTTGTTCATCTCAGATCTCCCAGATCACCATGGTGTTGGCAGCGCACCTGACTCCGTTCACTTGATGTGCCCTGACACCCTGGATCCTACTTCCCTGCCCTGCCCTGTGATCACAGCAGTCATTTGTTTTCAGTCCTTTGATTGCACAGCACTGTTGAGTCTCCCAGCTTGCAAGTAATCCAATTGTTTCCTTGTTGATTTTCCCCCTTGAATCCCAGGTGTTTCTTTAGGGACATGTAGTTCCCAATTCCATCTCCCACAAAAGTTTTATTCTGGAGTGCTGCAAAGCATGTGTTTGTTTCAGTATCTAGAGGATATAAATTCCTAAAATAGAGTTTCCACTTGCCGATGCCCCACTGCTGTGAGAAACCAAGGGCAAGCCCATTGTGAGCCCAGGGACTTGCCATGTTTGGTTAAATATAGCTTAGTTGTTTTTTCTCCCCGCTTTCTACCTCGACAAGATTTAGGACCTAGACCAGGACACTGTGCCTTCAGGTTTCATCCTGAAATTGTTGAGGAAGTAAATTCACCTGGAAACCTCATTTGATAAGGAGCAAGGAGACACCACAGCTGTTGGAAAGAAATCACCCAAGTGCTAAATCAGAGGAGAAGCTCACTAACTCCCCATCATCTCTTACAAAGCCAAGAACAACCCGTCCAAGACAAAGCTCAGCCAAGACTTCAGCTGTTGGCTGGTCAGTGACAGAAAAACAGTGAGGTGAGCAGGGAGCACCCACACCACTGCCTTCGCATAGTCAGTTGATGAGATTTACCACCTTCGTTCCCTGTCCAAGTTCAAGGCCCAGCCTTCAGACATAGACCCAGAGCATGCAGAGGAGGAGAAGGAGGACGAATCCAGGGGCTGCCAGCATCCTCCACAGAGGCTCATAGAGAGACGAAGACTAGCAGGGAGATATTACTTCACCAGAGGGTAAATCCCAGAGTTGTAGGTTCAGGTGCCCTTGGCCTCCAAAGCTGGAAGAAATAGGGCCATCTTCATTAAAGATCCCCTGACAACGTCGCAGGAGCTCGTAGAGAATGCTTAGAGCTTCCTAAGTTAAGGCAGTGATGGGCACTGGCCATGCACTCAGGAAATAATCTCTGAATACACAACGGAGCAAGCACCATATTTAGACAGAACAAATCAAAGCACCTGTAGTTCCAGAAGAGTCCTTTGTACAGTGGCACCCCCATGACACAGTTCCCCTAACACCCTGCATGACAGAAAACTAGACGGTTCTAGTTTCTGCAGGCAAGCTTTTAGTAGAAGTGAGAGATTTTGTAACCACATAAAGAGTTTCACTAACAAATTCTGAAAGTACACATAAACCAGTTTTTTTTTAATGTGACAGCTCATATTTAGCCTAGAAGCAGAATTCTTTTCCCTACTTTCAAGGCAAACTAAAGGCCAGGGCCTGAGTTACAAAGTAATACCACAAACATGGCTATGTCTTCCATGTGGGGAGAGGTTGATGAAATAAAACCAAGAATTTGGATATTTAGTCTAGAATTTATTTGTCCAGATCAATGCTAGAAAACAGAGATTTATGTACAGTCCTTTTACTCTTTTATTTAAAATAAAAAGGTTCATGTGTAATATTTTAGTTCACAGCCTATTATAAATTGAGCACTGGCTAAAAAGGGTAATGGCCCAATGCAAAACAGACTATTCTTTCTATATTAGTATTATTATTTTATTTTGTGTGTATGGCTGCTTTAACTACATACACATCTATATACCACACATACACCCAGAGAGAGAGAGAGAGAGAGAGAGAGAGAGAGAGAGAGAGAGAGAGAGATCTCACAGAGGCCAGAAGAGATGGGGGGGTCCCTGGAACTGTAGTTACAGATAGCTGTGACCTACCATGTGGGTGCTGAGATTTGAACTCTGGTCCTCTGGAAGAGCAGCCAATGACTTTAGTGACTGAGCTGTCTCTCTAGATCCACAAAGCAGACCATTCTAATGCAAAGGAAAATTACCTAACTGTGAAATATTGAGCAATGGATTGTGTAGTGTTGTAAGGGCTCAGTTAGACCAAAATCTGACACAAATGTTTTAGAGCGTTCGTGTTACTTTGATGTGAGGTAAGAATAGGCAATCCCTATGGTTCCTTCCGGTCCTGACACACATGAGGAGTATGTAGGGCAAAGGCGTCCACACGTGAAGTGATGAGCGAGTTAATTAACCAGACCCTCCTCATGACCGTCTTCCACTGAATAACCTCCCACCACCAACAATATACACAGTCCCAAGACACCAGGACATAGGAACCTTAGGTGTTAAAGGTTCCTTTTGGCCTCACAGACAATGAACACAAATAAAAGGCGCAGTGTCTGATGGAAAAGCCTTCACATAGTTTGTAAGATACCAACTTAGCATAGGTTATATGTTAGTCTAAGGTTGTTTCAAAACTTCCAAAAACCAACGCAAAGTGTATTGAGAGTTGTTAAGACAGAGCATTCCAGGACACTTGCATGTTAGTGTGCCTTTGGTGGGGGCGGGTGTTGTGAGCAGTGGACGGGGTACTGAAGAGATTATTAAAATGTAAGATTGTATACTGCTGTTAAAGGGGACCCAACTTCAGTTCTGGCACCCAAACTAGTGGCTCACAATCACCTGTAACTCCGGCTCCATGAGATATGGCATCCCCTTCTGGCCTCTGTGGACACTGTACTCATGTGCACAGACCCACATTCAGACACACACATATATAAACATAATTCAAATAAAAATAAAATCTAAAATATGTTCATTGGAACTGAACACTCCATAAAGGTGATTTATAAGGAGGTAAGACCTTTCTGTGGGTTTCACTCTATATTAATAGAGCTTGGGGGATCAAGTTATCTCTCTTCCGTCTCAAAATAAAGTCATAATGTAAAATGTTCTGGTGACTTGATCTTAGAGATTTGAGAAATAATGTTCTGTTATTTATAAATCACTCAGTATTCAAAGGCATTTGGTTATTATATCAAGATGAGACTAAGACAATACTCTGTTGTAGCCTCTGAGCTAGCTGTATTAAACTAAGATTTTCACTGTTGACCCCATAATCAAACAGAATAGTGGCACATATTTGAGTCTGTTCCTCTCTTGGGGTCTGAGGAGAAGAGGCGCATCCCCATCATTAAGATCCGAAGCTTATGTAACGGTCTCCTTTGTATAGTTTTCACATCCTGTCTTTTAGAGCGACATCACAAGCGCTAAGTGTTATCTTTGCAGAAATAAATACAGCATTTGGAGGTTTTTCTAAGGACAAAAATACATTTTCAGTTTTATTACTACCTTTCAAACAGCAGCAGCTAGGCAGCGCCTCAAGAGCCTCGCTTCACTGCTTCCGAAGCTGTTGCAAAAAGTGAACCAACTGCCTACAGTCACGTAGCTTACTCAAACATAGAGTTTTCCAGGAAGTCTGAGGCTACTCAGGTCAAGTTTATGTGGTATTTGATCCAGAGCCCAAACAATATACCTGTTGTGTTGTGTCAGCATGCCAGAACATGGCCCTATCTCTTAACTGAGACGTGAAAACCAGACCTGCTTGTGTTTGTTGTCAAGTGTTCATATCATTTACAGGCAAAGAAATGAAAACCACTTCAACATGCCTGCTCCTATTAATGCATGTGGCAAACTTTGATGTAGATGTCAGAAATGCTCACCTTAGGCTTCTGGTCAGGTGTGCATGGGGATAATTAAATTTCAAGTCCCCCTGCAATTTAAAAGACAGGATATAAAAAAAATTTAAAAATTAAAAAATTTTAAAAAGATAGGCTATAATTCTCTCCTCAGCTATTGTCTGCTGCTGCTCTGAGCTGCTCGACAGCTGTGGTTGTATCATGCACTGGACATGCAAATCTAAAGCCGAACGCTACCTCAGAGACAGTTCGCTAACCTACACTCCTCCCATCTCCAAGGCATAGCCCTCACTTGTCACTGGCGCATTTCTCCCAGTACCTAATCGCCTTCATTTTATTTCTTTACCTTCATAGAGCTTTCCCAGGTAACCCTGCACGAATATGATAGGCAGTAGCCATACATGGGTACTGAGCTCTTAATCTACACATGCATGTCTATATTAAAAAGCACAGTAGGCGTAAAATGACTAAAATGTAAGGGCTTAGTATGGATGAAAATGTCCTTGGAGGGCACAGCTCTAATTTGGGCTGTTATCCCCACACAGAAGAGGGCAGAAAGAGTGTAAGAGCCAGGGGTAGTAGACATTTGCAGTATGTGTCAGACCTGCAAGGGCTGTTGCGCACATGAACATAGCAGCTGTAACTGCCTGTGCACGATCAAGCCAGCCAAACTCCCAGCATGGAAGGGAGGGGCTCAGAAAGTTCCACCTGGCTGAGGAGCTAATGTTTTATAGATGTTAGACGGCTACAGGATACAAGCCCACGTAGTCATTTAGAAGGCAACTATCAGTTTTAAATGTGTAAAATACAGAGAATATTTAAGTTTGAAAGTTTAAGTGAAAACTATCAATAAAACCATTTTTACTAAATTTCAGTGTTCTGAAATACACAGATAAAAACAAAAAAATGGACTCAGTGGGTTATATTTATATATTTGTACATATATATGTATGTTTTATGTTTATATATGCAAAAAATAATCAAAGACATTTATATATATCAAAAATATTCAAAGAAAAAGAGATGATCAACTTGAAAGGGCATGAGGGGAGAATGGAAAGTGTTGGAGGGAGGGAGGAGAAGGAGAGTCTGGTGATTGGAATAAAATTGGCCCCCATAGGCCCACAGGAGTGGCAATATGAGGATGTGTGGCCTTGTTGAGGAAATATGTCACTGGGGGAGGGCTTTGAGGTCTCAAATACTCAAGCCACACCCAGTGTGGCCTTCTCTCCCTGCTGCCTCAGGATCCAGATGTAGAACTCTCAGCTCCTTCTGCCTGCATCCCACCATGTCTGCCTGCATCCCACCATGTCTGCCTACATCCCACCATGTCTGCCTGCATCCCACCATGTCTGCCTGTATCCCACCATATCTGCCTGCATCCCACCATGTCTGCCTCCATCCCACCATGTCTGCCTGTATCCTATCATGTCTGCCTGCATCCCACCGTGTCTACCTGCATCCCACCATTTCTGCCTGCATCCCACCATGTCTGCCTGCATCCCACCATGCACCCCACCATGCTTCCTCCCGTGACGATAACGGAATTGTAAGCCAGACCCAATTAAACATTTTCATTATTAGAGTTGCCATGGTCATGGTGTCTCTTTACAGCAAGAAATCTCTAAGACAGAGAGAAATGATGTAATTAGATTTTAATTTAATAAATAGTAATAATTTTAAAGCTAAAAATTAAAGAAAGAAAAATAATTCATAATTATTAATCTTGAGATAATTGGAAACACTCATGTGATAATTTTTTATATTTTTAGAACACACTTTTATATATGAATATACCCTAACTATAAAATATTTTTAACCTTCTTTGGAGCTAGAGAGATAGCTCAGTAGTTAAGAGTGCTCACTGCTTTTGCAGGGGACCAGGGTTCAGTTATCAGCATGGACAAATAGCTCACAACAGTTTGTAATTCCCATTCCTGGGAGTTAAACGTCCTCTTTTGGGAGCTGCAGGCTCTTGCATGCAGGTAGTACACATACATTCATGCAGACACGCCCACATGTACACATAAAAGTAATAAATAAATGTCCTAAAGCCTGTCTCTATAAAGCAGGTGACTCACGAAGAGTAAAAACGAATGCAAAATATCTAAAAGCATATGTGACTAGGCTGAAATATTACATATGCGGATGAGAAGAGAACTTAAATACTGGAATGTTTAAATTACACGCGTGATCCATATAATACGTCTGTTAGGTAATGTTGAGTCGGGTAAGCTGAACTGGGCTCTCTTCAATTTTACTAGGATTCTTCAAACAAAAGCAGGTTGAGTCCAATCACTCTAATCTGCTCCTTACTATAGCTTCGTTGACCCTGCCATTGTCCTGGGGGGCTTGCTGGCCACCTTCTCATGCTTACTTTCCAGGTCACTGACTCTTTCTTCACTGGGTCATCTACTGCCCACCCATCCATCCTATCGGCTTTTTTCTTTTTGTTTTGATATTTGGAATTGTTTGTTTATTTGTGGATTTTTGGTTGGTTTGTTTGTTGAGACAGTCTTACTGCCCAGCCTGAAACTGACTACATAGACCAAGCTGGCCTAGAAGCCACAGAGATCCGCCTGCCTCTCTGCCTCTCAGGTGCCAGAATTAAAGGCGTGTGCCACCACGCTTGGCTATTTTAACGTTTTTTAATGTGTTGCGGTTTGCTGGGCTCCCATGCAAAATTTCAACTCAGAAAATTGTTGGAAATTTTTATGCAGTTTCTACAAGTGCTAAATAAACATATGCATGTTCTGCAGCCAGAAATCCCAGGAAAAGGCCTAATGGGTGAAAACACCACATAGGTAACTACTCAATGGTCCTTGGCTATAGAATTGACTAACTCATTACATGTTCGTATAATAGAATACTACCTTAAGTAAGAAAGCACTTCTTACAATTATATAAATATTGAGAGCCAAATGTCATGAATAAAAGAGCGTGCATTCAAAACTTAAATCCAAGTGGATCAAAGACCTCAACATAAAACCAGAGACACTAAGTCAGATAGAAGAAAAAGTGGGGAAGAGTCTGGAACACAATGGCACAGGAGACAACTTCCTGAACAGAACACCAACAGCCCAGTCCTTAATGTCAACAATTAATAAATGGGACCTCATGAGGCTGAGAAGCTTCTGTAAGGCGGGACACACTGTCAAGAGAACAAAGCGACAGCCTACAGAATGGGAAAAGATCTTCACCAATCCTGCATCTGACAAAGGTCTGATATCCAAAATATAAAAAGAACTCAAGAAATTAAACACCACCAAACCAAATAACCCAATTGAGAAATGGGGCTTGGAACTAAACAGAGAATTCTCAACAGAGGAATATCAAATGGCTGAGAAACACTTAAAGAAATGTTCAACCTCCTTAGTCATCAGGGAAATGTAAATCAAAACAACTCTGAGATTCCATCTTACACCCATCAGAATGGCTAGGATCAAAAATTTAAGTGACACCACATGCTGGCAAGGATGTGGAGAGGAACACTCCTTCATTGCTGGTGGGAATGCAAACTAGTACAGCCACTTTGGAAATCTATCTGGTGCTATCTCAGAAAACTGAGAATAGGGCTTCCTCAAGACCCAGCTATTCCACTCCTTGGAATATACCCAGAAGATGCTCCAGCACACAACAAGAAAATATGCTCAACCATGTTCATAGCAGCCTTATTCATAATAGCCAGAACATGGAAACAGCCTAAGTGTCCATCAGTAGAAGAGTGGATAAAGAAACTGTGGTACATATACACTATGGAATACTACTCAGCTATTAAAAACAAGGAATTCCCAAAATTTGTGAACAAACGGATTGAGCTAGAAATGATCATAATGAGTGAGTTAACCCAGAAGCAGAAAGAGTTAAATGGTATATACTCACTTATATCTGCATACTAGCCCAAGGGGCATGTCCCATGAAAGTTTTCACTAACCAGGAAACTGGGACAGAGGTGAGGACATCCTATTGGGACTCTGGATGAGAGAAGCATGGGTGAATGGCAAAGTTGAAGGAACCAGAGGATCCTAGAAACCTACAAGAAGATTATGATAGGCAGATTTGGGCCCAGGGGTCCCGCTCAAACTATGGCACCAGCCAAGGACAATACAGGCCATAAACTTCAAACCCCTACCCAGATCTAGCCAATGGACAGGACATTCTCCACAATTGAGTGGAGAGTGGGGTCTGACTTTCACACCTACTCTGGTGCCTCATATTTGACCCTGTCCCCTGAATGGGGAGACCTGGTGGCACTCAGAGGAAGGGTAGCAGGCTACCAAGAAGAGACTTGATACCCTATGAGCATATTCAGGGGGAGGAGGTCCCCCTCAGTCACAGTCATAGGGGAGGGGAGTAAGGGAAAAATGGGAGGGAGGGAGGAATGGGAGGATACAAGGGAGGGGATAACCATTGAGATGTAATATGAATAAATTAATAAAATACATTTTAAAAAAGAGCGTGCATTATATAAATTCATCCATACGATGTTTTTAAACAAACTAACATGGTATTAGGATTTAAATTATTAGTTACTTTTTTGGAGTAATATTACTTAGAAAAGGACAGGAAAGAAGCTTCTGGGATTCTTTTAATTTTGTATTTTTAATTGGACACTGGCTCTGTGGCACACTAACTTTTGGGAATCTACCATGGCGTATTTATTAATTTTATGCCTTTCTGTGCACATCACTTTCTGACACTATCCTACACTCAAATTATATCAATGATTTTTCCAAATATTTGGAGGTTAAAGACCATTTTTCTTCTCTTTTGGGTTTTTATTTCAAATATAATAGTCTCTATTTTTAGAATTTTATTCTGGTTGTGCTGTCAAGCACCGCCTAGCCATTTTAAATTGCCTTTGTTTCTTGCTCACACTTTCAATTCCATCCGTTATTTTAATGCCTGCTTGAAGAGCCCTTGATTTCTAGTCTGACCCCTGAGCACTCTCACACTCAAGTTCTCCTGTTTGTTGTCTCTGCTGATGCTTGCTTGTCGCACGCAGTATGTAGCTGTCTGTTGTGAACTTACACATGGCTAATTTTAATCCGTGAGACTCCTGAGGTGCCCCAGCTTTGGACAGCTCCCTCCAGAGAGGATCTGATTCTGATTCTCCCAGCCCACCTTAGTCTCTCTTACACCAGAATCAACTTAACTAATTGACCCCTTGAGATTTCCTAGACAGCGTACACAAAAGATGGAAATCCAACCCTCATGAGGTCCGAACTCTTAAGTGAGACTTTTTATTCCAATTCCCAGCAAAGAATGAGACAGACAGTTTTCCTAACAACTGTCTTTGCTAGGTGGATTTACAAAAAAACAAAACAAAACTAAGTCCATTTTTACTAAGAACATACGTCTTCAAGGCTTATTGGTTTTGGGGCTCCTTATCAATTCTGCCAAGTCTGTAGACCCCAGCACCTTGTTTCCCACCCTAACACACTAACCTACTTATCTCCTACTGTGTAACATCTAAACCCAGAGCTCTGTGTTTCTATGATCTACACACACCTTCGTCCTGTGAAGCAACCAATAGCTTAGTTGCTTGCTCATCACCTTCAACTCCTCATTTGTAGCACCTATGAACTTACTTTGTAATTTATAAAGTTTATTTAGGCATTTAAAAGGGTTACTTTCTGTATAATGCTCAATGTATCCACTCTGTCAGCATGCCAGGGCCTCTGCCTGCCACTTAAATGTTGGTTAAAATAACATGGCTGCACCTGCATATCCTGCCACCTAATTTTCTAGAACAAAAAGAAAATGGGGGGAAACTAAGCTGGAATGCCAACCAACCCTCTTCTGTAACATGCTGTCACATACCACTTGCTAAAAAGTTGTTCAACAGGAACCCGCCTGTCCCCTTTCATTCCAAAGGAACAATAAAACAGAATCTGTTCAGCTCCGTGAGGAACAACCGAGTAACTTATTCTCTAACCCGGGGACAAAGTGCAAAGCCCAGAAAAGTAATTAAAACATGAACTCGGTCATCACACAGCACAGCAAGAAAGTCTTTAACAACGTTTTCTTCAAGAAATGCAAAGTGACTGACAAGTAGAGATCGCCCAGAGCATTGTGTTGAGAATCTGAGACAAGTCCTGGCTCAGTGAACAAAACCAATCTGTAAGAAGTGGCTTGCGGCAGGCCATTTCCTGCTTAACTCTCTCTAAGGCTTCCTGCCACCTTGTCTGTACCACAGTCCAAGCCCTGCCTTGGTGCACAATAGGCCTGTTTCACCTCTGTTCGTTCCATCCCACTCTTTCTGTTAATGCTCCTTTAAGCTCTTCTGCATATACTTTGCCCTGTATCTAGAAGTCTCTCTTCTCGGCTGTTTCCATGGACCCCCCACACACACATTTTATCAGGGGGTCTCAGATCAAATAAGATGCTTTGAAAGCTGCCCTCCCCAGGTGGGCTTGGTCAAACTGGCGTCCCCTAAACACAGCACTATGGCATCAGTCATATTTTGCTTTCTTCAGCGTCCACATCAGTATCTAAATTACTTAGCCACTTGTATTTTCTCATTAATGGCGCTCACCTTTCTCTATATTCTCCAAATGCCATTGCCACCATATACCAAGCACTCTGTTCCTATACACAACTGAATAGTCCATGATGTCTGCAAGTGTGTAAGATGGAAGAAGAGCTCTACTTAGATTCCCTAGCTGCATGTCAAGAGGGGAGAGAGGGAGAAAAAGAGAGGGGCGGGGAGCTTGGAAGAATTGTAAATGCGAAAGGTCCTGGAGGTAGGCTGCCCTTACTGATGGCCATGGTGGGACAGCGGTTTTGGACAGGAAATGAGTCCATAATGCCCCAGTGGGTGTGAGAGCCTTTCTTCCTTATACTCTCAGCATGAAGTTGAAGAGTGAAGACAGTCCCTGCATTTGAGTTTGAGTGTCCTGTCCAGAGGGGGCCACATGTCCAAACATAGACTGACTACGTCCCATTTCGGCAGATCCCGTCTGTCCTTGGGCCCTCTGCCTCACCCTCTCTAGAACTGGGAAGCAAAGCGTGCATCTGTAAAGCTCCTTCCAGCCCTGCAGCCCTTAGGCTCTCTGGGGTGGACAAGCCAGCACTGCAACCATGAGACTCATCGGCTGCTAACTGTGACTACAGGGTCTGCTGGCTTATCTCGGTGAGTGCCTAAGAGGAAGACTCTCCAGGCTGTCTGTGCCCGGATTCATCGCTCAGCTACGATGAAATGAGGAAGTCAGTTAACAAGATACGGCTGTAGCTCAGGTTGTTTGTAAAGGTGTGTTGTTGTGACGCCTGTTGAAGACCTGGCCTTTCCAGGGTGGACCAGAGTAGGGGCAGCTGCCTTGGGCCTGTGATTCCCACATTGCAGGGCTCCTCAGTGTGGAGTGGGGTGACCGCTCACCCCACAATCACCTAAGCCCTTGATTACGGCTCAGGTTCCTGCATTCGGCCCACCACCAATCCCCAGAGTCATTGCATTAGAAACCCTCCGGAGTGGGGCCCAGAGAGCTTCCTTCTTAACACTGACAATACCCATGTGCTTTCTTCTTGCGACTGCTGAAGCGGAGAAGAACAAGCCTTTAGTTTTGCTCTGGTCTGGGGCAAAAGGAAAATAATAAACAAAACATTGATGACAGCAATGGCCTCTCCCCCTTCCTTCCTCAACAGTTTTAGGAAACTTTGCCAAGTTCACAGAGCAGGCCACTGTAGGAAGCCAGCATCCCAGCCCGTGCTCCTCTGGCTCCAGGATATAGGGTTCCAACTGTCACTAAGTCTTAGCAGGACAGACTAATTCACACTTCACAGCTTGGGCCTTAGTACCCGACTCAGGGAGGTCAAACTCCACAGTGCCACTTACTCTATGTGCAGCCCTCGGGACGCGCTTTTGTCTCCTTGGGTCTCTGTGGCCTCATGTGTTAGGTAGAAATTAGATACATCCCCGTCTCATGGGGTTATGTGTGAAGAATACGAGGTGATGTAGGCAGAGGGCTGAGGAGGAGACTCAGCCAGTGTCAAGCTCCCTGCACGCATTAGCCACCCCCATCTCACCTCCTCTCTCCAGGCGCTTCAGCCTGTCACTGGTCCCATATGAGAACTCTGGCTAGCACGAGGAGACGGAACTGAAGAAAGCCCATCTTCTCTGTTGGAAAGCAAGCCCACAGTGCATGTTCCACACTACTAGGTTGGTCGGCTCTGCTGTCTTTGGAGATAAAGGATGGCATGTTATTTGAACCCAAATGTTCAAAGGGCATCAACTCTTCTCTAGCCCAGAACATTTTCAGCCTGGCTCATGCTTTTCCTTTCATGCCTCCTAATGGTCCTGTCCATCATTAAGAACCTTTTCAGCGCTGCTGCTCTGAGACACAGAGGGATTCCGTCCTTTAATCCTCCGTATAGTTTGTCTTTATATTTTGGCAGGTAGGAGTTGGGTGCAGCAGTCACTCCTGAAACTTGGCTCTTCATTATGCCAAGAGCCGCAACGTGCGGCTGCATCAAAGCGTGAGTGACAACAAATGCTCCCCCGCGCTGAGAGGCGCTCTTTACAGCCTGCTTCCCAAATGTCCTCTTGACACAGAAGAACTTTTTGAACCAACATCAGTCACCATTAGCAGCAAATGGCGATATCTGTCCAGATGACATCGCTGCCAAGGGAGGAAGCTACATCCTGAGAGTGCCAGCTGTGACTTCAGGATTGAAACATAGAGACACCGATAAAGAACGTCTCTGCCTCTCTGACAAGAATTCACTCTATAAGTCATATTTCTGCTAAATCTTAAGGATGTACTGAAATTATTAATTTTTCTTTCCAAATAAAACTATTTTTAGTGTTGAGCATAAAGTTTTAAATAAGTCACTATTTTACAGCGTAGATAATTCATGGATGCAGTGGGCAAAAGGAGAGTCAAGGAGTGGTGGGAGGGGTGGGGCACTGTCAAACTAGCCCTGCTGAAGTCCTTTGGTGCTGACAAGCATCTGAATTCATCCCAAAGCATCCACCCAGTAGACAGGGAGAGGGATGCTGGGATGGAGGCTGAGGTGGGGGTGAAAGACATGCATAGAGAGTCTAATCCCTAGCAGAGCACAGGTCTGCCAGTCATGCGAGGTGACTTTCTTTCTAAAAAGTCAACACATTGAGCAACACCCTGTCTCAGCAGGACCCACCCAAACTTACCAAGAGCCTATAAGAAGCTCTAAAAGCATTTTTAAATTCAAAAGAAGAAGAAGAAGAAGAAGAAGAAGAAGAAGAAGAAGAAGAAGAAGAAGAAGAAGAAGAAGGAGAAGAAGAAGAAGCTCCCTGCTTAACAGCACTGCCCATGGGTTGCGCCAGGCTTGGGCATTCCCCCTTTATAATACACTAAAGCACGGCCTCATAAGAACTCACTCATTCTACTAATGAATTAGCCGAGCTTGAAAACTCCTTAGAAACATCCTTTTTCAAGCAAGAAATGCCTGGCTTTCTGATAAAAACTAACCACATCGGGGGGGGGGGGGGGGAGCCTGCTTGATATTTATTCCACAGCCCACTACAAAGATAGTTGATTTGCCCTTAAGGTTCAACTCCTCAAGGCAGGAGTCTCAGGCCTGGCACGGTACACACAGGAGGAGTGGAAGGCTGGGAATGGCGGTAACCCTGGAAGCCGATGCATTAATAGAGGCTTTCTCAAGGAGTCTAGTTTGATTAATGCTGACCTCTAAGTTCATGAAACACCAAACGAGTCACAGATACTAACAGTGAATCTATCCCACTGTTTCAGCAAGAGTAATGGTGAAACGTCAACCACTTGTGCAGATGGCATATGACACAGATAACAATGACATTCTCTCATTAGTAACTCCTGCCCTTGAGATGGGAAATGTCCTCAGAGAGTCTCAGGACTGACATCGCTATGGTTTCGCTCCATCTACCAAACCGAGCCCAATCACACTATTCCCTAGAAAACCTGAGTCTCTCCCCCAAGGATACATAGGAAATATGAGAAACTCTGCCTCTTCCTGATACGCACAACCTGCACTAAGTTAGCCAAAGAATTAATACAAGACATGACTGGTAAGACAATCAGCTGGTAGAAAGACAAGATGGCTGTCTTATTAAATGGATAACATCAACAGCAAGGAGGAGAGCAACAGGGCACAGAAGCCGAAGCTCAGACACTGAAAATATTTCACCTAGCTTTTAAGCAGAAAAGGAACAGGAAGACTTAGTTCCTTCTAGAATCCACCTTCCAAAAGTCAGATTTTGAAGTGAAGTCCTTCTGTAAGCCTCAATCACCAGGCTGCTACAAAGCTTCCTTACCTCCAAGTGACAAAAGGCGTCTGCCTAGACTGCAGGACGCTTAGCAACAGGTGTCCACTTGCCTTCTTTGGCATTTTTAGCCATCTACATGGTCTGTAGGCCAGGAAGCCCTGGCCTTACTAAATCCAATGTTTTCAGTCAACTTAGGTGAGTGAATCAAACCAGCTTTAAGACTCTAACCATGCTGATCCTTTTTTCTCCCAGAAGGCAGAGGCCCACAGACTTATTCAACGTCACACAGCAATTAAGGACTACAAGGCAGCTCTCCTGTTACACAAACCACTGGCTTTCCCATGACCACGATGAAGCTTGTAGGCATTGAGCCCTACCTGGATTCTTGGGAGATCTCTCTTCCAGGCACTGAGATCTGTGGCTACCCTCACACCTTATCCAGAGAATTGCCTTTACATTACAGAGCCGCATTGCCCAAGGTCACCCGGGAAGGACCCCTAGCTTAACACCAAGCTATCTGCAGCTCGGGATGCAAAGACACAAAATGCCTACATCTCCACATCAACGCAAAGTGATTACCACTCCAGGACATCCCACAGGATCCTGCTGAGGCTGGACTTCTCCTGGGACCACACCCTCTCTTCAGCTTTACCTCTGGAGAACACGCCTTAACAAGTCCCTGGAGAGTCCCAAGCTGGCACATGCTGGCTCAAGCCCAGAGTGACCAGATGACCTCCATGACTTTGTATCTGGAAGCCCAATTGGGAGTAACCCTCACCTCCCTTCCAGTTCAGAACTCTACTCCCCAAAGGAAACAGAGCAATGTTCTCTTTCTCAACCCCTCCACTCTCAGTCTGATTTGTAGCGAGGACCTTGAAGGGATTTTGATGTCTGAGACTGATTAAGCTGAGGTTACCAGTGCAGGACACCCCCTAACATACTCGTCTTCCCAGTCTTTCTTGGGAAACAAAGAAACATCCCCAGTAATCCCTTAACTGGCTTCTTATGCTATGAAACCCTTTAAATACGTCTATGGGGCTCCATCAAAGGAATGCCACATCAGTGCTCAGAGAAATCACTGCTCTTGTTCCGTGTTCTAACGGATGTTCTTCTCTGCAGGCGGAGAACAGAGAGGGGAGCTGGCTCCTGGGACTCGCTGTCTAATGACACCTTCTTTGTATGAAACAGCATCCTAGAAAATAGTTAGCACTGTTGTCCTCTCCTATCAAAGATCGGATTATTAACAAAATAGCTGGAAAACTTATAACCTGCATCATAGCAATCGTAACTATTTTTATGGAACTTAACGTGTGTGAGGCACAGGAAGTATGGCACTCCTGAGTCATCGCCTGGGAAAGTAAGGATTAAAGAGTTAAATGCCTTCATCAAGACTGAGTAACAAATACGCAATAAAACAGGCCTTGAACCCAGGACTGTCTAAGAACAGAGCATGCACACGTGGCACTTCATCGGGCTACCACTCGCTCTAGTGCACTTCAGAGACTTTCATGACAATGAAAGAACTACAATTTAAGTCAGCTGACTCCCACAACGAGCAGAAAATAAAAGTATCTGAAGATATAATGGCTAAAAACTTTCCAAAGTTGGCCAAAAGCATAACAGACAATCTGAATAAACACCAACAGACAAAGCCAAAGAGCATCACACCAAGGCACATTATAGGCACATGGCAGTGAGGACGAATCAAGCCAGAGAGAAACAGCACATCCCTCAGAGAGAGGAGGAAGAACATCACATGGCAAAGAATTCTCAGAAGGAGACAAGGAAGCTCAAAGGAAGTGGATCAATGTCTTTCAAATGCTGAAATAACAGACCTGTCAATCAGATCCAGAGAAAATATTCCTCAAGGACGCTGTCCACAGGTGAAGGACAACTAAGCTACATTGTCATTAACAGACAAACTCTGTGAAAGAATGGCTCAAGATGTCCCTTGAGCAAAAAAGGAAAAGAAAAAGTCAGGCTTTCAGGAAGGAAGGAAGGAAGGAAGGGTGGGTAAAAGAGTAAATATATGGGTAAGTATGATAGAATTTACTTCTCTTGAGTTTTCCTAATTTATTTAATGATTAAATCTAAAGGCAGAGCACACAGAGGAAATATTTAGCACAGTGTATTTTACAAAAGAGAACAAGTGGTAAAAGGTAAGTTTCTATACTTTGTTGGAACTGACAAAATGGCACCACCAGTAGACCATTATAAAGTGTGTGTGCGTGCGTGTGTGCGTGCGTGTGTGCGTGCGTGTGTGTGTGTGTGTGTGTGTGTGTGTGTGTGTGTGTGTGTGTGTGTAGGAAGCTATATAAAGGAATACACTCTAAAATATTATAGGTAATTCAAAATGGAAATCTATAGAAAGCTCAAATCACCTAGGGGAAAACAAGCAAAGGGTAAAGGAACTAATGAAGGGAGGAAAAGGCTTCTCCCTTTATGCCACGGCCACTCTAGAACAAACTGGACCTTCGTCTAAGGGAAGCACAGTCCCTGAACTGGTCTGAGGAAGTATCTGGGGTGCAGTAAGAGAAGATCCCAGGAGTCTCTACCCCTGAGTCCTGTTTTGGGTACAATGGTAGTTGGCAAGGTTTGTACTGATGTCCCCAAAGAGCAGTGCTGGGAGGGGACAGGCTGACCTGCCAGCGTACCCAAAGGGCTTCTTGCCAGGACGAGAGCCTTAACTAATCTTCCACTTAGAAAACTCTCTCTCTCTCTGCCCCCCCTCTCCCCCTCCCCTCTCTTTCTCCCTGGAGAGAGGTGCTTTATTTACACTCTGGCTACAGAAGCCCCAAGTCCTTGGTGTGTAACCTGTGCTGGTGGAGAAACAAGGGAGATTTCCGGAACAGTCTAGTGTGGAGGAGATGGAGGAGCAGTGAGTGCAACTATTTGAAGCAGTGTCTCCCACGCTCCTGTGGCAGGTTCAAATCCAGAAAGCTTTGGTGAAAGCCCTATAGCACAGAGAAAATGGTTTCACAGGTATTTCAAAACTAAAGAATATGAAGATGAGAATTAATTCTGAGTACTGAAACGAATGGCCTTCCTTTTAATTTTATTAGGGACAGTAGCGCTGAATCTTCCAGACAGGTGGAGTTCCTCGAGTCTTACAATAAATCATTTTATGCAGTGTGCTGGCCTTATGTTTCTAGCCCCTCAACTTTCTGTCTCCTAGAAGAACACTCATTGCATTACAGCTGTTGAGCATTTTTACACTCGAGGCATAAAAATGAAAAACAGGGCCTGAGAGATGGCTCAGCAGATAAAAGTACTTGTTGCCAAGCCTCAGCTCGTGAGTTCCATCCCCAAAACCCACAAAGTGGAAGGAGAGAACCTCCTACAAGTGGTCCTTTGGCCTTCACACACACCTACACACACACACACACACACATACACACACACACACGGGTGGGGGAGGGGGAGAGAGAGAGATTAAGTCATCGTAAATATCTTAAAGAAAAAAGCAATCTTGGGGAAGGGTGTTTATACTTCTCATGTCATTCTTTATTTTCAAAGTAACTTTAGTCATTTCAACATAAAAGCATCTTAATATTATTAATAATGGCACTGACAATTTAAAATATTAAAATCTTCATTAGCGAAAATGGGGCTTTGATTCATTGCCTCTTTGCAAGTAAGCACATTGAAGTTAGCACATGCCTGCCCTCTTCCTTTCAGCCCCTGATCCCCTGTCCTCTTGCCTGCGCCCTCACTTCTCTCCACTCTGAACCACCTTGCTCTGATCCATGATATGACCAAAAAAAAAAAAATTCTCAGAGGGCAAAAACAAGGATGATCAAATTAAAAGGGGGGAAACGTCTGAAGGTGACTTTCTTAGTAGCCTAAAACGTCTCGCAACAGCCATTCTGTGTTTTCCTAGGAACGCTCTATTTTGTACTTGATCAGGCCTCTGCTAACAGACTGTTCTGCTGTGTTCTGATCTGTGCCCTCGGATTCTTAAAGGATACATCGGCAGGGACTACAGAAAGGCATCTTGGGATTTAGGGAAATATTCTTTCTTGCAGCAAAAGGTAAAAACTCGAGAGAGGTTTTTCTGCCCTGTTTAAATTCTTAGAAACAGAAGTAGTGCTTGTAAAAGTAAGAGCAAATTGTACAAAATTCAGAAAGGGGGCTTTCCGCAGCTGCTAATATGTTATTAAACTTGAAACTAACTCAAGTTAATTCTGCCCTTTCTGCCTTGAGCTGACTAATGAACACTAAATGTCATACTGAAGCTATTTGCCTGCAGTGTAGGCCTGGGTTCATGAAATCCGCTGATTACCATGTTAACAATGTATACACGCATGGTGGGGGGGGGAATGGGGGGGACAGAGAGAGAGGAAGGGGGAGGGAGAGAGGGCAGGGATGAACACACACACACACACACACACACACACATGTGCACGCGCACAACTTCATCCCTTCATGAGTCTTCTAAGCACTTCTCTCAGCCTTGTGCCCCTTGTACAGATCTGTCGGCATTTGCTGTACTAATCCGTAATGTGCTGCCTTCCCCTGGGCACATGAAGTGAGTGGTTTTCTAAAGCAGTCCTGGAATTCATTGCCATGGAAACAAAAGGTATAAAAAAGGTGGGGTTTTTTTGTCTAATGGAAGCTCTAAAAAGATCAAAAGTGTTTTAGAGTAAAGGCATAACCAAACCACGGTGTGGTTTTAAGAAGCCTCGGAATGGAAGCTCAAGACGGGTTAACAGGAAGGACAGGGCATGGAGCCACAGTGGGAAATGGCAGCAGCACCTCGTGGGGGCCGTTGGGCTGGAATTGCACATGGCCAGGTGGGGCTGCTGGCCAAGTTTACTCCCCAACAAAGCTGAAAGAACCCAGCTCTCCCCTTCTGCCAACGTATAAGACCGAGGGCTGAACTCTGGCCTCTCCTCGTAAGTGTGAAAATGAGTGGTTTGTTTTTCTCATGTTGTGAATGTCACAGATTCCTTGTCTCAGCATTTGAGCCCAGCTACTCAAGATTAGACGCTACTGAAATAAGGAGCAAATGGAAGAGCCTTCACACGAATAGTCTCGTTTTTTGTCGCCTCTCCACTTGATCTAGAACTTCAGTCCATATGCTCAGGAAACGCGGTCGTGGCAAATAGTTTAGTTTGGGAAAGGAGTAGGCAGAAACACATGCATTTGTTTTTGATGCCTTCAGTGTTTTCCTGAAGCTCAAGTAATTTCACCACATCCTCCCATCAACTTCAGAAAAGAACTCTGTATAGATCATTCCTGCCGTGGAAAAGCCTCCTGTTGCACGAAACTGCTCTGGCCATCTGAGGTAATAACAAGCTCCCCTCCCCCACATCCAATGTCCTCAGAAAACATCTGGAGCAACAGGGAGCTCCCCATTCATGCTGCTAGAGGAACAGGAGTTTCTCCGACGTTTCCTGGGCGCCCTATGACCAGCCCAGCAGGAAGACAGGCACACAGGGTTATGGGCAGCCAGTCCCCATCCTTGTATGAAGGCCACTGTCCACTGCGCATACGCTCAACAGCCCACCTACCTTTCCAGCCACCCACTCGCTGAGAATATCAGGCTGGCAGTGCTGACACCTCCCATCTGGAGGGTTTAACTTCTCTACTCAAAGGCAAGCTTTTAGAAAATGGCAAGGGAGGGGAAAAAATGGATTTAACTCCGAATTGGATTAAAGCAACAGCAGGAGTAGATTCAAATAAAGGAAACCAGCAGAGAATCTGGAAATACACCACAGAAAGGTGGCGCAAAGCAATAGAGACTTAAGGGTCCATCAGACCAGGTTTTATATGGAGTGGCCATATGCCTTCTGGGTAACCTTAGATAAGTGTCTTTCTCTCATCCAAAGGCCCAGCTTACCTGACAGCTGTGATGAGGAGCAAATAAGATTACGTATATTAAGTGTTTAGCGTTGTATCTGACATCTAGGAAGCCTTCAGTCAATGCCAGCGCTGCTCCTGCTGGTGTAAGAAACAGGATAAGGCGGTAGCTTTGATGCTGGAGAACTCAGGGCTCAGGGACAAAAGGACCCTTGGCTAGCTGAACAGCCATAACACAACAGAGAGGCCATCAGAAAACAAGGCTGGGTGGAGCTACACTTGGCCCAAGCAAGACAAATCTACCCCTTGTGGAGGACTTTTCACAGGCTGCTTGTGAAGCTTCGTTTTGTTTGTTGTGTTGTGTTGTTGTGTTGTGTTTTGAGACAGGGTCTCACTATGTATTCTAAACTACCATCAAATACCCTACAACCCCTGCCTTTGCCTTTTAAATGCTGGGCTTGGAGGTGCGTGCCACCATGCCTGGTTTCCCCAGGGATATATTTTGATTTCTATGCAGGATTACAAAAGAAGACTTCAAATGTTTCCTCTAGCATCACAATGACAAGATTTCATGACTCCAAGTACTTGGAAGCTAAGAAAGTATCTCTATTATATGAGTCAAGATTTTTTTTTTTTTTTAATGTCTTTAAAATACCCACAGACAATACCGGGACTGATCCAGTTTAGTTAAAACCTATACAAGTCCACTGAGAACTTAGCTCTGAGTTGTTTGAAAGAGAGCACGAGGCAAAGCTATGCACCTCCCTGACAATCGGTTTCCACATGAGCATTCGTCCTCCGTGGGTAATTCCTGTCATGTGTGTGTAGCTTCCACTCACTGCGTACGGGTTTCATATGCATTTTTACATCCAAACCCAGGCTCACACTATCTTGGTGAGCTAAAAATATTGATAACTAGTTTAAACATCATGAAATTTTAAATATGCCAAAACAATATTTACCTGTTGACCCTATTTTAGAACCCTGACTTAATAATCTTATTTTTTTAAGTGTTGTGTGCTATGTGTTATACTGATCAGCAGAGACTGAGATCAGAATCCAAGGATGATAGGTTTTCATTTTAGAACCCTATAATCAGAGACATATTTGAAGGTGAAAGTATGCGTCAATTCCTAACTGCCAAACCTCCCAGCGGGTGCTAACCCATGCACACCAACACCACCACGGCCCAAAACACTCCTGAGATGGTGCCGGCTCAGATCACTGTGCGGCTGACAGATGGAGCATTCAGCAGAGGAATGGTAAGGAGTCATTTCATTTTCGTTGGAGAAGGAAGCTGTGGGAAAAATATTCTCCACTTAATCTATTTTATTTTCAGCAAGGTTTTACCTGTAAATATTAATTTATACACCAGCCAAACTCACTAGATGCTTCAGATGCATGGATATCAATGAAATAAAGGAATCCAACATTTAAAAAAAGTGAAACTTACAGTGTCTTCCATCCTCAGGCAACAAAGACACCTCCCGTTTCAATAGGTGAGGTTCTGAGGGTGGAACTCACAAGGCAGAACTGCAATGTGAGCAAGGAAAATAATCACATATGCCATTTTCGATTCCGATCCTACTTCCAAACGCTTAGTTTCCCACCAAAACATCACTGGTTCTCTTACTGAGACCTATGACCAACTGACAAAAGAGCGCGGATTCGGTGGATGTCAAGAGTGGGTTGTGGCAGAAGAGCCCTGAGCACTGTGGGGCTGGCTCTCCTCTGGGAAGGGCACGAGTGGAATCAGCTTACCCACAGCACAGTTAGCTCCTCTTTGAGCAGTTAGCTGTGTGTCTGTGCTTAGTGGGAGGAGACTAAACAGTAATGATAGTCAGGCGGCAAATGGAAAAAAAGCAAACGTTTTGAATTTGGGTTATATGAGTTTCCAAAGTCTCCTAGATTTCAGCTTCTTCCTTCCCTTCACCTACTAAGGCGCAGCCTTCTGCCCTCTCAGTGCCCTGACTTTTAACTGGAACGCCCAGTTCCACACTCAGTGGAAGCCAAGACTGTATTACTCACAACTGTTCCACCTTTAATCTTCCTAGGAGACCCTTAAAGGAATCTTTGAAGTCTTGTCACTGCAGGGCTCTGGCCGGAAGAGGAAAGGAGCCATCCGGTTATTTCTACTTCCTTACAGATTAGCATAAACTGACATCCATTGACCCAAGGGTTTATGGGTCTCTCCTGCTCAGAAGGTCCTTTTTTCTTCGCTCTGGCCTCCTCTGGACATCTCTAAGTGCAACCCAATTCCACACCTCTCTACAAAGCTTGTGCTGTGAACTCAATGCTGTGTGCTCCTGAGTTCATAGCAGAGCATTCTAACCCTCAATGAATGTGAGCAGTAGGTGGGGCCTTTGGAAGATGTTAGGTCCTCCTCCTATACCCCTTATAACTAGGCTGTCGCCTTTTTAAGAGACAAAGGCAAAGATTGTGAGAGCCAAAAGACCAGAATATCTTCTTTGAGGTACCTTGGAAGGAGGGGAGGCGGAGAGGAGGGCGTGGCTCTGGGAGGAACTAGGGGGTGGGTATGATGTAAATATGATCAACATAGTACTCATGGGATTCTCAAAGAATTGACAAAGTATTATATTTTTTTAAAAGAAAGACTTGAGAGCTTTGGTTTGAGGGATTTTACTGTTCTTGGTCTCCCTCACCTCTCACTCCTGCCCCCTTGTTACACTAAAATAAGGGGGCAATAATCTATAAATCAGGAAAGAGGCCTTCACCAAGAACCCCGCGTGAAGTAGCCTGGCCTCAAACATCCCAGGTTAGGAAATAGACCCCATGTCTACTATCTACTTGAAGGCGTACCTTCTTAACCTGTGGGTCACAACCCTACAGGGGCCATACACCGAATGGCGTGGGTTGTGAAAACTATGGCAACAGCAAGAGGTTTGTAAACACGCAGGGGCCAAAACTTACCTCAAAATCAAAGGGGTTTCCGGAAGCATTCACCTTGTTCTGTTGCAGCTTTCACCGCAGCCTTGGTTTTGAACACATAGTGCACACTTGGCACAGCACATGCCATCCGATCAGTGCCACCATCCGGCCTCAGGCACCTCAGCTCAGATTTGAAAATATTGTATGTTATAAGCTGCAGCATTTTCACTGTATATTTAGTTATGTGCTCTTGTAAACTATGAAAAAATAGGCTTTTGATATTTTCCTGCTACCATTCTTGAGTACTAAGTACCAAATTATATCTTTGGGTTGTATGTATCATGTTAGAATATTTGTGGGGTTTTGTTTGTTTGTTTGTTTGTTTGTTTGTTTTACAAACTGTTTGTAAAGACTGTTTGAGAGACTAGAGAGATGGTTCTAACAGAACAGTGCTTGTCGTGCTAACATGAAGACCTAAGTTCAGACCCCAGCACCCAAACAAAAATGTAGGTATACAACATGGAAAAGGGGGAGTGGGCACAAAGTCCCACCCCTAAACACAGAGCTATCTGCAACTGATGCCCGCTGGAGATTGCCCTGAGTACGCCAACCACACCCCAAAGCAGGTTGCAGGCTCAGGACTAATTGGCCAGCACAAAACAGGCTCCATGATTTTTGGTTTTCACTTTTTGCTTTTTGTTTTTTCATCTTTTGGGGGAATTGCTTTTTTGTGCATTGTTGGTTTTGTTTTGGTTTTCAAGAGAGAGAAAGAATACAAAGTTGGGCCAAGGAAGGAGACGTCTGGGAGGAATTGGAGGACGGGAAAAATGGGCCCAAGATATATTGTGTAATTTTTTTAATGTTGTGTGTAGAGATGGTGTGTGTAGATTGTAATGCTGTCTGTCAGGAGGTGGAGACAGGAGGATCCCAGGGGCATAAAGTCCAGCTCCATATTCAATGAAAGGCCCTATCTCAAACATTAAGGTAGAGTGCCATATAGAAAGATACCCAGCATTGGCCTCCAGCCTCCATACACACACACACACACACACACACACACACACACAAATATGCATGCATACACTACACACAAACATACACAGCTGCTGTTTTAGTAGCTGACTTGAGTTACATTTTTTTTTAAATATTGAATGAATTTTGGTTTGGGATTAGGACATATTTTCCAACAACTTCTGAGGTGACCGTAAACATGCCCGTGTATGTTTCATAGTAAATATTTCTGTGAACTGTAAGGCTCATCATCAACAGTCACAAAATATCAACCAACTCCAAAAAGCACCGAAGGTGCTCTGCCTCCTACAGTATTAAATATTCACCTAAGACTTAAATATTTGTGTAAAAACAAGCAAACACATCCCTCTCCCCACCACGTGCATTTACCTGCATCTTTTATAATGCAAAATCATATGTCAAAGGATTGTTTAAAAATAAATTTCTTAACAACTTACCAACAGTAGACGTTTGGTTTGTATACCTGTTTTATGTACTTATTGTGGCTGCAATAAGAACGTCTCAGGCCACAAAGGGTCATGAAGTGGGAAATATTTAGGATGCTCCTGTCTCTGCCATCTATTGAGCAGCCCAGGCTAACTAAAGCATCCTGCCTAATAACATCGGCTTCCTCTGGTGACGTTGAACTTTCTTCCGAACCCTGTAGGCTGCCCAGTGACATAGCCTTTATTCTATCCTCACATACAGATCATCGTTTCTTTACATGGTAGTGATGTCTCCTCAGCAGGATTTTAAGCAGCAGGTATACTTTCTTCATCCATCATCTGTAGGATGTATGTTTCTGGATGAATACAGGCAGGTGAGTTGACTGACTGTTTGGCCCATTAAGTAAAAGAAGGACAATAAATGGATGAAATGCTCACAGCTTTCCACAGTACTCGACTTTTCTCTGAGGAATGGAAATTTAGTACTTACCCTAAGAACTGTTTTCTACGACCGTGACTATCACGGCATTCTGTCCTGCACAGGTCCATCCTACTAAGTCCATCGTATAAACACATTCTCTCTCTCTACGATTTTTTTCATTTAGATAAATTATACATATTTCATCAAAATGACAACTTAGCAGATGTTTAACTTAGTTGTTGCCACTTAATTAGATAGAACAAGATAGTGGTGGTAGGAATTAAAATTTAATATTCCTAGCCTCCTTCTGGTTGTCCTGGGTGTGGCTGCATTCCCTCAGTGCTGTTATGTACGATGCTTTCACCTGGTGGCAAGAAGTATTACACAGAAAAAGGGTTCTTCCCTCAACGAAGAATAGCCATCTTTGCCCAGCCTGAGTCTACAATTTCTATCCTTGGGTCACCGCACCAAACACCACAAAAAAATTAAAATTAAAAAAAAGAAATTCACATCCAAAATGAGGTTACTTCTGCCACCCACCCCAAGGCTTAGTCAGCTGCTCACCCTTACCCACAATCCCACCAGAAGCCCTGGGGGTTCTGAGAAGCTCTAGGCCAGGAAAAATGCTTCTAAAAGTTTTGATTTGTTCATATTCTTTTTTTTTTTTTTTTCCAAAACTTAATCCTAAAGGAAATTTTTGTTCAAATACATGAATGCTATTAAAATTTAGCACTGTCTATCTTTGGGTCACCTAATCATTTCTTTGGCTATTTTTTAAATTAAGTGACTCTCCAGGCCTACCACACAGACATCAGGATGTTTCTTTCTTAGCTCCCCTAGCTGGATGTGGAACCAACGAGGTTCCAGCGAAAAGCTTGGCCACAGGACAGCCATGCCATGTGCCAAAGTCCAGTTGGCCTATTGATTTGTTCTATTTCCTGACCAGTGACTGTGCTGGTAGACTGTTCTCACAAGACAGAGCCGGGACAAAGGGCTGGGGAACTGGCTGAGAGGAACAACTAATGGCGTAATTTCCTCTCCAGCTTCGTCACAACAAATGGCCGGAGATTTGCTTCAGAATCTGCCATTTGTCTTGTTAGCATCCATTAGCATCTCTGTCATCTTCTCATTTGAAAAGCTGCTAACTGCACCCCCGGCACACTCACATAATCAAGTTCACTCCTTCTCAAGTCTCTGAGGGAGTTGAAGACCAGGTAGCTTAGTTTTACAATGAAGCTTAGTTGTTTAGGGGTTCAGATGTTTTTAGGTCTAGATAGGTGTTCTAAGTTGATAATGACAAGATGTGATGGCGATTGATTCACATTCAGAATTTTAGATGCACCAAGATAGGAAAGATGTCTTCAAGGCTGTCAAATACAAGTAGCCAAAACACTAAGAAAGTAGCATTTATAAAATTCCTGATTGTGTCACGGTTCTTCTTGCCATAGGTAATCTATTGTATATATGTGTAATTATATAAATGTGTATGTACAAAAGTAAAATTTTTAAAAGTTAAATATTTTTTTAAAAGCCTCCTGAAGGAAGTATGATTCCTGTCAACTTTTTCTACATAAGCAAACTGCCTGTGTAGAGATAAATCCTCTTGCTTATGATCACATAACTAATAAGCATTGTATCAGATTTTGAAGCCAGAAAGCCTGACTACAGAGCCTGGCCTGCTTCATTTAATTCACATTCATCTGTTTTCTTCAAAAGACTAGAGAAGCCATTACAATAACCCATCATTTAAATAGATACCCTGTTATAAGAATAAAGATCATATCTATGTTACAAATACATAAGGATTCTGCCTAAGCAGGGTGTGTCATCTGTTCTAAAAGCGGCACAGGCATGGGCATTCCAAGGCTGCTAATAGATGGAATTGTCATGATGCAGATACTTAGCCTCAAAAGGCAATAATGCACACATTAATCAAGACTGGAGTCTTCTCTCAATACAGACAAGGAGAAACAGGAGGGAGGGCTGATGGTGTAAGAATGTTCTGACGTACATGAGCCAGGAGAGCCATGTGTGGCACTGTGAGGTGGGAGAGATGGAAAAACACACATGGTTTCAGTAAAGCTAGTATATGAGGGAGGTCAGCCTGCCAGTGCTCAGCAGGAGCCCTGAAGAGTGCTCAAAAACACTACAGCCTCACCGAACACACATACCTGCTGGTTTGCTGGACCTGGTGCAGGAAAATTGCAGAGGTTGGCCTCATTAAGATGTCTGTGGACAAAGCTATGCCGAGACCCCTTCATATTTACCAGATGTTTGTAATATATGCTTATATTTTAAAGAATGCTTGGGAAGAAGAAAGTCGCTCCCACCGTTACTGCTAAAAAGGATGTTTCCTTCTTTTGCCAGATTCTGTGTTATATCAATTAAATAGATAAAAAAAAAACAGGGCCTCTCCCCAGCATGGGAGAGGAGCTGCTAGTGACCCTCTATTGATTAAGACTATGGTGGAATGTTATTTGCAATCCTGTTGCATAATAGAAATCAGTGGTTAGCCGCCACGGTTTCTGAAAACAAATCACTGGGAGCTGAGTCAAATCATAGCCTCTTCATTGCTTCTTACTGTTGTCAACTCCCAGTTAATGTGTATCTTACAGTCTTAAGTTTTTAAAAAATCAGTTTTCTCTGTGGTCTCATGAGTGAAAGTGGTAATCTGGATGGCCCTGCTTTCAAAATCGTGCTTAAGTGACCATGACACTGATCAGGGATTCTGAGCTATGCATCATTTAGAGAAAAACACAACTTCCACAGCGGCATCTGCTGCTGCTGCTGCGGTTAGGGCTGACAGGAATGGAAGATTAGCCAGGTAAGAGTCAAAAGACAAAAGGCCACTGTCAGACAGAACACGGTTAAAATCTCATTTCGGTTTTGCATCCTGTGACTTGCTAACTCAGCCAGCAAGCAATTTATGTGGAGCGCTGGCTCTCCAAGCATGCTCTGCGAAACAGCAACATCAGCAACACTTGAGAACCTTTAGAAATGCCAGTTTTGAGACCGTTCCTGGACCTACTGAATCGGAAACTCTGAAGGTGGGCTCAGCCGTGTGAGGTTCAACAAGACACCAGGGTGATTCGGATGCAAGCTGGGACTGAGAGCCTGCTGAACCGGAGCCACAAAGCAGCCTCCAGAGTTTACGCCTCCCCGGGAAGAGGTCGCCTTTGGTTGTTAATAAAAATAAATAAGTAAAATAAAAACAAAAGTCTATGAAAAATGCCTGCATTGAGAGCCAAACAAAGATCACCTCAATCTTCAGTTCTTCTTTAAATCTAAAACTGGCAAATAAATAAATAAAGCCTGTAAAAATAAACTTTTGTTTTGTTCTGTTTTTCGAGACAGGGTTTCTCTGTGTAGCCTTAGCTGTCCTGGACTCCCTTTGTAGACCAGGCTGGCCTCGAACTCACAGCGATCCGCCTGCCTCTGCCTCCCGAGTGCTGGGATTAAAGGCGTGCACCACCATGCCTGGCTTAAACTTTTTTTTAAATTGCTATGCTTAGGGACGATGAGTAGGAAAGCACTTCCCCCTGTAGATTGATTAGTTTATTTGCCTCTGCTCTAACTTTTTCAAGAAAGGTTTGCAGACCACTTACTTCTCGAACAGCAACAAAAGTAGCATTTTATCTCATCATAAGCCATTCTCTCCTTAAAAGCCTCTCCACTGTCCTTAAGACATCCTCACTGCTCAGAGAGCCCAGAAGACATAAGCCCTTATGGTGTCTTCAGTGTTGACTGTAGGCTGTCAGGCTATTAGGGACTTCAGAAAAGAAAAGTAAAGATGATTTAAGTTCACCAAGCTTAAAATTCTGTTCCACAAAACAGGAAGCATGATGCTCATTTCACCGGCCAGGCACAGGACCAGGACGTTGATTCTGTCACTGCGTGCCATGAAGAGCCTTGGTGAACACCTGCACGTATGTATATGAGACAATCTCATGGAGAGGTGGGTGTGGTTATTCGTAATGTAGCCCCTGAAGAAAAAGTGCTATGATGCAAAAAATTCCTCTAGAGCTAACAGTGTTTGCGTGCAGCCCTGGCATTGTTACATTCCATTTTTCAAACGGAAAACAAACAAACAAACAAAAATCACCGACTACTTCCTTATCAGGGATTTGTTAAAAGTAAGTTATTGTCTATTCATAATTAAAACCCACCAGCCACTAAAATGAAGTATTGTTGGGGGGCGGGGGGTTGTTTTGTAACTTCCCAATCCTAGAACAACACCGGATCACCTGGAAATGCCCTGCTATATGAAGGTGGGGCTTTGCCCAGTCTCTTTGGTATTGGGTAAGAATCTGACCATACATCTTTCCAGGTAAATCTGACTTGCGGAATTGAGGATTTCTGACACAGACCAGCATCAACCAGCAGAGAAGTCTCTCCTGCATATGTTAAGTGGAAAAGAAAGTCATAAGGGCATATCTATAAATAAAGCCATGTCCACAGTTTTATTAGTAGAGTGCCAAGAAGTGGACTCTTCCCATTTCAGACCATTTGTTGCTATAATCTTCCAAAATGAGAACGCACTCGTGTATATTACTTGCTTAATTTTTCATTTTTAAAGTCTATCTAGAGAAGACGTGAATGCGCAGAGCTATGAGGGAGCACGTGAAAAATAGGAACTCCCAAAATGTCATGTCCTTCTTCCTCCCTCACTTCCTTCCATTTCTTTTCCTAAACCTTGATTTTATTTGCCTACCTAGCTAACTATGATTTCCACCCAGTACTCAGGGTTGAGATGGGTTCGTAGAACGTATGGTTGCTTCAGTCATTTATTCATTCGCGTGTTTATTAGGCTCCTAGGGTGAGACTGTGGGTTTAAAAAACAAGAGCCAAGGACACAGAGATGCATCCTGCCCTCTTGGTGCTTGTACGATGGGGAATATGGACAGGCAAACAACTACAACAGTGTTGGGTAAATGCCAAAGAGAGGAGGTACAGGCTGCTTCTCTGTTAACCTAGCCAAGTAAAGCCCTCTGCCAGTTTGCATCGCAGAGATGGACCAGTATCTCCTAGAGGGTTTTGAGGAGAGAGGCATTAACAAGTCTGCATGCATCAGCTCTCTCTGGCTGTGCATCTGATGTGCCTTTTCTCATCTGACGCCACTATTAGCGCCTATGAGGGAGAGTCCATCTGCCTCCTCCAAAGAGGAGGAGCTCCTCTCAAGCAAAGTTCCTCCAAAACTAAAAGACCCTTTGATGAAAGAGTCCCACTTTCCACGACCCATTGTCTATATGCTATCAAACAAGATTTATATAAGATGCTGTCTCCTGCACAGTTTATTTAGCATGCCCACTCATCCATCCGTCCAAACAAGATGAGCCTGAACATGGCAGATTTGCTTTTCACGGTTTGCAGTTAATAAAACCCATTGTGTGCAGTAAATAACTCACAGAGCACATGGCTTTACCAGTTGGTACAACTGAGTCTTTTGGAGGACAATATGTCTTCATAAAGATTGTAAAGCAGACAAAGACTTGCAGGAGAATGAGACAGTTGTCTGTATTTCATTGACTTAAGATAAAGACCGATTTTAGTCATTTATGACCAGCACAAACGCACCTGTAGAGAAATCATCTAGCCCCCAAAGGGGTGACTCCTACTGCCGTCTCCTCCGCTGATTGCCTCTGAAGGATGCACCACAGGCTGGCTAAGCCCTAGTCTTCAAGAATGGAAAATTAACAATCCAGGTAAAGCTAAGTGGCCAAAGAGGAGGGAGAGAAATTGTGTCTGACACTGTCCTCTTGTAAGCCATGTGTCTTTGTAGACACTAACGTGAGTTGCGTCAGTATCAATGCGTTACCTTTAACCTAAAAAACTCAGTCTTTACTCAAGGTAAGATACATTTAGTGCTTTGAGAAATTGATTTTCTCCCACTCAAAGAAGATAGAAAATGTTTCATGAGAAGGAAAACTATTTGAGGATTTTATAAACAAACAAATTTCATTTCTAGACATCTCAGTTAGTTTCCAAAAGATCCCTGATTTTTAAGTCCCCGAATTTTGAAAGGTTGAGGATCCTAAACACGTCATTTATACCTTTGACTCTGCTACATCACAATTACACATCATCCTGGCTGAGGTTACCATCATCTAAAGCTACTGGCTTGCTACAGAGGTCACCTCAACAACCACACTACTATGTTGCCTAATCTCTCTCTCTCTCTCTCTCTCTCTCTCTCTCTCTCTCTCTCTCTCTCTCTCTCTCTCTCTCTTTCTCTCTTTGTGTGTGTGTGTGTGTGTGTGTGTGTGTGTGTGTTTGTGTATGTTCATAATAATGCTTCTATAAAAGTTCAAAGCATTAAAAGTCTGATTCTATGGCTTTAAACCTGAGTCCCATTGCCAACATATCTGAGGGATGTGAGTCATGTTCACTCCTCTTGGTATAAACAGAGAAGAGCAAAACAGTCTCCTTATTCACAAGCCCTGAAGTTTGAAAAGGCTCCTTGTAGATGAGGAGACCTTTGGCATAAGCGGTACCTATCCTCAGACTGAGAACTTCCCCTCTGTGGAGCTCCAGAGGTGTGTAGGCATTTCTCCTCTGAGATAAGGGGCTGAGTTTCTTCGTTTGATTCAGAACTTGGGTACAAGAAGCAAGGACGGAACAACCCTGTTTCCCTCAAGAAACAGAGTTCAGTTTGATGCATAGATTTCTGTGCATCCTTTATAGATTCTATGGGTCGTATGCCGTCCTGCAGGGACTACAAACTTACTTTCACTCGCCTCATCATAGCATTGCCTTAAGGAAATCAATGGTTTTTTTTTTTTTTTTTTTTCAAAATGGAACTATATCTCGATCTCTGATGTAATAATTTGTTAACTATCCCTCTGATAACTAGTGTACTGCCTCGTGTGGGTCCTAGCATACGGATGTAAGCAGACGTCACCCGCACTAAAGCAGGCCGTTCTCTTTCCATGCACAGTCATTATTATCTCCTAATTACAGCCACTGTGAAGTGCAGGCCGAGGGTTGCACATAAGTCATGCGAGTAGATGGAGGCAATACAATGAGAGGCTGAAACTATTTAATTTGCATTCTTATGCTTCGGTTTCAGCAGGAAGGTAGGATGAGCCCACACACACACCTCTTGCTGCTTGACTTTTGAAAGAGATCTTTTTTTTTTTTTTTCCAAATCTAGTAATGTGGCTAAGACAGAAGCCAAGTGTTACTCTGTGCCAAGTGCCAGTGCTGGTACTGTCATCTGCAGCAGTCACTGCCCTCTTCAGGCTAAAGGTGGCCTCCTGCTTACAATGCCCATCAAGGGGTAGGCAGGGAGCCCCTAGGTGTGCAGGCGAGATTCCCTCTAGAGTTGCCCTGGAACACTGACTGTGTTTAAAGAACCAAGAATAAATCGCTCCATCAGAGAGAATTCCCTCCACGACAATCAAAAATAGCAAGAGAATTCTCTAGTGAGCGAAGAACTGAGCAGAGAAAATCCAGGCCCAGCTCTATAAAACAAAAACTCCCCTCTCGCCTTCAGGTGGCCTGAAATGTCCTTCAGCAGCCTAGGAAACAAGGGACGCAGCCAGGTGCTGACCGCACATTTCACCTGCACTGTCTCACTAAAGATAGCCAACAACATAATACAGAATTATTACTATTTTCACTGTCTGATAGTCATTCTGTGACAAAAAAAATAACATAAATAAGCTTTGACTATCTCAGATAAGTGTGTGCCTTGTCGCCTCCACTCCACTCTTCAAATCCTTGTGTGCTTTTAGGTGGTAGCCAGACTACAGGAAAACCAATACATAAGAGTAGCTATGGGATGATAGGACCAATAATTAATATATATATATATATATATATATATATATATATATTCCCAGAAACAAGAAAACCACCATGAAGGTTTTCCTCATCTCTAATAATGGATCTGTCTCAACCATGGTCACTGGGTTAAAAACTCAAAAGAAACGTTTTGTAACAAGTGAGGGGAAGCGGAGGTTGAATTGGAGGAAGGAGAAAGGCTGGGGAACTAGCTGGTTGACACGGCAGCCATGAACAGCAAAGACCAGGAGGCACAGATCACCAGTCCTGAGGAGAGCCCACGCCTACAAGCAGAGGCCTCCTGACTCTGTGTCTTGCCTCTGGGAGAGAGGAGGTAGCCATCCCTAGAGACACTGTTTGTAACTGAAGATTTCTAGCGATGGAGAACGAGAGACCTTTGGCTGCCAGTTCTCATTTCAAGTCTTCTCACTGCCAGGAGACTCTTCTAATGCCTTGCTAAAGTGTCTCCCATGCTCCCTGGGGCATTTTTTGTGCCTTTTCAGAATGCCTTAGACACGTAGAGCAACCTCCTCCTCAGCTGATGCTAAATCATCCATCTGAAAAGGGCCATTAACCTACCTCTTGGCATTCTTATCCCCGAATAAAGGGGATTCCCAGGGAGGCCCTGCAGCCTCGTGGGGGAATGGTACAGAGGGCGCTGAGCTGGATTGGCCACCAAGATATATTTATTCCCAAACCAGAAAGCCTTTGATTCAATCCCTTTCATCCCTTTTTTGTGAAGTTTTCCATCACTTTGTTCATTTTTGTCACTCTATCTGTCATCGGTCCAACTTTAAATCTGTGTGCATAGGAATAGTTTTTCATAATATAAAATGAAGCCTCATTAATTCAGGTTCAGTTGGAAAAAGCCAAGTCCCAGTGAGTAAGAAATCAGAGTGAAAAGTATTTTCAATTTAAAAAATCATGTCTATTTCAAAAGCCTACATAATGGATATTAATAAATAAGATAAGAAAGTTAATAAAAATGGTGAGTGACAATAACTTTATTTTTATGGTACTTTTTACTCTCAGTGTTTTCACATATATTATTTTATATTGGCAATGTTAGTCGATATTATAAAGCATAAAACAGATCATCAAACCTAAACCAAAATGTCTTGATTTCTTCCTGCTAAATTTGAACTATTAACTCAGTAAGAATTAAATGTAATTATTTCCTGCCTGCATCACAGTATTATGAATTAATGTGATTCTGTTCTATTTGAATTATAATAAACCTGACGACTTCATGACCATCTTAACTCCTAGAGTGTCGCTCCCCTCTGCACATTACTAATAAAGACTGTTTCTTCACACATGAACTTTTGTATTAACAGAGCGTCCCACCCCGAAGACGTTTCACCAAGTAAATTCTTTCACGTGTATCCCAAGTAAAAAGGAAGTGTCAAGCCGGGCGTGGTGGCGCACACCTTTAATCCCAGCACTTGGCAGGCAGAGGCAGGCGGATCGCTGTGAGTTCGAGGCCAGCCTGGTCTACAAAGTGAGTCCAGGATGGGCAAGGCTACACAGAGAAACCCTGTCTCGAAGAACCAAAAAAAAAAAAAAAAAAAAAAAGGAAGTGTCCTGTATGATACGTGTGCTAAGGGTGTATTATTGTCTAAAGATGTTTGCTCCGGCTTAAAGCGAGCCTCCCTGAGATTACCAGCAGGAAGTCGAGGACCAGGCATGTCACAACACTTACCAACATTCTCCCTGGAAGGACACAACCAGGATTAACCCACTTAATCATAACTAAAGGAACTAAATTGGCACGTGTGGAAACCCGGACACAGAACGCCCCGTTTGAGGAACCTGGCACCACAGACCGTGTTAATCAGCATCTCCGTCTCCACTTTCTTCTTCAAAACCCGACTTGGGAGGCACAGAGACTGCTGACTCTTTCACAGGTGATTGAAAAGCCAATGCCTTTACTTACCTTAAAAAGTCTTAAAATGTTAGCCACCATGATGGACACGGAGCTTGCTGCAGCACCTATGACACCAGAAATCTTGTCGGGCTTAGTGAAAATGGGCGGATCTCCGTTAGCACACTTCACGTCGGACGCGTCTTTCTCTATCAATGCCTGCACGAAGGTTAGCGACTGCTCCAAAGCGTAGGTGTCCCTCGAGCACGTGTCAAGGATCCTAACACCCAGGCTGATGTTGGAGAGGAGGTCAGGGTCCTTGTTAATCTGGTCGACTGCGTAAAGCATGGCCTCAAGCCTGTGGATCCCCTTTTCCTTCTTCAGCTCGCCACAAGGCACCCCTCTTTCTCCCTTGGCATGAACGGGGAAAAGTCCCCCCAAAATGATGTCCCCGTCCACCCGGATGGAGTGGGCATACTCCTGGCTGTGAGTTCTTTGCATCATTGTGAGGATCCAGTAGAACTTGGCAGTCAAGAGGAAAAAGCAAGGGCAGGAGGTTGAGCGCTTCCCCTCGCATACCATTTTCTCCACGGGTGGTACTGCAGTCTAAGACCCGAAGTTTATTCTTGCCACAGAAGATGGAGGACCGCCTGAGGCTGCACCTTCTGGAGGCTACCATCCGGGCCCATGGGGGAAGGCTCTGGGGAGTTCAGCAAGTTTCCTTGGTTCGAACATCACAGTGAATTTCCAACAGACCCCTCCTCCTTTCAAGTTTATACCCACATAAAGTTTGGCTTGCAAATAAATTTAGAATAACATCTGAGGTTCTAACGTTGGGATGAGGTCAACAACTCATGTCCTTGAGTTCAGCCCTGTAGCAGAATTGTTCCTGGGGAGAAGGGGAAGGAAAAGGGGGAAAATTCAGTTGAGTAGGGCTGTATTTTTTCACACACTGGAGTCCGAACCAACTTTTTATTTCCCTATTCTCTACAAACTCTTTTTGGTCCCCTGTGATTCTGAACACCTGGCTGCACTGCATCTAAGCAGGGAGATTGATGACATGTTTAAAGCAAGGGAAACAGAGAAGGATCAGCAGCTAGCTCACTTCTTTTGAGCCAGAACATATTTTTATTTATCATTTTATTTCAATAAGTCATATTTCCAGAAAGGTACAATTCCTGTGATTGATGACATTATTTCTTCTCCAACCTGCTTTATCTTTTTACAGTTATATAAATTTAGCCTTAAAATCTTGTCCATGAGATAATGAAAGGTTAGTTTCTGTGATGTATTTAACAAGCCAGTCATCTGTTAATGACTTTTTATTTTAGTGTTCCAGATTTCCCAGTGGGAAACAGTAACTATCCAATCACAGGGAAGGACGGAGGAGGGAGGAAGAAAAGAAGGAAGAGAGGAAGGGAGAGACAAGCTACCAAAAGATCTGAAAATACCTGGTAGCTTGCAGAAACATTTAGCATAGAACACCAGCTACTCTCATCAATTATCCTATTGTTCTGTGGTAAGAAAACAAAGACTCGGAAATTAAACACGCAGCGAGGGCTATGTGTAAAGATCTTCCCGTTACCATTGTCAGAGTTCCCAATTAATCCGTCAGGGAGGAGGCAACGGGCAGGCTTGTGGTTCTGAAGCAAATAACGCCTTGATCCAGGAATCACAAGCAACACAATCAGTGCTGGAGATCAATTGGAGAGCTCCTTAATTTTGTCTGACTCAGTGGGGAAAACAGTCATTTCATCAAGACTAGAAATAGCCTAGAGTGAAGGCATCTACAGGCGGATCAAGAAGAAACCTCATTCTGGGGCCTGCGTCCTTAAAGAGTTCCATGAGGTCCTTACAGAACAGTTCTGGAAGAAGTTTCACTGAAACAGAACTGGCTTAACATGGGGAAATCTGAGGTTTGGGGTATATGCGTAACAAAGAGATTGAGCATCAACAATGTGTTCAGGCAGGATGCTTAATCTAACGTTCATTTCTAACCTATTTACACTTGGATCTGAAATCTGGACCATTTCCCTCCACCGAGCCAACCAACATCTGCTTGCATTTCCCATTCACTCATTTAAGTTCCAGTTCATAAAATCCTCTTTCCATCTTCTTTGTTCTGAAAAGGGAAAAAAAAAAAGGATGGTGCCTCCCTGGGGGACAACTCAACATATGTCCAAGCCCTTCAGAGAAAGTTACACTGTGTTTCACTTCAGGTTTGAAAAGAGCCTCTTAGCCCACCACTGTGCTGACTTCCTGAGTGCACACTAGGAGCCCTGGCCAACGGCTGGCCCCTCAGCTAAGCCATTTCCAGGCTACCTGGAATGTGCTGTCCCTTGATTTTTTTTTCTCTACGTTATTCCAAATATGTGGTCCTTTGCTGATTTTCTCACCACTCGATTCACCAGGCAGCTGCTTCCCCCTCAGAGTCCACAACAGCCTGACCTGAAGTCGCCCCCCAAAGGGACACACTTAAGAAGCCCACCTGAGTCTGTGGATTAAACCAAATGTGCACTTACTCACTAGGAAGACTAGTTAGATCATGGCAAAATGTCACTAACTCTAACCACTAGTTTAGATGCTGAGACCAAGTCCACACGGGCCAAACCTAGAGAAAGTGGGCAAATGAAGAAGAAACGTCAAGGCTAGGGCCTGTACTTCAAACCCTTTCTCCACTATACAAAGCCATCTCTTACCATTACACACCTAAGAGAATAAACTGTTTTCAGCTATAGACACACATGGGCTCCATCAACTGGTCACATTTCCACATCTACTCAGGAGGCGTTAAGCTAGTTCTACTTGCTGTCCTAGAAATAATAAAAATTAGTTTCTTTTTGAACTATTGGTATTTACAATAATATTTAGTCTCCTCAGCATCTCATAGGTCTGTCTGGAGCTCTAACCTAAAGAAAAGTTGGGGGTATGGAGAGTAAGGAGGCTGGATCATTTAGGTTTAGCAGACAAGGGCGGTGAGATGCAAACCGAGAGGTCTCACTATTAGACAGCTCGCTGGACTTCCACTTGAGTTTCCTTCCTCCTCTGCAGCACAGAATTAACTACATGCAAGCTCTCTAGCCCTTGTCTTCTTATCTGTAAGGGGAGGCAGAACCTGCTAGCAGGCACACACTGCAAAGCTCAGTAAACAGCCATCACCCTGGTCTCTCCTCCTTTCTCTACTGAAGTGGAGCAACTTTTTGACTATTTGCCCAGTTGGTGAAGGGTTTATTGAATTCTGTTCATCACTTGAAGAGTAAAATCAGAGCTACGTGGAAAATATTTAAATATTGTGGTGGTTTCAGAGTCTGAACAATTGTCATAAAATTACAGACTGAGTATGTTCAGTTTCTGTTTTAACTCTAAAGGAAGTGTGTGTGTGTGTGTGTGTGTGTGTGTGTGTGTGTATCTGAGCTACAGATCCAAACAGCTCTGCTTCATGTGCTGTTTTGATTTGAAGTAAACTAGCTGTTCTCCCAAGCTGACTGACCCCTGGGCGTAATTGAAATCCTTCTTCTTCCTCCTCTTCCTCTTTCTCTTCCTCCTCTTCCTCTTCCTCCTCTTTCTCTTCCTCCTCTTTCTCTTTCTCTTCCTCCTCCTCCTCCTTTTGTTTTTGTTTTTTTGAGACAGGGTTTCTCTGTGTAGCCTTAGCTGTCCTGGACTCACTCTGTAGACCAGGCTGGCCTCAACCTCACAGAGATCCACCTGTCTCTGCCTCCCAAGTGCTGGGACTAAAGGCGTGTTTATGGTAGACGTCTTAAAGAAGGTGTGAGTCCTGTTCTCTGGAAAGTCTGAGGCCAGCAAGCTGCCGTCACTACTACAGGGTCCACAAGATGGTAGCTAACATTCAGAAGGCCTAACCATGGACTCACCCAGCTCACCCGCTCTGTCCCTTCTAAGTGCTGTAATGCTGACAGACACTGTCTGTACCACTGACAGACACTGACTGTCTGTACCGCTGACACTGTCTGTACCGCTGACACTGACTGACTGTCCCACAGACCTGCCCTGGCTGGATTGCAGGCCTGTACCCCAGGCGCGTGTTCAACTTTCCATGTACAGGCACATGACAGGATCTCAGAGGACTCCCAAATGCTGCTTATTACTATCTCTGTTTAAGTGAGGAGAAAAACAATAAAGCTCACACAAAACAAGTTGATCCCTAAGCCCAACCGTAGGAAACAGCAACACCCGCCACATCATCAACAGGTGGGCCTTTCAGACAGCTACAGCAGGGCACAAACACAGTGCAGAGAGGGTAAGGACTCCGCCACTGGCAGGAATCTTCTATAGTCGTATGTTTTTTCCAGTGGTTAGCTCAAGAAACAATAAAGGACTGAACAACCATGAGGTGTTTCTAGAAGGGATAGTTCTGAACTCTCTGAAAGGTTAAAAATACTCACACTTCCAAACTTCAACTCTGGTTCCCTAGCCAGCACACAAGGCCTGTCAAGATCAGCCCTCCTTTCTTCCTCCACCATGTGGCACTGACAGGGTAGGATTCTTGTATAGAAAATGTCTTTAGCCAAGAATACAGCTTCTCATGAAAAGCAGCATACCCATCCTGTATCTGTTCAGCTTTTTAACAGAAAGGGCTATCTTGGCGAAGCACTGCTGATTTAACAGGAAGGGCTATCCTGGGGACGCACTGCTGATTTAACAGGAAGGGCATCCTGGGGAAGCATTGCTGATTTAACAGGAAGGGCTATCCTGGGGAAGCATTCCTGATTCAACAGGAAGGGTATCCTGGGGAAGCACTGCCATCAGCTCCTAAGGCTGCAGCTTTGTCTGTGTCTCAGACTGCTGCCTGTGTGGATCCTTAGTGGGGACAGAGTGAGTCCTTCCCTGGCAACAGAGGCCTGGAAGGGGATCTTTGTCCGACAGTCAGTAACTAGTTGGGGACAAGGAACAGGCCACCTCATCTCTGGGTGCTCCTGCTCATTAATCTGTGAAATGGTGGTGTGACCCTACCAGCTCTAAGATGTCTCCCAGCTTCCTGTTCTGAGACTTTGGGATTATACTCAAAAAGGAGACCAAGGCTTTGTCAACTGAGCACAATAACTGGTTTTGTTTGCAAGCAAGTAACCCTCCCCACCCCACCCCGCCCTGCATCAGTGAGAAAAGGATCTAAAAGCTCATTTATATAAGCAGAGCAGATATTAAGAAAATTGGATCCAGAAGAAGTGCAACTACCAAACAGATAAATTAGACTGTGGTTATTAGCATAACAAAAGAATTCACCGCAGGTTTTCTTTAAATACCATGCATTTAAAAACCAATCTGATTTAGTAAAATTCAATCTACACCTTTCTTTATAGATAACACAGCTATTGCATAAAAGGGCCACATTTAAGGACCGATAGGTCACGTTGATAGTATGTATCAGCTTAGAAGAGGGGAAGAGGATGAAACCAACTTACTGAATCTGGACAGTGTGCCAGGAACTATTGTTTTCAGATTACCAGCATTATTAATATTATCAGTATGACCAGCAGGATGAGTATAGGCCCGACTAGCAACCAATTAAGACACTAACACTTGTTATATTTTAAAATACACTTAGTTAACCCAGGGCAGGGCAGACATTAATCCTCTAAACTACTTCCCATAGTGGGGCCTCAATCCCAAGCCATCTGTTTCTGCCAGTTTCTATCAAGCTACCTCCCGTCCATAATCCCAAATACTTGTTAATGTTCTTCATCTGGGCCGAATTCCTCATTCATGCCAGCACGTGCTTCTCCTCCATCTAACTCATGGCGGCCTTCTTCTCCTTCTCTTTCTTTCTCTGGTCTTTCTCCTTTTTCCTCATGGTGGTCTCTCTTCTTCTTCCCAGAATTCCTCTCTCCCTCTCGTGGGACCCTTAGCCACACCTCTATCTCCTCTGCCCTGCCCAGGTGGGATGGCTTTTTATTAATTAAAAGGTGGGTCACAGAGACAGCAAGCAGTAATTAGCATCAAAATACATTAGAACATCCCCCAGCAAGGAACCTCACATAAACTTAAACCTAAAATTCACCTATATGGTTGGTATCCCAGCCCCCACCTGACATCTCAGGCCAGAGTTCATGTGCAGGACTGCAGTCACATTCTGTCCCCATCCCAAGGCCTCTGGGCATGAGGCTCTGCCCTCCTGCCAGGTTGTGACATCAAATGCCATAATGTACATAAAAATACTTTTTAAACTGTCACATGATATAAGAATGCACAGGGATGGTATTGGTTTAATAGCCAGTCCTGGAACTGAAGTATTTTACTTGTAGATCATGTTTAGAGCTGAGGGGCTTGGGGGAGCAGGGATCACTTCCTATGAGCATCATGGAGGGTCAGACCTCAGCAACAGCCATGTATTCAAGAATCAGCTTTGCAAAGTCTGTACCAAAAAGGAGATCTCAAAGGAAAATCAATCTGAAGGCACAAAGAGAAGTCAGTGGATCTGTACAGTATCTGGCCTGAATGCCACACCACAGATAGAGATACTCAAAGCACCGTTCTCAAGATACAAGACATTCCTCTGTGGCAAAAAAAAAAAAAAAAAAAAAAACCTGTTTTGGCACTAAGGGTTATTGCCACTGGAAAACCCAGCCAGCAGAACTGTATCTGAACATGTTATCTTGCCGGGAAAAGTAGGAAATTGGCAACACACGTGTTTGATGGCTTGTAAACCATCCTCTAAGGCTTTCCCTACATCTTCCCATTTCTCCTTACCTGCCCCCTGCCCCTTGACAGAGCTGGCTTCTTCTGCCCACAAGGACAGATGTGTCCTTTCATGAAGAACCGCAAGACCATGTCTCCCTTAAGCCTTAGTTCTCCCCAGGGAGTAAACACATTCACCTACAGATGTCGGAACCTGATGGTCTCCAACTACAGCGCCTGCGTTATTAAAATGAGTCCTAAGAAAAGCCATAATATCCTACCACTAGGGCACAACCAAACAGAGAAGGAAGCCTTATGGGGCGCCTTCTTTCCACAGTACCCTCAAATCATTCCGGCAGCGATGGGGCCCGGATGAGACAATGCTCTATGCCCAAGGTCCTTCCTGTCAGTGGATGAGTCTGCTCCAACTTGCCAGAGCACCAAAAAGAACTCAGAAATCAAAGAAAACATGCCTGGAAGGGAAGGGGGGAAAGAGAGGGGAGGGTGGGAAGGAGGGAGGGAGGGAGGGAGGGAGGGTGAGGGAAACCTAAATTTCTAACAGAAAAAGAAAAGTTCCCTTAAAATGGAAATAAGACTGCGATGATACCCCTGACTGTCAGGCTCACAACCTCTCCTGGTACTTCATGGAGAGACTAGGTAATGAAAGTCTGGTGATACCCACTCAGGTTCTGCCCTGAAAGCGGAAACAATTTCCTGGGCCTTTCAAAGCCAGCCGATTCAACAGGCACTGGGAGTGCATAGATTTTTTTCCCCCTGTAGATCTAAGCAAAAGATAAATCCATGCAGCAATCTTCTCTAAGATGCAGAGAGAGAACGAGAGAGCAATGGCACTCACTGACTACAGCAGGGTCCCCTTGGTGTTCCCCACTGGGAGAAGTCAATGAGAAAGAAACTTAGAAGAGAAAGCATTAGGAGCTTGCCTGTGCAGCACTCAGTGCGCCCGCCCCTGCCCTAAAGACAATGGAACGGTCTTACACAAAGATTGGCGCTTGATACTGCCAATGTGAATGTCAGCTGGGCTGTTTGCTGCATAAATACCAATTAAACAAGCCCGGAAGCAGCTTCAACCTGCCCAGCCAAGTCCTAAAGAGCACATCACTGGAGACCTCCAACTTTCCCCTGCACTCCTCCTCCTCAGCTGGGCTTGTCCTTTTTTATTTATTTATTTATTTATTTATTTATTTTCTCTCTCCCTTTTTTGGATCCGAATGGTTAGAACTAGTCAATCAGCCATAACTGGGGTGGGAGGGTAGGGGGTGCACATGAGGGCAGAGCTAGCCAGCACTAACCAAACAACGAATTGAGCCTACAAAAGACAGCATTCAGCTGTGTTCTCAGCACCTTCTTTATTCTGAGAAAATGTCTCCTAGAAAAGCTCCCCTTAAATTGTCTCCACATCCCTTATTTAAGAGCAGATATTCTTTATCTCCAACACAGTACAACCTGTGGTTGACTCTGAGATGGGAAAATTGCGTTAGAAAATCATTTTCCTGGTGAATGATGCTCTTTTCAAAATTATCAGGCCATATATTTGCAAGACCCAGAGAATGCATTTTATACAGCTGGGATTGTCTCCTCTCGTGATCACTCAAGATATTATTCACAAGCAAGTGACCGAGGTGAACTCGAGTGGTTCCTGTAGCCATTTGCAATTATTGACAAACACTTTCATAACGGAAAATGGAAATTACAGTCAAGTGCAATAAGCTGTTTATCCGAGATCTACCTGCTGGTGGCTCTTTCTCTCTTTTCATTTTTCTTTCAAGCAAAATGCAAGCTATCGTCGGAATGCATTTGTACTGATAGTAATTTTTCTTGCAAATACCTCCACCGCAAACCCTGTCTTCAGTTCTTCCACTGGTAGGATTGATTACTGGCCAAGATACTAGTGTGTTCTCGGATATTCGCGAGATTCCCACTGTCGGGTCTTTGGGGGAAAGATCACCCCCAGTTGACAAACAGGGCATTCCCTTCCAGGGGTGGAACCCCCCCGGGCATGGGGAAAAACCGAGGGCCTTGGGTTTCTTCAACTCACACCCCACCACTATCCTGGGCACACAAACATCCTATGAAGACAGGCTCCCCAATTTGGGCTAGAAGCAGTTCTTCAGGGAAGCTCCGGGGGTGCCTTCTTGCGCAACGGGGTGACTCGCACGCCGCGCCTCTGCATTTCATTTGCACCAAAGAAGCGTGTCAGACAACTGCGGAAGGGGGGCGCAGGGGGAAGCATGCTTCTATTTTATTTTTCACCAACTGTATGGACCTCAACGGACCTCCGAGCATTTGAGTAGATGGGCTCTCCCTGGCCTCTTGGCTGAGAGATCTCCCTCTAATTCTCAGGCAGTAGCCACTCACCCACCCGGGATCCCCTCTCCCCTCCGCATCTTCCTTCTCCCTCTCAGTTCTTCGGACCGTATAAGCCCATCGCAGAGTAGAGTCTAGTGCCTCTGGGAATGACCCGGTTACTCTACCTTCTCCGGGGCTCCCGGCACCGCCCCAGTCCCCCTTCACCCCCACCCCCCCCCCCTTGCGCCCTAGGCTTCAGACTCCTGCTTGCACGGGTCCGGGAGCGCCTCCGCTCCGACCCCCCAACCCTGCGCCCCGCCACACCTGCTGGCCGCAGGCGCCCACACCCCTTGCTGGTCGGCCTGACACGGGGGCCACTCTGGCCATGTTGCCGAAGAGCTGCAGGGAACGTCTGCCTTGGCTTCGGAAACTCGAGGTCCTTGAGTCCTCTTGTAGTCCCCCACCCCACCCCCAACACGGCTAGGAACTCCAGCGGTTTTCCTAGAGCTGGGGAGGGGGGAAGGGGGGAGTAAGGGGGAGACAAGGAAACCCCAACCTCGCGGAGCTAACTCGGGGACCGCAAACTCGAGGCACAGTGTGCGTTGCGCAGAGACGCGGGTCTCGGGACCCCTTACAACACCAGGCTTTGCTGCTGCGACACTCCCCCGGAATCTTCCCCAGTTCCTTGTTAGACACCCATCTAGCTGGAGTTCAGGGGAGGCGGGGGTTACCTCAACTCATTCCGGAAGCCGCTAACTTCGGAAATCCCTCCCTCTAGATTCACATAACCAAGGTACCTGGGCTTCTCGGCTGGACAAGTCCAGATTCCGCCAGGGCAGGTCCAGGAGGTCACTCAGGCCAGGCAATCCCAGGCAGAGCGATTTAAAATCCTACCGCCTCACGCCAGGTTAGAGTATCCTAGGAGCGCCTGCCCACTCCCGTAACCCTTCAATCTCCCATTCGCCGTCTAAACTTTTGGGGAAATCACATCTCCAAGGCTTGGGAGTTCCGAGCTTAGCTCCCTCTATTCCGCACCTCTTCACTGGAATGTAATCATGGCAAGACAAGAGGGGTGGCCGCCTTGTTATTTGCAACGTAAAATCAACAGACACCCAATCAAGCTCCAATGCCCGGCCAGCCCCTCGCCCCCTGGTGCCCACTCTCCCTCTCTTGCCATCCGCGTTTCTCCGCCCGCCAGTCCTTTTTCCAGACTCTGCAAAGCCATCTACTTATACACAGAAAAAGCAAATCATTAACGTAGTCTGAGGAAAAAGCATACACCTGGCTGTTCGCTGCATGGTTTGGGAGGGGGGAGAAAAAATAGAAATGGTAATAAAAATCGAGGGGTACTACTTTTGCAGCTAGCTCAGGGTCGGGGGAGAGTTGGAAGGGGGGAGCTTTTTTTTTCTATGCTTCAGCACTTGGCTTTTCTTTCTGCGCCTGCTGCTCGGCGGGGAGTCTTACCCTGCTCCCCGCGGAGGGTGAGGTGAGGAAGCCCGCGGGGGGCCCGCAGCTCCATGTCAGCGCCGCCGCTGCCTTCGCCACCGCGCGAGGCCGCACTTGTGGCTGATCTCGGGGCTGAGGGGGCTGAGCTGGCCGAGCCACCGGCGAGTCTCTTCCTTGTGAATAACAAATACTCCCACCGGCGGCCGCGATTGGTCTACGCCCGGCGCCTCCCGATCCTCCGCCCGCAGCCATTCACCCCACGCGGCGCGGGGAGCCGCAGCCGGGATCACGCCCGGGATCACCAATCGCTTCTCGCCAACCAGTCACCCCGGGAAGCGGGAGGAGGATGCTGGAGGGGCAGAGACCGGGCGTAGGTAGGGATGGGGACACCCCAGTGGCAGGACCCCTTCAACATGCAAGTCTGAACCAACTCGGCGACCAGAAATATCAGAGTTCTGGTTTTGGTTTTTTGTTTTGTTTTGTTTTGATATATCAACCCCCCCCCCCACATGCCCCGCCAGGGAGAAAGAAGGGGGGAAATGTGAAGACGGGGGTGGTTACGAGAGGTGGGAGAACCGCGGGCGCGGCGCAGTGAGCTGAGGATTCACGCCGGGAAACGCCACCCGAAGCGCGAGGGGTGGGGGGCGGCTTTGGCGAGCCCGGGACCCTCCCTCCCTCCCTCCCTCCCTCCCAATGACCACAGCTCCAAGGAGGGTGCCCGTGAAGAAAACGTGACAAATGACGAGCGTTCTGACACTTGCATTCTTTCCCCGGTGATGCTCAAAGAAGCGCCCACAGGCTCGGTGCTTCCTCATAAAGTTTGCCACCCGCCAGCAGTTGTTCCGCCCTAGGCACTGCCCTGTGGCTCCGATATAGGAGGGTGCCAGGGGCGCCTTCTCCCGCACCCCTTGAGTTGGAGGAAGGACGCGGTACAATCCCACTGCGGGCACTGTACGGGGACCACACAACCAAGGCGACTGTTATTTTTGAGGATGAGGATTCCAGAAACCCAGATCCAGGCGTGGAACTCTTGAAGAGCCCACTAGCGGGAAAACCTCAGGATTTCCTCCCATGCAGAGGCTGAAAACCCGCTGGGCCCAAGCGCACAGTCGCGGCCCCTTCCTACTGGCTACCGCCCAGGAACTTCCACTGAGCGCCCTTCCTGCGGAGAGAAGGCGGGAACCCCCGTGCGCGTCTCCCCGCAGGAGCGGTGCTCTCGCTTGCCTGGCTTTGAGTTGGTGAGAAAGTCCCATCTAGAGGTGGCTGCGTGCAACTGCAGCCTAGGACCAGAGCCCTGGAGAGAGGGGGTGTGCTGAGAGGGGTGAGGCCTGGCGCACCTGTGGGCAGAGAGAAGGATAGAGGAGAGAGAGGGTTAGGCTCAGCATGCTACAGACATCTTTTTTTTTTTTCCCTCAACTTCATAAGCATCATGAGCTTTATAAGCTTCGTTACAGGTCACCTGTTTGGATCTGAATTCTAGCGTTCAAGTTATATCCTTATCCTGTTCAGATTTCTTTTATTATTTTTATCATATTTTATTTTGTTTGTTTGTTTGTTTGTTTGTTTTGGTTTTCCGAGACAGGGTTTCCCCTGTTTACCTTTGGTAGTCCTGTTCAGGTGCCTTTAACTTTCGAATCAACTCCAAAATTATCAAAAGAATTGATCCTTCTCTACAGAGAAAGAAAGAAATCACGACGCAGAAATATCCTCAGAAATGGGTTCGCACTGGAAATCGAAGAGTTGAAAACCCACCTCCCCCGTAGGAGATTGCCTCCCTGGTGCTCTGGCTTTTCCCTAAGCTGGCAGTAAAGCATGAAGTTTCCAATGAGAAGACCACAGTGTCCTCCCTGGTTTCCTGAAACCACGGAGACCCTCTAAGCAAAGAGTCAACAGAGGGGGAGGGGAGAGGGGCTCCCTACTCATTCATTCTGTCTCTTGTCTCTGCAGAACCCATTGCTTGTAAAAATCATTCTTTTCTGGCTACAGATAACTGGAGTGAGGGAGAATTTGAAGGTGAAGAGAAATCAGCACTGGTGTAGAAAAGGGACTGAGTGGGGGGCTCAGCGGTTGCACCTGTGCTGTGGAGTTGAGGGTTTCCCTTGGGAGCTTGAAGTGGAGGGAGGAAGTGGGTTTGGCAAGCCGGTTTCTGTGCCAGGCACCCCAGCTCAGACAGCGGCTAGGGGTCTGAGTTCATCTCGACTGGCACCCGCTGTCTGGGCAGAGCTGTCCTAGGTAGTGTACAGACTGGACTTGCATAAATCCCGCTGCAGGCTCTTTACGGTGTGCCTTAGTACACTTGGCGAATGGTGAACATAAAGGAAGCAGAAGACAGGTCAAGGCTGAAAACACTCTGAAAAATGGAGCTGCTGACCGCATTCTGGTGTTCCGGCTCTGGTCCAGAGTCCCCCCCACAGTGTTCATGCCTGGTATTAGCCAAGAGGGCAGCACTGTAGTGGGTCCATTTCCATACTGAGGACAACACAGCTGGCTGCGGCCCAGTGAGCTGCCAGGGAGAGCAGTGGCTAATGAGCTGCTTTTCTCCTATTGATCATCACCTGCAGAGAACTGCTGTCTTCCAGGCACACCGCTGCCCTTTCTGATGCAGCCCTATGAGAAATGAGTAGGCCTGATCTCTCACTGAGACAGTTTTCTGACGCTCAACCTTGCATCACTCTCAAGTCTTGACGCACAGTACGGAATCATCCCTGGCACTCCACATGGAGTCTGGTCAAGTATTTCCAAGGGCTTTACCTAGAAGGCCCTGGACAACTGGTTTGGGCTCATACATAGATTATAACGTACCCAGAGTAATATTACAAGGGGAGATAGATTGTCTGCTGTGGAGATGGAGACTTAGCATTATTATGGAAAAGAATCTAAACCCAGTTTATCAAGGCCAGTCCACTCCTCTGCCTCCCTTTTGATACAGCCTAAGTCAAGCGAGGGTGGCTGAAGCCCCGCACAGTCCAGCCCTGACAAGCCTGGGATTCCAGAATCATCCACTTTGCCTCTCCTTGACATCTCATTTTCTTTGCTATGAAAAAGAGTCTTTGCATGGTGCCTGACCTCATCAACTATCTACCACAAATACATATGTAAATCAAACATATTTCCTGGTAGCTAATCCTCCAAGAAGATTTGAATATAATCTTCTCATTTTCAGTTGATTTAAAATGTGAGAAGCTGTCCATGTGTTAGACAATGCAAAAGAAACAATGCCATATGCTTGGGGGCCATTTAGCTCAAGCTGTGAGCCGCACGCCACATGTGGACATCTATGCCGCAATCCCTGGTTCAGGGCAGCTGCTACATCTGGAAGGCCACTCACCCAAGAGGAATTGCTACCCAGATTTTGAAAGTAGAGTCGGTACTTTGCTCGCTAGACTTCTGAAAGGTGTCAGTGAGTGCACCGTATTAGAGCTCTGGCTTCTGGACAGCAGACCAGACATGTTAGACTAGCTGTCACACATAGCCAACGAGGTGCTCCTCTCTCTCAGGCCGCGCACACCCCAAGAGTGGAATGCGGAGAGAATTCATGACCTAGACAACTTATCAAAGAAAGTGCTTAACCCGAGGTTTGCCTGCAGCCTCAGAGTGAGGCTCTGGTCACCCTGGCAGGAAGCATGGCAGCAGGCTGACCAGCTGCAAGTTTGAACTAATCCACCGGTTGGAGGCAGAGACAGACTGGGCCGGGTGTGGGCTTTCAAAACCTCGAAGTCCACCCCAAGTGACACACCTTCTCCAAAGAAGCCACACCTCCCAAACATTCCTAAATTAGCTCTGTCAACTAGGGACCAAACACCCAAATATGTGAGCCTGTGGACACCATCCTGACTACCACGTGGAGCCACAAGGGAAATTCCCTGACAAGGTGCACGAAGTTATCAAGGCGTATATGCATCTCAGTCACATTCTTGTGTTCCCAGAAACACAGCCCAAGACAACGACTTCAGGCCATGTGGTTTAATTAGGAGGAGGAAGCAGACGAGGAGATTTCAGTTGTCGGGAAGGAAAAAGGAATCAAGAAGGGGAGGTTGTCAGGCCAGGTGCTACTAAGGATACCTGGAACTCGCTCTCAGTCTCCTCCGTGTGGAGAACTGGGCAAACCAGTGTAAAATGTACACAGCACAGCTGCTTAAACACACAGCTGAAGGAAACGGAGGAGCACCAATCAACTATCGATTAGTAGTATGTTGTTAATTCTCCAACTAGTTCAGTCTGTCACAGGGGCGGCAGCAAAATAGATGCAAAGTTGAGGTAAGCTCCCTCTGCAGACAAGGGAGTCTGTGCCGGCAGCTAGGGAGCAGCTGGCCTCTAAGTACTGGCCATCCACAAACCTGTTTGAGGCAAAGGTGGCCAAGCACACTGTTATCAAGGTTCTGCTCTGCACAAGGGATCCAAGCACCCACTCTGGCCCTCACGATTACTGGGATATCAGTTAGGAACGTGGGTTTGTAGTCTCTGCTAGGAAATTGTCCAAACGAGATTTACTGGCAAAAGGCTTGAGAATCTGCATGTTTTTCAAATACTCATTGAGTCCGATGATGTTCGTTAATATTTGAAAATCCAGGGCATTCAGGAAATTGCTCTCCCATGCACAGTCAGCAGTCAGTGTATTGCCCAAGGAGGCAGGCCTTAGACATGGGAAGGCCAGGGATGGGTGTCCAAACTGCTCATACCTGTTCACTGGCAAAAATGACAACAAATGCTGGTCTGACTGTGTGGGGAAAGGTATCCATGTACACTGTCAGCAGAGTGTGCACTGGTGAAGCCACTTCAAAAAGCAATCTGGAAGGCACACAACACACACACACACACACACACACACACACACACACACACACACACACACTGGAAATAGGAGCTAGAAAGAAGGGTCAGTGGTTAAAAGTACTTTCTGCTTTTCTAGAGGACTCAAGTTCAGTTCCCAATACCCATGTTGGGCAGCTCACAACCACCTGTAACTCCAGTTCTAGGGGATCCAATGTTCTCTTCAGCCCTCTGTACACACCAGCATCCATCACACACACACACACACACACACACACACACACACACACACATTCACACAATTAAAAATGAATATTTTTTTAAAGCTAAAAATAAAACTACCATGTGACCCAGCAACACCACTCCTGGGCATCTACCAAAAGGGACGCACACCAAACTATGGAGATAATTGCACTTCCATGTTAATTGCTGCTCCCTTCACAACAGCTGGGAAGTGGAATCAGCCTAGGTAGCCGACAACTGGCAAATGAATAATAAAAATGTGGTACATACATATACAAAGCAAGATTTTATTAAAAATGAAGAAAAATTAAATTTTCAGGCAAGTGAACAAAATAAGAAAATATTGCCACTGTTCCCTCCCATCTGCGGACCATAGCTTCAATTCTCTTTGTTGTTGTTGTTGAAAAGTTACGTCAACTGTGGCAGAGGCTGAATGTGTTCCTTCCATCCTTTTCTTCAAACATACATCCAGAAAGCATCTACAAAGCTAAGAAATTTGTAGAGAAATCATTCATGCACTAGGATGCCTTGAAATTAGGAACATGAAGTAGCCGTCCAGGAAGAGCAGAGGTCCCGGAGCCTATCAGGGTCCGACCTAGGCTGCCATCTATGTTGTCACTGTGTAGCTTGGTGTTTTTGTGGGATTTGGGATCTTTTGTTCCTACTGTGCTGCCTCATGCAGGCTTGATGTGAGAATACGTGCCTGGCCTTGTAGCTTGTTACACCATATTTGGTTGATGTGTTTTGGAGGCCTGCTCTTTTCTAAGGGGGTGTGGGGTGGGGTGGATATGGGGGAAAGGGCAGGTGGGGAGAGGACTTGGGGAGGGGAGGGGACTTGGGGAGGGGAAGGGAGGTGGGGAGGGGAAGGGAGGTGGGAGGGGACTGGGGAGGGGAGGGGAGGAGGTGGGGAGGGGACTTGGGGAGGGGAGGGAAACTGCAGTTGCAATGTAACATATGAGAGAATAAATAAAAAGAAAAAAATGAAAAGAAAACATGATATAACAGTGTGCATAAATTAATTCACATTAGATGCCTTTGAAAGTCACATTGTCGGATTGAGAATTTAAGTTGATCACCTGGTACAGCTGTCTGTTTAAATGCTAATAAAAACTCATCACCATTGAAATACCACTCTCAGCCCATACAGAGAAACCTCTACTTCCAATGAGCAATGCTAAGTGCAGAGACTCACAGCTGCCCAGGACGCTGTGAATAAGTGACACATGAAGATTTAGCCCTAAACAAGTCATTTAAACCATCCTACCTACCGATGCTTTGGCAAACACTAATAATGAGGGAAGTAAAAAAAAAAAAAGGAGTTTCAAAATGTAAGCAGCTAAAAAGTAATGAAAAAGGGAGTAAAATTCCGTTCTCTAGATACAACATAAGTGATGTAATTACAAACTCACAGCAGCTGTGAGTACTTGCACAGGGACTGCACAGGACAGAGCCTCTCTACAGCCAGAGCCATGGGTAAGAGGGGCTGATGAGCCCCTACTGCTTACTGATGAACTATAGATTACTGATGGGCTCTGGGAGAAGGGAAGCCTCTGCCCTCATCTGGGTACCAAGTGATGTACCCACCAGACTCCAGGGGATAGTTCCAATCCCAAGATCACACGGAAGACCCTAGTTAAACCCACAGGGACACAAGCAAACCAAAAAGATTTGTGTATGAAAGAGATTAGTGGGCCTGAGGATATGGATGGGAGAGGAAGGGAGATCAGAGACAACAATCAGGATGTACTATGTACGTGTATGAAACTGTCAAAGAACAAGTTTTACTAATTAAAAAAAGTTGAATATTTGTTATGGTGGCAGGAAGTTAATACATCAAGTGAAGATGACGGAGTCCTGGGTCTTGATGTCTCTATGCTAAAGAATGCTACTTACCCCATCAGAAATCCAGAGGCAGTGGCGCACACCTGTAATCCCAGCACTCAGCGAGGCAGACACAAGCAGATCTCTGTGAATTCAAGGCCAGCCTGGTCTACCAAGCCAATCCAGGACAGCCAAGCTACACAGAGAAACTCTTGTCTCAAATAAACAAAAAACATAAACAAAAGGGAAGGAAGGAAGGAAAGAAGGAAGGAAAAATCCACATTGAACGTACATTGTAAGGAAAGGAAGAATCTTGTTTTAAATAACTGATACTTGGGAATTAATCATAACGGCACTGAGCAATATTCTTATTAATAAAGTGAGCATGGTAATGTGTGGTCCCACTGAAAATCTGGTCACATGCTGATGTCATTAAAGAAATGGGACCACCATCTGGTCCTCCTTTGGCCCAGTCCTTCCCTCTGGCCTGGCCTGGGAGAAAACACAAAAGTTAACACAACTCTCCTACCACACTGTGGTGTCTGCCTCTTCCCTGAGTCAATGGCTTCAGGGATGTCTTCATACCAAAGAGAAGGGTTTCCTTTCAGTTTTCATCTTCCTCTGAGTATCCAAAGGCACTGGTCTTATACCACGTGAAAAGAGAAATCCATGACTCACACATGTGCTCCCGTGTGTTTTTCCTTCTAGGTGCCTTCTCCACAGACTAAGGTGGTCCACAGAACTCAGGCATTATATGATTATTTTCCCTCAATCTGTTTCTTGTCATACATCTGTTGTGTTGGACTGGGCTCTCCTCAGATGTGGTGCTTAAGGCTGCTTCTGGGTCCCTGAGCATATAACAGATGATCAGAAGTTGCTTGAATATTGACCTTGGAAAGAACCAAATAGACCCAGTTTCACCTCCATCGTCATTAGCATCATCCCCCTACCACACCCACCACACAATGACCAGTACTACCACCATCACCTAGACAAAGCATCATTTTCACTAAGTCTGGCAGGTGACGCCAAGGAAATCATTAGCACACGCCACATTTTTAAACCATTTTGTGGAAACTATGACATGTAACTCGAGTCTTAACGTGACCTCCATTCATACATTTCAGTTCTTTGAGTTTACATTTTACTTAAAGTTTATAGTAAAAAAAAAAAAGTTTACAGTATTTTTCAATTGTTCATTAGGTTTTTAACACGAATCTCAGAGGATGGAGCTAGAAAACACTTAGGATGGCGGCAAATGAAAAGAATGTAAGTGGAAGCCGAAGGTCATAGTATTTAGAAAGCAATCTGTATTTCACACAAGTTTAAATGTATAACAAAAGCTTTCCGTGGTAGTTGTGGGATTCAGATGTGAGAATTGCAGCAGCAGAGCACCTGGGTTTGTTTCGTTGTCTAGCACCAGGCTAGGGAGTGGTGGCAAAAAAAATGTTAAATAAAAAGTACAAAATATGATCAAGAGCTCAGTAATACGTCCACACAAACTATTCGAATCTTCCCAAGGTTAATAATCAAGTTGCTCATGATTACTATCTGGCTGAGGGACCTAAATGAAGCCACAGCCACCGCAGCATAAGGCATCCCAATCCTCCCTGGCAGATGTGCAATAATGCGGGAAAATGTAAGGGAATTAACAACCCGCAGTTAAATCGTGTCTGTCAGACTGGGGTGGACTGGGGGTTTGGAAGGGCTTTGCGAAGATAAGCCCAGGCTGATTCAGGGAAGATGGGGGCAGGAGAAACAACCTGTGGGTTTACCAGACTTGGAAGCCACAGCTTCACCCTTCCAGAACAGTTGAAAAGAACCTTACTAAAACATGAATTCTTGGTGTGTAGAATGTAACTAAAGCCAATCAACTCGTGAACCTTATTTTTATATTTGGAAACAGAGAGGGGGGACCTGTTAAAGGAAGAGACGAGGTCATATTATCTGCTGCTGTCTAACAAACTGCCTCCAAACACATGGCTTTAGCAGCTTCCGTGTCTCACAGTTTCTACAGGTCAGGAGCCCTTGCAGGTTGTTTGCTGGTGGCTACCCTAGTTCCCAGTTACATGAGCCTCCCAATTAGGCAGCTCATAACACATCAGAGCTCACCATATTGGTAAGCAATAAGAAGAGCGATGGATGCCAGGAAGACGGCAGTCAGAGCACATCGTAACCTGATGTCAGAAGTGGCATCATGTCATATCTGTCATATTCAGTTCATTAAAAGTGACACACCAGGTCCAGTGCACATTCAAAGGAAACAAGGAGACCACATAAAACATGGGTACAAGAGAAGAGGGAATGTGGGGACCTGCGCCAGGAGTTTGCTGCCATAGGTAGAGCTGAGGTTGGTGTGTGGAAACATTCCTACCCTTGCAGAGGACGGTTAGCTCTCTGTTAATGAAAAGGCTTTGTAGATGGTACAGACACCTTCCGTGAAGCAGCTGCTGAGAGTGTTTCGGAGTTGGATTCCCTGGAGTGGAAGTTATAAACACTTATAAGCGGAAGTTATAAGCGCCCACCATGGGGCGAAGTCTGTAAGCTCTCTTCACTGCTGTGTTTTTTATTGCCTAAAATTAGAAGTGAGAGGATAAAGAATCTCCTCTTAAAACACGAGGCCAGACTTCACAGAAAAGCCAGGCAAGTTCTGGGGGTGTTTGGTTTTCTGTTGCTGCTGTTGTGTTTTTATTCGATATGATTGTTGGGGAGGGGAAGAGGAGGTGGTGGCAAGCGTGCAGGCTGTAGGGGACACTGGGGGCTGCAGGGAGCTCACTGGGGTGCAGCAGTGTTGGAGTGTGATGTGCAGTCGCTATGGCAACAGTGAGGGGAACTCTACACAGCTCAGAATCTAGAGAGCAGATTAAGTCCAGATAAGGGGTTATGAAATCTGAGAAGCTGGAAGAGAGACAGGGAAGCAATCTTTCCTCCAAGGACGTGTCACTGGGTGAGTAAAGCCAGAGGGGTTCGGATCGGCCCACGCGAATCCCCCGGCGCGGTGTCCCGTGTCCATTCACTTCTCTCTTCCTGCAGCCTTTGGCCCCAACCTCTTCTTCCCATCTTGCTTCCTTCCTGCTTTCTTTGTTCATTTCTGTCAGCCCTCTCTCTCCTTTATAAAGAACAGAGGAATATTTTTATGTGTCTTATTTTCAGAACAGAACGTCTTGTTCCCTGTTAAGAGACTAACCTAGACAGCTGGCTATTTGCTTTAATTTGGTATTGACTACCAGTTCATGTCACGGCCATGAAAAGCCAAAGGTTTGTAGCCTTGCCGAGACCTTGCTGGGTCCCTCTGTATGACAGCTGGCTCTCAGAATGCAAGAATATTCTTATCAGCAAGTTCTCCCTTTATGAAAGGGTTATTTTCCAAACTTAGCCCCAAGGTTACCAATGGGAGAGTAGAATGGCCTGGCATTGCTGAGTTAAATTTAAAGGTAGATGACCCTATGATGGGACATTTCCTATACTGTGACGTGAGTACTAAGAGAGTCTCTTCTGTCACAAACATGCTACACACATGATGACAAATGACAAGAACTTTACAGTCAGAGTGGAGTGAAAAGAGCTACTCAAGTATTTAATCTCAGACTGAGAGGAAGGAGCCTAAATTTTTAAAGGCCTAAAATTAAACCTTTCACTTCAGCTCTGGGACTGTTTCAGCAGCATGTGCAAGGCCGCCAGCTGCTACACTTTGAGGTGTAATCCTGTCACTACTGCAGCTTAACAAGACGGTGTGACAGCAGTGCTTTGACAAGGAAAAATCCCAGAGACACCTGGGTGTCACAGCATCACACCCTGCCTGGCTGCCACACTCAGGGAGGGACTTCAACCTTTCCACCCTCCAGGCAGGACCAGAGCAGCCTTGGCACCAGAATCATAAAGACTTTTGCATACTTCAGTGTGTTCAATCCTAAATCAGGTAGGGATCTTGTAAATTGCATAATAAACAGAGAGTACTATGCGCTCTTCAGAGATGACAAGCAGGTGTCCAGTAGAGTATGCAAACAGGCAGCTACCTTACCATCTGGCAAGACCAGCTTCCACTAAACAATTGTTCTGAGACACACACATCCTCTCACCTACAGCTCTGAAGCAAAAGCTAAGCAAATAAGCTCTAAGATTTTCCTTTGTAAAAAGCTCAAAAGTATCCAGAGGAAGACATATGTTTTTTTTTTGTTTTTTTTTTTTTTTTAATTAATGAGAGCTGGTACTCCCACCTCAGCTCAGAAGAAAGACAAACAATAAGATAGAGGGAAAAGAGAAAATGAGACAAGACACGGAGAAAAATCAAGAAAGTTGCTGTAGAATCAAGAGCAGAATTAAAGGTCCAAAAATAAATTGAATCTGCACAATTCACATTTTGGTTAAATCTAGAGTCCTCAAAGTAGACAAGGCTGTGGAGATGATCTTATCAAAACCTCCATGTCAAACATAGGGAAAACTGACACCCAGAGCAAGAAAATAGTTTGTCCTGGGTCCCCTGTGAGTTGAGAAAAGGGCGTAAGTAAAAGACGATGGGCCATGTTGCCAGAGAATTAGCAGGACCACAGTGCATTAGCCATGGGTGTAGTGGACCATTATCTTTTCAGTTACATTTCTGAGATATCTCCAAAAAGAAGTAAAAAATACTCACAGGTTGGAGAATCCATCGTCCTAAAATCTGAACTGACAGGTACTCCAGAACCAGAAACTCTGCGTGGTGCACAGTCCCTCAAGTGGAGATTTCACACCATGACGCTCTGCTCCATGCACGAAATTATTTTTCTTTTTAAACAGTATAAAGTTAAGTTGAAGACTCTGGGTTTAGACCTGGGTCCCATCCCCAAATTATCTCACTACATATGAGAAAATATTCTCAAATCAAAGAATAAAATCCTAATTCCAAAATACTTCTGGACCTAAACTGATCAGAAGAAAAGGACACACCACCTAAGGATACTCCACCTAATCCTGCCACCTCTCTCTGTCTCTGTCTCTGTCTCTGTCTGTCTATGTCTATCTGTGTCTGTCTGTCTGTCTCTCTCTCTCTCTCTCTCTCACTCACTCAGTGTGTGTGTGTGTGTGTGTGTGTGTGTGTGTGTGTGTGTTGTTATTAGGTGTGGTATATTATTGCTGTAGCTCCGTCTGTGTTCATAGATTGATCTAAGTAATGTACTTCACAAATTACAACAATAATAAGCTCTCTACCAAATCATGCTTTGCCATTTAATGAGTTTTTTATTTACTTGACCAAAAGTCTTAACCACGAGCACATCCTAAGAAGGAGACAGATAGAAACAAGAACACTGAAACGTGTTTATGTTTCCCAAAGCTCATATGCATCACCTATGCCTGCGCACAACCCTGTCCTCGCTGCAGATTTATATAGCCAATCTTATTTTCAATATAAGTTAATAAAAAGGGACAGGTCCTGTACTTCTCAATGAGAACCGGGTTACTTCTTGGCCATGCTGACAAACTTGCCGATGTTTCCAGGCCTCCCACTCCACACTAATCTGACCTGGGTCTCAGACCACCTTCTTCTCACCGAGAAGTGAGACTGTAAACACCTTAACACCAGGAAAATAATGAAAACCCCTCGTTTTTACATGTGCAGAGTATTTCTTCTCTAATGAAAACAGCTTAGGTAACTAAAGTGTGTCACACTAAATTATACAATACCGGGAGCATCCAAATGCGTACCAGTTATACAGACAAGGAAACGCCGCTTCCTAGAATTTACTTTCATCTGGGCCTAAGGGGTGGGTTGGAAGTGATTTACCACGCAGTCTCTCTAACAGGTTGAGACAGACATCTCCAAGTAGCCAGGCTGTGGAGTCCTCTGAATTTGGAGAGTTCGTTTTCTCTGCCTGCCATATTTTCACTTCTCAATAGGACTTTACTATCCAAGGCATATTGTGCTGGAACTCCTGTGGTACCCATCTCTCCATTCTATTCCCTTCTCTCTCTCTCTTCTTTTTTATCTTATTTTATTCTTCCTATGAGACAGCCAGAAAAATGATTCCCTGTACATGATTTACACTTGGCCACAGGTGGGAAAAGAACTAGTCTGGAAGGCCACAGGACCAGGGCACAGGGCCAGCGGGGGCTGTCTTGGTCATAAGGAAGGTTGCCAGTCTCTCATGTGGTCTCGGGGAGCAGATGATGTCCTAGATTCACTGAGAATTATTACTGACATACACCCCAACAACACACCAGCATCCTGGCCTTCGGCACCCGTCAGTCCTTCTCCTCCAGACTTCCTGGGTTCACAAGCCAACCTCTGCTTCATCGTTATTTTGCACTTCTTTCTGCGCATTCACTTCTCTCTCATGGTTGCCCGAGTTTTCAAGGAAGACGCCAGTATGGCTGATATACCCTTCCCTCTTTCTTTAACCAATCAAAAAATAACCAAGCAATATTCTGTTCCCCAGAGAACAAAGCAAAAATAAAGCTGAGTAATTCTACAACAACAACAACAAAATATTATTTAAGGGTCTGAGACTCTGCTGCTGTGTTTTGAACCTTAGTGGGGCCACTATTAAATCTGGGTGCACAGGGTGATGCAACTGAAGTGTGGAGTCTTTCAAGAAGTCACGGGGTATGCCCTTGAAGGGAACTGTGGAAACCTATTTCCTTTCCTCTCTTTGGTCCCAAGCTATAACGTGAGCATCTTTCTTCTATTACATGCTACTGTCATGATGTCTAAAGCAACAGAGCCGGTGTCCAAAACTGTGAACCAAATACATGTTCTCTCTGTGAAATATCTTGGATATTTCCCTTACAGTAATGGAGAGCTGGCTAATAAACACATCACTGAGTTTCCTCACTCCCTTTCTTAAAAAGAAAGACCACGGATATTCAAGTGCCCTTGCATGCTCTTTTCTACTCAAGATACCTTCTAAAAAGGAAGAGGAGAAGAACAAGAAGAAGAAGAGGAAGAATATGTTGGGCACAATGCTGCATGCCAGTATTCAGACTCGGGGGTAGGAATGATAAAATAAGTGGGAGGGTTATCAGGAGCACTTAGAGCACAGCAATATCAGGAACACTTAGAGCACAGCACTGGGTTTGGGTTTTTATTGTCCAGCCAGTTTATAAGTCTGTAGGGACAGAGGTTAACTTGTAAAATTTCTTTTGGTAGAATAGATACCAGAAAGGTTATGGCTTATGGCTCTGTTAGCTATTAACCACTTTTAGTATTTGATCTTTCCTTGTTATTTTAGCACTGCCTGCAAATGCCTGGTGCTTCAAGTAGTCCCTGACTCAGCTTTGACATGCCATTGGTTCCCTTATTCATTAGTGAATAGAATAAAATGTTGACAATGCTTTGTTTTATATTTGCGGTAATAATGGGTTTTCTCTTTACGGAAGATATCAGGGATCTTGAAAACACACCAATGAGGAAACACATGTCAACTGCTTTCTTCCTGGTTCTTGGGCTCCGCAACGCAGCATCACAGGGCCATCAAAGGACTTGTGCGTAACACAAAACCAGATATTTCAGTCTTGGTAAACAAGACAACTAATATATCTTTTAAAGATAAAACTAAATATATTTTCATTCATTCATATTCATTGAGAGTGTATTTCTGTATTAATAAATGCAGAAAATGAACTTCTGAAAAATTATAATTACTTTCAAATTATAGGACTGCACAAAACCATCAAACAGAAGTTCTTTACAAACTAATTTTAAAAAGGAAATGTAATAGTTCCCTTCTATTGAAAGGCAATTAAACTTTGAAACTCTATGCCTGTGTAAAATAAGGATTTAACTTGGTAAGGAAAACACAATTTCCAAATGCTGATATTTGAAATTTTCAAGAAAATAAGGATAATGAAAACTTCAGGAAAATCACTCAAGATGCAACACTTAGACCAAGGACTACAGGAAGCAGGCACGCTGCATCATCACGTCCACAATAGCAATGAGATGACTGGGAATCTGGAGGAGCCCACGTCACCTTAGGATACTGTGAATAAGATCTTGACCATAGATTTTCTTCTAAGGGAACTTAGATGATGCTGGGTTCTACCACTGAAAACTGTTCTCCTCGTTTCAATCTTCTATAGGAGTGGAAGGCAATATAAGTCAGAGGAAAAAGGCTATCCTCAGGGGTCAGAAAGACTTAGAGTTTCTGCCAGTGACAAGCTAAGTGGCCTTGGATATGTATGTCATAAATCACTCCGGCCCTCAACGTCAACCTCAAGATTAAACCCTTAAATGAAGCTATCAGTTATCAGTCTTACTACAGTTGATTTAGATAGATAGTTTTCTGATAAAACTGAGGATCAGAAAATAACTCAATTTTAGAAAATGCCATAATATGAAATTATTGTCAAACTATCTCTGACTTTTTTTTTTTCCATTTTGGAAGCTGCTTACCTGCACTTCCTGTCTACTCAGGTAATTAATTTTATTCCTTCTCACTTCTCTGATGGGGTTGAAGACCAGACAGTTTAGTTTTACAATTAAGCTTAGTTGTTTAGGGGTTAAGATGTTTTTAGGTCTATATAGCTGTTTTAAGTTGTTAGAGATGAGATGTGATAGATATTGATTTACATTCAAAATTTTAGACCCACCAAGATAGGAAAGATGTTTTCTTCAAAACTGACAAATACAAATAGCCAAAACACTATGAATGTAATATTAATATAATTCCTGATTATTCTGTGGTTCTTCTTGCTGTATATAGTTTATTTTATATGTATGTAATAATATAAGTGTATACATAAAAATAAAAAATTTTTAAAAAGAAATTATTTTCATTAAGGAGTGATGTTAAAATAAAAGTTTCTCGTAGTTGATAAAGAATAAAAAACAAACAGGCTCATCTAAATAAATACATGAAAGTCGAGCTCAGAAGGAAAACAGTACATTGCAAATTGATAATCAGGTCTTATTAAAACTGTAAGTCCTAAACTGGAGAAAAATAACTCATAAAGCAACATTGCCTTAAGCAAAGCATTATCTTTATAGCCCCTTATTTCCTAGTTCTTTTTTTTCTTTTTTTGAATTATTTTATTTTTTATTAAACACTTTTTAATTTTTTACATATACATTTACATTGTTTTATACACACACACACACACACACACACACACACACACACACACACACACACACACCAAACTACCTATAGCAAGAAGAACCATGTCACAATCAGGAACCATATAAATGTCACATTCCTAGTGTTTTGGCCATTTGTATTTGGCAGCCTTGAAGAAAACATCTTTCCTATCTTGGTACATCTAAATTTCCGAATGTAAATCAATCTCCATCACATCTTCTCATCATCAACTTAGAACACCTATCTAGACCTAAAAACGTCATTTCCTCCTTCTTAAGTCTGCACCTCCTGGGTGGCATTCCCAGCAGTTCTGCCAGACCATCCAGAGGAAGTGGACCTGTCATAGAAATTGGGTACATCTGGATCCGAGTTTGTAAGCAACACCTCCGACGAATTCATCTTTATATAATCAGCCCAAATATAGGTTATGCTTCGGGAAATAGCAAGTTCAATTTCATGACTTTAAAAAAAAAACATTAGTCTCTCACACGGAGCTAGAGTTCCCAGCCGAAAGCTATGATGTGGCCCTTTAAAGGATGACCAGCCAACCCTGCAACTGGAACCTGGGCCCAGCTGAGGCTTTGGTTTGCCTGTCAGAAACAGAAAAATGCTATTAATATTAGCAAACTCATCTTTTAGGCACCCTCTTTAATCACATCTTTGTTGAGATTTATCTCCCAACTACATGCTGATAACACAGAGAATTCAAGGAAGGTATTTTCTACACAATGAGGCATTTCTTCGGTGTTCTCTCCAGACTCCTCACAGACAGAGCTTGGGATAGTGGCTTAGCAACATGGATGCTGAAGACATTAATGTAATGTAGGCAGAATAATTATTAGCTTTCATTTGCATTTTGAGTCAAGAAATATTTCCAGAAGGCACGTCGCAGCCAAGGATTGCATATTTCAATCACTACCCTTCCGTGGGTTCCAGACACTAACCAGCCAAATGGCAAAGGCTCCCTAGAGAGAGCTGTTAAGCCAATTTGAATGTCTTAATGTAACATATTTCTCTACTTTTTTTTTTTTTTAGAGAAAAGTCTAAAATTTTAAATACTGAACATCTCAGAGATTTGATGCATCCCTGAAGTCACTTTTTTTTTTTTTTTTTTTCCTGTTTACAAGCCTCGGGGCCAGGTTGCAGGCTGTCATCTCGGGGTCACCTCTGCTTGACAAAACCATCACTGAAAAGTTTGTTGAGAATGTAGATTTTTGAGGTCCACAGACTTACTTAGTGAGCACCTCTGGGGTTGATCAGATATTAGTTTTAATATATTGTTTAGGAAATATCTGAACATGTGCAAGTCTGAATGGTGCATCTTAAGAAGCGCTGAATGAGCAAGGACCCAAAAACAAAAACCAAGATGAATATCACATTGCCCACTATCAATTATTTTTTTCCATCAATGCGCTGTAATCAACAATATCTAAATAATTCTTCTTCCATTTCCTTCATATTAGTTTCTTTTACATGCAAATTTAATAATATATAGTTCATCTCTCTGAAATCCTTTGCTATGTTCTAGTCATTTCAGGCTGTTATAACAAAATATATGACTTACAAACAATAGGAATTTATCTCCTATGGGTCTGAAGACTATGACGATCATATCAAGGGTGCCCAAAGACAGAGTATCTGGTAAGGGCTTTCTCATTTATACATAGTGCCTTCCGGCTGGAGCCTAACATGGTGGTAGGTGAATTACCCTTATAATTGTTTTATTTTTTATTCATTCATTTATTTACTTAATCATTCTACAGCCTGATCCTAGCCTGCTCCCTCTTCTTCTCTCACTCCCATCCTTATGCCGCCCTCCCCCATTTCCCCTTCAACTTTTTCTCAGAGAAAGAGAGGCCCCCCAGGGGTACCAATCCACCCTCTCAAGTGGCATCCTCTCCCACTGAGGCCAGAAAAGGCAGGCCAGCTAGGGGAAAGGGATCCAAAGGCAGGCAGCAGAGTCACACACAGCCTCTACTCCCATTGTTAGGGGACACACATGATGACCAAGCTGCACTTCTATATATGTGTAGTTATTCTAGGTCCAGCCTGTGCATGCTCTTTGATTGGTGGTTTAGTCTCTGTGGGTCCTCATGGGCCCAGGTTAGTTTACTCTGTAGGTCTTCTTGTGGTGTCCTTGACCCCTCCATCTCCCTCAGTCCTTCCTCCCACTCTTCCACAAAGCTCCCTGAGTTTAGCCTATTGTTTGGCTGTTGGTCTCTGCATCTGTTTCCATCAGCTGCTGGGTGAAGTCTCTCAAAGACAATTATGCTAGGCTCCTGTCTGTAAGCATAACAGAGCATCATTAACAGTGTCAGGGGTTGACTCTCCCACGAGTGAGTCTCAAGTTGGGCCAGTCATTCGTCTGTCCTTCTCTCGATCTCTGCTCCATCTTTACCCCTACATGACAAATTTTGGGTTGAACGTTTTATAAATGGGTTGGTGCCTGCTCCCCTCCACTGGGAGTCCCACCTTGCTACAGGAGGCAGCAACTTTAGGCTCCACATCTCCGTATGCTAGGAGTCTCAGCTAGGCTCACCCCCATAGGCTCCTGGGAGCTTCCCCTGACCCAAAGATTCCCCCACTGACTTCAGTTCTCCCTGCTGGACCTCCTCCCCACCCCTCACCCCAGCATCCCAGCCCATTATCCTCCCTGCCCCCTCATAAAATTTTTATAAGGAAAAAAATCAACTATCCTTATTAAACCTAGTAGAAGAAAAAAATGTACAGGCTGGTGGGGCTAGAAAGCCAATGTAAAAGGATGGGGAAGTGAGTCACCAGAATACAGTGTGTGTGTGTGTGTGTGTGTGTGTGTGTGTGTGTGTGTGTGTGTGTTTCCCTAGATGATTGTTAGGAAGGCTTAACCCAATGTGAATATCCATAGCTATTCTTATCAGTTTCATGGTAGCTACAGTTGTGTCTTGCTTAGAAGATGTTCTTTTTGAGAATTTTGGTTATGGGCCTAGCCTTTAATGGCTGAGACATCTCTCCAGCCCTTAGATGTTCTGTTTAAAGCCCCTTACCCCATCCACTGGCTCTTACATTCTTTCTATCTCTTCTTCCATGATGTTCTCTGAGCCTTAAGGGGATGGTATAATTTTCTTGTCTAGAGCTGAACCCTTAAACGTCCTTTATTCCCAGTATCTAGTGCAGCTGTGGGTCTTCGCATTTATCTCCGTTTACTGCAAGGATAGGCCTTTCTATTTAAAGTTGAGAGAGCCTTTATGATTATAAACATAGATATTTAGGAGGTGGTTTCTATAACAAACCTCAAATTCAATTAGGGAATGGTCAGTTACCCCCATAGCTGTAAGGCCACCAATTACATCAATGGGTACATCTTTCCTGGTGAGTTAATATAATAGTTTGCGGAGTTCACAGCTGGGCTAAACTATCAATGCCTTCCTTGCACAGCAACCTGCACAGCGAGAGCCAGCCAGCAGGGAGGAATCTTCTAGCTCAGTTTTAGATTGATTTCTCTATATTGTGCATCTTAAGTGTGTGGTTTTTACAGAACTAGGGTCTTACCAGTTGTTCTAGCCTGTATTGCTTTGGGTGTCTCTGAGGGGTCTCTGAACAATGACTTCTAAAAACGTGTCCTACACTTAGCACTGTTTTTTTAATAACCTATTGTTTCCAGGACCTGCATTGTCTAGTCTTATAGGATATGCCCTGTCATTCAATCTTACTGATCCCTTTTAATTGAACAAAATATCTAATCTCACTGAGTTCCACTTTTCTCGCTGAGTTGAACCAGCCATCCAGAGTTCAGGAAAGAACTAAGAAAGTGTGAGTTTATTCAGCAGTAAGTCTCAGAGGCTGAAACATTCTAGACCATATTTTATGGAGGCTAGAAGCTTCCAAGTCTGGGCCTTGGTTAGCAGATGGAGAGAGTAAGCCTCCACGACAACAGTTGCATCTGGCAAATAAAAGCACATTTTACAAAATCCAGCCATACAGAAGGTGATAGAAGGAAAATTCCAACCTAAAGAGATTAGCTATATACATGAAAACACAGAGAATAAATAACCTCACATCAGCTCAATCAAATCAAAAGAAGGGAAGCACATGCAAGCAGGTGTGCAAGCACACACACACACATACACTCACACACACACTTATACATGAGCCAACAACAACAACAGTAAAATAACAGGAATCAACTATCATTGGTCATTGATGTCTCTCAGTATCAATGGTCTCAATTACCCAAGAAAAAGGACACAGACTAACAGAATGAATGTGAAAACAGGATCCAAGAACCACACCTAAACATCAAGAGTAAACATTACCTCAAGGTAAAGGGTTGGAAAAAGTTATTCCAAGCAAATAGACCTAACCAAGAAAGCTAGTATATCCAGTAACCAAAACTAATCAAAAGAGATAGAGAAGGGCACTACATACTCACCCAAGGATAAATTCACCAAGATAACATTTCAGTTCTTAACATCTATGCCCCAAACACAAGGACATCCACATCTATAAAAGAAACACTACTACAGCTTAATTTACATGTTGACCTTCACCCAGTGACAGAGGGAGACTTCAATACCTGCTCTTGCCAATAAACAGGTCATCCAGACAAAAAATAAACAAAATAAAAATACTGAAGCTAACGGACATTATAAACAAAATGGACTCAACAGATATTTGTATAACACTTTCATCTAAACACAAAAGAAAATACACTTCATGGAACCTTCTCCAAAATTGACCGCATACTCAGACACAAAACAAGCCTCAATATATATACAAGAAAATTGAAGTCGCTTCCTGCATCCTATCAGAATACCACAGATTAAAGCTGAATATAAACAGCAAACTCATAAAAACTGAACCACTCAGTACTGACTGAAAAATGTGTCAAAACAGAAATTAAAGACTTTCTAGAAAACAATGAAAATGAACATTTGTTTTTTTATATAAAGAAATAAAAAATACACACAGGAGAAAAGAAAGCATCTTCAATGAATGGTGGTTGGTTAAGCTGGATGTTGGCATGTAAAAGAACGCAAATGAATCCATGTCTATTATCCTGCACAAAACTCAAGTACAAGTGAGCCAAAGACCTCAACATAATACCAGATACACTGTTCTTTATAGAAGAGAAAGTGGGGAGTAATCTTGAATGCACTGGCACAGAGGACAACTCCCTGAACAGACCACCAATAGCTCAGGCTCTGAGATCAACAATTAATAAACAGAACCTCGTGAAACTGAAAGGTTTCTGTAAAGCAAAGGAAACTGTCAATAGGACAAATTAGCAGCCCACAGAATGGACAAAGAACATCACTAACTCCACATCTGACAGAAAGCTAATATCTAACACACACACACACACACACACACACACACACACACACACACACACACACACACTTATACTCAAGAGACTAGACACAATAAACTAAATAATCCAATTTAACAATGGAGTACAGATCTAAACATAACTCTCAACAGAGGCATCTCAAATGGCTGAGAAACACTTAGAGAAATGTTCAAATCCTTAGGCCATCAGAAAAATGTAAACATGCCAGGCAAGGTGACATACACTTTAATCCCAGCACTCTGGAGGCAGAGGCAGGTGAATCTCTGTGAGTTTGAGGCCAGTTGGGGCAGCCAAGGCTACATAGGAGGAGAAGAAGAATGAGAAGAAGAACAATAAGAAGAAGAAGGCGAAAAAGAAAAGAAAATGTAAATAAACACTATTTTGAGATTCTATCTTTTACCTGTCAGAATGGCTAAGATCAATAATACAAGTGTCGACGCATGCTGGTAAGGATTTGGAGCAAGGGAAACACATTTCCATTGCCAGTGGGAGTGCAAACTTGTACATCCACTATGGAAATCACTATGGCAGTTCCTCAGAAAGTTGGTAATTCATCTATCTCAAGACCCAGCTATACCCGTCTTGGGCATATAAACACAGGATACCCCATCATACCTAGTGCAGTGGAAACTTCTTGGAATCTATGACATGGAGTCTAATGAGGACTCCTAGTAATGTGGGATACAGTGTCAACTGGTCACCTCTTGTAGCCAGGCAAGGCTTTCACAGGTGAGACTAGGGTGAATTCAACTGACATGTTGCCTGGGGGGCTCTCCATGAGATGTTGTTAAGATGAAATGCTACTCTCCCAAAACTGACAGCAGGGCTGCATTGATGAGAACAGCACCCACACAACTCATTTAACATGGAGAATTTGAGCTGGTGCCTACATGGAGCCCTCACCGCTACGTTCTAGTCTCTTTGGTGCAGGGAGGTACTCTGCAGGTTACTGAAAGAGAAATGTGGACACCATCAGTCACAGAACCTTTGACCTACAATCTGTCCTGCCTGCAAACTATGCAGGGACAATGGTGGCACAGAATGTGTGGTAGCAGCCAACCAATGTCTGATCTGATCTAAGGACCACTCCTGGAGAAGGAACCCATACCTGACATTGTTTGGGTAACCAAGAACCAGAGACAAGATATCCCAGAGATCTAGGATAAAACCAAACACTAATGGTTTAAAATAATTAATAAAATGACTCCTAATGATATTCTGCTATACCAATAGACCAACGCCTTATCCAGTCATTATCAATAAGAGACTTTCTCTGGCAGTAGATGCGAACAGATGTAGAGACCACTGCCAGGCATTATGTGGAGAGGGAGTCTACATTGGAGGTTTCAATAAAACCCCTCCCCTCAGATCTCACGAAATCTCACAGAAGAGGAAGAGAAATGGAAGGGATGGAGGACATCAGGAGGACAGTTCTCTCAGAATCAACTAAGCAAAGCGCGTATGAGTTCACAGAGAATGAAGTAGCGAGCCTGGGGCTTGCACAGGCCTGTGCCAGGTCCTCTGTGTCTGTTAGCACTATTAGCTTAGTGTCTTTTTTAGAACTCTTGCCTGTGACAACAAGTGAATCTCCGACTCTTGTGTCTGCTCTTGGGACTCTTTTCCTCTTGTTGGGGTGCTGTATCCAACTTTGATATGATAGTTTTTGCTTTATCTTATATTATTTTTGTGAGTTCTTTCTTTGCATGTACACCTGCATGCCAGAAGAGGGAATAAGATCACATTACAAATGGCTGTGAGCCACCATGTGATTGCTAGGAATTGAACTCAGGACGTCTAGAAGAGCAGCCAGTGCTCTTAGCTGACTCTCCAGCCCCTAACTTATTATATTTTATTGTGCCATGTTTGGTTGTTATCTCTTGGAAGTCTGTTTGTTTCTAATGACAGAAAGGGGATGGGAGGTGGAGAGGAACTGGAAGGAGGAGAGGGAGGGGAGACTACAACCAAGATGTATTATATACTAAGAGGATCTATTTTCAATAAAAGAAAAAACTAAATATTGAAAGAAGGGAAGGGAAGAGAAGGAGGGGGCACAAATCAAAGCAGTTATTGACTCCTTGAAAGAATTTGAGAATCTGGAAACAATTTCCCAAGGCTGCAGTTTGCAACAATAAAGAATTGTAAAGTTGTTACTTGTAAGTGTATTCAGATTTGTTGCATTTAGCCTTGTGTTGTCTCTTTTTCAGTACCTGCTATTCCTTGACATTGGTGGTGCATAGGAAAAGAAAAGGATAGAGTTGGCTAATCTATGATTAGATATGTTCTGGGCCATACATACTACAGACAAGAAAAATTATGCTGAGGTACACAGTAATGAAAAATGAAACCTTACTCTATGTGTTTTAAATGCACATGCACAAAATACAGTATACATCCTGAAAGTCCACTTTTATGAATCCATTGAATATCTCCTTCATTGTCTTAGAAGATATTGCTTGTCTTGACATTATATCCTTCTACATTTTATTCTAGCTCTCTGTCCCTTCCACTCCCGAAGCATTGCGCGCGTGCACACACACACACACACACACACACACACACACACACGTAAAAATTTCAAATTTAAAATGTAAAAAAATACTTGTTCATATTCATAATGAAATACATTTTAGTTTCTTTTTTCCTTATATTGAAAAATAGATTATTTTTCTCACATAATGCATTCTGATTACAGTTTCCCTGCCTCCGCTCTTCCCAGCTCCTACCTACTGCCCCTGTCATTCGGATCCACTCCATTTCTGTTTCTCATTAGAAAACAGACTTTAGGTCTTAATATAATAATGAGATATAACAAAAACTGGTACATCAGAATTAGACAAGCCAAACAAACAGAATAAAGGAGCCCAAAGGAAAAACGCAAGAATCAGAAGCCCATTAGCTAGCCCCCTCAAGAGTCCCATAAAAACACTAAGTTGGAAGCTACGACACATACACAGGGCACCTGGTGCACACAGGCACAGGCCTCAGCCTCTGTGAGTTCATATGAGCTTTGATCATATTGATTAAAAGGGTCTTGTTTTGTTGCTCGCCTCCGTCTCCTATGACCCTTCCACTCTTTCTGCCTCCTCTCTACCACAGGATTTCCTGAGCCCTGAAGGGAGGGAATTTGATGGAGACATCCCATTTAGGGCCGAGGGTTCCAAACCCTGTTGCTCTCCACATAATGTCTGGCTATGGGTCTTGGCACTTGATCCCATTTGGTGCAGGAAGAAGCGTCTCTTCTGATTTCTGAGACAGACACTGATCTATGGGTATAGAACAATGACAAAAGTCATTATATATATATATATATATATATATATATATATATATATATATATATATATATATATATATATATATATATATATATATCAGGAGTATTTGATTTTACCCAAGGTCCCATAACTATGTAGTCTCCTGTTCTTGGTCACCCAAGCAGCACTGGGTATTGGTCACAGCTCACAGAGAGGGACGTGAGTCACTCAGGATATTGGACATTTGCTTTTTCGGGCTTTGCACCACTGTTGGCCCAGCACTATCGTTCAAAGGCATTGGGACTGAATTTTTGGTTACACTCCTCTCTTGGTAGCATGCAGAATTACCTTCCTGTGCCAAAGACACTAGAACACAGGTGTGGGAGATCTGTGTAGGCACCAGCACAACTTCTCCATGTTCAACAAGTTGTGTAGATGTTGTCTTCGGTTTGTGGAGAGTAGCCTGTAGTCTTGGCAGCAGCCTGGATTGGTAGACGATTCCCATGGGGCCCCTTTGGCCAACAACTAAATTAGACATAACCATGTCCTGGTGCTGGAACTTCATTTGGTGACAAGAGATGGCCAGTTGGGGGTTGGTTTTCCCATTATTTGGCAACTCCAATCATCTTCATATATTTTGCGAAGTTTCTACTGTGTTACGTTTCCATACTACCCCTCAGATGGCCTTTAGTTTTAGCTGCCTCTATATGTTCCATCCTTTGTCCCTCTCTCTCCTCCCCGTCTCCACTTGGTCCTCCCATTCCAGACCCTCCATCCATAGCTGTCTATTCTATTTCCCTTTCCTAATGAAAACGACTGTCCCCCATCCCATCCTACCCTGCTTCTCATCTCTGTGGTCCTATGGACTGTAACTTGCTTATCATTTACTTAGCAGATAATGTGCACATATAGGCAAGTATACGACATGTCTGCTTTCTGTGTCTAGGATACCTCACTCAATGTATTTTTTCCTAATTCCATCCATTTACCTGTGACTTTCATGATTTAATTCTCCCCCCCCCTTTTTGTTTTTGTTTTTGTTTTTGTTTTTCAAGACAGAATTTCTCTGTGTTGCCTTGGCTATCCCAGACTCGCTTTGTAGACCAGGCTGGCCTCAAACTCAGAGGTCCACTTGCCTCTACCTCCCTGAGTGCTGGGATTGCAAGCATGTTCCATCACACCCAGCTTGTTTTTTACCTTTAGTTATTTATTTAATCACTTCACAGCCTAATTCTAGCCCTCTTCCTCTCCCAGCATGATGTCTACCCCTTTCCCCCAAATGCTCCTCTCCTTCTCAGAGAAGGGGAGCCCCCCAGGGATACCAACCCACCCTGGCATCTCAAGCCACAGCATAACTAAATATGTCCTCTCCCATTGAAGTCTGATTAGGGGAACGGGATCCAAAGGCAGGCAGCAGAGTCACAGACAGCCCCTACTTCCATTGTTAGGGGACACACGTGTTGACCAAGCTATGTATGTGTAGGGGCTCTAGGTCCAGCCTGTGCGTGCTCTTTCATTAGGAATCCAGTCTCTGTGAGCCCACATGGAGCCAGGTTAGCTTATTCTATAGGTCTTCTTGTGGTTTCCTTGACCAACCCATCTCCCTCAGTCCTTCCTCCCACTCTTCCACAAAGCTCCCTGAGTTTAGCCTATTGTTTGGCTGTTGGTCTCTGTATCTGTTTCCATCAGCTGCTGGGTGAAGTCTCTCAAAGACAATTATGCTAGGTTCCTGTCTGTAAGCATAACAGAGCATCATTAACAGTGTCAGGGGTTGACTCTCCCAAGGAGTGAGTCCCAAATCAGGCCAGTCACTGCTTTCCCATTCCCTCAATCTCTGCTCCATCATTATCCCAAACCTTCTTGTAGACAGGGCAAATCTAAGTGATACTGCATTGTATAAATGTAGCACATTTTCTTTATCCATTCTTCTGTCGAGGGTTGTCTAAGTTGTTTCCAATCTCTAGCAATGAATGTGGTTTAGCAAATAAAGAGCCTCTATAGTAGGATTAAGTAAGTGTCCCTTGGTTATATTCCCAAGAGTCATATAGCTGGGTCTTTAGTTAGATGGATTTTCATCTCCCTAAGAAACTGCCACACTGGTTTCCATCGTAGCTGTACAAGGAGCACCCACCAGCTTTGCATGAGCATTCCTCCTACTCCACATCCTCACCAGAATTCTGATGAATGAGTGAAATCTCAAAGCAGATTTGATACGCGTGTCCCTGATGGCTAAAGATGTTGAGCATTTCTTTAAGTGTTTCTCAGCCATATTATTTTCCCCTTTTGAAGAATTCTTTGAGTATGTTTGTACTCCATTTTTTAATTGAACTGTTTTCTTGATATTTAGTTTCTTGAGTTCCTTATATATGTTAAATATTAGCTCTCTATCAGATGTGTAGTTGTTGAAAAGCTTTTCCCACTCTGTAGGCTGCCATTTTGTTGGAACTGTGGTGTGCTTTGTCAAACAGAAGCTTTTCTGACTCATGAGATCCTGTTTATCAATTATTGATCTTAGTGCCTGTGCTAACAGCGCTTTTGTTTAGAAACTCACTTCCTGGTCCAATGAGTTCAACGCTGTTGCCTGTTACAGTTATGCTCAGGCCCCTGCCTGAATTCTTCCTCTAGCTCCTCCTCCCCTGGCCGACAGGAAGTCCAGCCCTATTCTCTCCCCTGCTCAGCAATTGGCTGTAAGCTGCTTTATTGACACATCAGGGGACAATTGGAGAGCAACGTTTATACAACATTGAGACAGGAGATTCTCAGAACAAGGATTGCAACCAGACATGGGAGATACAGAAATCAGCATTTGGATTAAACGATAACCTTATGCCTACAATTCCCTTACTTTGTCTTCCATCAGGTTCAGTGTCTCTGGCTTTATGTTGCAGTCTTTTATACTCTTGGAGTTCAGCTTTTATGCTGGGTGCTAAATATGGATCTGTGGATTCTTCTACATACAACTGTCCAGTTTGACCAGCACCATTTGTTGGAGATGCTACCTTTTTTTCCAGAGTGCATTTCTGGCCCCCTTATCAAAAAATCAGGTGTCCAGAGGTATGGAATTTATGTTTGAGTCTTCAGTTTGATTTTTTTATCAATATGTCTGTTTTTGTGCCAATACCATGTTCTTTTTAAATAGTACAGTTCTGTAGTACAACTTGAAAGTGGGTATAATGGTATCCTCATCAGTTCTTATATTATTTGGGATTATTTGGGGGGTTTATTTTTAGCTATCGTGTGTGTGTGTGTGTGTGTGTGTGTGTGTGTGTGTGTGTGTGTGTGTGTTTCTATATGAAGCTGAAAATTGTCCTTTCAAGAACTTTGAAGACTTAGAATTTTTATGGGAATTGCATTTGGTAGGGGGCTTTTGGTAGGGTAGACATTTGTATTGTCTCCTAATGAACCATAACATGGGAGATCTTTTCATCTTCTTTTATCTTCTTCAATTTCTTTCTTCAATGTCATAAAACTTTCATCTCTCAAGTCTTTTACTTGCTTGGTTAGCATTGCCCCAAGTTTTACATCTTTGAGGCTTCTGTGAAAGGTGTTGTTTCCCCTGACTTCTTTTTCAGTCCAATTGTCATTCACATCTAGAATAAGTTATCTCCAACTACTTTACTGAAAGCATTTACCATCTGTAAGAGTTTCCTGGTAGAATTTTAGAGTTATTTATGTTAGCATTATATCATCTGCAAATAATGATACTTTGACTTCTTCTTTTCCAATTTGTATCTCTTTGATCTCCTTCAGCTGTCTTATTTCTCTAAATAAAACTTCAAGGGCTATATTGAATAGTTATGGAGAGAGTAGACAACCTTATCTTGTTCCTGATTTTAGCAGAATTGCTTTGAGTTTCTCTCAATTTAAGTTGGTGTTCGCTGTGTTCTTCCTGTAAATTTTGTTTATTATGCTATGGTATGGCCCTTGCATCGCTAATCTCTCTAGGACTTCTATCTTTAAAGGGGAGTTGTGTTTTGTCACAGGGCTTTTCTGCATCTAATAAGATGATCATGTGTATTTTTTCTTTCAATTTGCTTATAGGGTAAACTATATTTATTGGGTTTTGTATATTGAACTATGCCTGTTATCTCTAGGATGAAGCCTACTTAACTAGTGTGGTTGTTCATTTTGATGTATTCTTGGATTTGCTTTGCAAGGAGCTTATTGATAATTTTTGCATCTATGTTCATAGGGAAATTGTTCTGTAATTCTCTCCCTTTGTTGAATCTTTATATGGCTTGGGAATCAGGATAACTGTGGGATCATAAAATGAACAGGCCAATCTTTCCTCTGTTTCTATTTTGTGGAATAATTTGAAAAGTGTTGGCATCATCTCTTTTTTTGAGTGTCTGGTAGAATTCTGTGCTAAAACCACCAGGCCCTGGGCTTTTAAAGATATTTATAATGTTGCTTCTATTTCACTTAAACAGAAGTGGGGTATACTTCTGTTTAAATTGCTTATCTGATCTTGATTTGACTTTGATAATTGTTATATTGAGAAGATTATCCATTTCTTTTAGATTTTCCAATTCTAGATATTCTCTCCCTGCCTTTTAATTAATTTGGATAAGTGTTTACCAATCATTTCTTTTTCTCAAAGAACCAACTCTTTGTTTTCATAATCTTTGTGCTGTTGTCTTTGTTTATATTTTATTGATTTTGGGCCCCAATCTGGTTATTTCTTGCCACCTGCGTCTTTTGAGTATGACTTGTTCTTTTTGTTCCAGGGCTTTCAGGGACGCTGTTAAGTTACTAGTATAAGGACTCTCCAATATTTCAAGTAGGCACCTAGTGCTATGAACTTTTCTTTTAGGCCACTTTCGTTGTGTTCTATAATTTTGGGTATGATGTGTATTCATTTTCATTCAATTCTAGGAAGTCTTTACTTTCTTAATTTCTGTTTTGACACATTTTTCAGTAGTGATGAGTTATTGAGTTCCCATAGGTTTGTAAGCTTTCTGTTGTTTTGTTATTGTTGATATCCAGATTTAATCCTTGTTGGTTAGATAGAATACAGGGTATTATTTCAATTTTCTTGTATATTTTGAGGCTTGTGTTGTTTCCTGTTATGTGGTCAATTTTGGAGCAAGTTACATGAGGTACAGAGAAGAGGGTTTATTCTTTTGTGTTTGGGTGAAATTTCTGTAAATATGTCTCAGGACCATTTAGTTTATAATGTCAGTTGGCTCCAGCATTTCTCTGTTTAGTTTTTGTCTGAATGACCTGTCTTTTGGTGAGAGTGAGATACTGAAGTCTTCCAATGCCATGAGTGGAGGTCAATATGTGATTTAAGCCATAGTGGGGTTACTGTTACAGACTTGGGTGCCCTTGTGTTTGCTGCATAAATATTAATAACTGCAATGATCTTTTGGTGGATTTTCCTTGGTTACGACATAATGGCTTTCCTTATCTTTTTTTATTAATTTTGATGTGAAGTCCTTTTAATTTCAGATATTAAAATGGCAACAGCAGCTTGCTTTTCAGATTCACTTGCTTGGAATGCCTTCCCCATGCTTTTATGCCCATGTAATATCTATCTTTGATGTTGAGGTGTGTTTCCTGAATTCAACAGAATGATGTATCCTAATTTTACTTTTATTCTGTTAGTATGTGTCTTTCATTGGGGAATTGATACTACTGGTGTTGAGAGATATTAATGAGCAGGTTTTGTTGATTGCTCTTATTTTGTTGTTTTTGTTGTTTTGGTGGTGGGTGGTGCTGGTGATGGTGTGTGTGTGTACACATGTTGGGGATTTCATTGTGTCTAAGTGTGTGTAAGGCATGTATGTCTGTGTGAACATGTCTAAGTATGTACATGCAAATACACATATGCATACACAACATGCACACATACACTCAAGCTAATACATGGATGCTACTGTCATTCTACAGAGATCTCCCTGACCACTCTGCTGGCTGAGTTCAAATCGATGCTCCACACAGAGTCTGAGCAAGAAGCTCCACACAAGAATAAAACCTCAGCACTAGCTGAATGTCACACAGGCTACTTGATATTCTAGTGAAAGACGTCATAAACTGCATTCTCTCAATTTCCACGGTTAAACAAGATATAATACAATGACAGATCTGTGCATGGAGGAAAGGACACAGCATTTAGGAGGCGTGACGCCATCTTCAATCCGTTGGGAACCAGCTAGCAAGGGCAAGAGGACACTCTTTTCACATTTGATTTTTCATGGGAACTTTACCACAGTGCACAACATGCTTTAAATAATATTTACTACCAGACCTTTGTAGCACATTTTAGGGATCCTAAGAGCAAAGATGGTAATTTGTCATATTTTACTGCATTTCTTGTATCTCTATTGAAAGTTAATTTTTCTTTACAGGCTCTGGTACTTGGTGATGTTGCCTGAATAAAGTGTAATGGTTCTGTAAGGTAGAGATCTGCCCGACTGAATGAGCGAATTCCATGCTGTAGAGTGAACTGTGAGCTGCCCATCTTCTGCTGATTGCTTCGGCTTATCTGATCCTGTAACTAGTAAGTTTTTATAGTCAAAGATGAAAAAATTAACTATTTAACATGTTTAGCTAAGATATTATCATGTTTACCTAATAAGAGTCAAGTGCAGTAAAATATTACCTTGTATTAATTTCTTTTTCTATTCATCTGGAAAATTTAATTAAGGCAAGTAAAACCTCCAATTGAACATACAAGCTAATAAGCTTCCTCCTTTATCTCATTTCTAATGTCATGGAATCAGAACACTGACGCCCATTTCTGTCAAATTATTTATCCAAAGATGCTGACATCAGTATTTAAAGTGAACTGGTAACCTTTGAGATGGAAAAATATGGAGGATTAAATGTGTCTTTTTGCAGATTTGGTTGATGAGAACACAGGCCCTAGTTTCTCCTGCTAAACTTGAAACCCAGCTTTCTTCATAGCTTTGCAAACAGGGAAAGTTGTCTAGATTTCCCATGAGTCTGTTTCGCTATCAGAGGGAGAGACAGCAACGAGGGTGTTAAAGAGGATTAAGTGGGTTAAGACATCAAAATACTTAGTACAGTGCCTTGCAAGTGATCAATTGCCACATAAATTTTTGAAAATACCTTAAATTATTCCCTTTATGATGAAGGACTGAGACAAGACCACCACTAGCATTATTTTGCTAGCTACTTTTTTGATTGCCCTCAGCCACATTAATTTCCCATATCTTCAAGGAACTGGTATATGTCTCATCATTACAAAAGCAGCAAACCATGCGAGTGATTCTGAGCAAGCAGACTCCCATTGCTCCTCTTTCTTTTTAAGCATTCTAATTACTTCAGGAGGGAAGAAACTGCAGCTTGTCTCTGAGGGGAAACTTAATACACACTCCCTCTAGTCTCCTGTGGTGCTATCGGGACTATATAGGGCCATGACCCCTAAAGGTGTGAAGAATGGAATGCAAATATGGCTTTATAGATCCATCGCTTTCCAGAAACCTAGTGAGATACTGGTTGTGTCATCCTGGAGAGATGTGGGGTAGTGCAGCTATGGATGAGAGTCCAGGGACCAGGCAACATACCTGAGCACCCACACACAGTAAGCACTCATTCAAATGCCCTGTTCTTCCTCTGCCTTCCTTCCGAAGGTCAGCATTTCCCTCCCACTGCCTGGAATGGCACAGAACTTCTCCACAGAAAAGTCTTCTGTGATCAACCTAGTTCTAAGAGTGTGTCTACATGATGAACACCCAAGAACAGATTAAACCATCTGTCTCTTCTCAAAGCCAAACAACACACAGGCAAAAGGCCACAAGAAAGAGTGGGTGGGGAGGCCCGGCAGCACACAGAGGAAGGGGATGCAGGCTCTGTGGATGAGACCTCATAGGCTGTGGTCATATGGTGGGGGAGCCGGTCCCCTTCTGTCAGAGGTCTAGGGGAGGGGAATAGAGCAGAAGAGAGAGGGTGGGTGGGAACAGGAAGATACAGTGATAGGATGCCAGTTGGGATGTAATCTGAAATAAATTATACTAAATTAAAAAAAAAAAAGAATGGGTATCTCAAATAAACATAATTCTGACAAGGATATGAGGAAATATCACTCATTCACTGCCAATGGACATGTAAGCTCAGTCAGCCGCTATAAAATAAGCATGAAGATTTCTTTGAAAAATAAAACTAGAAACTACCATATGACCTAAATATACTCTCCTGATCATATATCTGATGAGGTTTATATACTCCTACAGAGACACTTGCACATCTGTGTTCATTTCTGCTCTATTCACAGCATCAAGGAAACAGCATCAGCTTAGATGCACATCAACAAATTAGTAGATAAGGAAAACGAACACGAGCTTGCATACAATGCAAATTTATTCATTTCTGAAAAAAATAAATTTTCAGGAAAATGACTGGGCTAGAAATCATTATACTAAGTGAGAAAAAAAAAAAAAAAAAAAAAACAGGTTCCCGAAGTCAAATACATGTTCCTTCTCATATGCTGATCTTAGTTTTTAATTTTTATACATGGGTATAAATGTGGGCATTAATGTGAGTATGGCTCATAAAACTAGAGAAGGGGCCATTGGCATCTGAGATGAAGACAGAGAGGGAGTTACTGTGGGAAGATGGTGCTACATGGGGCAGAGAAAGTGTGACAGGAAGAAAGAGAAAGCAGAAGGAAGACCAACATGCACCGACTGGGTCTGGAAATGCCACAACGAAATTTTTGTATGCTGATATTAAAAATACAGACTAAAAAAGTCTTCATCATTTTCTTTTTGTTTTCTTTCAAGAAAAATTAATAGACTCATGATTCAAATCTTAAATGATAGTTCTAAACTTTGTGTGCAGGAAGGAAAATATCTCCTTATCCTAGCCCCCTTCCAGAATGTAACTGCTATCGCTTTCTCACATACTCTCCAGGGATTCATTATGCCAAGCAGCAGCACAAAGCTCTTGTATCTTTGCTTTGTGTTTTGTCTACTTTTAAAGGCTAGTATGCTTGCACTTAGAAGACTAACAAGCCAATAAACATTTATTTGGGATCTTTCAAATTGAAAGAATTTCTATTAACAATACTTTGTTTATAAAAATACGTGTAATTTATTTTTTTTATAAAAAATACTTGTTCTATAAATGAATGTACAATCTGTAAAAGAGACTCCTAGCAGTGTGGGACATGGAGGCTGAAGTGTCCCCCTCCTGCAGCCAGGCAGGGTTTCCAGTGGAGGGATAAGAACACCAACCTACCTATAAAACTTTTGACCCAAAATTTGTCCTGCCTACAAGATGTGCAGGGACAAAGACAGAGCAGAGATAGAGGGAACGACCAAGCAAAGACTAGCCCGACTTGAGACCTATCTCTTGGGAGAGAACCAGTCCCTGGCACTGTTAATGTTACTCTGCTGTGCTTGCAGACAGGAGCCTAGCATAAATCTTCTGGGAGGTTTCACCTAGAAGCAGATGGAAACAGATGCAGAGACATCAGACAGTGCTCGGGGAGTCAGGCGGAAGAGTTGGAGAGATGATTGAGGGAGCTGGATGGGTCAAGGACTCCATAAAAGAACACATACAGAGCCAGCTTACCTGGGCCCCGTGGGCGCTCTCTGAGACTGAAGCGCCAGCCAAAGAGCACGCACTGATCCTAACCCTCCCGTACATACGCAGTTGATGTGGTGCCTTGGACTTCATGTGAGTCACCCGGCAACCAGAGCAGGGGCCCTCGTGGATTCTGAGCCTTTGGATCCCATTTCCCTAACTGGGTTGCCTTCTCTGGTCTAAGTGGGAGAGGGTGTGCCTAGTCCTGGAGTGACTTACTGTGCCAGGATGGGTCGGTACCCATGGGGGACCCCCTCCTCCTCTGAGGAGAAGATGGGGAATGGGGGTAACCTTGGAGGAGGGGAAGGGGGCTGTGACCAGGACATAAAGTGAATAAATAAGTAAAAATTTAAGATCTTTAGATGAGTGCATGAGCACATAACCTTTCTACGGTCTGGGGTGTAATGAACACTCACGAACATTATCTTCTGTTATGACGGTAACTTTCAACGTGAAAATAATGTTTAATTACACAGGTTTTCTTGCGACCAATCACCCACACCCATCCTTCAGTGTGTGTCCTGGTTTCCTTTCCTGTTGCTGCAATGAAACGCCCTACAGAAGCAACTTAGGGAAGAAAGGGTTTGTCTAGGTGTACAGTTCCAGAGGGGATATAATCCATCATGGCGTGGAAACGGCAAGACAGCAGCAGTGTGAGGCCAGCTTGTCACATCACATCAGCAGGCAGGAAACAGAGAGAGGACAGCAAGTGAGGACAGACAAAAAACAAAAACAAAAATCAAAAACAAAAAACAAAACAAAGCAGAAAAGCTCAAAAGCTGGTCCCCAGTGCTGCAAGACTCAACCTACCGCAAGTTCTGTAAACATTTCCAAACGGCGCCACCAGCTGGTAACAAAGTGTACAAACAAATGAATTTATGGGCCCTTTTCACATTCAAACCACGGTGATTTTTGAAACTATTTACATGGCTTTTTAAAAAAAAGGAATAAACCCCTCGGTGTCAAATATGATGTGTCACTATATCATTGACCTGTTCAGCAGTACAACGGCACAGTCCCCACCCCCCTCTCTTGTTTCCCAGCACGTGGTTCATGCAGCATCTCCCTCTTCCTGGGGTGACAGACTAACTTCTATCCAGTATCCTTCCCTGCTTCTTTCATCCCTACTTTCAGATTTTCGGTACTTATCAAACTCCTCCGTGGCTCCCACGTGCTTCGAAGGGTGAGCCACAGAGCAGGTTATGATCAGGCACTGTGTCTTAGAAGTATAAAGTAAATTGACTTCAAGTCAATACTTTCCCAGCATGAAGCCGATTATGGAAATGAATAAAACTGCGAAGGAAAGAATTAAAGATAATTTTGCATTTTTGAGAATTAGCTGTATTTGACTCACAAATTTCACATTGAGGTAGAGGACATGCAATTGAAATAGGAAATTATTATACAAGGAAAAAAATATATATTTAATAAAAGGTTATTTGTGAATATTTCTTTTGTAAGACAAATAAATTACTTTTGACAACAATGTGCTAATAAATACTTATAACAATAATAAAAATACATTTAAATATTTGTCATGTGAATATATGTATATGTACAATGTTAATGTTTTTCATAATAAGAACTACAGGGAGCAACATTTTCTTGGCTGAAAGAAATATACAAATAGATAGTGGCTCTCAAAAGGAGATTCTCAGAAAATGTTCCACCACACAACAAGGACATATGCTCAACCATGCCCATAGCAGCCTTATTCATAGTAGCCAGAACCTGGAAACAGCCTAAATGTCCCTCAATTGAAGAATGGATAAAGAAACTGTGGTACATTTATACTGTGGAATACTACTCAGCTATAAAAAACAAGGAAATCCCAAAATTTGTGCACAAATGGATGGAACTAGAAATGATCATAATGAGTGAGTTAACCCAGAAGCAGAAAGACTCACATGGTATATGCTCACTTATAATTGGGCACTAGCCCAAAAGGTATATCCCATGAAAGTCTTCACTTACCAGGAGATTGGGATAGATGTGAGGACACCCTACTGAGACTCTAGGTAAGAAAAATATAGGAGATGGGGGTCCTAGAAACCTACAAGAAGAACATCGTGATGGGCGGATCAGGACCCAGGGACGTCTGCTCAAACTATCACAGTAACCAAAACACAATACAAGTAGTGAACATCGAACCCCTACTCTGATCTAGCCAATGGACAGGACATTCTCCACAGTTATGTGGAGAGCGGGGACTGACTCTGACATGAACTCTGGTGCCCCATAGTTGACCATCTCCCTTGGTGGGGAAGCCTGGTGGCACTCAGAGAAAGACTTGATACCCTATGACCATGTAGTGGGGGAGAGGATCCCACCTGGTTATAGACCTAGGGGAGGGGAATAGGGTGAAAGCGGGAGGGAGGGAGGAACGGGAGGATACAAGAGATGGGCTAACAATTGAGTTGTAATCTGAATAAATTCTTTAAATAAAAAAATTAAAATTAAAAAAAAAGGAGACTCTCACCTCAAAGGAATGGAGATGGAATCTCAGAAAGAAAAGACATGAAATACTTTTTATCAACTGCAGAAAATGAGCTCAGAGAGTTTTCAAATATTTCCATATGGCTGATAAGTGAATCGTCAGGGGCTGTTCGGGCTGGAGAAGGCCCAGTCACAGCCTGGGGTCTGGGGCTAAGTTGTTACGGTTTTAATGATCAAAACTCTGTCGCAGGTGCTGGGCTAAGCAATATCTCATCTTAACCTTTTCCAAACCCTTACTGTCCACACTATTAACACCTCCATTTAAGAAGAAGTAAATGCCGTGAGGGCTCCATATCCGTGAAATCTCAGCCATATCGTCACCTAGGCGAGGCCTGCGTGATGGCAGTGCCAACTAACCTACCAGTCCAGATAGACGAGATCGCTCACAGTTTTAGATGAAGAGCTACAGCCAACCAATGGCGCTGAAAGAGGAAGGTTTAGGCTTCCCCAGGGACAAGCCCCTGATAGGTTTAGGCATGCCATCAACACTAAGTGAATAAACACTAAATACAACTCAGAAGGTTGTATTTACTTATGCATATATGTAAAAATAATAATTAAAAGATAGGTCATGATTTTGAGAGGAGGAGGAATTTTTTTATAACATACTCATTCAGCGTCATGATCAGACATTTAACAACCAACAGCATGGGTGAAAAAAAGAGTTTACGGTAAAAACCCTTTGTTGGGATGCTTTACACTTTCCGCAGAACAAAAACTAAAATAACCTGCTATACAATTAGTCACACGTAAAGTCCCAGAGTTCTTTCTGCCCATACACATGAGTATTATCTAAAACCATGTCTTCTTCGTAGCAGCTAGGCCCTGCCACCACACTGTGCTTGGCTGAGTTCACAAATCTGCTGTAACCTGTAGCTTCCCTGTCACATCTCTGACTCTCCTCTCCTGCTAAGCTTTGTTTCCTACCTCCTACCACTGCTGCTGCTGGAACCTCCACAGCCACCTTGGTTTCGTGGTTTAGCAAAGAACTGGCCTCCACCACCATGAGGGCCAGAGCTCCTGCCTCCTCCCTTCATTGGTCCAAAGTTTAAAGACTGATTGTTGTAACTGCCAAAATCATTGTAGCTTCTACCACCTCTAAAATTGCTTCCACTGCTACCACCAAAGCCACCTCCGCCGTTGTCATAGCTGCCACTCCCACTATTGCCACTGCCCTGGCTTCCACAGCCCTGTCCACCACTTCACAGCCTCTGCTTCCTCCTGAGTAACCAGGGCCGCTGCCTCCGTAACCACCATCATTACTAAATCCATTATAGCCATCCTCGCTGCCACCATATCCACCACCACCACGACTGCCACCAAAGCCACCACCACCACCATGGCTACCACCAAAGCCACCACCACAACCACTGAAGTTTCCTCCCCCATCAAAATTGTTATCGCCACCAAAACTGCCTCCAGGACCATCACCAAAGTTTCCAGAACCACTCCAAACTTCTCTGGCTGGGCAATGCACTAGTCATGTCTTGCTTTGACAGGACTTTTCTTACTTTCACAGGTGTGGCCGTTCACGGTATGATATTTTTTAAATACCAATCTTGTCCACAGAGTAATGGTCATCGAAAGTGACAAAAGCAAAGCCCCTCTTCTTCCCACTGCCTCTGTCAGTCATGATTTCAATCATTTCTATTTTCCCCACACGGCTCAAAACAGTCTCATAGGTAATGTCTTCAGTGTCCTCTTTAATACCACCAACAGAAAAAATTTCACAGTCAAGTGGGCACCTGGTGTCTGAGAATCTTCTCTTGGCACAGCTCTCTTGGGCTCCGCACCTTATGCGGTCTTGCATTCATAGCGGCATCCACTTCCTCCACCGTGGCCTATGTGCCAAACCCAAAGCCCCCGGATCTCTTGGTGGTTGGATCCCTCATTACCACACAGTTGGTGAGTGTCTCCCCATTGTTTGGAAGCTCCGCCCTCCAGCCCTCTGATGAAGAGCTTCCCCAGCTATTCTGGCTCCTTCGGAGACTCTGACTTAGACATGGCAGTGGGGGGATGAGAGCCTTCAGCGATGCTTCCTCGGCCGCATCAACCCCCAGAAAGCCACAGGAGGAATTATATGTGAGAGAGAAGGGGTGGACCTCAGGTAAATACAGTACTCATGTATAAAATCATCCAAATGGTTTTAAAGTTTTAAATTAAAAAAAAATCAAGTAGCTTGCTTAAGATCACACAGATAGTAAACTTGAATAGTTTAAAACTACTGTATTGTGCTGTGCCATAATATAAATGGAAGGAACTGATTTTCACTTCATTAAAATATTCCTGCTAGTATTTTTGCCAGACTTGACACTAATTATATGTTCTATTTTCTTAAGCCATATCATTTCTGAAGGGCTACACTCCAAAACTATTTTAATATTGAACACAAACTATTAGTCTTGGACAAGGATTCAAATAATCAAGTTTTTATATCTCTACATAGTTGTTCTGCAATGAAAATACTCTGCTACAATAAGAAAAATAACAGTCTGCAAGTGTTACTGAGTATCATTTTCTAGGTATTGTTCTAACTTCATAACAATAATACAAACCTGAGACAGGTGCTATTGTTATCACCAAAGTACACAGGAAAAGCAGAAAGATTCGCTCTGTGGAAAACCGTCTGGGAATTTTATACAGACTGTGAGTGTGTTATGGTCAAACCACCTACACACTGACCTCCCTTGACCACATCGTTTCCTCTCCCGTGCTGTGGTCTCATTTTAAGCCTTACTGAGTCCACTTTGTGCTTCTGGCATGTGCGTGGATATGTGGCCAGTCACTGGAACATGGGCCACATGTCAAGGGCCACATTCAAAGTACCCGTCCCTCGGATGTCACCAGGTTTTGTCCAGTCTTTTGTGTTGGTGAGACTGCAAACTGGCACAGCCACTGTAGGAATTGAGAGCTAACTGACACGGAAATTAGTCCGGGGCCGGGGGGCGGGAAGATATTCTGGAAAATATGTGATTCCTAAAAGGACAGGAAAAGCAAACCTCAGCATCACAGGAAGCACCACGCATCTAGGGGTGCGGTTTCTTGTGCCTCTCCCCATCTACACTGAAGTGTTGACTGGCTAAGTATCGCGAAGGTCTCACGCATGCAGGCACGGCCACTGCTGGCTTAAGTGTGCAGTGTCCCTGTCCTCACCGGAAAAGATTACTTCACAGTGGTCCTCTGCTGCTTCTGACCTCATCCTCCATGAATTCCCTGGCCTTGGGGCTAGGAATTGTAATGTAGATATTCTATCTAAGGCTGAGCACTCACTCCACAGGCTTTTTTTTTTCCCCTGCCAGTTGTAAATTTCTGCATCATTCACCATCTACTACAAAATCAGGTTTCTCTGGTAAAGACTGAAAGCCGTACTATTCTATGAGTAAAAATATAAGTATTTAAAAGGCAGCTTAATATTATATCCATTTAGCCAAATAATGGTAATTAGATCTTCCTAAGTCCTATAACCTAGCCAGCCGTTCGTTCCTGGGCCAGATAACTCTACCAAACATGAGCTCAAATTCATGAAACAGGCCTTAAAAATCAAACCAGAAAGTGGATGGTTACCCCTAAAACATTTGTGCCACTATTGCACCAATGGGCATGTCTTGCCAAGATGGTGGTCGATGTAGCATGCAGGATTCACAGCACAGCTAGGTAAAACTATTGGTAACTTTTCTCCGCTGATAGTATGCAAAGCACTTCCTGGTACTATGAAAGCTAGCTAGAAGAAATAAATTTTCCAGATCAGCACCACCGTCATTTCTCTCTGTTAAATGGACAGTGTCTGAAGCAATAGAGTCTTTGCATTAGGTTCTTGGCAGTAACCAAGAGCAGTGGCAGCAGCATGGTTTGAGAGTCGATGGGGCCTCACTGGCCAACAGTTAAAAGTGAGAGGATCCACCCTTGGCACTGGCGTCTGCAGGAGGCTTTGTCCTTCCGTAAGGAGCAGCTCCCTTCACATGCTTTTCATAATGTATATATTTTAGGAAGCTTCTATAATAATAGGCTAACATATGGCATTTTCAAAGGTCTTTGGTGTTGATAAGAGTACAAATTGGCACCGCCATTATGGAAATTAATTGAAAGATAACTAATATGGAAATGTGCTTTTAAAAAGATCTTGGAAAATATGTGATCCCTAAAAAGATAAGACAAGCAAGCTAGAAGATCAAAAGAAATACTCAAAAAATGCCATATATAGCATTATATAAGTTATTTATTCTAATATGGCAAAACATTTATTTAAATGAAAAAAAATTTTAGGGTACATTTTTCTCATTTACAAGAATTCCCTCTGTTTGCTAAAATATCATAGCCAACCTTTAAATAAAGAGTATTCATAACCAGAAAAACAAAAAAATTTTAATCTCTGAAAATTAAGATTGTGTTGAGCAGAAAAAGTCAGACTCAAAAAGATAATATTTTATGTTTTCCCTTATATACATTGTCTAGGTTAAAAATAGGAACAGAGAAGTTTCTTTTTTAAATGGGCAGCAGTTAGTCCACAGATTCATAACTGCTCAAAGTACTATGATTATTGAGTGCTCAGTTCTAAATGGGACATCTATCTCACACACACACACATGCACACATGCATGCACATGTACACTCTCACATACACACATACCCACACATATGCACACACATTTGTGCACACATACACACACACTCACACGCATGCACACACACATGCACACACATTTGTGCACGCACACACATGCACATGTACACACACGCACACATACATGCACACTCACATGCACATGCGCACACACACACATGCATGTATACACATGCATGCACACACAGCAGCACAAGGCCCAGGGAACATACAGAAACGTGGGAGAGGTAACGTGAGAGATGGAAAATAGGCAGAGGGCTGTGGGCTGCTGTCTTCTGGACACAGCAGGGCCATGGCACTCATAACAACCACTGTGGCCTGGAGGGACAGCTCAGGAGTTAAGAGCTCTTCCAGAGGTCCTGAGTTCAATTACCAGCACCCACATGGTGGCTTACAACCATCTATAATGTGACCTGATGCTCTCTTCTGGCATGCAGGTATATATGCAGATAGAGTACTGTATACATAAAAGAAATAAAATCTTTAAAAAAAAATAAGAAAGAAAGAAAAGAAAAGAAAGAAACCATCGTGGCCTACAGGAGACCTGCACAGAATGGAGGAAGAGGGGCTCACGAGGCCTGCCCCTAGCTAAGCAGCTTGGCAGTTAATATCTATCTTCTGAGGCAGGGGTACTCTTCAGGGCTGTAGTCACTGGCCTGTTGCCCATGGTCCAGTAAATAGCCCCACACTCATTCACCCAAGTACCCATAATTAAATTCAGGAGGAGGAGAAGAAGAAGAAGAAGAAGAGGAGGAGGAGGAGGAGGAGGAGGAAGGGGAGGAGGGGGCAGAGGGGGAGGAAGAGTGGGAGGGGAGAAGGAGAGGGAGGAGAAAGAAGGGGGAGGGGAGGAGGAGGAAGAAGAAGAAGAAGACAAACTGTGGGAGTCAGTTCTCTCCTTCTGCTCTGTGGATCCCAGGAATTGAACTCAGGTCATCAGAATTGGAAACAAGCACCTTTGCCCAATGAGCCATCCCACGAGCCTTTTAAATGAGGTTTATCCCTGTATCCCTTAATCTAAGGTAGCTCCAAAAATGGCACTATGTAAAACCTCAAAATAACAGAATGATTAGACTGACTTGGCAGACACTGTAAACTCCGCTTGTCCACTGGGCTCTTGCAGAGCTGCTCCTGGGAGCGCAGTCCTGACACTTCAGTGGCTGTTAAACTGAAAACATTTGCAGGAGAAACGTGATTGTTTCCAGCCACCTTCTATTAAAGCAACATGTAAGACTCTGTAAGAGAGGCGACTTCTGGCTCACCCACCTGGGTGAATCTAGAATGATAGAGTCCCATCTGTGGGCAGCAGCCAGCTCCACAGAGCAGGCCATGGTCAGAGTCCAGCACCCATCTGTAGTCCCCATTCTCTGTGCAGGGGCAGAGGACCAGATTGACCACAGACCGCACCTCACAGCATGCTGTTTTGCCTGGCCCAGGAAAGCCTTTCCTTTATTTTACCTTTGAACTTGTCTCTGCTATTCCCTTTGTGTGTCTTCATCCTTTTTGTCTCACTGGTAAAATACTTTTAAAATATCTAACATATTTTTCTTTAATTGGACCATACTTACTGTTTCCTCAAGCCTCCTCCTAATCTTGTCATCCAGTTGACAGAGGCTTGTCCCATTCCTGTCATGTGGCCATTTCCTGATGACTACTTTGACACCTCAATTCCTTGACCACCCCCACTCTCTGTTTCTTCACTCACTCTAGTCCCTGCTACATTGAGATCATCATTGATTGATTAGTAAGCTCCTCCTTAGTTCAGGGATGTAGGTCTCAGAAAGGATAGCCTAGCAAGAATGTCCTGGGCCTACCAGAGAGGCCTTTGGCTCCCCAGAGCCCTGCTGTCAAGGATGCTCCATGTAACACGGACCCAAAGCATAACCCTCGTGAGCTCTGATAACGATGCATGGCCTACTCTGATCCAAAGTTGGGGAAATGTGGAAAATAGAAGAAGCCTTGACTCTGTGAGGTCCTGCTTGAATGTGTGGTTTTTGACATGGGCACAGCCTCAGTGCCAGAGAGGAATTGCAAAGCCCTTCCCTTCTGGTCTCTGTGTGGATGTTGCTAGTGTGTACAGAAAATGCCCAGCCCCTTCTAAATGTTTATGGCCTGAAGACTGCAGGCTTCTACCAAGACTGGCAAAGCCTGCCTCCTTGTTTACTGTACAAAATAATCCCTCTGCTCTGCTTGGCTTAGTTTTCCATTGTAAACACACTGAGCTCTGGGCACGCATCCCAGAACCCAACCCTCCAGATTCCCAGCATCCCTACCTGTGTGTCTGTGTGTCTGTGTGTCTGTGGTCTTTTCTTCACTCCTTTGCTGTCCCTGTCAGGTCTATCCCTGGAGCTGTGCTGGATGCCGCAGGGAAACAAAACGTATTTTCATATTGGCGTTGAGAGGCACTTGGAGGGGAAGTTGAAAATGCAAACAAGACAAGACACCTGATTGGCCCTGCTTTTGATCAATAGTGGCCCGCCTTTTGGGAGTCCCTATGCAGCTGTAACATGCATAGACTCGCAATCCAGAATGCAGGCAAGGCGTGCCCCGACCCTCACTCCCGCCAATTCTTAGGATACATAATGGAGAGAGCATCACTGTGCTCATGACACAGAAGGAAACAACCCATGTTCTGCCAAACAACGGTGTTCAGACGCATTCTACTTTCATAGGCCAGCAGCAACGGCCTCTGCTGCGGAGAAAGAGTCCTCCATGCCCACAGAAACTCTAGTCGCCCACCAGACATACTGTTCTTGGGGAAAGAATTTCCATAGCAGGCATGTCACCAAGTGCCTTAATATAAGACTGTTAATAACTGTGTATCTTACGAGAAAGGTTTTAGAATACTCAATGCCACGGAAATTCCTTCTGAAACTCATTTTTACATCTTCAATCTGGCGGTGTCAAGCAGACAAAATGTGAGGTAGCATATGCTGTTAAGTGTCTCACAGCTGTCATCTTAAAAAAAACTGAAGGCAGCTTTAGTTGGGTGAGCACACTTACTTCCTGCAAATAAAGGGTTGAACAGACACCAGTATCTCTACACTAAAAATGCCTGGGTATTATTCTTCATTTAGACCTAGCACTTTTTTTTTTTATGTGCAGCAAGCATTGCAATTGCTCCGGGTACTTGCTCCATATGGTAACTCTGCGGATGGCATTTTTCTGAGATAATAGCCAAAAGGGCTCAGATGTTAAGATTACACCATACGCTGAAGACCCGCAGCTATTGAGTCCTGCAGCTCCGTGTTTTTAGACGAGGAGATGTTGGAAACTGTGAGGTACGTTTTAGAGATCTGTGAACCCTTATTTCTTGTCCTAAATATGCTCCTGGGAAGTTCTGGTAGGTGGTAAAATCTCTCCTTGTCCTCACTGTGAAAGCAAGCCTGGCCTCCAATTTGCCATGTACTCCAGATAGTAACACATAAATTACCCTCACTTCTTCCGTGCTGGGTTCGATGGTAAATTTTATGTTCACTTTAGCAAGGGAAAGAAATGGAAGCACAGAGCCATGGAACTTGCAGCCTTCTCTCGCTCCTTGGTTAGCAGAGGATCATGCATCTAGTCACGACCGGGAAACAAAGAGTTGAAACCTGCTTACTTACCAGGAATGAAGCTGAGAGCCAACCCAGTGAGTCCCCAGTAACTACTGAGTGACAACAGCAGTGATCATGGGGGTCCGCGGCTGCCCACTTTGGCCATGTGAACTTCTTTGTAAAGATTAAAAAATAAATATTATTAGGGTATTTTGTATGTGGTTGTATATGGATATACAAACCTTTTTTTTAAATATCATGAAGTGTTTATCTAACAAAATTTTGTGAAAACTTCCTGAAAGAAACAGGAAGAAAGAAATAGAGCCTCTCAAGTTCCCGTAACGCATAATTAACCAGGTGCTTCTTTGCCTGTGTGTGCTTATTCACTTGATTTTTCCCAGCTCTCTCAGGGATCCAAATGCAAAATAGAGCACTTGAGAACAAGCCACAGACGTGAAGGTCCTCCTGGGAAGACAAGGTCCATAAACCGAGACATTAGCTTGTCTGTGGATGGGGTATAAAGTACTTTTACTGCCACAATATGGACCACAGTGTCCCTAACCCTGAAATAATTCAGTATTAGTAACCAATATAGCCTCAGTACCAAAATTCCCTTCATTTCTCCTAACTGCCTTTGACCAATGGAAAAGTAAATGCAACTGAATGGGAACTGATTTTCAAGGAGCCGCATCTGCTCTAGAAGTGTGAGGGGGAAAAAAAAGAGCGCGCATCCATCACATCTTCCTGGGCCCAGCTCAGAGCTTCCCATCGGAAAACAGAATAGAAAGTTCCTGCGACAACTTCTTATGCTGAACTTAGGCTGTTCAAGTACATGCTGTGTTAAATACAATTAGGACAAGTCAATGATAAAGGATATAAAAGCGCAGCCTTGACTTCTTCTCATATCCAGACCTGAGCTCTAGCTCAAGATCCAGCTATCTCTGTAGCAGAAGAGTTGATCTCTCCAGTTTGGAAGCACTGAAATCAGTGGCTCTTGGAATGGAGAGATAGCTTAACAGTTAAGAGCGCATGCGGTTTTTGCCGAGGACACAGGTTTGGTTTCCAGCTGAACTTTTGGGTAAGAAACTGTGTGCTCTTTGGGGCTCGCATCTTCATATAAAGCCATAATATATATATATATAATATATAATACCATAGGAGCTGGTAAAATATCACCAACATACTACTAATCCAGAAGCGCCCAGCCCAAAAAAAAACCACTATCAACATAAGACTTTAGGAATTAACTTTCTAATACATGAATTCCGAAGTTCGTACCCAAATCTTGCAGAAATGCCTGCTGTGGACCCAGGTTTGATTAACTGTCTGTCACCATCTTTTGGGCTCTGTGGGCACCAAACACACACATAGTACACAAACATACATGTAGGCAAACACTCTTAGACACAAAACAGAGATATGTGAATTTTTATCAAAAGAAATTTTCTGACACTGTACTTGCTCATATCACTGTGTTTGATTGCCTCCCAACTCATGCGACTCTGTTCCCTTTTCTTCCTTTTCTCTTTAGGAAACAAGCAGGCAAACAAAAATAAATAATTTTTTTTAAAAAAACACAAGAGACACCACACACGTGCATACAAAAACACAGAATCAGAAAACATGATATACAAGCAAAAGACCAGTAAGACAGAAGAAAAAGAAAGAAAAAGCCCAAACAAATATGAGACAGTGCAGGCAGAGGCGACAGCCAAACTCTGCCAAAACAGGGTAAGCAAGTCCTCAACAGTTCCTGCCTCACAAATACATCTGTCAGATATATTGGGCCAGAAGGCTAAAGATGATGCTTCAACATTATAGAGAGTTTTGGGTGACTGTTCAGGTAGAAAACTGTCTCTGTCATCTTCTCATTTGGGAAGCTGCTAACCTGCACTTCCTGTATACTCAGGTAATCAATTTTATTCCTTCTCAAATCTCTGATGGGGTTGAAGGCCAAATAGTTTAGTTTTACAATTAAGTTTAGTTGTTTAAAGACTAAAAAAAAATTTTTAGGTCTAGATAGATGTTTTAAGTTGATAATGACGAGATAAGATAGATATTGATTTACGTTCAGAATTTTAGATGCACCAAGATAGGAAAGATGTTTTCTTCAAGCTGCCAAATACAAATAGCCAAAACACTATGAATGTAACATTTATATAATTCCTGATTGTGTCATGATTCTTCTTGCTGTAGGTAGTTTATTATATGTATGTGTAATAATATAAATGTATATGTAAAAATAAAAAAAAAAATAGACTGGCTGCTCCAAAAGCCATCTTTGCATGGGTCCTGCTCCGCGCTAGCTGAAGACACTTTCATCTCCCTCCTCCTCCTCCTCCACCTCGGACTCCAGCATCTTTCTCGCCAGAGTCCTCAAACTTGATTTCTTACTCTCTTGCTGCATCCACCAGCGTGCCCCACAATGTCAGACGCGGCAGTGGACACCAGCTCTGAGATCACCCACCAAGGACGTGAAGGATGCTGTGGAGGAGGCAGAAAATGGAAGAGACGCACCTGCCAACGAGAATGCTGCTAATGAGGAAAGTGGGGAGCAGGAGCTGACGGTGAGGCAGATGAAGAAGAGGAAGGAGGTGGGGAGGAAGAGGAGGAGGATGAGGAGGAGGACACTGAGGCTCCCACGGGCAATCGGGAAGCAGAAGACGGATGAGGAGGACTAGACAGCGAAAAGGAAAAGCTGAACTTACAGCCACCGTTACCCATTCGCCCTCCACTTCCTGCCTCAGAATTTAATCGTTGCCCACAGCGGGCATGCCACCCACAGCGGACATGCGCTCTGCACCACCCCACCAAAACCACATCACGGATTTGCAACAGAGGAGGGAAAAAAGAACCAAAATTTCCTAGGCCCTGTTTTTTTTTTTTTTTCTTAAAAATAATTTAAAATGAAAATCTGTACTTTTATTTACATTTTATATTTTTGTACATATTAGGAGTCAGCCATTTTTTATGATAACAGGTGACCAAACCAGCCTTCAGAGTGTTTTTCTGTCCAACTTCTGCTTTACTTGTGGTATGACCATGTTCATTATAATCTCAAAAGAGAAAAAATATAAAAACAAAAACACTTCATATGGAGAAACAAAAAACCCAGAATAGCTAAAACAATCTTGCACAATAAAAGGTGCTCCGGAGGAATCTCCATACCTGATCTCAAACTGTACTATAAAGCAATAGTAATTAAAACAGCATGGTACTGGCACAGCAATAGGCTGGTTGATCAGTGGAATCGAATCGAAGACCCAGATATGAATCCACACACATATGGTCACTTGATTTTTGACAAAGAAGCCAAATCCATTCAATGGAAAAAGGATAGCATCTTCAACAAATGGTGCTGGTCTAACTGGAGGTCTATGTGTAAAAAAATGAAACTGGACCCATATTTGTCACCTTGCACAAAACTCAAATCCAAGTGGATTAAAGACCTCAACATAAAACCAGAGACACTAAGCCACTTAGAGGAAAAAGTGGGAAAGAGCCTGGAACATATTGGCACAGGAGACAACTTCCTGAACAGAACACCAACGGCCCAGGCCTTAATGTCAACCATTAATAAATGGGACCTCATGAGGCTGAGAAGCTTCTGTAAGGCAGGAGACACTGTCAAGAGAACAAAGCGACAGCCTACAGACTGGGAAAAGATCTTCACCAACCCTACATCTGACAAAGGTCTAATATCCAAAATATATAAAGAACTCAAGAAATTAAACACCACCAAACCGAATAACCCAATTGAGAAATGGGGCTTGGAACTAAACAGAGAATTCTCAACAGAGGAGTATCAAATGGCTGAGAAACACTTAAAGAAATGCTCAACCTCCTTAGTCATCAGGGAAATGCAAATCAAAACAACTCTGAGATTCCATCTTACACCCATCAGAATGGCTAAGATCAAAAATTCAAGCGACACCACATGCTGGCGAGGATGTGGGGAGAGAGGAACACTCCTTCATTGCTGGTGGGAATGCAAACTAGTACAGCCACTTTGGAAATCTATCTGGTGCTATCTCAGAAAAATGGGAATAGGGCTTCCTCAAGACCCAGCTATTCCACTCCTTGGAATATACCCAGAAGATGCTCCAGCACACAACAAGAAAATTTGCTCAACCATGTTCATAGCAGCCTTATTCATAATAGCCAGAACATGGAAACAGCCTAAGTGTCCCTCAGTAGAAGAGTGGATAAAGAAACTGTGGTACATTTACACTATGGAATACTACTCAGCTATTAAAAACAAGGAATTCCCGAAATTTGTGGATAAATGGATTGAGCTAGAAATGATCATAATGAGTGAGTTAACCCAGAAGCAGAAAGAATCAAATGGTATATACTCACTTATATCTGCATACTAGCCCAAGGGGCATGTCCCACGAAAGCCTTCACTTACCAGGAAACTGGGACAGAGGGGAAGGCATCCTATTGGGACTCTAAATGAGAGACGCATGGGAGAACAGCAAAATAAAAGGATCCAGAGGGTCCTAGAAATCTACAAGTAGAACAATATGATAGGCAGATTTGGGCCCAGGGGTCCCGCTCAAACTAAGGCACCAGCCAAGGACAATACAGGAGGTAAACTTTAAACCCCTTCCCAGATCTAGCCAATGGTCAGAATATTCTCCACAGTTGAGTGGAGAGTGTGATACGACTTTCTCACGTACTCTGGTGCCTCACATTTGACCATGTCCCCTGGAGGGGGAGACCTGGTGGCACTCAGAGGAAGGACAGCAAGTAGCCAAGAAGAGACTTGATACCCTATGAGAATATATAGGGGGACGTAATCCCCCTCAGGAACAGTCATAGGGGAGGGGAATAATGGGAAAATGGGGGGGGGGAGGAATGGGAGGATACAAGGGATGGGATAAACATTGAGATGTAACAAGAATAAATTAATAAAAAAAAAAAAAACAACAAAACAATCTTATCTGAGCATTCCAGTTTGTTTGGGCTTTTTTGTATATGTACTCAGCTGTACAATAAGTAGTTGCTTTGAATAGGATGGTTTAAAAGGCCAAAGATAAAAGATTCTTTTCCTTTTTATTTTTTGTCTATGAAGTTGCTGGTTTTTTGGGGTTTTTGTTTTGTTGTTTTGTTTGTTTGTTTAGGGGTGCTGTTTGATGTATGTGTGAAGCAATGCCCAACAATAAATCAGAATTTTATTTTGCTGAGTTGTTCTAACCCAAAAAAATTTTTTTCTTTTTAGTTCATATGTGCATCAGTCCTGTTGTGTGTAGAAAACACTGTCTCTTGGGAGTCATCCATCCCCACTGGATCTTAGAATTGTTCTGTCTCTTCTTCCACAAAGCTCCTTGAGCCCTGAGGGGAGAAAATAAATCTTTTTTTTTTTTTTTTAAATTAGTGTTTCTTTAGTCATGTCAAGAACAAGTTAGGTAAATCCAGGGCCACATGCTTTCTCTTCATTCTCTGTGGGTGGTGTCAGAATTCTACAAGTTCACATGTTTCACAGCGCTGGAGAGAGAGGCAGCCTCTCTCTCTGTGTACACCCATGGGGACACATCCACTCTTTTGTCTTTGATCTTCTGCTTCTAGCTCCACAGCATCCATTGCTGTGAGGTTTGGGTGTGACCCCCAGAATTCATGTATTAGGAACTTACTTCCTAAAGTCCTATGTACATAGTTTTGAGGGGTTTTGGGCATTCATATTATATAAAAATCACCAGGGTGGAGCTCCCATGATTCTGTTGATAAGAATAGGAGATCCAAAACACACAAACATACTCTCTCTCTCTCTCTCTCTCTCTCTCTCTCTCTCTCTCTCTCTCTCTCTCTCTCTCTCTCATACACACACACACACACACACACACACACACACACTTTCTCACCATGATCACAAGCCTTCACTGTGCAGCAGTACAGCAGGAGAGCCCTCACCTGTAGCCAGCAGCATGTGCTCTCAGCCTGACCAGCCTCTAGAACCGTGAGCTATATAAGCCTTTATTCTTTACAAAGGATTGGCCATGGTATTCAGTTACAGCAAACAGAAAATAGTCTAAGACACCTGCCCAGTGTATGTATCCAAGTTAGTCTCTGGATTTTCAATGTGAACCTTGCCACAGCTAATCAGCCACACCCGCAGTCCTCCTAGGGACATGGAAAATTCGTGTGAGTTTTCTGAGAGGTAGGAGACTTAGACCGGCCACATCTAGCCTCACCCACCCCCCCCCCGCCCCCCCCCCCACCTTTGCTACTGCTTTGATGTATTCACAAAGTTTATTCTATCCCCACATTCTACTCACAAAGCAAAACATAAGCCTTTCTTGCTCTTGGAATCCTCCAGGCCGGTGGTCCTCAACCTTTCTAATGCTACATACAACCTTCTAATACAGTTCCTCATAATGTATGGCCCCCAGCCTTGCTGTTTCATAACTGTAATCTTGCTCCTGCTATGAATTACAACGCAAATATCTGATATTCAGGATATCTGATATGAGCACCCCCAGAAGGTCGTGGCCCACAGGTTGAGAGCCACTGCTCCAAACCAGCATAAAACCCTTAATTATTTTCATTCAAGTCTTGGTCTCTCAACAAAGACTCAAGTCTGACGCCATGGTTGCAGTGACGGGCTTTGCACTTACTGTGCATATCACTTTGACTTGGTCATTTGTACTCATCCACGTGTCTCGCTTGTTTCAACAACATAATGAGATCTCAGAAAGTTGTTAAGAGCAAATGGATTAAAATATGTAACGCATAGGATAATGTTTAACATCTAATAAGTACTGTGCCGGGTATAACAATTTTATTTTCTTCTGGTTGGCAGTGAGGGCTGGGTTGGAGCCACCTTCTCCTAGAATCATCGCAGAGCGTACTCTCTAAACCAGTTAGTAGAATCAGCTTTCTCCTCATTTTTTTTTTTCTTTTCAACATAATGTTGGTTAAATGAACACTTACTTTTCTCTTTTGATGAACAATGAACATTTTGTTGTGTATTAGGCAAGTGAAACACATGAAGTAAGAGAGAGAGAGGGGGAGAGGGAGAGAGAGAGGGGGAGAGAGAGGGGGGGGAGAGAGAGAGAGCAAGCACAAAATGACTAGGCCAGCTACACCTGCCCCAGACTTTAAATACTTGATGAAATTCTAACGGCAACTAAACACCAAACAAAGCAATATCCCACTTGACTCGAGACAGCCCCCAGAAAACTGCAAAACTTACCCTAAAATAGCCGTGACATAACCATCTGCAACAGCATAAAGACACCTGCCACCGCCAGCTCTCAGCCACCGCTGCTGCTATGAGAACTTAGCGCGGGTGGTTTGTGCTGGGAATTTAAAGGGAGCAGCCGCGCTATTCCCACAAGGCCTCTGTTTGGTTCTGAGCACAAGTGGCACCAACACCACGGGAGCAGACACCTAGTCGGATCATTTCATTTAGATAACGGTTTTCCATTGCTGTTCCTGTTTTAAGCTCTAAGTACGTTTTTGGTGACTGACCCAGACTTCCTGGCTCAGGAGCTCATCCTGTAAGGACACTCGGCGATGTATCGATTCGTCCAGGCCATTAGGGCGAGAGCCGATGAGTTATGACTCCCGCGATGGGAGGATGTTGCTCACAGTCCCCAGAAGCATGTTTGGCCCCACAGCTCCAACTTCACAGCTTAAAGTCTTCCAAAAGCCTTTTTTTTTTTTTTTTTTTTTTTTTTTTAAGAAACAGCTATGTAATGCCACCAAGCATTTCAAATCGACCCACATTGCATTGAGCTCGAGATAGTCAAACTTCATACAGGCAAAGGTAAGGCATATTTCTCAGCAGTCCTAATCTACCTCAGGTCAATGATCTTCTACCCTCCAATCGGCTCCAAACACGCGTTTTAAATGTCAGCTTTTCAGACGCCAATAAATCCACAGTCTCAGCTCAGCGGTTACAAAGAAGTTAATTATGATATATGAGAGGCTTGGTCCTTAAGGATGCCCCAGGCAGGGAGCTTTTTTAAAAATCTCAAATTCATTTAGGTAAATGGAGCCGGTTCTGAGTTTCTGTAAAACCACAAACTATTGATCACTTTCATTAGCATCACCTTCGTTCTAACCATCTCAGACTAATGCTAAGGGTACGATTAAATCACTGCCCCGTTGTTTCTTTCTCGGGTAATGACAATGGCTCACACTTGGTAGAGAGCCTGCCATGGTTTGCTCAGCGTATTAAGCTATTTGTGAGTGTTATTCAGTTCAGTTTACAAACATGACCATTTTCATGTGAGCTTCAGAAGGGCTAGGGAATGTGTCTGACACTGCGCAGCTCTCGAGTGGAGACACCAATACCATGAAGGTTGCTTCTGAAGGTAGGCTTCACGTAGCTTTGAAGGCAGCCTCAGTGAGGAGTTGTTTAGATTCGCTTGGCCTGTGGGCATTCTTCTGGGGGATTTTCTGAGTAGAGGTGGGAAGACCTGCCCACTGTGGGCGGGACTATGCCCTTAGTCAAGGCGTCCTGAACTAAGCATAAGGCGAGCTAAGCCCTGGAATGCACGGTTAGTTCTCTGCTCTTGACCTGGAACTAGGTTGGCCACTTCCAGTTCCTGACCCCCTCACTTCCCCTTAGTGAGGAGCTGAGTCCGCAGCAGCTGGAAAGGAAACAGGAACTAAACTCTGGTCTGCCTAGTTTCCAAGTCTTAACTCTTGACCCGCTTTTCCGCTGCCTACCCTGCACAGCTGGCTCTGCAGCCCCTACTAATAACCTAAAAGCAATTAAACTGAACAAAATATTTTGTCATAAGATCTGTTTTATATTAATGTTTGCTTCTTAATAGTCCATGTTTTTTTAAAAAAAATGTTCAATGTCAAGTGCCCCAAAGATCACGCTTGAAGTGGTTAATGTTTATTGTGTGTTAATAATTGGACTGCCCTTTTGTATTAATAGTAGGTTATTGTTACACCATCAAAATGTAGAAATAGTGTAAATCCGCATGAACTGTTACGTGTGTCATCGTTAAAATGTGCACAGCTCAACCTTATAGATGGATCTGATTAGATACTTAAATATTAATTCGGTCATGGAGCCAGTTTGTGAATTCTTTAAAGTGATTACATGAATATATAATCTAAATGATAGGGTTACAAGAAGTGACCTACTGTGAAAACAGACCAAGAATATTACACTTCTTGATCCTTTCTATACTTAAAAATAAGAATTTTTGTTTTTCAGGAGAAGGAAGCAAAGAAGCAAGCAACATGGGTGAAGAGTCCCATCTTGCGGCTGTCTTGAAAGCACTGAAGAAAATGTCAGGGCCACGTCACACAGCCAAGACAGGATTGAACAAGACCAGAAAAGATACAGACACTTACGAGACATTGGGGACTTGTGTATATATGATGCATGGGTTTTCATTTTTGTGGTATTTCTGCCTAAAAACACTGTATAACCTAAAGTGAACTATGGGCAAAGATCAGAGTACAAATTGAGTGTTGTTCTTTATGAGATTTGTATGTTCTTTATGGTTTTGTAAATGAGGGATAGAGAGGCCGTCCAGCTCAGCCCCAGGGTGAGCCACTCTTCCACGAGGGCTAGAGAGGCGGTCCAACTCAGCCCCTGTGTAAGCCACTCTTCTACGAGGGCTAGGGAGGCCGTCCAGCTCAGCCACTGGGTGAGCCACTCTTCCATACAGAACCTTCTTTCCAAGCCTTCAACAGAGGGAAAAGAGGAGCCTATAGAAGCCCTTGGAATTGTATCTCCTTAGGGTATCAGCCAATATTTTTATCTTTTCCTTGTTTCAAAGAGAAACAACTTCAAAGCCATCAAAAGGACACAGATGCCAACTTGGAGGCATTCCCAGTGGCCATAGGTAAGACAATGTAAGTAACAAGGGGAAAAAAAGGAAATGAATGAATCAAAACCCATGGGCTAAAAAAGGAATCCAAGACTTAGAACAACTCAGCCCATGAGCCTTCCTTAGGGTAGCTCTCCCACTCTACCTGTAGGATACAGGAATGACGGAAACTGAGTCTAGGATTGGCAAATGACACAAAACACATGGTTTTAGACAAAATTCTCTGCTAAAACCTCAAATTTATGGATGAAGGTTTGACAGTAGACAAGACAATTTCAGAGTCCTGACGTGTCTCTCCATACGATGCATATTAATTATAACAGAAAAAAAGAGAAACTATCAAATATCTCCTTAAGAAGTGGCTGCAGTTAACACCAGGAGTGATGGAATACATTTAGCCACGCGCCTGTCAGTATGATGCATGGGTTTTCATTTTTGTGGTATTTCTGCCTAAAAACACTGTATAACCTAAAGTGAACTATGGGCAAAGATCAGAGTACAAATTGAGTGTTGTTCTTTATGAGATCTGATCAATAATCTTCAAACATGCCAACGCCAACGAAGCCAACAGAGTGAAGTAAAACCGACGGACCGGCCCGTGTTAAAGAGATTCCAGGGCACATGGTTAAAGTATAACTATAACTATATATATGTACACACACACACACACACACACACACACACACACACACACGCCTGGATTAGCCTCAGACCAGAAAGGTATTAGTGGAATGGTTGACGAAACCATATGATTTAATAGTACTGTCTCAATATTAATTTCCTGACTTTAACTGTTATACTGCTTCAGGACACGTGAGGCATAAACTGCTGAGAGCCCTGGGAGAAGAACTTGCATCTGTGCTTTGTATTTGAAAACGTTTAAATAAAAAGTCTTAAGGTAGAACAATTATTGTTAGAGCATAGAAAATTTAGAAGTAATTTTAGTGCCTAAATATCCCTTTTCTAACTAGAAATTAGGAAAATATCAATTTTCATGATTGTACATTTTGATTCCTAAATATATCCCTTTGTTCATAGCATCTTAGAAAATGCCAGGGTTTTCTTTCTTTTCTTTTTACTGATTCTTTGTGAACTTCACATTCAATTCCACTCATGGTCACGTTCTTCCATATCCACCCTCCACCCCTTAAAGAAAATTTTAAAATTAAAATAAAAAAAAAAAAACAACAAAAACAAGACAAAAAAACATCTCAGCATGGAAGCTGCAGTGTGTCACAATGTGTCACAGTGTGCCACACAGTCCACCTGTTTACACAAACATCTTCACTTGCAAATGTCCATTGCAATGAGGCGTCGCTTTGGTTCAAGATCTTCAGCTCCTGGTGCTACCCAGACTTTCCTCAGATAGCCTGTTGTCCTATGTCATGGAGATCCCGCAGCTTTGGATCTACAGGACTGGAAAATGCCAGTTTTTTTGTTTTGTTTTGTTTCGTTTTCAAGACGGGTTTCTCTGTGTATTCTTGGCTGTCCTGGACTCGGTTTGTAGTCCAGGCTGGCCTCGAACTCACAGAGATCCGCCTGCCTTTGCCTCCCCAAGTGCTGGGATTACAGGTGTGCAGTACCATGCCGGTTGAAAATGCTAGTTTCTATAATCACGTATTTATCACAATAATAAAGTTATATAATTTTTAAAACCACTCTAAATCTGAGCTTACTTGGTGTACATTTGCAAAATAAAGATAAAAGGGAAGAACAGGAGCTCTTCCCATGGTTGGTCAGTCCAGTGTGCTTTCATCGTTAAATGTTCACGATAATGGCCCTCTTAGGGCAGCCGGACCTGTCAGTCTCACACATGCTCACGATATTACTGATTCCTCTACTTCTTAATGTCTCCCTCCTTAATGACTTGGAACCCACATTCCCATCCTGAAACCTCCAGAAAAATCCTTCCTTCAGTGTGACCAGTGATCGTGCCAGCAACATAACCCAAGAGCTCTTTCTTAGCCACCATGTTCCTCACACATTTCATCCTATGACCAGAGAGTTGGGCATCCATTCAACTGCTCTCTTCAAAAGTGAGCCAACATTTCTTGGACCATGTTTCTCCCATCCCATTCTTGTTGAGTTACATTGAAAATAACCCAAGTCCTCATGCCATGCACTTATAACTATTTCTTACTCTATCTCTAAAGCTATTGCTACATGGTACGTATCCCTTGGACTAGTGTCTTGATATAAGTGAGTATATACCGTTTGTCTCTTTTTGCTTCTGGGTGAACTCACTCATTATGATAATTTCTAGATCAATCCATTTGTCCACAAATTTCGGGAATTCCTCGTTTTTAATAGCTGAGTAGTATTCCATAGTGTATATGTACCACAGTTTCTTAGTCCATTCTTCTACTGAGGGACACTTAGGCTGTTTCCATGGTCTGGCTATTATGTTTGGCAGATGGATGTGTTTCATTTTGCAGAATTTGGGAAAATGAGGTATGTGCATCATACCATCGATACATATTCAGGTTTTCAGTGGGCAACTGCCTTAAGTTCTGAAAGGGCTGACTGTGTGATTACTCATTTGCTGGAAATAATGGCATTTATGGGAATACCTGCACAAATTAAGACTGACAATGCTCCTGCATATGTGTCCCTTAAGATGAAAAACTTCTTTATGTATTATAATATAAAACATGTTACTGGTATACCTCACAACCCCACAGGACAAGCAGTTGTGGAAAGAGCTAATCGTACCTTAAAAGAAATGCTTATTAAACAAAAGGGAAGGGTAAAGACACCCCGGGACCGATTAAATAATGCTTTGTTGACTCTAAATTTTCTTAATGTGAATGATGAAGGGACGTCAGCTGCGGAGAGACATTGGGTGATAGAAAGAACTGAGGAATTGGGTCAACCAATATTCTACAAGGACTTGTCAAGTATGAAATGGAAACCTGCGGTAGTTTTGAGATGGGGTCGTGGGTATGCATATGTTTCCACAGGAAATGAAAAAATATGGCTACCAACTAAACTTATAAAGATTAGATCTGACCATATAGCAAGTGAGTCTTAAGAGCTACCTGGTCCTTAACAACTTGACATTGTTTCTTACAGCTTGGAGAACTAATGCCCTCTTCTGTCCTGTTGGTGTATATGCAGGTAGAGCCCTGTATTTGCAAAAAGCAAGACAAGGCTGTAGACAAAGCAGGCAGCATGGGTGATTTAACCTCAAAAGCATGCCTCTGGCATCTTGAGCAAGGTGCCTCAACTGATGTTTCCTTGAAAAATTATACATGTACTAACATCCATATTAATGATTTCAAAAGTCTGTTTACTTTCAGAGCAAAAAACAGGACAATTATGAAGATCGAACTTCTGCCACTGGCACTACTGCTTCTTCCTGAATTTGCATGCATATTAACAATAAATCGGCTAGCCAAAAGGATCGATCCCAAAAGGACTGGACAAAAACAGCTAGCTTTTCCAACACTTGGCCAATATATTATTTTTCTAGGGTACCCGAAAAAGATTTTTCTCCGAAACAGCATAAAGTAATTTTGAGAACACGACGCCCCCATTCCCAGTAGGTGGAGTGGGTGTTTTTGGTGGGTTACCAATGCTCATCTTTGCCTAACGGGGTTAGTTACAATTAATAAACGTTCATTTGGGGGTTTCTTTCTTCTATCTTTCTTTCTCTCTTACTTTCTATCCCTTTTAATATTAAGGGAAAGGGGGGAAGGAAGGGAGGACACATGTTTGTAGACTAAAAGTAGATTATTGAATCTACTAACTTCAAAAATCTTACATTGGTATTGTAGATTGAAGAAAATTTAAGACTTTTGATTGATGGAAATTTAAGACTTCAACTTTTGCTTCATTGATAAAAATTTAAATTGTATATTGTCTTTCATTTTTGCCTTATGTATTGTATGTTATATGTTGACAAAATATTATATATTGTATGTTAGAAACTTAAGTTCATTTTATTCAATGTTTATTTAATGTATTATTCATGTACCACTAATGTCTTAGGAAAAACTGTTCAGGAAGATTGGGGATAAAAGTTGATATTTAGTTACGAAAAAATCCTACTAAATACTAACTTACTTTGTCATAGAACAGGTTTGTTTAATTTCTTGTATATGTCTCCAAAGGAATAGTAGCTAACTGTAGGAATAGATAAAGTTGGTTTTCAAACTCTTCAGAGATCCACAGAATATGGCATTTAAAGATGAGGGCTTTCCTGACAGAGAGAGACATCTACTCCTGGCCGCTTCTCCATTTGCATCACTGAAGATGGGGGCTTCAAGAGACACAGGTGACAGAATGGTCACTGGACAGAGAAAATGCTCTTATCTCTACTGCTGATGACAGGCTGACTGGCTGCAATGATCAACAGTGATGCTGGAAAGTGGACTGTCCAGCTTTGAAGAGACTAGATGGACCGGACCGTCGGATTTCCTGCTTCAAAAAGCAGTTTGTTGGATGTTTTGGGCCGATAAGGCTGAAGACTGATTGCCCCAATGAAGGAGAGACTTCGGTGAATATCCAGGCAGTCTGCTCTCTCTGTCCTATGCAACTTGAAAGTTGCCTGCCAGCACATCCTTTATTAGATAGATTTTCCTTCTTGGATCTCTGATGGGATTGAAGACTAGATAGCCACAGTGTTACTAGAAGCTTTAGTTTAAGAATTAAAAACACCTTTATAGATGGATAATTGAAATTTCTCATGAAAAAAAAAAAAAGGGACTCTCTTTGGTAGAATAGTGGAATATTTTTTCTCAGGTTAACTAGTATAAAAGGACTTGGTTATGTACTTGATACCTGATGATTATGTATATATGTATAGGTGTGTTTATAGTTCTTAATTTTTTTAAAGAGAAGGGGGATGTGTGGGAAGGAGTAAGCTTTGTCACAGGTGGGAGCAGTCTTGGTGGGCTTTACCCTTGGGCACCCCATGAATACCTTGTGACAGACTGAGTGGAGCCATCCTGGGTTTGGAATTCTGGAAGCAGACCTGGGAACCCCACCTGGTCTATTGTCTTTCTAATGGACCCTCACCGGGAGAAGGAGCCGGTCCTTCCCACGTGACTGAGGGAGTTGGGGAAGGGAGAAAAACAAAGTCGGCTGCAGTGAGAGCGTGCAGGAGCAGCGGACAAGCTGGATCAGCACGCCGGCCAGAGAGACACCTAAGGATCCGTCCCGTGGAACGGCTACCGGAAGGTTCACTCTTTCGTCCCTTTAACCTTTTTCCTTCTTTTATAAGCTAGTTGGGTTGCATAATAAAGTTTAATTGCTAAGAAACAGAGTCAACAATTATGTATAAAGCAGCTATGAACATGGCTGAGCATATGTCCCTGTTATGTGGTAGGGCATTTTCTGGGTATATTCCAAGGAGTGGGATGGCTGGGTCTTGAGGAAGCCCTATTCCCATTTTTCTGAGAAAGCGCCAGATAGCTTTCCAAAGTGGGAGTAGCATGGTACTGTCCTTAGCAAGTGCCTCACACCTAGCAAACTCCTCTAACCCAGGTTAAACCAAGCTAGTTGCTCCCTAGTGTTCCACAAGACACACCTGCCCTCGTTTTACACATGACAGTTGCAGAAGGAATCTGTTTACTGTAAAATAAAGTCTTTGAACCTCAACTTCCATATCTTAGTAGGTAGATGATTCCCAAGTATCCTTGCAGCTTTACAGTTCTGGAATTATGGCATCTTGAATAAATCATCAACTTGGAAAAAAACGTTTTACAATAAACCATATATAACACACAATAAAGCATGCATATCTTTGGGTTAGAATTTTCTGCCTCTACTTTGGTGTTCCACTGAAGTCCTCTTCAAATCAAAATTCATCTAGTAGTTGCACATCTCTCACCTGCCAGACTATATAGTCCTGTAAGAGGCAAGGGTGCACCCTGTTCACTTCACAGCCTTTCTGGCCTGTAAAACCTTCCAGACACTAGAGAAATCTCATTGCATTGGACTGCAGTACATGGCTCAAGGACCTTACAGTCTTAAAAGACTCATTTACTGGATGAAATTCCTGGATTATACAGATACAATTTGAGGTAAACACCAACAAACCAATACAATGGGCAGCTTACGTGTTAATATAGAGAAAGAAATATCACGACACAGCATCCCATTTCCAATTAAACCTTTCAGCTTGCTTTACATGCTCTCAGAGAGGCTTTTGTAAAAATGTAAGTAACCAACTTTGACTTTCTTGAGGAGGAGAGAGACAGAGACGAAATTAAATAAGGGATAAAAGTCACTTCTGGCCAAAACATTGCAAATCCAGAGCCCACAGATTCCGTAAATCTATATCCATATACAAGTGCCAAGAGCAGTGGGTTCTTTCTAGGTTCTTGTTTCCAGCCACTGAGAGGCATAAAGAAGCCAGCCTCCTCTGTGCCTTCAGGCTCTGCTAGAGCCCCATGTGGCACTATGTGGAGAAGTGATGTAGGGTATGTGCAGGGCTCAGCTCAAGGTCTTCGCATGTGCACTCCAAGAGCAGTTCTTTCCTTCCTCCATAAGAATGAATATGCCTGAACAACAAGGTTATATTTAGTAATCAGCAGTGTAGTGTGTTCAAGACTGGCTAAAGCCATATGTTGGTTATTTAAATCAAGCAGGAGGCAATATAAGCACCTAGCATTTTGTTAGTGGGATGTTTTATTGCAGTATCCCACTGGTTTTTGCCAAGCTGTGCCTGGCCTCCTTGTCACATAGAGGGGCTCTTTGCTCCCTGGCACATGGCTTAAGAAAGATGTTGGTTCATTAAGGCATTAAATATATGCTACTTTTATTTTTTAAGTTTAAGAATTCTGCTTCTGGCTACCAAGAAGAGACTTGATACCCTATGAGCATATAAAGGGGGAGTAGGTCCCCCTCAGTCACAGTCATAGGGGAGGAGAGTAAGGGGAAAATGGGAGGGAGGGAGGAATGGGAGGATACAAGGGATGGGATAACCATTGAGATGTAATAAGAATATATTAATAAAATAAAATTTTAAAAAAGACAACAAAAAGGAAAAAAATAAAAAATAAAGAATTCTGCTTCTGGGAATATGGGCTAGACTACACACACACACGCAGACACTCCTCCAAAATGAACTTTGAAAAATCTGGAAGTTATTAATGGAGTGAACGCAAGAGACCTCTGAAAGGTCGAGAGATGAAGCAAACGTCTTCAGGGATGTTTGAAACCACGATCTGTCACAAGAGTCTCCTCACAGTGTCTGCGCTCACATAGTAACGTCATGCGTCTTAGTTCTGCCCAGACAACAGACTTGGGAAATGGCCTTCATCAGAGAGCTCAGAAGAACAGTTTTCACCCTCACAAATCCCATGTTTAGTCTCTCTCTTACAGTCTTGAATAAAATCAAAGCAACCTCCAAACGCACCCACATGGTAATTGAGTCATGGCCCCAATTAATTACGAGGCCCCTGTGCGGCCCGGTCACTGCTTTGTTCTGGAGTATTCTCAGAACAAGAAAAATCCTTTAGTTTGTCACAAAAAAAAAAATTGGATGTTAGCACTATATGGGAGATGTGTTAAAGATTTGTTATACAATTGGCATTCCTACTTGCAAGGAAAGTTTAATGTTGTTCTAACCTCTCTCTCTCTCTCTCTCTCTCTCTCTCTCTCTCTCGCTCTCTCGTGTGTATGTGTGTGTGTGTGTGTGTGTGTGTGTGTGTGTGTGTGTGTGTCTTACAAGCCATTACATTTAAGTGGTTTATTTCCATATATTAACAGGAATAAAACTTGTAGAAGTCATACTTAAAATAATGTAGGCTTTCTGCAATTTTGTTTTTCATCTTCATCTTTTTAGAAAGATCATTGTGGACACATAGCAGACCTTGGTTGCGGCACAGCACAATTTCCTGTAGTTCTCTGGAATTCTATGCTGTAATGAGGCTCCCAGGCAGGTGTGGAGGTGGCATGGCCCAGCAGCTTAGCTGTGTGAGTTGGGGCAATGGGGAGGAGGAGAGACAGAAGGAAGGAAGGGGGAGAAAATACAGAGGAAGGAAGCAGAATAAAGTTTCCACAGGCAGAAGGTAAGACTGAGATGACTTTGAAGCTCTGGTCCTTCTGCAAAGATATGGTAGAAGGCTATTAAAAAGCACATTGTCCTCCTTTCTCAAGAACACTGGGAAGTGTGGCTTCTGCTGGGAGTCAAGAAAAATCAAAGGTCCCAAGCACCCTGCTGCCTGTGCAGTCCTTTTGGTCTACTTAATGTGTGCCTTAGGGAGTTGTGGATGCGGTAACAAAGCCTGTCTATTTCTGTTGATGCCTGTTTCTCTGTGAGCCTCACACTGCTCCTTCCTGTGAGTAAAGACAGCCTGCTTCTTCTGGCCGTATCTGTCCTTACTGAGCTGCTTCCTGTAAGCCGAGAGTCAAACTGAAGGATTGATGAGCTTAGAAAATATGGACTTGGGGAGATTATTGTGGTTCCTCTCAAGTCTCTGTGCAAATACATCCCATTTTGATCAGCTCTGGTGACCTACAGCACACAAGGACACCATGACTTTAAATGCACAAATCAATAGTGTCTGCAATCTAAATAGTGACACCCATACAGTTGTGCAGTGGTCCTTGGGGGGACACACACCGCCTGTTCATTGTTCCCATGGGTAAAAGCCATACAGGGAAAAGAGCTGAAATTCTTCAGTAGGGCTGGAGATTTGGGTCTCGGTAACCATCACAGGCCTCAGCTTCAGGGAGGCTGCTTTAACACCCCCCCCACAAAGACACAGACACACACACGCACATGCACATGCGCACACACACACACACACACACACACACACACACACACACACACACACACACACTATCATACAGCTACATAGCATAGAAGCTAGCAACTGACCCTCAGAACAGAGCTAGATCAGAAACAGGTCAGAGCTCTCAATTCTCGATCTCTCTACAATATCTATGGAAACCATGAAACCAACTGAGCATTGGAAATCAGCAAAGACACCGTGCTTCTAGCTAAGGTGACTAATCTGCTAAAGTCAGTTATACTTGGCTGCCTTAAAATTGCTTCCTCTGAACTGGGCAAAGGCAGGCAGATCTCCATGAGTTGAAGGCCAGCCTGGTGTACATATTGAGTTTCAGGCCAGAAAAGGGTACGCAGCAAGACAGTTGTTGTAGGGAGCCAAGACCATAGCCAGCAAGCATTTCAGACCTTGGCATAATACATTGAGTGGACCTGGGGCAGGCTGCCTTGTGAACTCTTTCCCTCCTTGCCTCAGGGTATGTTCCAGAAGGCTGCCTTGTAAACTCTTCCCCTCCCTCAAGGTACTCTCCAGCTGTTCTCAGTATTCCCGGAATTACAGAGGCCTTCAGAGGACAAGGAGAACAAAGTCTATAGATAACATTTTGTGGTTCCAGATGCCTAACAATCCCACCCAGCCCCAGAACCACAGGGGCCCTCACCCTGCCAAACTTCCTGACTTCCTGATATCTTGCGAAAACCGCCCACCCAGATCACCCCACTCAGCCTCCTGCTTCTATGGTATATAATTGCCAGTGAGAAAATAAAATTTGGTCAGCTTGATCAGACTCCTTGACTTGCTGTCTGTTCTTCACGTCTCTTGTCCCCCATTCTCTCCCTAGGGGTCCCAGTTGATTGTCCGGCGGGTCCAGACAAGTTGTAGGCTCACTTTTCTTAACAACTATATTTAACTATGAACTTATTAAACGAGCCTACCTCCCTTATAACCCGACTAACCCAAACAACAGGGAAAGGAGATTAAAGAACACAATAATGAAACCTTAAGAATATTGGTTCTGAGGAACGATTCTCCTGGCGCAGTCAGCAGGACCTCAGCCGACCAGTGATCCCACCAAAGTTGCTCCTGGAACCTGGAGCAACTGGAACCTAAAGCCTCAGCTGGAGTCCAAAGCTTTGAAGCTTTCCCTGGAGCAGTTCTCTCTAGGAGCATTCCTTGAAGTGTTGATGAACAGCCAAAACAATCCCAAGTCCTCTCCCTCTCCCAAGCCTCTTGTTTGTGTGTGTGTGCGCGCGCGCACGTGCGCGCGTGTGTTTGTGTGTGTGTATACACACATATATATACATATATATACACACACACACATATATATATCTTCTCAAGGTCTCTACAAGGGTGTTTTCAGCTGGCAAAATCCAAGCTCCCCCACGAAGTGGTTCGACTTCTAAGGGGATAAACATCCTGCTCTCTCACAAGTCTGTTCCCAATCCCACACTTGGGATCAACACAAAGACATGTTTATCTCTCCTACAGACCGTGCTTAAAAAAAAAAAAAAAAAAAAAAAAAAGCTTCCAAATGATTAGCAGGGATGTTCTGCCATTTCTTCTATGAAGAGTCTCTCAAAACACAGCCATCATCACTTGGGCTCCTGGGTAAGCCATTAAAATGGACTCACCCCTGCTTCCCCACACCCAGCCTATTGACTGATGGCCTTCACCTTTATGATAAGGAATTGCCAACAAGTATATTAGCCAGCCACCTTTCTCATCTGCTGCAGCTTGGAATGCTGTTTCACTCACGGTGCATTAGTAGAGCTCCAGCTGCTACGTTTTAGCTACCACTGTTGTCTCCGCCCACTTCCACGTTCCCTTTATGTCTAACTAGGTATGGTGTGGTGTACTGGAGAGAACGGTAGAGTCCGAGCATCCCTCAAGTTAAAAGACAACTCCACTCCCAGGCAAGAAACTTGAATGCCAGGCCCAAAGGGACCTTAGGAATGGCCGAGGAGCTTGGCACCTCCCCATCAGGCTTGGTGGGACACAATGGTAGCCATAGCACTTGGGAGGCTGAGTTAAAGGGACCGTAAGTACACACCCAGTTGGGGCTACGGAGAGACCCTTTGTATAAGGGTTCTTTCTTTGCCATGGGTTGTGGGACTTGAGAGTTGAGAGAGAGCTTAACAGGAGTAGTTACTCAGCCTCTTTACACTTCACAGCTGCTTCTTGTATCAGTGCTGGAGCCAAAGTTTAACAGCAGCCTTCGTTAGTAGGATCGTCCCTCTGTGCCTGCATTTCCACAAGTTCCTTGACACATTAGCAAGCTGCTTCAACACAGAGTTTACATATTTTAGGGACTTCTGATCAAAGATTATTATTATCTTATTTCAACCTAAGGTTCTCAGGCCCAATCATTCTATAAATTTACCATTATTATATTATAAACATAATTGAATATTTGGAATGGAAGCTGTATTTTCTGGCTTTTAAAACTTCTAACTGAATGTTTCTAATTAGTATAGACTACTGTATAGCTTTGAAATAGTCAATATCTTATGCTGAAATTACATTTTCAATATGCTGTGTTCATCTAATTCAATTAATACCCTTGGTGGTTGTGTTGTGGGTTTTGAGAAAGAAGTGAAAAGGCTGAGCTCCCGAGAGCTGAGGCCGATTGGAATGCGCCCGTATTCCCACAGATTGATTCAGATGGCCATAGGCACGTTTATCATCCACAGCCTGAGGTGATGGTTTAGTTTTTAGTAGGCAACTAACGGCATCTCCACTGGTCCCATTGATCTTCTGCTCACACTATCCTTAGACTGTTCTTTACTTCTTAATAACAGTCCTTTTCTCCTTTCTCAGGAAGAATTGATTTTTCAGTTTAGCCCTTATGATTCACAGAAGAAAGAATATGAAGATTGTTTCATTTAGAAGATGAAAGATCATGAGATGGATATGGAATTAAAATGGGACCTCATTTTTAATATGATATCCTTTCTGAGAAAATCAATATGGTGTAGAAAGCAGAACCCCTTACAGCTACTGCAAATGCATCTAACAATTCTAAGTCATGGAGGAAATACATCTTAGTTAACTTTATTCAAATTGAAAAAAAGAATAATAATAATAATAATAATCAAGGCCTTTCCAAGAGAAAGGAAGAAACATGGAACCCTTGGGGGACTTTTGCCACCAAATACTCTCATGATGGTTTTGCATTACATCCCAGTGCAGGAAGGACAGCGGTGGACACAGCATAACAAAATAGCAAGGGTAGCAACAGTGGCAGCAGCTCACAACCAGGTGCTTCCTCACCATGTGCCAGGACATGTATGAGATCTTCACGTGACCTCCTTCACCCCCTAAGGGACCTAAGAGATAAATACAATGCTTCTGCACTTGTGGTGGGGATGTTTCCCAATAACCCATTATAAAGGGAAGACGGCCTAGGTTGAAAAGGCACTAAATATACCTGCCCTACGGAACATCTGGACTTGGCAACGCAGGACATGGCAAGGGAGCTGACTGCGAACAGCAGAGCCTATCACGACACACATGGCTAGCTCAGAGGTCGATCAAACTTCAAAGTTAGGTTGTATACCTTCATAAGACTGAAAACCTGCCATTTAAACCAAGGCCAATTGAGTCCATTTTAATGGCTTACCCAGGAACTCAAATGATGATGGCTGTGCTTTGAGAGACCTTTCATAGAAGAAGTGGCAGAACATGCCTGCTAATCATTTGGAAGCACTTTTTTTTTTTTTTTTTTTTTGAAGCACTGTCTAAAGTTCTACTGAAATGGACTCATGTGTTACAAATTTTTGCGTGTGTGTGAGGTTGATTTTATGTCACATGGTGTTTTGAAATTGGTCCATGTTTTGTGGGTGCTACACATGAGTTTTATTCCATTTTATTGTCAGCAGTATTCCACTATATATATATATAAAATCACAATTGCTCTTTCTCATCTCAGCACCTGGGTTGTTTCCAGTAGTTAGCTATTATGAAGAAAGCTGGTGTAGGTGTACTTGCTTAAGTGTTAAAGTGAGCAAATGTCTTGATCTCCTTTGTGCAGATACCTTGGAGTAGAAGTTCTAAGACATTGAGTATATTTATGTTTAATTTTATAAGGAGCACCTAAACTGTTTCACAATTATAACTACACTTCTTCAGAGAGCACAGCCAGTGAACTGTGAGGAACCAGGCAATTAGGATGCCCATGCGAGATTTGCCTTTTGAACATGCTCGGTTTGTTCACACAAACATTCCTTGTAATGCCATGCTATTATAAAGGTTACGGTAATCTCATGTCAACAGACATTTCCCCCAAGCAGGAAAGACTTCGTGGGGCAGAGACTGCTGCGGGGTTCCACTAAGCAATCTGCCCCAGTGAGAACCCTTTGGGAGCTTGCAAGATCAACCTGCATCTGCTGTGAGGTCCTTCGGATGTGGCAGGCCTGAGAGATGTCACTGTTGGAGGTCCCAGAAGGTCCCCGAGAGCAAGGGCCAGCGGCTAGCTCTCAGTGCCAGACCATATGTGTGAACTGGGCAATGGTGCCAGAAACTCGTGGACTGCTGAAGCCAGAGCTACATAGCGCCAGTCTCAAAGTCATGGTGCTGACAGATTTCAACATGGAAAAGTGTTGGGAACATGGCAGTGCAGTTCTAAGGGCCGTCTCCAAAGCTCCAGTTTCTATTATTCCAGTGGGCAGTAGTTTTGTGACGTCAGGGGTCACTGACATAGCAATGCCAACCTTGGAGGTTGTTCATTGGCATATCAAAGCCTGCCTTAGGCTTGGCTCACATCACACCTGCCTTGTGCCTCGCTCTTCTCTTGCAAGGCTTACATTATTCCCAGCCACGCAAAATGGTTTTCGAGTTACACAAATGGTTTCACTTATGTTCCTAGCAGCTTTACGCTCCCACTGACCATAAATAAACACTTCTGATCACACCATATGCTTGTCAACATTTAATATTTCTAGTTTGGGGATGTTTTTAAATTTTTATTTTATGTGTGTGTGTGTGTGTGTTACGTGTTCACAAGTGCTCACAGAGGCCAGAAAAGGCCATCAGCGTCTCCAGAGCTGGAGTTACAGGCTGTTGTGAGCCACCTGACATGGGTGCTAGAAAATGAAAGACCAAAGTCCCCTGGAAGAGCGTTGTGCTTGTTAGTTTAATGTTATCTTGACAGAAGGGAGGAGAGAACCTCAACTGAGTAAATGCCTTCATATGATCAAGCTGTAGGCAATCTTTCTTGGTGATTGGTGAGTCCTGCCCACCGTGGATGGGGCCACACCTGGGCTAATTAGCATCGCAGGCATCAGATAAGTCAAAACCAAAGTTCCTTTTCAGTGTTGTTTTATCCTAAACTTGGGTGTGAATGTGCCATTTTCAGACCCTTGGTAACTAACTACTAACAGAAGCCTGCATGAAGCATTCATCATAGTGTTTGCCTAAAATATCATTTCTACATGGAGAAAATTATGAAAGCCATCACATGTGTGAAATTGCTGTTTATCCCTTTTGGTTAGAAACAATTATGTTCAGGAAAGGCATCAAAGTAAAACTGCAAATTTAAGGTTTCTAATTTGAGGGAGCTTTGTAATTCAGCTCAAAATTAGTAAACTGGTCATTAAGCACTGGCAGTTAGAGTCTGGGCTTTAATTTTATTTTTTTAACCTCACAAACAAGCAATAAAGCTGCTTAAAGAGGAACTGTGCTAATGAGGAAGCAAGCACCGTGCTTGCTGAAATCTGGCTTATACATCGCTTAAAGGGGCCACCCAGAGTAGTTGTGATGTTTGAGGCTTCGAGCCTGGGGCTACAATGACTATGGGGCTGACTTTCTTGTTTGCATTTGTTTCCTGCTGTCACAAAGCTAGGCACTCAGAACAACACAAATTCCCACAGTACACTTAGGAAACCTGAAGTTTCACTAAGCAAAGATAAAGGTGTGGGCAGGGCCTGTTCCTCCAGGAACCTCTAGAGACAAAGACTTTCCCATCTTTTTCAGGCTGTCCGCACCAAGGAGGGGCATCACCAGAATCTCTGATTGGTCTCATTCTCCTGCCTCTGCACTCGGCTTTCACTTCCATGCGCCTTCTGATTACACTGGACCCACCTGGACGATCCAGCCGACCCTCCCATTTTAAGAACCTTTTTGACTGCTAATGATGCTCTGCTGTACTCACAGCTCAATTGCTCAGCCATTGTCGCAGAAGCTTCTTCATGCAGAAGACAGAAGCAAACAGAGACACCCACAGCCAGATACCACGCAGAGAATGAGAGACCTTGGACCACTTAGCCATAAACAGGAGGTCTCCTTTCAAATCCCTCCCTTCAGGGCTCAGGGAAACCCTTGGAAGAGGAAAGAGTGTCCTCTGTGCATATACATTTTGGGTTCCAGTTTAGTGTTTTTATGGGATGCCTGAGTGAGCAAACAAATGAGTCTCTGTTCCTTGTGCTTTCTCAAACTCTTTTCCTTCTGTCTGTTTGTTTCGTCCAATTCTGATGTGTTAATTTTGTTTTATCTTTAGATTGGATTTTATTTTTATTATTAAGAAGAACCTTAGTGGCCCAATCTCTTTTGCACAGACCTCTTTGCCAAGTGCCATCACCATCAATTTCAAGCGATAAGATAGGAGCATCTTTTGTGACATGGAAAACTATTCTGCTGACCCCTGATGGACACCTACTGGCTTGAAGCTGGGAAGTGAGCCAGAGAAGAGCCTCATTTGGGTAACCCATGCTCTTTTTTGAAGACCATCGTGCCAAGGCCAAAGGCGCCTGGCTTGTCATGGACAGAAAGGGAGGGAAGGAGACCAGGAACAGGTCGGGTGAGGAAGTCACTCTCAGGGGAAGTCAGCTTCTGAGGGAAGGAACAAGCCAAGGCGACAAGACCCTTGCTCTGTATGTGGGGTCTGACAGGCAGTGTTGATGCACAAACTGCTACTTGTGTAGAATGGAAAAGGAACAAACTCCTTAAATTTTAGAACGTTTCATATCTGTTTGATGGATTCATTTTTGTCTGTTGAGTGTTATCGTTTCAAATGTGGGCTTCTATTTGTTTATTTTCCTTTCATTTTTGTCTTCTTAATTCTTTTTTTAAAATATTTGTTTTCAATGTATTAGTTCATGGCATCTTTGAGATTAAAATAGAACAAAAATATTGTGGTTTCTCAGCTGTCTTCCACCCCCAACCCCAGGAAGCCCTGAGCTACAGGAGAGTTTGTGATACCTAAAAGGAACAATTTGGTAGAATATCAGAGGAGAAATTGTCTATAAACACCTGCCAGGCCCAGTGATTCCCCAAGCCAACTCAGATAATACCTGTCCACGAAGAGCCTTCACGGTCCCTTCCTGATCATGAACCGACCCACAGCTTTGGGAGGAGAGCCCTGCCCCTGGTCCAGGCAGCCGCTGGCCATGCAGAGGCCCACCAAGCTCTACCTCACCAGGCTATGTTCCATTTCCAAGCTCCTTGTGAGGTTTTCTCTGATGTTCGTAATGTTTTTCCCATTTTTTTCCTCCTTGAATTCTGTTCCTGGAAATCCTGCTTATTTTCTCTTTCACGTAAAGGATACTTTTCCCTTTTTTCATATTTACTTACATTTTTCAGAATTTCAAATCTGAGTACCATATTTATGTCATTTCCACTCTTCCCTCTCCCTTCTAAATCTTCCAGTGGTCCCCAACTCCCTCTCAAGTTCATGACCTCTTTGTTACATATATGTATACATATACGTGCATATAAAAACACGCACTGAGTCCAGTAGTGTTGTGCAAATGTATATGTGCTTAGAACTAACACTTGGGACTGGATGACCTATTTAGGGACCTTTTTCCTGGAGAAGACGGATTCTCCCTTTCTCAATAACCACTAATTGCCTATAGTATCCATCTAGGGCCAGAACCTTGTGAGATTTTTGCCATGGACATTGGCATGTCATTTGGTGTTGTCATTGTGTGGGTCTTGTTTCGGCAACCATGTTGTCGCACTTTCATAAGTGCAGCTTTCCTGCCATGTACCCTGCACTTTGACCAGTTGTATTTTTCTGTAATGTTGTCCCCTCTGGAAAAAAAAAAAAAGCTGCTTTGGTGAGAAGTGACCGGTGAGTATAAGGATAAATATTTAGAATGCAATTAGAAATTATACTGGTTTAGGAAAGTGGCAGAACTAGACTTTCCTCCAGGATTTGTGACTTCAGCAGCCATCGGTAGCTGGACAGATTCACAGTATCAAGGATGAATTTTCTCCTATTGACCTGGCCTTAAATCCAATTAGATGGCTGTTGGTTGGCCCCAAAAGTGCCACTATTGTACCATTGGGGGGCATCCTGCCGTAGTGGTCACTGTTGTGGGCCACAGGCTGTTGACTGCTTCTCTCCCTAGGAAGCTTGGAGAGCACCTTTGGATGCTATGAGAGCTAGTCCTCAGGCAGGGAGCTGCCAGGTCACTCGCAGCTCAATTCCTCTGCCTCCTATGTCTGGAGTAGGTACTGTCTTCAGCAGTCAGGTCTTGCCTTCAAGTTCCGGGAGGCAACCAGGGGTGATGACAATAGCCAGTATTGTTTGGGGAGTCTTTTGCATCGCCCTGACCAACTTAAAGGGGTTAGTACTGGGGTTTTCATTAGAAACCCTGTAGCTCTTGGAGGGAGCAATATCACCCCACATGGTAGAAGTTCATTTAACCTATGTGTATACACAGCCAACGTGTGTTATATATGTATTTTTAGGTAAGCAATCTTTTCCTGAAACATCCCCTGAACTTGCAGGCCCAGAGATGTCTGACTTTTTCAAGGCACCATGCACTTCTTCTCATACCATTTCTTATGTTTTACAATTTCGTTTCTGAAGACCTTACACTGCTTTACACAGGTACAAGAGCGGTATTATTAGCTTAATTTTCTAAACAAAACCTAATTCTGAACTTTCCATTCACATGTACTTTTTTTAAAAAAAGGGAATAAAAACAAAATCAGAAGAGAAAAATCAGTTATGTTCTGAGAAGCCTGTTAAATCTGTTAGGATACGAAACAGTTCTGGAAGCTTCTGCAGTCCTGTAATTGGAAGTCAGGGCCTCTGACCTTCAATTCACTATGATCCAGAGTCGCCAAGGAATTACATACTGTCCAACTCACGGGCTACCCCAAAACACAGGCTCAGGGGCTACACTGTAAGCCTGGGGGCCCCACCGGGCAGTGGGCTACCCCAAAACACAGGCTCAGGGACCACACTGTAAGCCTGGGGGCCCCACCGGGCAGGGTCACTGGGCAGTGTAACCAGGCAGTGTCACGACACACAGGGTTCTCAACCCATAGCAAACTTCCTCCGACATTTCAAGACTTGCCAGTATCCTTTAGGATTGCGCTGTTTACTTCTAGCCTTCCAACACCAATCTCACGCCAAGCGTCGACAGAGTCTGGCGCGAGAGTAAAATGCAGACTTACATGCCACATGTCCAAATGCTTTCAGGGTTACAAACAAGCCAGTCCAGGGGTAGAAAATGGGTATGATCAAAATACGTTATGATGTGTGACATTTTCAAATAATTTACACACACTCATATGTTTGTAAGAAAAGAGGTTGAGGAAGATATCCTTACCTCAGCCTCTGGCCAGCAAACACACCTAAATGGGCAGCTGCACCCACAACGTGCATATACCACAGATACGCAGGCATTAATACTACATAAATAAATGTGTCCTATTGTGCAGGAGGTAGTGGCACACACCATTGTGCCCAGCACTCAGGTAGCAGAGGCAGGTGGATCTCTGTGAGTTCAAGGCAACCCCAGTCTATATTGTGAGTTCCAGGACAGCCAGAGCTATAGAGACCCTGCCTTTAAAACAATGTCCTATTGATCCTTGCCAATAAATACACCTTCCATAATGCACTAGGAAGCCATATTTGAACTTAATGTTCCTGAACTTCTCAGTGCTGGAAACCAGTGGCCTGGTCCCTGACTCATGACCTCATATGCATCTTCCCCACTGAGGGGCCTCACACACAGAATGCATATATGTCTGTGCATCACCCACGTGTGCCTGGGTCTGTGCATCACACATGTGTGCCTGGGTCTGTGCATCACACACGTGTGCCTGGGTCTGTGCATCACACACGTGTGCCTGGGACCTGAGACCTGCAGAAGCCAGAAGGCCTGGAGTTTGTTTGTTTGTTTGTTTGATTTTTGGGTTTTTGAGACAGGGTTTCTCTGTGTAGCCTTGGCTGTCCTAAACTCACTTTGTAGACCAGGCTGGCCTCGAACTCACAGCGATCCGCCTGCCTCTGCCTCCCAAGTGCTGGGATTAAAGGCGCATGCCACCACCGCCTGGCCTGGAGTTAGTTTTAAGGCCCCACGTGGGTATGGAGAAATAAGGCAAGCTCCTCTGGAGGAGCAGCCAATGCCCTTAGCCTCTTCAGCCCAAACAGACAGCTCTCTTTAGCCTTACGTTGGGCTGAGTTCTGGAGGACAGACTGCAAGGCGGTGCTGTTAGGTGAAACTTTCCTGGGTGCCAGGAGCCCAACGAGTGGTCTAACGAGGGCTCAGGTTCCAGGGGTGGGGCGGGAAGTTCCTCTCGGTCACCATCTTCACACAAGCTCACACTAGCATGGGATCCAAAGCAGAGAGCTACCTTGCCTTAGGCAGTCCGGGAACTAATTCCTCAGTGCGCAAGTGGCACCGCAGATAAACCACATAAAAACCACAGACCAGGCTAGCGGGACGGTGGCCGGGTGGCTTGAGGTTGCTTCTGTTCTCAAACCTGAGCTCAGTTCCCAGCAACCACACCAGGCAGTTCATACTACTTGGAACTATACCTCCAGGGGATCCGATGCCCTCTTCCAGCCTTTGCGGGCACCCACGCACACGCGTGTGACACACACGGATGCACATACTCACAAATAAACATAAAAAAATTAAAAACTACCAACAGGTCTTGTTAAAAACGAAAGTGTTGCGTAAGAAAAAGGTTTGAAATACATATTTTAAAACAACTTTTCCTCTCGTAATGCAGAACTTCTAAAAGACTTGTCAAAAAAAAAGCAGTCTGTGAACCTATAGATCTGCGAATGAGTAGACATTTGCCAGTTTTAGGTGGCGTGTGTGCATAGCAATGTATCTACTGGTCCTAGACGTCAGAGAATACTATCAATGAAATCGAACAAAACCACCTCGTTCGTTCTCAATGACAGTTGTTCTGGAATTTGACAGAGAGTACTTCTGACCGCTTTAGGGAGCAGAGAAGCAGAAGGAAGAATCTCCGGGGGCCATGGCTGCGGAACCGGAAATAGGCAGCAGAGCACAGACAGCCCCTTCCTTATGAGAGCATGCCAAAGTCACGTGATTACGACGGTCACGTGACTGCACAGACTACGAGCCTGGCTCTGCATTACCCCCAACCCCCAAAAGGCATGCACTACACTGTCTTAGAAGGAAATAAAACAAAATTTGAACAGTGCTTTTCTTGAAATAATGGCATTATGGAACGTTTTTATTTTATGTACATTCACGATTTTTTTAAATGAACATTTTAAAACCACTTTTTCTAAGTCTAACATAAAACATTTCTAATGACAAAATTTGAGACAACCTCCATATTTAAAATATGCAATTCTTCCTGCTTTCATAAGTTTGAATGGAAATTTTCTTATTATTAGGTTACTCTTTTAAATTTCCTATTACTCAATGGTTACTGATACCATAAACATTTTCAAGATCTCTCTTGACTTTTATATGAGCAACCAGGACTAAGTGAAGAAATTGCTATTCCGTTAAATTACAGGTAGTGATGATATCTCAAAATTCTGCTGTCTGTAATTGGAGTTGACACTAGCCAGCTCTGTTGGTGGCATCTTCCAAGGAAGAACCCTATGGCTGTGCCTGCATGCTACTTCAGATAAAATCACTTCAGAGTTAATCTTACTTCTTACACATAAAATTGGCTCTTTATTAAAAATAGCAACATAAATATTAATAAACTTACTTTTTAAAAAAGAAAGCAGGATTAACAGGGAAAAAAAAGATCAGAACATTATTGTAAATTACACCAGGTAAAAATGAAATAGAGGCAGCTACTACTGTAACAGTAGGGGGCTACATAACAAGCTGTGCCTAGAAGCAAGGCCATAGGCTTATGTCCTATTATTAAGACCTAAATCATCAACTACAAATAAACATTTGTAAAACAACAACTAAACTTAGGAAAAATAAGGAAGAAATTAGAGATAAATAATTATATTGATATGAACAGAAAAACTAGACTTAATAAAATATTTAAGTGCTGATTTCTTTAAAAAGACTGGTAAATCTAATAAAATAAAAAATACAACAAAAAACTAGAAAGTTCAGAAGTAAGAAAAACACTACAACCACAGATACAGAGAAAAATATTTTTAATTATAAGATAAATATATGCAGAAATCTAACATATTTTTAAGTTCTATGAAAATGTATGAATTTCTTTTTTAAAATATAATTTTAAAGTTGCTATTCAAGAACCATGGTTGCCTGTATAGAACAAAAACATGAAAGTTTTCAAATTTTTTAGAGAATTTTATTTTATCTTACAAACAGTGTTATGAGGGGCTCCTCCACATCACAGAATAGGCAGCTCCTGCAGTTTGTACTTATTTATGCCATAAAACAGAGAAATAGGCAGCTCCTGCAGTATGCGCTAGCTTACGCCATAAAACAGAGAGAAGTGCCCCTTCCGAAGCTAGGAAAGAATATAAAAATATAAGATTGCAATCTAATCTTTTTCATGAATATAAATGTAATAACCCCAGTTAAAATGTAGGGGTTGAATTTAACATTATCATCTGTAAAATGGGGGAAGTTCACCATGATTACAGACTATATCTTATGCAGAAATAGGAAATCTGTTCAAAATAATAGTGTATTGTGGTAACAGACCACAAAATAAAACCATAAGATAATCTCTAGTTGCCTACAGTGTTTAATATAATTCAACAAGACCTTCCCAAAAAGAGTTTGGTATATTTGAACCAGAAAATCATTTCCTTTGCCTGAAGGAAGGCCTGTATTTAAGTCCAGTAGTTAACATTAAAATCTGACAAAATACTGATGGCATTCCTAAAAAGTCAGGAATAAAAGCAAAGCTATTACCATCACTTATTTGATGAGGTATAAGCATAGCCAAAGGAACATGAAATTATCATTAATTATGCTTAAATGACTTGTTATGTAGAAAAGAATCAGTAAGGATTAGTGGGAATTCTAAAAAGTTATTAAATATATAAAATCAATTGACCCTACAAGGAACAGCTTTCTTAAAAGCTCTTAGAAAGGGGGAAATGATCACAGTCAAATAGCAACAAAATGTAAAATAGCTAAAATATAACCAATAAGTTCGCAGCACATTAAAAAATAAAATAAAATAAATGACATACAATGTGTCTTCAGTAACCCTGACATGTGACAAGTTCCTCAGCAGAAGAATTAATATTATACACTTTACAACTATTTCTCAATAACCCATCATCGTAAATCAATCCTAAACAAAATAACAGGAGACATTCTTTTGGCGTTTACCAAAACATAACTAAAGCTTATTGGGGAGAATAAATGCAAAAACATAGCTGAAAACCAAAAATATTTTTTTAAAAAATAAGAGTAATGTTATTTCATTGTAATCACACAGTAAAGCAACTGGTAACATGACAATAGTTAAAACAACAGGCTTCAGGAACAACAAACCAGTAATTAATTCAGAAACCACTCTAGTTATACGAATTTAATATTTGATAAATGTGAAATATTCAAAACCATAAAAGAAAAAGAATTTTCAATAAGTGTTGATGTAACAACTAAATAAATATTTAGGCCCTTAATCACATGTATACCAAAAAAATAAATTCTATTTTGAGAAAATATTTAAATCTAAAAAATTAAAAGGAAAGAAACAAATATGAATGTAACACTGACATGAAGAAGACCTTCTTAAACATATCACCAAAAGCAGGATTCATAAAAGATATTTATTGTTGTGAAAATACAATATTCCTTTATATCATAGACATCAAGAATTAAACTGGTACATATTGGGGGAAGGGGCAGAATGTCTGCAATAAACAAATGATTAGTGGTTTTAATATATAAACAGCATTTACAAAGTCAATAGAAAAATGAATCCCCAACAGAAAAATTAGCATATGCATTCATTTATTCCTTCAAAAGACACTTATTGTGCACCTAACATGCCCCGAGCGTGCGTTGGGCAGAGAATGCAGTGTGGAATCCAGACATCCACACAGTTTCTTCCTTCATACATTCTAGTGGAGGTGGGGAGGAAATACAACAGAATAAACAAATAAATAAGATTACAAATAAAGAACTAGGTAGGAGAGGTAATGACAAATTTCTCTGTGGTGCTCTGGGCAGGCCTCTCGCAAGGCTTCGCACCCGGGATGGATGGGTGATGGAGGAGAGGGTGGCCGCGAAAAGCAGCTTAGAAATAGTAGCATCTACTTAACCACCTGAGGGACAAGAAAGATCTTGCTTGGAGTGCTGCACGGCCACACGTGGAAACAGTAAGAGTACAGAGGTGGGGGGGGGGATGGTGTCAACTTTGTGAGCCATGGTAAGGAGTTTCGATTTTCTTCTATAAGCAACACTTCATTTGATTTAATGGATGAGAAAGGGCACTATTACCAGGTTATCAAAAATGTATTAAAGTAGGTCAAAAATGGTAGCTGAGAGACCATGGACGACTAGCTTAGCTCAACAGAGGACAAGTGAGAAAAAAAAGTCAGCCAGGACTAAGTAATAGCACTGAATTTGGAAAGGAGGCAGACTAAAGGCAATTCTGAGTCAGGCATGACTGCGCACACCTGTGGTTCCAGGGCTCAGGCGGCAGAAGCGGGAGATGGCCACAAATTCAAAGGTAACCTTCTCTTCGTTGCGAGCTCCAGGCCAACCGGAAGAACGAAGGGGCATCTCTGAGTAACAAAACTGATAGATTAGGATGGTCTGCTTTGTGAGCCATAGAGGAAGCAAAGACGGCCCCCAGGTTTCTGACTACAGACACTGGGTGAATGGGGACATCATTAACTGCCATTGAACAATTAAAAGGAGGGGGAAATGATGGGACAGAAGAGAAGCTAAAGTTATTCAAAAGGCAAGAAAGAGGGAGTGAGATCCACACAGCATTGAGAGAAGAAGGGGCTGGCTGGCCTTCAATCTTCTTTCACAGTCACAAAACAAAGTCGTCGCCATGCATGGCAGTAGGAAGACAAGGAAGGCTGTCTATAACTCTTATTTCCCAAGGAAATATAAAAACAAAAGGGACATGCTGAGGAGACACATGCATAGGAACTCTAGAAGTGGGGGGGCGCTGAGACAACAGGGAAAACACCGACTTAAGATTTGCAATAATGTGTTCAAAGAACAACAACAACAAAATGGTTGGGTTTTGTGATTTTTCTTAAAAGAAATGGTCAGTTGTTCCAGTCGGTCCAGCGCAAGACAGGTTTCACACGCCCGAGGTTGAATATTTTTGCTAGGAAAGCAACTTAGAAGGAACTGAGGTTCCAGAGCGCCGAGGGGATTGCCTTTCAAGGCATGGTTATGATAGTGGGCTATGGGAGCCGGGCTTGTCGGGGAGATATGTCAAAGACATGGCCTGCTCGGCAGTAGGAAAATGAGGTCAGTGAACTAACAAATCAGGATGGGAAAACGGTGACCAGAGAATGGAATGTCTGACGTGTCAGTTCAGGTCCTAGCAGCAGGTCACTGTGCAGCAGTTGTGTTGAGGGGGACACCTGAGAAAGACAGAAGAAACGAAGAGGGGAGAAGAGAGCCTTCAGGCCATCAGGCAAGCCTGGCTTACCTGTGAAAGACACGAGGGGCCACAGACCGAAGCCAGCAGTCCTAGAAAGTTCCGGCCAAGGGTTGAGGGTCCGGCCAAGGGTTGAGGGGCCCCCCACCCCAAAATAGTTCATTGAGGGACCGACCATGTGTGTCACAACAACGGGCAACCACGGCTGGGACCAGTCACTGGGAACAGCCCAGGAGCAGGAGCCCCGGGGAAAACAAGAGGGGCTCGACCAACACGCCGTGGGCGAGCAGACGTGGGAGGAGGCGCGCTCCGTGGAGGCCATGTGACAATATTCCAGTTTCTAAGGATGGCGCGCGTAGGTCCTTGGAAACAAGGGCTGCGGGAGCTAAAGTCACAGCTACTCATCATACAAACTCCGGGTTGGTTAGCCACCCCACAGTCACGGGAGTCTAGACAGTTAGAATCTGCTGGCAGGCGGCAGTGGGGGGCAGATCTTGTTGACTGCTGAAGGGGAAGAAAACGAAGCTGGTTTCAAAGAACTAACGATGGAGAGAGTCTTGAGTGGGAACAGGGAGTCATTAACACGCAACAGACGGGAAGAAGAATTATGTGCTGCGGTGAGGTTTTCAAAGAAGCCGGGCGCGCTGAAGAAACGCGTTGCGCGTGGCAACGAGTGGCCCGAGAGGCAGGGCAGGCTGCGAAGAGCTCCCACCCGCGACAGTGCCCAGGCGGCCGCGGGGTGCAGGGTCTGCCGAGGCCGACAGGGGGCGCCCGAGGCGCGGCGGGGCGCGGGGGCGCGGGGTCGCGCGGCGCGTCACGGGGCGGCCGGCTTGCCGAGGGCGCGCGCCGCGTGCTGGCGCTCCCTGGCGGCGCCACGGAGCTTGGCGCGGCAGCTGGAGGCGGCGGCCTGGCGCGTGGTGACGGCGCTCGCGGGCGGGCGCAGGATGGCCGCGGAGGCGCTGCGGGGCGACGGCTTCGCCAGGCTTCGGCCCCCGCACGGGCGCAGCGGACCCCAGGGAGGAAAGACAAAGACACGCCGGTTAGCATCGCGCAGGAACCGCACGGCCCGGAGAAGGCGCCGCGTCCCCGCCCCGCTCCCACCAGGTAAAGCTGCGCCCCGGAGCGCGGCTCGTGGCACAGTCCCGTGTTAGCTGACAACCCTTAACTCAGAAAGTCTCGTTTAAAATGTTCCCTTAAGGAAAACTGTGAATGCAAATAAAATTTCAATTAAAGTGTAATAAAAGACTGTAATAAAAATGGGGAAAGAAGAGGGAAAAAATTTGGAAAATGTTCATATCCAGCAATACAGTGTTACAGGATTACTGTGCAAAGTACCTTGCTAACAAAATAGTGCTATGAGATAATGCCTAACTATGAAAAAGTAGTCAGTGAAAAATTCCATTTCATCAGCATTTGTAGAGTGTGAGGCTATGTGTCTGTATATTTAGACTACACAAATTTATAAAATGGTGGAGGAGAAAAACCACAACAGTGTGTTGTCACCTTTGGGTACTGCACATAGTCTTTACTTCCATTTTATTTATAACTGCCAAATTTACACAATAAGTGTACTTCACTATTAGAATAAAAAGTTAATGGTTTTTAAATTTATCCCACTTGTGAATTTATAAAAATAAAGTTATATAGGGTAGCAAAGTGGTGGGCATAAGGAGATTTTAAGGCATGGGTTTACTGAGTATCTTCACTCTAGGCTCTGTAGAAATCACAGTATTACACAATCGTTTTAATAGTGAATCAAAGATTATACCTTATTTTATTCTACTCATTATTACTTGAGGAAAAAAAAGTTTTCTGGGCTTCTAAAAGGTTAATTTCAACTTGAAATTTCCAGACTTTTAGAATACAGTACGCTAAAAAATGGAAATTACAAAAAGAATGATAACATAGACTTGTGCCAGGGCTCTGGTACTAGAGAGAATCCACTGCTTCATGAGCTTCAAAATATTTTAGACTAAGGAAACCTCAGAGTTATCAGATTTTATTCGGTGATAAGCAAATCAAAGGTTAGGTGTTTGTGGGAATGCTCTGTGTTGCTTATGTTGATGACAAAAACAACCACCCTGCAGGAGTCCTGCCTTCTGCAGGCTTTGGAAAGGGTCATCGTCATCGTGCCCAGAGGCACAACTTTAGTGACAGCACATATCAGGAATAAAATTTACAAAGAGACCAAATCCTATGAAACCAAACATTTATGTTAAGTAACTTCCTGAGCAAAATGACGGTGGCCGGAGCTTTTATAGAAAGCATCAGCTCTTTAAAAACAAAACAAAACACAAAACAAAACTAACCATTACCAAATGACTTCGGGTTGGTTAATTTTTAACTTTTAAAAAGTATTTACTTGGTGTATGTATTCCAGGGCATATGGAGGTTACATAGCAACTTGGGGAGTCCCTTTTCCCCAGCCACCGTGTTGTCAGGCTTGGTGGCACCTTTATCCACCGAGCCATCCACTGCCCTGATTTCAATGTAATTTAATATTTGGAATGTGAATTATGTCTTAGGGGCTTTGCCCAAACAATAACAGCAAATAAATACCATACGGTTTCTATTCCTAAGAAGGACCATCAAGAAACCAAAGGCTAACCAAATCCCCAAGTCACTGCAGGCGGCCCGGGCTTTTCTTCTCATTTCCTGTCATTCCTCTGTTCAGAGTCATAAAAGTATCCCTCTGTCTACACACTAGATGATGAGTCAGTAGCTGTTATCCTTTGAGGTGAGCCAGCAGCCAGTCCAGGGCTCAGCCTAAAGATGTGGTCACCGTGCAGAAGCTTGCACAGAATCACACTAGGAACTGTATTCCTGAACATAAGCGTGTAAGAGAAAATGGTGGTTTCCCTTGCACTGCTACTCTTCCTAAGTGGAAAACTGATGCTTTGGGGGTTGGGGGTGGGAGAAAGCCTGTGATTTTAAAAGTTTCAGCTGCTCAGTATTAACTCTTGATGAGATTTGATTTCCTAGTTAAATCTGTGATCTGGCCTTTATCACAACAAAATGCCCTTCATCTTCACAGTCAATTGAGCCATTCTCCCGGAGGCTACAAGTACTAAAAACCTTGACTCACCAAGGTGTGTAAAGCCCAAACAGAATTTCCTAACAATGTTTTTGCCAGGTTAAGTTAGCCTGTGTCATGGACACCAAATTCCTCTACGACTCCTGTTGGAATCAATACACATTATATTATCCTACGACCAATCAAGGTCAAATAAGCACTCTGCTAAGTCATAAAATTTCTGTGTAGTACAAAGAAAATATATTCTGTTCCTGTTTCTTGACAAGACCTCTCGGACAGACGGCGGCTGCTTTGGATAAGCAAAACAACGAGATACAATGATGTGTGCAGTCCTTTGCTCCCCAAACCAGAATGCCAAGCTGTGTGCCCAACATCACAGGTGCACCATCTGGCCTTCCACCCTTCCCCTTCATTGGAATATTTATGTAAGTGGGACTGAAAGAAGAGTGAAGGCAAGAGTATGTGAAGATGCTGACCACCTTCCCGACTTCCACAGTTCTGAAATGGATTTATTTGCTGATACTAAAACAGACATGGAAATGAAGAGGCACCAGAAGTTACAACAGTCACATCCTAAAAAAGAGAGCACCACTGCCCATTTTTCATCAGTTTCCTTACATGGACCATAGTTTAGACACATTGAGACAATATATTTTATTTTAATTCTCTTAAAAAAACAAAAATGGTTTCCCACCTGTGTGCTCTACTTGCCACTGACGTCATTAAAGGGGGAGGGAGGTCTCCCTCAAATATTCAAGTTCTTACTCTCTCTCCCCTCGCACCCCCTACACACACTGAGACTACTGGCACAGTCCATTTTTACAAACAGTAGGGTATCTAGGGTAACTTCTTTACAGACAGTAGGGCGTCGAGCGTGATGTCTTCACCATTTCCCACTCTATGCTGCTACTCTTTAAGAAAAACAAACAAGCAAACAAAAACCAAGCCCGTCCTGCAGAGCGTGGGAGAACACTAACAGCGTCGGTTGTTGACAGGGCGACTGTCTGGCTGACTGACTCATCTTCTCTGTATTCACACTCATACAGAAAGCTCTCGTTTGCCCACTGTGTGTCATATCAGCAATGCCATGGTCGCCTGCTGATTAACCAACAGTCTACCTCTCCTCTTGATTGTCAATCCTTACCTCCCACCACTATGGCCGACTCCCTAGTATAAGACACTGCTACCATTTTGAAAATAATTTTCCACTGTGTAAGAAAGAAGTCAAGCAGGGCTTGAAATGAAAATGAATATGCTTAGATGGAAGTCACAACCAACATCTATTCAAATAAGACAGAAATCAGATAGATTAAGGAGCCAACCAGTAACACTGAGTTGGGCTCCCCAGCACTTGTGTAAAGGTCTAGGCATCTAGGACACCAGCAGTGAAGGTGGAAACAGAGGATCCCTGGGGCTCACCAGACAGACAGACAGACAGACAGCCAATGGTGCGCTCCAAATTCAGGAAGAAACCCTCTCAGGGAAAAAAAGGTAGAGAGCGATTTGGAAAAATAGCCAGTGTCAACCTCCACCATATGCACATCCCACATATGCATACACCCACATAAACGCACTCATACAAATGCATATAGTAACACAAACACACACAGGAAAGGGAGGGAGGGAGGGAAGGAGAGAGAGAGAGATTGATTTATAACTGTGTTACCTCTCATTGGCCCTAAGAGTGACTTTTTGCACATTACCATAAAGACTTTTATACAAGTCTAAAAGCAAATGAATTTCCTGAAAAATTCTGTCATTTCCTTCTTAGTTTTTGCTCTGTTATTTTGTTTTATGCCACAGACTGAACCCAGAGCCTGACTCGCGTTAAGCCCTCTATCACTAAGCTACATTCCCCAGCCTCCTGCCTTTTTTCCTTTTTTAATAAAAAAAAAAAGTAAATATTCTGATTCTACAGTAATAGCTACTGTAGAAATTTCTCAAATTTGTTTTTAACATCAGCCTGATTCATTATAAAATAAATCAACGACCATGGCTTCTTTATAAAAGAAATGTGAATAGTACACTATATTGAACAGAAGATGGTTTGTTGATATACTGGAAATAAGGGATTATTTTTAAATTCTGTTTGTTTGAGTTAGCAAAAACCAGTTGCCTAAATGATACATATGTGGGAAGTTTATGAACCAAAAAATAAGAATACCTAGATACTACAATTTTCAGATATACTTTTTAAAAGATACTCAAACTGTGAATGAGATGCTGCCATTTGCATTAGGGCAATGTTCACATGCATATAGTTGCATATACATAAAACAGCCCTTAAAAGTCCAAAGACACTGGTAACTGCCCACCCCTGGGGAAGTGCAAGAGAGGAGGGATGTAGCAGAGAGGAGACGTGTTTTCCACAGCACCCTTTTCAGATACACACATTACCTGACACAGCAATCTTTCTGCTCCTTCAGTATCTACACATGAACTGGGCAATCAGTGTCTCCATCCTACAGTGAAGTCACACTAAGTCTCTGTAGCTCCATCTACATTTTAGCAGAATCGTGGCCCAACAGGTGTACATAAAATGCCAGCTGGCAAACCATAAGCCTTACTTGGCAGCAGCTGACATCACGTAATTATTTACACTTCTACCTGCAGTTTCCATGAAGGCTGTTAGAACAACAGAGTAATCAAGAGTATGGAAGAAAATTCAGGTTTTCAAACTTGACAGTGTTTCTCTCTTTTCTGTTTGGTACCAAGTAAAATTCTGGCTAAGTATACACACAAACCATTGCCTCCAGCATGCACATCCAAATAAATGAACAAATATTAGGTGGACATACAAAGAGGTAGGCTTTTATGATAGTTTAAAAATAAATCTTAAGAAAATGTTGAAACAAATCCTTTTAATTCATAGCCTAAGAATCTCCTAAAGCCATTTATAACCTTTTTAAACAGAAGATAATAGCAACAGAAAAGACAGCAAAAGTAGAAAGGCATACACAGACAGTGCTAGGAATAACAGTCTATGACAGAGGCACTATAAAGAAACCAAAGCTCAGCTGGTTCCTTGCAGGGCAAAGAAAATGGACACAGGCCTGGTGGTGCAGTCATTTATAACCATGTATGCCACTATGTTAAGCTAATTGATAGTGCTGGTCTCCAAGGGCCAGATTTGACTCACAAGGACAGCAAAAATTATTATGAATGCACTATCACAAAGAGTAAACGTAAAAATAAATGGAAAGGCAAGTGTTGGTCTAGAACCATCAGTAGCAGATGTACAGAGGACAGGCTGTGACATCTGTGTGGTCAGCAAAGGGACAGGGCAGCACGAGTCCACAACAGTGATCTCTTCTGATGGTGGCAATGTAAGGTGACAGTGAAATGAGGAATCCAGCTTATCATGGCTCACTTCTAACTCGTAAGTTCATTAAAAATGTTCAGAATTATTTTTTTAAACACTAGGTTGCCAAATCTTCTTTAATAATGATACACAGTCACCCTGGGCCTCTCACAGTGTCCCATGCTAGAGCAAACTGTGGCCCCTAACCATTGCCCGGCCTCTGTGCCTATAGGCTGCTGGCACTGAAGTGGGTCACTGATGGACTAGGGGCTGAGGAGATGCTCAGTGGCTGAGAGCACCTGCTGCTCTTCCGGAGGATCAGAGACTGGATCCCAGGGCTGCACACACTGAGCAGCTCACACACAGCTCCAGGGGATTCAACACTATCCAGCCTCTGTCCATACACGAGTGCACTTATGCATATAAGCAAATACACATAAATACAAATTTATTTGTTTTAAAGAAACTGAGTGAGTAGGCTCAACTACAAGACCAGCGTGCACACCTGGATCCAACTCTTGGGCAGGGCAGAGTCCTGCATGAGAAGAAACATGCTGGCACAGGATGTTTAGCAACCTTTCCCAGTGCTTTCTTGCAGGTACCTTGTATTATTTCCTGTCATGACTTTCATACTTAAAAATCAGCTCCACCCAAAAAGCACAAAATCAGGAAATAGTTTTCCATTAAATTTATACACTGGGCTTGCTGAATGAAATAAACTGTGGAATTTTACTACATGAAAGAAAAGTTATCTAAATTAAAATTAATAAAAAAAAAACCCTTCTATCTTTGTTATCTACTGATCTTAAAAAGGTAAAGAAAGAAACAATGTATAAACAAGTGCCCAAGAAATACCCAATACCAGTTGAGAGTGCTCACTGTTAAGAGGGACACTGGGTGGGCAGGCTACTATGATAACGTACTGATAAACTCTGCAAAAAAAAAACTTCCAAATGAATCTTATATCTAGAATCTTTGCATATTGACTAGAAAGAACAACACGTAGAAAAATGCCATTAAACAAGTGAGATCTTCAAGTCAGAAAATACATTCTAAAATTCTACTCTGCTGCTATTTGTTATACTTCAAGCATCAGGTGTGCTATTAACACTCACAGTGCTCCTGGTGCTGTGCTGGAGTATGCGCTGGTATGTGGAAGCCTGTTGGGGACACAGGAGCAGTATTCACAAAATTAAAAATAAATGTTTAAAACACTAGTAAAAGTTTATAGTTATAATACAGTTCTGTGTTACAACAGCGTGCTTTGTGTTATATGATGGAGATATCAGGCTTTTATGCTAATATTTAGTAAATTATTTGAAGATAAATGATAAGAGAAAATAAACTATTTTCAAGGAAATAAAACAAAAATGTATAAGCCCCCACCTCCATTTTTCTATAGATCCTGTAGGAACAAAAGTGTAGCTTTACTCTGACAATCTTCTTCTAATTCACGTCTGTCGTCAACATTTTGTGGTTAAGTTTTAGGGTCATGACTTGTCCATGCCACCTAATCTACTGAAACTACACACACACACACACACACACACACACTCTCTCTCTCTCTCTCTCTCTCTCTCTCTCTCTCTCTCTCTCTCTCTCTCTCCTGGGAATTCTTCCCTTTATCAGATTTTGAAAATCAGTCTGCAAAAGTGGAAGCTCAAAAGGCATGAAGACTTACACTTTCTGCATTGAATGAGTGGGCTCATGACAGTGTTGACGTCTGAAAAGCCACCTGGTGCACCTTCCCTGCGGTGAACAAGCATCTTCACGCCTTGGTACAAAAATATCTATCTGAACTCCGATGGTTGTTCAGATGCAAGATCAAGGCAAGTTGTAGTGCTAGGTTCTCCCTTCAGAAAGAATACTAACACCCAGAAGAATGCATAACCTATGTTCTAACATCTAAGAATTCACCAGCCCAAAAGATGCAGCTGTGAAAAATAAAACATACATATATCACTTGTTCAGACTTTCAGAGCATATTTTCTCCCTTATGCTCTAGCTATGGATGCTAATTAAGTTACTCACATGGGTTAGACCCTACTCTTCAAAGTATGTGTGTATGGTGTGTGTTGCCCATGAGCATGAGAATGCAGCGTGCCCATGTGTGCGCACACAGTAACCAGAGGAGGATGTCAGGTCTGACCATCTTACTGCCTTGAGACAGGGTGTCTCACTGACCCAGAAGCCTGCCATCTCAGCTAGGCAGGCTGGCAATGGGCTTATAGGTACATCATGAGTGCCTGAAATACAAATTCAGGTCTCTATGCCTTGTCCCTACGTTAAGCTACCTGAGTTGAAACACAGGCCATTCCTGTCTGGTGAGAGGCACAGAGATTGTGCAGGGAGAACACCTACGCTTCAACACTACGGATCCAAAAAGAAACCTTGTTCACTCCAAGAACAGTAATATATTGTTTTATTTTTAAAAATAAAATATATTCTCTTTAAACGAGTTGTCTAACTCAAGAGCCCTCTGAATAAAACACATCAATTAACACGTGTTTCCTCACGCTATTACAGTTTATGTGCCACTTCTGAGGTAATATCAAATGCACTGCTACATACGGAGACACAGAGACACAGAGATAACCAGTGCTAGCCAGACACCATTTCTCAATGAACCACTGAAATAGAAACATAGAAGCTAGGTATTATTCTAAATTACCAAATAGACCAAAAGATGCAAGAAATAGCAGATACATTGACTCTATTATTCTATATAGTAATTTCTAGAAACCTGTGGCTTCCATATCTACACCAACACACACAGTTCACAGATGTCTACCATGGGCCATCTCTCCCTGACCACTACCCTGAATGGTCCCCTCTTAAGTATTTCTACTTGGACGTGGAGGAAACGCCTCAAACTCAGCATATCTCAAAGTTAATTCATTCTCTCTCCTTCTGTCTCTACCTTGGAGAATTCTACCCAAAATGACTGAAACTGGAATCATCTGGGGTTCAATCCTCATTGTCCAGAAGATTCCCCTCCTGGCCCTGTGTTGGCAGCCTTCTCTCTAGTCTTACTGCCATTACCTAAATGTTGCCACTTACATGAGTTTAAGCTCTGTCACTCTTACAGGGCTAACACTGGTTCCCAATTAACTTTCCCACCACACATACCTTTTCACTCCTCTTGCTCCACATTATCTCCTCAGTGCTATGAAAAGACCCCATTTAAAAGTCTTCAATGGCTACTCCTAATCTTGAAAATATAATTCAAAGTACTTACTGAATCCATAACATCTTAATTTGGCCATTGTAAGGTCTCATACTCTTTCCCTTAATCTAATGTGGTTTCTAGTCTCTGTTACCTATCTGGCAGTTTTTTTGTGCCTAACTCTTTCAAAACTTAAGGATGAACTCAGGAATTACAAATGGCTTTCCCAACCCTGGTGTGCCTTAGGGTTACACTTCTGTGTCCTTAGAGTGAGCTCCTTTCTCACAATACCTGAAGGAGCTCCAGCAAACGCCTATCCCGTAGCACCCAGCCTGCCACACGCAAAGCAGAGCTCAAGATGTCTATAGAATGAGTGACAATTGTATATAGACGAATGATATAGAACAAAAGCTGCGGAATAGATATTCCATGAAATTATTTCACTTTTGATAGCTGAACAAGTGCTACGGGGTGGGGGATGTTTAAACAAGGCACAGTGGCACATACCTGTAATACAATCATCTGAAAGACTGAGGCAGGAGGATTTAAGTTCAAGTCCTGCCTAAGCGACATAGTAAGTTCCACACCAGTCTGAGCTACGTAACAACACCTTATCTAAAAATCACAACAAACAAAAAGGTTTAATTCACTTACTACTGTAATACCAACTTCTCCACTGTTGATATTCTAAGGTTTCTTTCACCTCCTACTCATTAAAATTTAAACAATTTTTTAATAACTGAAAGGAAATAAATACTAAACTTCAGACTCAACAAGTAATAAACTCTCTCATTAACATGTGATACCAAACTATGCATCAGTCAGGAATCTGGGTTAATTAGACCTAGCAAACACCTGCTTGACTACATGCCCAGGACACCACCCATGCATCAATAGCAGGTAAACAATTTTCTGCACCACCCTACAACTCCTACTGCACTGCAGTCATAATGGCAAACTTCTTCTCATGTATCGTAGCCCCCAAACAAAACCAGTTTACTTTCTGGCTTCATTTTATTGTGTTCAGTACAGAGGTAGGCATAGTTTTATATTGTTTAAATAACTAAACTAGGTAAGAATTTAAAAGAGGCCAGGCGTGGTGGCACACGCCTTTAATCTCAGCACTCGGGAGGCAGAGGCAGGTGGATCTCTGTGAGTTGAGGCCAGCCTGGTTTACAAAGCGAGTCCAGGACAGTCAAGGCTACACAGAGAGAGAGACCCTGTCTCAAAAAAACAAACAAACAAAATAAGAATTTAAAAGAACTCAATTTTACTAGAATTGATGACAGGATTAAGGATCTGGGGCTATGACACATTTATGATACATCTAAACACACAACAGGCATACCAATCCAAAAATCCAAAGTCAGAGACTTTTTGAGTGCCACTGACAAAACAGATAGAAAATTCCAAACCTGATCTCATATAATGAATCATAGTTGAAATGCAACCACATTAAAAGGCACTAAGTAAATATCTTCAGGCTTAAGTAGAATGTCTATAAAACACAAATCGGCTTCAGTTTTGATGTCAGATACCATTCTTTTTATTTTATTAATTTATTCAGATTACAAGCCAGTTGTTATCCCACCACTTGTATCCTCCCACTCCTCCCTCCCTCCCGCTTTCACCCTGTTGCCCTCCCCTATGACTGTGGCCGAGGGGACTTCCTCCCCACTATGTGTCTCATCTTGGTAGCCTGCTTATTCTTTCAGATCCCATTCTGAAGGAATCCTATTGGTTAACATGTAAACATCCAAATCCAAAAGCATCCCAAATCTGAGGTAATTCTGGTCTCAAGCATTTCAGACAAGACATAGCTGTGCCCTCACCAGAAACTACAGTATATAGACAAAGAGAAAGCCCAGGTATCTGTTGCTTCCGGTTCAGTGTTTCACAGGCCATTCACGTTCAGACCCTGGATAGAAAACCACCCACTAATGCAATCCAAGAAACCAGATTTACAGAATTCCTCTAAATACAAAACTGCTCTTGTACTTTGAAAGTAAGAGTTTATGTGTTCACAGTATTGTAGACACTCTATATTGTAAGATACGGCAAGTGGTGATTTGTGTCTTTATATTAACTCCTTTCCACTAGGTGAATAACCTCCCTCTACAGAAAAATTGAAGTCAACCAAGAAGGATGCCTGTCTCTAAAGCAATGGTTCTTAACCTGTGGTCTGTGACCCCTTGAGGGGCCAAATGATCCTTTCAGGGGGTCACATATGACTACTGGAAAACACAGATATTTACACTATGGTTCATAACAGTAGCAAATTTACAGTTATGAAAATAACATGGTTGGAGACCATCACAACGTGAAGAACTGTATTAAAGGGTCCCAGCATCAGGGAGGCTGAGAACCACTGTTTTACCCACACTGGCTCTTTGTTGGAACAAAATATATTCTAAATCACAAGTTACCACTAGCACAAATGTATAGGAATTTTTTTTAGCAACATGGTAAGAATCATCCAAGAGTAAAATTATTATTCATATTACTCAACCAAAATATGAAAAATAATTTCACAGGTTTTCATTAGAGCCATGTAATCCAAAGAATGTAAATGCATTTTGAATCTAAATTAAGTCAAATTAGCAATGCTTCACTCAATGATAAAGAAATGGTCCTAGGATATTTCTAGCGGTTTTGTAGATCACTAGACTGACAGACTCCACCCAAAACTCATTTCTTGCACTAACACATATTCAGGAGATCCAACGCCCTTTTCTGGCCTTTGCGGATACCAAGCATGCACATGGTGCACAGACATACCTGGAAAAAAAAAAGCACCCATACACATTTTATAAAAATAAATACACCTGACAAAAATAAATTTTAACCAGATGAAAGCCATGTGTATTTAACCAACGAGTGGAATTCATGCAGTCATTCACACTGACTTATTCTGTATGATCCGAGTTTCACTTATTTGTATGATCCCAGAGGAACAAACATGGCTTGTAAAGGAAGTGCACCTTTTGAAAAGGTCACCATTCAGTCATTTCCTTTTTAAGCCTTAGAACTTGAGGGAAAGCTGCCTATACCAGAAATAACAACCTAAAAGGATTATCCCCTAAGATGCTAAATAAATAGAAAGTACACACTGAATGCCCTGTGTGAGGCCTTTGACCTCAAGGAGTACAGCATTCCTAACAGACACAATTATTCCAAGCTCCACCTTAAAAAAAAAAAAAAAAAAAAACAACTCTGAAGAAAATCCACAGGAAGAGTATCTAATGACCTTTTTACCTGACTCGGTTTCCTCAGAAACGAGATTACCTAAGTGAGACAAGAGTGACTCTACACCTGCTTTAACTGAGTCAGGACCCTGTGGTTAGGAGGCTGCACATCCCTCTCACCACAGTGCAGATTCCCATTGTTGTGGGGAATAAATGTAAGAGACAAATGAGGCCCACTGTTATATCAGAAAGGTCAGCACTACAGACCAACGTCTGTGAGAACGTAGAGTTTAGGATCCTGTAACATTCTTATCTTCAGTTCTCATCCACCCAGTTTTTCATGGTAGTCTTTAACTACTACCATGTCCCAACTACTGTGCTAAACATGGAAGTCTACAGCTACCTTACATAAATTCTCCAGAGGGAAGACACACAGTAAAAAGAATATAAGCATGACTACAAAGTACATTAGAGGACAGTAGGAAAAGAAAATGATACTGAGTTTCAGGGAGAGACACATTTTGTTGAGAAGCAGGCACCTGTGGGATGAGTAAATCAGTCCACTAGTGAACACACAGCACCCGCCTGTGTCTTAGGACGTCAGCGCTGGCAACAGCATGGAGGGAGGTGAGGAAAGAGGCTGGTTACAAGACTATTACAGAAGGGATAGTAAAAGACAAGATCGCAGGAATCACACGCGAAGCCTCCAGAAGGACAGACAGACACTGATCACTGATGACAGCAGGAGTGTAAATTCCCCCAGGATTCTGATTAGCCAGGAACTGAAAGGGCAGATATGAGAACTTAACAGGAAACATCTGAGAGAGAAATGAGTTTGAGAGGATGCTAAGTTTCATTTATTGAGCTGCAGTTTATAAAATCCAATAGGTATGCATTAAATGTAAATTAAAATCTATCAAAAATTAATAAAGCATACTCATACAGTGCACTGATTAATTACAGGCCAATAGTCAATATAGCACTTCTGTAAGTTTCTTCTTGTAAGCATTACTTAGTGGAATGCCATAACTGGGAGACTCAGACAAGAATGTAGGCAGAAGCCACAGTTACAGACCTAACTAGTGACTCGTGGTTAAATGCTGTGTTTATTAGATGATGAAGGAACCCAGGACAGACTGTGGACTGCAGTCCTGTTCCTTTCTTCTCTTCCTTCAACAATCTCTTAATACCTGCTGTGTGCCAGGTATAGCACAAAGCACTGGCAACACAAAGGTAAGGCAACACTTGCCTGTAAATCTGTTCTTCTATCCACAGCCTAATGTTTATCGAGAAAACAGAGTGAGTAATGAGAGCGGAAAAAGAAGAGAGAGGGAAAGGAGGCAGAGGATGGAGTGAGGGAGGGCTTCCCTGAGACGACTTAGAACTATATATTGTTGAGTAAGATACAAGTGGTTCTACCAAAAATGGCACCAAACTCCAGCACAGACTAAAGGCCCATAAAAATAACGGTTTGTTCTAACTTAATAAACTGCTGTGTACCTTGGCTTTATCATTGATGTTACATCTGACTTTTCACTATAAACAGTCAAGAGTAATGCCCCATCAAAGGGCAACGAACAACATATGGCAAAGCAAGATAACCAGAAAGTAGGTGCTAGAAAGAATTTCAGCAGCAACTTGATAGCAACTTCAGTGATCACTACAAGAGTCACAAGTATTTTTGGACTCTTATATGAAGCAACAAACACCAAGTATATTAAATAAAATATAATGTAAAGACTTCATATATACTGTATCATTAATGTGTAAAATTCACACAACAAATCTTTATAGAAGGTAGTTTCTAATATTATTGTTTTACTGACAAGAAATTTGAGGTTTATAAGTGACCTGCCCAAACGACAAAGCTATAAATAAATGAGCCAAGACTTGAACCAGAGTTTGCAAACTCCATGCTTTAACAGTGACATTATTCTCTGCTCACCCAGAGAGCAGAATGGTGCCAGACACATCATGGACACTGGACTTACAGAACAGAAAGCAGCTGTCACTGTAAGTCAAATTCCAAAAGCACAAACAGGAAGGCAAGAACATTACCTTAAAAATTTAGAACTAAATTGCCAGCTCAAACTCTGCAGCCTGACACAGTGTCTTGCAAATGGTAATAACTTGCTACAGAATGACCCAAATGCTGCCATAATAAACACAGGGGCTCTTTCTCCATGAAAATAACAGGACTTCTATGGCTCTGCAAAGCCAAAGATGGAAATGCACCACACAGTTCAGAAGGAACCACAAGCACTGATCAAAAGACTGTCTTCCACATCTTCTTAGTATGGAAAAGACCATTCATGAAGCACTAATATGACACTCAAGAACATGGGCTGCCTTTAATTCTAATGTTGTCATGTATATTAGAATCCTTACTACATTCTAGCACTATCCTTCTACTGGGATCAGGACCATGTTTTATACTACTGATTGTCCCATAATGATCGCATGGCAGAACACATAAAACCTGTCCAAAGACCACTAAACTACAGACTAGCCAGCTACCTATGAGAGAGAAATTTGATCAAATATACTTCATTCAACTAACCACGTTTTCCCTTAAGATCCTAAACCAAAGCTGACTAGGGAAAGAAAGCAGCTGGAGGGTGCAGAAAACGCAGTAAATTAATGAGGCGCCTGCAATTATACTGAAAAGACATACTGTGAGGTAGCTCTTTTAAGTGAGTCTTAGAAAGAGAAGCAAAACTTCTTGCTGCCAAGACAGCAATACCAACCACTAGAGTTACATTGGTTCCCCCCTAACTTTCATGTCACCTACCTAGTGAAAAGCTAGTGAAGCCAACTTGACTGGATTTCACAAGACCATGTTACTTCTGTCTCCCTTATGTTCCTCACATCAAACTTTTGGGAGGAAAGGGAAACCCTCCCCTTACCAGATACAAGCCAAAGGAATGAAATATCCTGAGAGCTGTTTCTGTAGCCCTTCTAAGACTCAGTTAAGAGATCCCTCACACTACATTCACATGTACTCACACACCAGCTTGCAGATACTGGACAAGCTAGGTGGTAGCTGGCAACCCAAGCCTTCTTATTCTCACATTTTGCAGTATCCGCAGTTTAGATATGTCACTGAGCCCTAATCACCTAGAGACAGGAGCTCAAAACCTGGGGCTGAGGAAATGGGTCAAGACCCTACTGTGCAACCATGAGGACCTGGGTTTAGATCCCCAGCACCTATAAAGTTAGACATGGAAGCCTGTGTAAGCAATTCTAGTACAGGCATTGGGAGTTTATGGGGGAAAGGGTGGATTCCTCAAGCTTGCTTCTGTAGAGCCAAGCAGTAAGAGCCGGATTCAGTCAAAGGCCCTGTCTCAAAACATAAAAGTGGGAAGCAGTCATGGAAGGCACATGATGTCAACCTCTGGCTGCATGTGTATGTGCACAGGTACAGAGTACACACACGACTGCATGTGCACATGTGCACGTGCAAAAAAAATTAACAACTCATTATAAATTCTATAATTCAATACTAACGAGAGCTCCAGAGCAGTTACAAGACACAAAACTATCTCCTTTCAAAGTTCTTTGCTCTACGCGTGCATAAATGCATGTGTAAGGATTTTTGTGGTAAGTGAGCTGGTTCTTATAATCACTTTAACATTGCTTAGTCAAGATGGTTAAGCACAGAAATGACAACTGAAAAACAGAAAGATGTCTTGTGGAAAAATAAGACTTAGGGGCCTATCTCACACCCACACAAAATAGGATGACCAGCTATTCTCAACACACAGCCCACAGATGCCCAGCGGGCAGCACACCATCAAACAATATATTTAATATGCAAAAACCACAAGAACAACTCTCCTACAGAAACTCCTATTCCCCTAACTACCTCTATGTAAAAAATTAGAGGACGCTTCTTTCCCTAAGCCCACCCTGTGGTCAGTTGTCTGTGTTCCTATTTGCTTCTCCTGGAGGTGCTCCTTCCTTTTTAGTCCCATTCAGTGTCAAAGCTGCCAGTCACCACTAGCACATACTCTGAATTCAGCGCTACCAAGGCACCTTACTCTCAACTGCTTCTAAAAACAATTCAGTCTGAGAATCTGACTGAAAGATATGGTTCTATTTCCCAGAGCTAATTTATTTCCAGTATATTCTCAGATTAAAGGGATCAAAGATCCATATTCAAAACCCAAATTATAATGAAAACTACATGTTCTTAACATAAATTCTTACATACTAATACCTCACCTGAACATAACACGAGATACGAATTGTTACAGCTTATATGGAGCAGTAAAGGCAGAAGGCTAGTTATTATTGCTCAAGTATCCAAAACAGGGCTTCTGGATAATTTAACCCTATCACTTAACATTAGTTCAGGCAATTATTTCCTTTGCAAGAACTATGCCTCAGATCCTAGACAGAAGCATTTGAGTACTAGAATCATCATGAAGGGCCTGTAATCTCAGCGCCCAGGAGGCTGAGGGAGATGATCCTACACCGTAAGCTTAAGGCCAGCCTACGGTACATAGTGAGACCCTATCTCAAAACAGAAAGGGCTGAAAATGCCAGTCAGCGGTAGGACGTCTGCCAGGCATTCATGACGTCCTGGACTCAATTGCCAGCACCACCACAAAAGTAACAAAAGCAGCCATATTTCTTTAAGATTTCAGCCCACAGAGATGCAAACTGGAACAACAAGAGTTCCAAGGTCAAAAATCAAGGTGAAGAATGGTCAGGTTTGTGAGAAGCCTCTCCCAGCAGAACCTCAGGTGAAACGTGGGGCGTTACGTTACCCCCAATAACTGCCACTGGACCAGCTTCTGATGGCGTCATTTCTTTATCTCTTCATAACAGTTTCACTAGACATTCCCAACACAGATAAAGTGTGCTCCTGAAAAATCTGTTCTTTCCATAGTTAATTTCTTCTTTCAAATAGCACTACATATCTATAAGCCTTGTTTTATTTTTTAAAGTCCAACAATGTTATTCAATTAATATTTGTTGCATGTCAGTATTTTGCACATGACCAAAAATATTTGTGACAGAACATATGCTTATGAGGTTTTGGAACAAATGGATGGTTATGAGGACGGTCATAAAGACAAAGCTTAATTTACAGTGGGGGGGCTGTAAGAAAGAAGATAAGCTACTGACATCTGACTATAAGATAATTGATAGCAAATGTGTTGGTTGGTTTTTTTATTCCGATTAAGCACAAAAGCAACAGATCTGATATGTAACAAAGTTCTCTTCCAATGCTGAAATTTCCATCTAAATTTAATTTAGTAGTAATAATAAAGTTCCCATCTGGCTTATGCCATTCAAGTCTTTTCTAGCAATAACATCTAACATTTGTAATAACATGTCAGCCACTATTCTGAGGGTTTTTTTGTTTTGTTTTGTTTTGTTTTGTTTTTGCATGTAGTTTTCATCTTCTCAGAAAAAAAGAAAAACAAGAAGTAAAATACACTGGTCCTGTTTCATAAGTGAAATAACTAAGACAGAAGACATTGAGTGGATGTGCAAATGTCACATGGGAATAATTTGTGGGTCCAAAATTTTACCAAGTACTCTAGCGCCAGCTCATCACAATAAGCTATCAGTAAGATAACTATATACTGCTCTACATTTGATAAAATATGTAAACATTAAGGTTATGTTGACTAAGAGTGGACATTTTATTTCCTAGTAGCTGTATGCTAGGACTATGTCATCGAACTTCTCCAAGCTTCAGTTTTCTTTCTGTAAAAGAGGAATGATGGAGAAGCAGGTCTTGCTCCATAGATCTGTTGGTCGGGTTTAGAGGTGCTATGTGTATAAAACGTTAGCAGAGTGCCTGCTATACTGCATAAATATTATTATCTATCACTAAGGCTTATCTTTATTTCCATAAACTCTTCTTAGAGGTAGTGTTTTCTAAGGCAAAACTCATCAGTATTTAGATAATAAAAAGAGAGCTAGAAGCAGACATGGTAACACACAGCTGCACCCCAGCACTGGGAGGCTGAGGTAGGAGGACTATGGATGTGAGGCCAGCACACACTACAAGGCAAAACCCGTAAGTGTTCAGAAACACAGGAGAATGTTATGTACTGTAGGGCCTTAGACAGTCAGTCTCCTGACACCAAAAATACACAATCAAACTAGACACAAATACCAAAACCTCCATCTTTGGGATTTCTTCCTAACCAGATGTACCAATGGTTTTTAAGTTTTCCTTTGCTTCAGAAGATGTGGTATCAAAAATAGGCAAAGAAGCCTGAAAATACTCCTCCTCCCAAACCACCGTGAAACGATGAAGATTCAGAAGAACATGCTCGTATCCTTATCTGTCTTACCTCCCAAATATTTTAGCTATCTGGACAATGATGTCTCTCAATCAATTGAAGAGAAAGAGCAGGGCAAGAGCTAGAAGCTCAAAAGAAAAAGATAAAGACACAGATTAAAGAGGGGAGGGATGAATTAGAAAAGGGAAATACTTAGGAGTTTAAGGAAAACATGTCTTATTCTGCATCCTACCATGTGCCTGGCACCTGAGCACCCATCAACGGGTCTGCCCCTTCTAAGATTGCCTATCCTTACATTTTAGCTCGTAAACCAGGCGGTATAAAGAAAAGCAGAGCACAGGGTAACTCTAAAAGCAAAGCCAACACTATACTATGTATCCTACAGCTTGACTTTAGATCAACTCTAAGAACCGTGGCTAAGTCATCATCCTCATAAACTATAGATTCCATTAGAGAAACAAACATGGCCCTGCCTCTGCTTCCTAAGCGCTGGGTTACAGGCTTATGCTATCATATCTGGCGTATAAAAAAACTCTTTTTCAACTCCTGTGCCCCTGCACAATAAATCCAAAAAGTAGGTACACAGGTCAGAAAGGAGCAAGAAAGACAACACCTTCAAATACCCTTGTCTGTTTTAAACTGGTCCCAGTTTCGCCTGTTACATCCACCCTAACAAGTGCCTTCACCTAGGTGCTTCTGATGTGGGCAGGCTCTGAGACAGCACTGTCTTCTCCGTAACAGCCTGGACAAAGGTCTTCTGGAGACAGAGGAGCGTGTGTTCTCCTTAGCGATCCTGCTCTGGAGCACCACAACTGCTAAGTGGAGCTTGTGGCCTAGTCGGGGGAGTCAAGAACTTCTGGTGCTGTCTTCCCTGCTCCAACATCAAGCTATAGCTTCTTTCTTTCCTACAATAATTAACAAGTAAAACAGACTAGAAACTGTCAAAAGAGTATGTATTGTGTGTAGCAATGCACAAAAAGATAACACCTTGCAAATGTCAAAAATACAGGTTTAATAATGTGCAACTAATGAAGATTGTTCATAAATTAAATGCTACCAACTTCACATTTGGTCCCTAAATATATTATGCTATTAGTCATTAAAGTTAGACCTATAAGTACAAATTTTCCATCTGTAGAAAAGTAATCTGTTTTTAAATTAAAGAGAAATCATTACTTCTTAAAAATAAAACTAACAGGATATAATTCAAGTGTAGCTGCTTATAGTCACTGAGTAAGTTTGTAATAAAACATTTAAGTTTCAACCAATGTACCTGTGTTGAAGCACATTTAGCTGAAATAACTTTTAGTCTGGTTTATTTTCATCACATATAGTACATTTTTCCAACATAAACATGTACATTCAGTATAGAACATTTCCAGCAACAGTTACAGTCTTTCTAATTTCCTTTCACAGTATATTTTAGTGCAAAGCACTGAGAAGGGTAAATGTTTTCCTAACTATAGAAGCATTTTATTATGACCTTCTAGATCTTCAACATTTAAAAATTTATACAAAAAGTATACAGATGGACAGGGTCCATTCTAAGTACAGCTGTGAACCTACATAAAAACATGGTATATTTTCTGCAGTACCTTTTAAAATAATTTGACACAAATTACTAAAAAATAAAATATTCCCTAAAAGTACAAAATATTGATACACAAAAACCTGCCCAAAGATAGATGTATTTCTTTTTTCCTAAAATCTTGATTACAAAAGTTGGACAAGAATTCATTATTTTCAATTTTATAGTAGGAATAAAATATTATCTAAAGTGGTCATTTATATTTTTTCCTTGGGAGAGAAAAAAAAATTAAGATGGACACCCCTATCTTCCTTTCCAGCAACACTTAGAGAAATAAACTAGAACCATAAGAAGTGGTTGCACATGGATTGTCTGCATCTATAAAGTATCAGTAAGCTGCTCATTACCTTTATATAAACATTAGTAAGTGGGTATTCTTTTAAAAAATAGGAACTGAGAAATAAGATTACATCTATCATTAAAGTGCTTTATATAAAATTTAAAGAAAAATAGGAGAATGTTTAATTTTCATAGAAATGTCTGATGTTTACAAATGATAAATGTAATAATGATCTATGCATAAAATGAACCTTTTTGTTGTATATATTTTAGAATAAAACTTCCAAACACTTAAGTGCTAAAAAACTCAAATATAAATGATATGAAATAATTATAAATATTCAGTAGGCTACTAAATATTCATAATGTACTGATACTAATTTGCTTTCTGGTCCTAACAACATACTCTCTACAAAAATCATATTTGTACAATCTAGATAAAATTTTGCATGTAAAAGTGAAATAAACTTAAGCCACTAAAAATACAAAGTTTATATCAATTAAAAACTATTATATTCTGCAGGTTGTTGATCATTTTAATCAACAAATTATTTGGAAAGCGAAATTCCCAACATTTTTGTAGAAACTGTAGACCATATGTACCAGGTCTATGAAGACAATATATAGCATCACAGCTACTCGAAAGTGCTGGGATGGATGGGCACTGCCTTAGGACCTGGGTAGGTGGGTATTGTTTTAGTCAGAAATCAGCAGTTACAGTTGAAATTTTATGAAAATGTTCTCTTTTTCTCCTCATAGTACCATGTGAAGACGTTTAGTGGTTCTAACAACTTAAAGTCTTTCCACAAAAATGAACTCCAAACCTTTTCGTACATCATTTGAAGTGATCTGAGGAGAAACAGGAATAAATGGACACTTTTGAGTTTACCAATAAAACCTTGGTCTTAAATCACATAACAGTAATGACTTCTAAAGGACGGATTCCTCTTAAGTTTCCCACAAGCAAAAGCAATGTGATAATCAAACCACATTAACATACTAAGCACTCAAACTAAGAAGCTTGCTTTAGAGCCTGTTACCACAAACTTATTTAATACTGAGGACATTAAATATCTAATTACAAGGGGCCCGGGTGCTGTAAGCAAATTTTAAAAATATACAGACTTACAAAATCAAGTATAGGGAGTCTACTGCATTTTAAAATACACAATTTGTCTCAAATTTTCTTCAAAAAGTATAATTATTCTTTCTTCCAAATAGGGGTTTTGCCTTCCTTTTGGTCACAATCTCTCTCTCTCCCCCTCGCCCCACCCTCTCTCCCCCCCACTCTCTCTCTGTCACACCACACACACACACCTCACTACTGAATAATACTAACTACATTGAAATGATCACTTATAAGTTTATTAAACAGAAAGGGAAACAAAAATATATGCACCTAAAAAAAATCTTTCCCTTATAGATCAAAACTTAAAAACTCACCAACACATACTCCCAAAAAGAAGAAAAAAATTCAAACTTTTGTTTACTAGCTTCCCCCTTCCCCTGGAAGCAGTGTGTGGAAACAGTAATTAATAAATGTTAATTCTTCTAAACTCCATCTGGGATATGTTTTCCCTAGATGCTATACTTTATTTAAGCATTACAAATTTTTACAATTAGTACAGAGCCTTAAAATGTTTTTCCTATAATTATCTCCTTCATAAATTCATTCTAATATAGTTAACTTTCTTACAATGGATTAGGATTAGTAGACTAAATAAAATTAATAGCTATGTCAAATTAAACCTGTGCAAGTTAAACACAAAATTTCTATGTAAACATAGACCGAAATATAAATGGATATATTTGCAGCATTAAAACAAAAGCCCTGGCCCTGTGTCATCTACCTAAGCTATAGTGGAAGATAAGTTCTGAAATCAACTTTGTTCCCAAGCTACTAGAATAAAGGTCCCTGAGAGATAAAAGCAGTAACTATCCCTCCTGCCATTCCTACTACTGTATGACTTATGGAAGAAAATGTATGTTAAGATGGAACCGACTATAAATTACGGCCAAATGACTGTGTGTAGTTTGATGAGGGGAGGGGAACAAAGCTGTGTAACTGTTCCTCACCAGACAAGAGCCTTAGATCGTGTACTTCGGCCTTTGGTTTTGTTTCCTTCAGGTGAATTGGTAGTATTTGCCTTATGAGTTTTCTTATGATGTTCAAGATAAGTCTTTTTGGCAAATGCCTTTCCACATTTATTGCATCTGTGAAGAGAAAAGTTTTTTGTGACTTTCACTTCAATACCGACGTCAGCTACGTCATACTTTTTACTAGGAGAATTGGAAGTGCCGTCCTGTCTTGAATCGTTCTGTTTTGCTTCGTCCCTTGAAGGGCCTCTTTTTGCCACTTTGTTTAGAACAAAATCTATAGGCTTTTTTATAGCTCTGATCTCTAAACTGGCTGTTATTTTCCCAAGGTAGCGAGATGACTTTTTATGAACCACGGTGATATGTCTTATCACATCACGTTTCCGACGAGTTTCATAAGTGCAGAGAGGACACTTGTAGAATTTAACATAAATGTTATTTCCATCTGTGTGCAACTCAATGTGTTTAGTCAAGTTCTGCTTGGAAGTAAACTGGCGTTTACAGAGTTTACAGTAAAGTTGCTTAAAGTCAAAGCCAGCTGACAGTTTTGGTTTCCTGGTTTTTTGCTGGCCACCCGCAGCCAAAGGACTAGCTGATTTAGAGCTCTCGGAGTCCTGCTTAACTTTGTTTTTCTGTGTTGCCGGTGGGTTCTTTTTTTCATTTGAATGATTTGTTCCCTTTAGTTCACTCTGTGGAGAATGGGTAATGGAAGGGGTTGAAGACGCTACACAATCTGCTTGCTCAACTGTAACTTTCACTTCTGAACTGCTGGCAGTATTATTAGGGCCTTTCTCTCTTTTAGGGTTTGCTCCAGACAGAGTTATCTTGTGGACAATCTGCATATGTCTCTTAAGCATTATCTGTGAACTATATTTCCTCTTGCAAAGGAGGCATTTGCATGCAGTTAAATTGTATTCGGCTTTTGAAGACTTTTGTTTTCGAGTCTTGAAAGATTTTTTAGGAGAAGCAGAATCCAGGAACAAAGGCTGCCCAGGCTTCGTGGCTATGTCAGGGGTAATTGAATCCCTCCTCAGTCCTCTGTGAACTTCATCAAAATGCCTCCTTACATTTGCCTTTGTAGCAAATGATTTACAACAAACTGGGCAACTCCTACTTAATGAAACTAGAACATTCTTACTGCGTCCTTTTGAAGACTGGTTTGGAGCCTTGCGTGTTTCAATGTATTTTTTTAGTTCTTCCATCTTTTTCTTGTGTACTTTTCGAATGTGACGGCGGACACCTCGTCTAGAATTGAACTCTTTTCTACAAAGACAACAGATCAACTGGTGACCAAGGTCAGAGCTGTCCGAGGTCTCCACGTCAGCCTGTGATTCCTGAGGTTGCTCCTCGGTGGGAGGGGCAGCTTCGTCTGCAGCGGCAGTCTCTGCAGGAGGCGGCTCCACAGCCTCCACCACCTCTGGATCTGGATCTGGGACTGCGCTGGGCTGTTCGCTTGTCTCCTGTACTTCGCTTTGTTCAGGAGTACTGCTTGGCTCTGTGACTTCAGCAGGGTTATCAGTCCTTGAGATATACTGAAACACTGCGTTCTGATTGGCTTCTATGGGCTCTAGCTTAATAATGTACTCTCTCTTGTCCACTCTTGGGTATATGGCTTCTAGGAGATCACTTATGGCTTGGCTTTGTTTATCGTTTACATCAGGAAGATCTGTTAAGAAAAAAAAAAAAAAAACCACAATTGTTTTAACCTGAAATAATTAACCTGTTCTAACACTCTAATATTTTAAAATACATAATGAAACATCTTTCAGTAGTACATGTTTCTTTTTATAGCATTATCTATATTTCAGCCTTTTAGGAACATAAAACCTAGTTATTGACTAAATTAAACCTTTGATCTAATTTATCATATGAGAAAGCTATAATCTGAAGAGCCACCTGTGCTTCTAAGTTCCCTTACTATAAAATCACAAGCACATGGATCGACCTGGACGAGAAAAGTACTATCACTTACTTTTAGTCTGAAAATTCTAGAGTTCCAAAGCCAACTCAAGTTCTTACAACCCAGGATGGATAAAATATCAGGAAGAATGCTACTATTATATGTATTTTAATGCAATATGGTAGTATTCTAGCTAATGTAAGCCTTAATAAACAATGCAGATTATTTCCACTTGGATAGCTGAACATCTCATAGAAATAAAAAATACTTGCAAGTCAGCATAAATGGTGTACGGTATGAAAGCCCAGTCTTACACAATTTTCTCAACATGACAAAATTTTAATAAAACAAGTGGTTAAGAACTATCCATTAGTCTAGTTTTATTATTTGCATAATAGCAAACTCCCTCTACAGGCAACCACACAGTCTGCTGCAACAAGACAGGCTGGCATCAGCTATATTTCCACATAATTCTAAAATCTAGTTACAAATATAATAATACTAAATCTAATAACTATTTATAAATCATGACATAATCCATTAGTATAGTTCTTCTAATCCTCTTTCCTTTTTTCCGCATTTTTCATGGGCGTGCTTGGTGTGTGTATGTTTCCATGTGTGGGTGCTTGTGTTATACGTGTGTATGCATGCATACGGAGGCCCCATGTCGATGTCGGAATCACTGTCCATCTTTCTCCCTTCCTTCATGGTGGCAGGTTCTCGCAATCAGAACTAGAACTCGCTAACGTGTCTTGCTAGTCAGCTTGCTGTAGGAATTCCCCTGTGGCACGCCACCACACCCACCCTGGACATCTGTGAGTTCTAATGACACAAACTCTCATCCTCAAGCTGTGACAAGAGCCGTCTCCCCAGCCCTCGTACTTCTTGTAAATAGTAATCGAGTTTGATAACACTTTCACCGCCAAGAATACACATAATTGGAAACTCCACTTATCAATTACACTATATAAATTACCGCTACAACTTAAATACAATAAAGAACACCAAGAAATAAAACATTATACTTTAATTAAAATGTCAGATTTTCAACTAGTTTCTCCAGACTACTCTTGAATTCATAGCTTAGTAATAAAAAGTTCAGTAAGATCAAATACCAGCAAGCACATGGATTATCTGAAACAGTAAAAATTTTATTCTGTTTAGTCTCAAAGTCTTAGACTGGTAAAACTAAACCAAAGTTTCCATAACCAAGGATGGATAAAACACCATGAAGAATGTTCTCATATATGAGTTTTGATAAAATAGGACCATATTCTTTGTGTAAAATTTTCTATACAAATGATTTTATCTATACCCTACAACACACCTTAAGATAATTTAATAATGATTAAAGAATTACTTTGTTATTTCAATTATTACATTTTATCTCCCTATCAAATAACTTTTTTAAAAAGTGAGTTTGAGTTGAAAAATGAAAAAGATCTACAATGTATCTATGATATCAGCCTCTCATTTTGTAAATCCAGTTTAAAAATCCCAGAACAAGGAATAATGAAGCTACCTAGTATTACTACATTTCAAGAATGTACATTAATTCCATAAAGCAAGAAAATAACACTATACATATTATTTACATATTCATTCAAGAAAAGTACATTTAATTTAAAAACTTTGGTTCTACAAAGACTACTAGCATGCTACTTGCCTTCATAACAAAAAGTAATAATCTTATTAGTCTAGATTCAATCTAATACTGGTTATGTGATATCTAAATAAATTTCACTAAGAACAAATCCAATCTTCAAATTAGGTTCCAGAAAATACTAGAAAGATTAATAAATATCTCAATGTTCTCTGCCATTCCCAAAATGTCAAGTAATTTATTCATTCTTTGCAACTTATTGGAAGCATTCTCATTTACTTAAGGGGAATCTAAGGAAGGCATCAATTATATTTAGCAACAAGTTGTTAAATTAAAAGAAATGTACCATGAAATAGCTCCCTTAAAGACATTTATTTTGTAACTTTCAAATACTAAACTATACATGGCCCATATAAAAATTCAAAAACAATCCTCAATATTTCAATACAATAAATATACTCACAGATATAAACTCATAGATTAGGAAAAACCAAATGGAAAACACTGACATAAAGTACAATCCAAGAAACAATATAACAATGCTAAGTGTTTCATTTTATTATCCATCACTAAATTATCTAGATATCAATACCATCTTAATGCAAAATACAAAGAGGCAGTAAAAAAAAAAATACGTATAGCTGAATATACAAATGAACTTACTGTCATCCATTTGGAGACTTGGTGGGCAGTAAAATTTCTTATGAGTAATTAAATTTGGTAATCCTCTAAAGAGACTACGGCATAATTTACATTCAAAAATAGTGTCCACGTCTTTTAATAAAATATGTTTAAGTTGTTTGGTTCCTGAAAGGAAAAGAAATATATAAAAGTTCATTCTGACCTGTACTTTTCAATAAAGTACTAGTGTTGATAATCCAAAAACACAGTTACTGTGAAAACAAAATACAGATGATGACAATTTATACCACAGAATATTTATTAACTAAGTAATAAATTCCAAGCAAATATTTTATGATTTGGCAACTTAGACAGCCAAATTGTGAGGCCCTTTTTCAACTTCAGTAGGCAATCAGTTCACTGAATCTATCAAGGCAGCAGTTCTAGTATCTGATTGAGCATTACAGCGAGTTGAAAATCTACACATAACCCTTCCCTAGAGAGTCTAATTTGGTAGGTCTGCAACAGGGCGGGAAAATGTTTCCCATCCTTCATGCAAGTTTTCTGATGGTTCTGCCAGCTCCTTTCTAAATTTGGAAGTGAAAAATAAGAGGATTTTAAACAAAAACAAAACAAAAGCCCACACTTCCCAATTATCTGTGTGTTATCTATGACCATACTTTTAAAACTCAGCTTATATTACTGCAGGCTCTAGGACAGCATGAAGTTGTACTATTTGGTAATAAATCAAAAGAATCTTTTTCCCTTCTGAGAGAAAATTTTTAATTTTGTTCAGGCTTCTTGATAGCACAGTCAGTTTATATATCTCAATACCTTATCCATGAGAACACTTGCCCCAATTCCAAATATTTATCGATATTATTACTATAGTCAAATATGTCTTATCCATTAGATTATAAACTCTCAGAGCAGCCAAGACCAAGCCTATTGAATTTATAACCACAAGATGTTCAGTTCCAGTAACAGAAATGCTGCAGATCTGGGGGATCTAAGCGTTACAGTGGAACATCAAAAGACACAGAAAAATAATTGGCAAAAATCAAATCTTTAAAACATCCACAAGGAATGGAGCACAAAAAAGACTTTTTGTTGTTACTTCCTACAGGTCTTTGCTATAGTAAGTTATTAATATAAATGCCTTAATTTTGTTATTTTCATCTACAAGCTATCCTGAACAATACTCTTCAGATCACTTAAGTACTGAAGGTTCTGTCACTCAGCAAGCATTCGCCTGTCTATAAAGCCCTGGTACTACTGAAGAATATAAACCACCTAAACACAGTATAGTAAGATTGTAGGGTCTACCACACCCAAACATGAGGCGAGGCTTGGGGAACCCTGAAGAAAATGGAGAGAAGGACTGTAAGAGCCAGAGGGGTCGAGGACACCAAGAGAGCACAACCCACAGAACCAACCAGCCTCACAGGGGCTCACGGGGACACAGTGGCCATCATGGAGCCTGCTGGGTCTGCAGTGTACATGCTGTGGTTGTTTAGCTTGGGGAGTTTGTGAGACATCTAACAGTGGGACTGGGGGTGTCTTTGACGCTTGCTTGCTCTTGGGACCCTTTTCCTTCTACTGGGATGCCTCATCCAGCCTTGATGAGGGTTTATGCCTAGTATTGTTGCCTTTTGTTATGCCATGTTTGGTTGGTATCACGTGGAAGCCTGCTCTTTTCTGAAGGGAAACGGAGGAGCAGTGAATCTGAGAGAAAGGGGAGGTGACGAATGGGGGAGGTGAGGAGTGGGGGTGGTGAGGAGTGGGGGAGGTAAGGAGTGGGGGAAGTAAGGAGTGGGGGGGGTGAGGAGTGGGGGGGTGAGGAGTGGGGGTGGTTAGGAGTGGGGGTGGTGAGGAGTGGGGGTGGTGAGGAGTGGGGGAGGTGAGGAGTGGGGGTGGTGTGGAGTGGGAGGGTAAGGAGTGGGAGGGTAAGGAGTGGAGGAGGTGAGGAGTGGGGGAGGTGAGGAGTGGGGGGGTGAGGAGTGGGGGGGTGAGGAATGGGGAGGTGAGGAGTGGGGGAGGTGAGGAGTGGGGGAGGTGAGGAGTGAGGGAGGTGAGGAGTGGGGGTGGTGAGGAGTGGGGGAGGTGAGGAGTGGGGCTGGAGAGATGGTTAAGAGCGCCGTCTGCTCTTCCAGAGGTCCTGAGTTCAATTCACAGCAATCACATGGTGGCCCACAGCCATCATTAATGAGATCTGATAACCTGTACTCATATATATAAAATAAATAAATCTTTAAAATAAAATAGTCACCAGAGTCAATGGGGTGAATACACTGTCAGGATGTAGTGAAGAGACAGAGGCATCATGAGAGGGGCCAGCCTGGGCTAGAGGCATCATGAGAGGGCCAGCCTGGGCTAGAGGCATCATGAGAGGGGCAGCCTGGGCTAGAGGCATCATGAGAGGGCCAGCCGGGGCTACACCTTCGGTCCGGTAGTTAAAAGTATTTATGGCACTTGAAGGAGAGCTGGGCTCAGTTCTCACCACCCACGTGAAGGCTCACAACCAGGACTGTTGTGTTGTCCCAGGGGATCCAACACCAGCTCTGGCCTCAACAGGTACCAAGCATGTACACAGTGCACAAACACGCTTGCAAGCAAAACGCTCAAATATATAAAATACAAAGGTCTTTAAAAAAAAAAATAGTCATCACTGAAGGGAAAAAAAGATTGAAGAAAAACAAAGAAATCTAACTAAAACCACAACCAAAGGAGTTAGAAAGGCAGCTCAGTGGTTAAAAGGATGCTCTCCTCTTGCAAAAGACCCGCGTTCAGTTCTCTGCACCCTCATCTACAAGCTCACAACTACCTACAGCTCCAGTTCTTGAAGGGACTCAGTGTCTCTGGCCCTGCAGGGACCTACACAGAGTACATGTACACTGTACTCACATGGTGCCCCCACCCCACCCACACACACATAGAGACATAATTTAAAATAATTTAAATTTTAAGATTTTTTAAAAATTCAACTTTAAAGTTAAATAAGCAATAGTAGCACATTTAAAGCATTGCCAATCTTATATAAACATGAGGTTATAATTAATAAAAAGTGAAATATAAAAGCAAAAAGCTATATCCTTAAATTAAGTAACCACTTTGTCCACTAGTAACTCTTGATCATAAAAAAAAAAGAAAAGAAAGAAAATCAGTTTCTTAATTATTCCTAGTTAAACAGTTATATTTAGTAGGGACGGTATTACTTCTTCCCAATGGGCACCCCCAAAAAGTATCTCTTCTAAGCTATCGGTTATAAACACTATCCTCAAAATGCAAACACACAGTGTCACTGTGGACTCAGGCACACCAATTTCTTTTGGGTCAGAAATACAATAAATGTTCTCTTGCTTCTCTGTCTTTGTATGCCATCACCCATGTTGCTGTTTTTTTTTTTTTAACTAATTTATTCACTTTATATTCCGATCACAGCCCCTCCCCCTCTCCTCACCCCCCCCCCCCATTCCTCAGAGAAGGGCCCCACACACAAACCAGCCCCCGCAAGCTCATCCAGTAGCATCAGGACCGGGAGGGTCCTCGTCCCCTGTGGGGAAGTGATCACAAGGCAGGCAACAGAGTCCATGTCAGAGACAGCCCTGCTGCCCTTACTAGGGGACCTACATGAAGCCCAAGCTGCTGTGTAGCAGGCCTAGGCCCAGTCTACGCATGGCCATGTTACCCTGACTATAACACCTCCTTCCCTAGTCTGACTCACTCATAACACCTTCCGATCCCACTTTAGATGTCATTTCCACCAGGAAGCCTTCTCTGACCTTCCTATGTGGGCGTTGTGGTGCACCCCTTTAATCCCAGCACTCTGGGAGGCAGAGGCAAGCATCTCTGTACATTGAAAGCCAACTAAAGGGTAAGAGTTTTGGTAGTGGAACACTGTCACATACAATAATAAATTTACAAGTAGGATAAAATTACTTTAAGGCTGTGCCTACCTGGTGATGAATGCTTCACTTCGCCCTAACAAACATTGGATGGAGCGCCCAGTATCACATGCACTAGTCCATTCACTGGAAATATGTAAGTGAGGGATGTGGTTCTGTGATACCGAGAACTTCAAACCTGTATAACTACCTGCTCTCTCAGCAACATAATCCTAGAAGACATGTTTGGAAGATGAATGCTTAAAAAAATATATTAACCCAAACGATATCTAGTCCCATTTTAAATTTCCTATAATTGCTATATAACAATCAGAAAAATTCCATCACAGGCTGAAGACACAGTTCCACTACTGAGAGCACTTGCTGCTCTCCCAAATGACTACAGCTAAGTTCCCAGCACCCATGTCAGGTGGCTCAAAGATGCCTCTAACTCCAGCTCCAGGGCATCGGATGTCTTTTTCTGGGCCTCTCAGACACTGCATTCGTATAGACCCATGTATACCAGCAGAAAGGAAGAAAGAAAGGAAGGAAGGGAGAGAGATCCCATCACAGAATACAGAACTCTCTGTTAGACAGCTCTCACAGACCTTACTTCCCCACTAAACTTTACCTAGTAAAAATGCAGCATCATAATTCAGTCATGACTTACACTAACTTCAACTAAAGTTACTTCAATCAGAAAGAAATAACTTTGAAATGATAAAATCTAGGAAGACAACCACAACAAGAACTATTACACAAAATTCTTATTTTTCACCAGCATACCACAAATCAACAATTTATTCTTTTCTGGGGAGGGAAAGCTGACGTTCTTTGCATATAGTAGTATAGTATATTCTGTATATAAAGAACCTTTTCTCTATAATTTTATATATTCTTTTTATAATTTAATATAAGAATAACATGTCAATTTCATATTAAAGACTAGCTTTGAATGTTGGACACCTTCCCTCATCTTCCTGTTTCTAACTTTAGTATATTCTACAGCTTCTGTGCCTCTGTAGGATGACTAAGAGACTAACAAAGAATATTAATCTCAACTAACTCGGTGTGATAAGTACCTAGAAATGTTCAGTAAATATCTAAAGGTATTTTGCTTTTTTCTTCAAAACTGTGTTTTGAAGGAAGTCAGAGAGAAAGGAGATCAACTAAGCATGTTAGGGGAACGGAGGGAAGTCAAGGGCACCACATCACAGGTGTGACCCCAGAGGTATTTACTCAGGCATGGGAGGACTCCAGGACAGTGAAGGCCATGGTGGAGGTAGTACCAGAAGCTGGGGTTTGGAGCAAACGGCAGGGTTCACACCATCCAGCCACTAAGGTTCACACCATCCAGCCACTAAGGTTCACATCATCCAGCCATTAAGGTTCACACCATCCAGCCACTAAGGTTCACACCATCCAGCCACTAAGGTTCACACCATCCAGCCATTAAGGTTCACACCATCCAGCCACTAAGGTTCACAGTAGAAAAAATATAGGCACATCTAACTCTACAGGAAACCCAACAACCAAATCTACCCACACAGCAAAGGTGCACAGAATGTACCCCTACTGGGAGGAAAGCAAGGGTATGTTGAAGCATGGATAAGAGACCCCGGGAGAGGCACACCGTGCAGCAGTAGTCACCTGTGTGAAGGGGATAGTGGGAACCTTACTTTTTGCCCTAAAAACTGTATCCACAGTATTATTTCTTCTCCCCCGCCAAAAATAAAAACCTACCTAAATTGTTTTATGAACCAACCAATTAGAAATAAATAGCAGAAGTAAGAAAGAATTTTTAATTTAGAGCCAAGAAAATAATGCAAAGCAAACACAAACACTGAAATCTAAGACAGTAAGAATGGGTCAAAACTGTCAAGTGGTCAGGGTAGCACACATGAGCTAGTGAAAATGAGTCAACCTTTATGAGTACCCAGCCTAAGTAGGACAACCCAGTGTAGAAGAAGAAAGTAACATCTCAAAGATGACATAGTAGTTGAAGACAACTCTCTGAGCTTGAAGATAAAGGCAGGTCCTACGGTGAGCACTACTATCCAACCGGACTGTGCCCCTCACTTGCTAAGCAGACTCATGACTTGCTTCAGAGTGGCACTGCCAAGTATCTATCGGATACACAGCACTACAAGGATAGTGTCTTCAAGGCAAAGCGTGTGACCTCGTTACAGGGGAAAGAGGCTAGAAAGAGATGAGTCACAGCGGGTGTGCTTACAGAAGACTGGGTCAGGGAGCAGCTGAGCCTCGGGCTAGATGGATGTTAACTACAGCCATGCGGCCCATTCTCCTACCTGAGCCTGAAATACCTTTGTATCACAAAGAACTATGCCAGTAGACTACATTGGCTAGATATGTGAGAGGTTACTGTCTTGAGGAAATTAAAATTTCTGATTTATGGGACACAATACTGAAATGACTCTCTTCTAATCCAAAGTTAGCTTCTCTGCACATCTCTAAATCAACTCTAATTTGAATTATTTTCAGAAATTTTTATGTTAAAGAAAACAACTTAAGGTCAATGTCCTGGGGAGAAGTGTGTGTGTGTGTGTGTGTGTGTGTGTGTGTGTGTGTGTGTGAGAGAGAGAGAGAGACAGGGTTTCTCTGTGTAGCCCTGGCTGTCCTGGACTCACTTTGTGGACCAGGCTGGTCTCGAACTCACAGTGATCTGCCTGACTCTGCCTCCCGAGTGCTGGGGTTCCAGGTGGACGCCACCACACCCAGCCCGAGAGGTTTTTAAAGAACACTTCTGGCTAGTTTTATGTCAGCTTGACACAAGTTAGCCATTTGGGGAAATGACTAGTAAGAAAATGCCCCCCTTAAAATAACTACCTTACTGCCTCATTCTTTAGCTTAAAAGAACTGGCAAACAGAGAATCAATGACTACCGTGCAGTAAAAAGTACTAATTTCATCCTTAAATATTTTCCTTCTGTAATGATTTGAACAAGAATGGCACATATAGGCTCATGTACTTGAACACGTGGTCACCATGGAGTGGCACTATGAAAGGACTACAAGGATTAGGGAGTAAGTCCTTTGTGGAGGAAGCGTGGCCTTACTGGAGAAAATTTGTCCCTGAGGGTAGGCTTTTACGTTTCAAAAGCACAAACCAAGCCCAGTATGTGTCTGTCTGTCTCTCTTTGTGTCTGTCTGTCTGTCTCTCATGTGTCCATCCAGCAGTCTGTCTCTTCCCCACCCCTGCCTGTATACCAGGTGTAGCTCTCAGCTACTGCCCCAGTGTCAATGTTCCCGCCATGATGCTAATGGACTAAACCTGTGAACCTGCAAGGCGGCTGCCATAACATCTTTCTTTTCTAAGAGTTGCCATGGTCATGGTGTCTCTTTACAGCAATAGAACACCTTCCACGATAAACACACACACACACACACACACACAAACACTGTATATATAATATTCTGAAAAGTATTTTATAAGACAAATTATTTATGAACTAATCAATTCTAACTTAATGGACTAATACTGTAATAAGCTAAGGCAGTATAAAATAACCTTAACCATAAATTATGAATTTTTTAAACATCAAGTTATGCTACTAAATGTGAAAAACTATTATTCTAAGTTTCATTCCAAAAAATGAAAAAAAAAATGTTTATTTGTTTTAAAGTTGTTAAAACAAACAGAAATGAACTATTATTCTCTTATGCAAGAAATATAAACTACTCCTAACAAGTGAAAGTTATATTTTCATCATTGAAGACTTTGATTTACAGATTATTCTGTTAAGCAAGGATGAGCATCAAAAGTAAAAACAACAAATATTCAAAAATCACGTAAACACCTAGCATAAAGATAGGCATATGACAGGCACTGGAACAATTACAGTAGGAAAGACAACAGGCATTGATGCCATTCTAAGCCCAAAAATTGGTTCTTAGAGATCAGAGAAAAAAAATTAATCTGAGGATAACCTATTTCTTTGAATTGTAAAGTAAAGCAATGTTTATTTCACCTTCTAAATTTTTTTATTTAAAAAACAATTCATTTTAATTCATTTTACATCCTGATTGTTATCCACCCTTCCCTCCCCTAGGCCTCTGACTTACAGGGCCGCCTACCCACAGTCTGGCCAGTCCACAACGGTCATCAGGACAGCCTGTACCCTCTTCCTCTCTGCGCCCGTAAGGCCATCTTGCAAAGGGGCAGTGACCAAATCATGGGCACCAGAGTGCGTGCCAGAGGTTCAGCAGCAGGCCCACTCCCACCCCCACTTGGAGGTAATGTGTGAATAAATTATAATAAAATATATATTAAAAAAGGAAAAATAAATATTGAAATAAAAAATATAAATAAATAAAAGAAGGAAAGAATGAAATGCTAGCTGATGGAAAGTGAACTGGGCATTATTAAATATAGAAAATAAGGAAACCCACAAATTCACTGCATAATTTTACATAAATACTGCTAACTCTTGTAACATCTCCACATAAGGTTCATTTTAATCAACAATAAAAATAACTAAACTAAAAAACAAAAACAACTCATTTATGTTGTGTGTGTGTGTATGTACATATCACTGTGTGCATGTGTGCACACGTGTGTGTGTGTGTGTGTGTGTGTGTGTGTGTGTGTGTACACGTATGTACATATCACATGCACGCAGTCACTCTGGACATGAGAGTGCTGGAGTCCCTGGAACTGGAGTTACAGGAAGCCGTTAGCTGCCATGTGGATGCGGAGAAGTGAACCTGGGTCTCCTGCAAGGGCAGTGAGCACTCTACCTGCTGAACCAGCTCTCCAGCGCTTCCCCTGCACAGTTTTAACACACCAGCTTCAAGCACATCATCCTACATTCCTACATAACTGTGCTTTCCTTTACACCTCAGATAATGTTCATTAAGATGGCAGCTTTAACATAATGACAAGATCCTACTGTTCATTAATCAGATGTCCATCCATTGTACTTATCTACTTATTGATAATGTTAGTAATGAACAGTAATGTCAGAACATAAATCTATTCTTTAAAATGGATAAAGGAGTCATAAGAGTCACAGCAGTCTATGACCTCAGTGTTAACAACATGGAATGAGTAACCCCTATTTCAAAGCACTGAAATGTACATCCATAAACATAACATATAACCAGTTTCTGTAATAATCTACAAGAAATGGAAGCTTGGGTTTGGACCGAGATTAAGAGCACTGGCTGCTCTTCAGAGAACCCAGGTTCAATTCCCAAACTCCCACATGGAGAGTCAGAACTGTTTATAACTGAACCCCAAGTTATCCAATGCCGTCTCTGGCTTCTGTGGATACCAAGAACGCGTGTGGTACATAGACAAACAGGCAGTCAGAACATCCACACATTTAAAATAAAATAATAACTAAAAGGAAAAGAAACAAAAGCTTAATAAATGCATATAAAGATATCACGGCTGGACATATCTTTTTTTCTATCCTGTACTCTATTGAAGATATTGAAAACTCCACAGTTTGGCAGGAGGTGACACCCCCAAAACAGAAATGGTAAGAAAATTAACCTATAATGATATCTCACATAGTTTAATATAATTTACACCAAAGTTTATAAAGAACAAGAATTGACTACATTAAGAAGTAACAGCATTTTATCTTAAAATATACCAGAATTCTCTAAACTATAGTAAAAATTTTCAAATTAATATACAGTAGGTAGTATTGAAAAGAAATTTCCAGAACAAGTCAATGCTTATTAATTTGTCTTAAAAATATGACAACTCAAAAGTATACTATAAAGAAAACCAATGTACAGACCTTCTAGTTTTTTAATTACTGTGTGATGTCTGAAAAATATAACTAAAATGTTCATACCTGATCGAAAGCACTCAATTATTTGTTGGATACCAGATTTGGATGTCTGTAGTGGTTGCTGTAACAAGGGAGGATCTCCAGGCTCCAGGACATAAACTACATGGAAGACAAACACACACCCAACCCGCAAAAAAGGGGTTATTTCAGTCACTGTTGAATCAAACAATAGTTTGCTACACCTATGTTAGTAATGAGAATACCTCCACGTAGACTTATGTATGTACAATTCACCTTCCTCTTTATAAGACAAGTAAGGCAATGGACAGAACACCTCGGTCATTCCCATGGCGGCTAGTCAGCAGGCCCAGCAACAGCACGCACTGCTCTGGCACCACTCTGTAGACACCATTCGCCTCTTTAGTCCCCTTAGAGAACTACTACATTTACCAACGACTCTTAAGGCTATGGTGGCTTAGCCACACCTAGCAAACTCTTCCAAAAGCCTTAAAAATAATCTGATCAAGCACCCTGTACCAAATTAGACCCAACTGCCAAAAAAAAAAAAAAAAAAGGAAATAGAAGGAAACAGACAAGTATACGATTGTGGGCATCTAAGAGTTTCACTGCATTCAGCTGAGAGAGATTTAAGATTTCAAAGACTTGCTATAGGGATCAAACTAAAAACTATGAAATATCTGCATAATACCATTTCTCACAACTGCTGAAAAGCACCAGCCAGCTCCAGTGTATTGACAGTGAAGGGTGTCAGTATTATTAAATAATAACCCATGGTAAAGGCCATGACCTATTTAAAATAATACATTTTATGCAGGTACAGAAATACATAAGTTTAATTGACATGGGTATATGCATAGATAAGAGAAAATTACCTTAGAATACCAACAGGATTTAAAGGTTGTGTCAGGGTGGGCTATCAAGGATGAGGTACAAAAGTAAAAATAAGTTTCCCATTTTAAAAATAAAAATTTTCACTTTCATATCTAGTAGTCATTATCACTTCCTCCCCTTTGCAAAATTCTCAGATGAGCAGAAAAATTATTAGATCATGTGACACAAGGTAGCTGGAAAGGACAACAGTGTTTCTATAAGTTGTCAAATAGCAGGTTATAGTGAAGAAAAACTGGCCATTTAATTTTTTTTTCCTCTTTTAAAAAACGTAATGTCCTACCCAGCAATGCCACCATAACCCAGGGACCTTTCTTGGTGTGCTACGACTGCCCTGCAACTTAGACCTCAGCAGCAACTCCTTTCTGACAGAGCAGCTGAGGCTGCTGGGCGGCACGTACAGATGCAGCCTTGCAGGCTCCCTCATACCTCAAGTGCTCAGTGCACACAGATGGGAGGACCCAACTTCAGAACCCTATCACTTCATCAACAGTATCTTAAGAAGCACTTGAAGCACATGATCAGAACACACACAGGCACCTAAGTGTGAGAACTGACAACTGCAACAATAAAGGTCCACGGCCCTTGCATGTCACTGTGTGGCTGTTTGCTGAGGTGTAACTGAGACAACTAAATGATCAGATTGCTTCCTCTTCTCTAACATGCAGCTAACAAAAATCTCAAAAAAAAAGAGGGGGGACTTTGTAATTTTAAAATAAGATATAATAAAAACTAATCAAAACACACCCTGGAATATAACAAGTGCTCAGGAAACACCCCTGCTGCAGCAGCAGCATTACTATGAACAAACCAGCCACTTTCCTGACACCAAAAAGCAATATTCTTTACAAAACCTAAGCCAAATTCAACCTTTAAGAGAAACATCAGAAGAGATTTGTTAGGATGAGTTAGAAGGATCTCTTTTGACTACTTGTACATGATAACAACTGATAACTATAAACATAATTAGCTACAAAAAGAGTGGGAAAACTGACTAACTGTAGAGCACTAAGGTGTGGCTTTATAGGGGCAACAAATAGAGAATTAGAGACATAGAAAAAGAAAGAACAACAAATAGTAAGAGAGCCATGGGGAGAAGCAGACCATGTCTGAGTTCCTCACTTAGGAACACGCCCCAGAAACCTTTCTGTGATGCAGCAACTTCCAGGTGACAAGACCCAGCTTCAGAGCTGGAGCAGCTTCCTACCTCCACCCTCAGAGCACTTCTCCTAGAACGCTTACACACTGAGGCAGCATTCTAAATAAGACTGATGTCTCATCTTTGCATGGACACAGCTCCCACTATTAAAATACACTTTTTTCATTCAAAAGTACTTGTACACACACATGCACACGTATGCACGCGCATGCACGCACACATGTAATTTTCTAAACTGTCCTCTTACATACTCTGTCTTCCGTTCCAAGATCAGATGACCAGACTGATCCAGGTTACAAACATTTAAAAACTTATCTCCGCCAACCAAAAACACCCAATCCCTCAGAACATTTTACTTACTCTCCTCCAAGAGCACATATCTGTTTTTGTTTTAAAAAACAAAAACAAACAAACAAAAAAACCTCTCCTGCTTCGAAACAAGCTCCTTGGGGATCTTTCTAATCATGACAGAAGCTGGAGCAGTTGGAAAGCAGAAGAGGAGTTGTCAGGAGGGGAGAAGAAGATGGACCAGATGCTCCGTGTCCTGACAAACGGCGGACCTGCATGATGGCTTCATCAGATCCTTGTGCCATTCTGAACTTCTGAAAATTTCTATTTAAAAAAAGTCAAAACACGAATACACATATACCGCCAGACTTCTAATACCTGTCACTATGCACTGGCATGATGGCCTCTTCTGAGGCCTCACCCTGTCTGTAGCCCAAATGCAGACAGACCACTCACGAAAGCCCATCAGAGAGTTTCTCAAACAGCTCACCATCACAGCTCCCCCTGGACATGTGAGTCACTGTCATACCACACTTCCAGACCTGGAGACGTCCTCTCCTCAGCACACACCTTCCCTGAAAGGATGTCAATGACCTAGCCTAAAAGTCAGTAAATGCCTAGCTCTCCATTAAAATAAACATTCCAAAGCACTCAGTTCTACCTAAGGAAGTAAATATTAATAAGCAGTAACTTTTACTTTCTTAATTAGTGATATTCACAGAGTTCTTGTTAATGGGGAAGAAAAGACTCAATCCACATTAAAAAATTCAACTCCAGAAAGCATCTTTAAAGGCATTAAAAGTCTGCTAAATACGTAATTATCAACATGTACTGTAAATTATAATCACAAATCACCTCATTTATTTGTTTAAATCTATCGCTTCCCACTCAAAAGCTGTGTGACAAGAATACTGTCTTTTTCACCGTTTCTACTCCATTGCCTTGGGTAATACCTGGCACCTAAGAGACGCTCAGTAATGATTTGTTAAAGAAATGCATAAGCAAACAAGTAAGTGCCACTCAGCTCCATGGTATGTATGCAAGACATCTTCACCTTCAGTACAACGTGTGGTAAGCAAGGGGCCCAAGTTAGAAGGCTCAGCGCCTGGGCGAGCATCAGGGCCCTTCCCAGAGGCTCCCTTTTACTGGGTTATTGCAACAAAATAACAACAGACACAAGGCTGGAGCCAGGTGACTGTCATCATGTACAGCAAAGGAGTTTCTGCTTCCGTTTACTACCACCATTTTTCTCTTACTCAAAAATATTTGTTTCAAATACATGTTATGATAAAAATCTAAATGCATGAGTGTAATTAAAATATTTCAATTAAAAGCAAGCCAAACTAGGGGAGAAAAAAAACACCAACCCTAGTAAATTTTAAGTAAAAAGTAATAAACATTTGTCTTTGAACTAGAATGGAGCAGCTTTTTTTGTTTTGTTTTCCGTGTTTTTGTTTTGGTTTTGGTTTTTGGTTTTTCAAGACAGGGCTTCTCTGTGTAGCCTTAGCTGTCCTGGACTCACTTTGTAGACCAGGCTGGCCTGGAACTCACAGGGATCCACCTGCCTCTGCCTCCCCAGTGCTGGGGTTACAGGTGTGACCCACCACTTAGAGCAGCTTTTATTTGTAGTTGACAATGTTTTCACTGATTTCCCTCTAAAGCTAAGGCCAAAGTTTTAAGCATCATCAACAGTTTACAAGTACAATGTCCATCAAATTAAAATTCACTAACATTCTTCATGAGACTCAAAAAGGGTTTAAAATAAATTTAACTGAATCAGTTCAGCTTAATAAAATACATTAAATATACTTAAGTATTCTAAGCAATCTGCAATACAATAAGTTCTATCCAAAACATTTAATTTGTTTTTTAAATTTAAAAAGCCCTATTCTCCCTATAAGTTCAATTAACCTTCTTGACCCAAATTAAACTTTGGTGTGTGTGTGTGTGGTTTTTTTTCCGGGGTGGGGGGCGGGGGACAAACATTATACTATGGTTTTAGAAAGCTGCATGGGAAACTTAACTTTAATGATAAGCAGTTTTCAAGAAGATGAACGCTAGTATTCCACCACCTATCTTATCTTTGCCTTTTTCTTCAGTTTGAAACATTCGGAGCAAGGAGTAAACCACTAACTGAAAACTGTCTTGAAAGAGAAGGAAAAGGAGCAGACTGGTCCTGTGGGGATGATTGACGGTGACACCTGCAGCTCGTTCTCTCGGGGATCAGGCGAGGGCAGGTCTCTGGTTTTTACACGGTGGGGAAGGAGACCCCCGCGTTTCTTAGGAGAGACAAACACAGGAGGCAGCGTAGCTCTGAGGGAGGAAAGCAAAGACTCTGGTGGGGAGGGGGAGGGGTAAACACCAAAAGCGGACTTACCTGGCTCGCAGCATCCGTGATGGTGGTGGTCGGTCTGACAGTATTTGTCCCTCAAAGGCATTTTTAACCGGGTGCGACCTATTTTCCTTTCACTGCGAGAAGCTCTTCATCGCGGCTCGGCTGCGGGCAGAAGCACAAACCCGTCAGCGTCCCTCAACTCCCGGAGGAGGGCTGTGGCTGCCGTCTCCACAGACCACCCCACCATGCGCTCTGTTCTCCCGACCCAGGGCCCGCACCTCCGGCTCTGAAAGCAAACCGACGCCGGCCCTCCGTCGCTGCCGCCCGGCCTCCCTGCCGCCTCAGGTCCCCCCGCAGCACAGGTTCATCTGCCCTACCCGGAAACGCGGCGTCCGGCGCGCAGCTGCAGCAGCGCAGCGCACGGGGCGGCGAAGGCCTGGCGGGCTGCGCAGGCGACTGCGGCCTCGCCGCGCTGGGGCGGAGAGCCGGGGCGCGGGGCGCGGCGGGGGGCCCCTGCGCGGCGGCCGGGGAGCAGCTCGCGCCCTCCCGCCGCGCACGTGCGCCGGGGTCTCCCCGGGAGCCGGTCCGGCGGTCCGGCGGCGCCGCCAAGTGCGCCCAACTTAGGACAACTCCCGAGGCGGGCGAACGGGCCGCGGCACCGGCCAGGCGCACGACGCGGCGGAGGGCCCCACCTGGCTGGCGCAGCCCCCCGCGCACCAGGGCGCCAAGCCGGCGCGCTCCCACAGAGGCTCCCCGTCCCCCCCCGCCCACCCACTCCCCGGGGCGGCGCGGACGCGGAAGCGCCACAGCTCACCACGTCCTCGGTCGGGCCCGCGGTGGCGGCTCACGGCGGCGGCCCTCGGCGCTCCGGGCCGGCGGCGAGCTGGCGGCGCGCGGGGCGCAGGCAGTTGACAGGAGGAACCGCCCGGGCGCAGCAAGCCGAGGGAGCTGGAACCGGAGCCGGGCGGGACTGGAGGCGCCCCTCCGCCGGGGGGCAACGGCCGCGCCGAGCCCCGGGCTCCCCCCTCAGAGCCGCTCCACCTGCAACGGTTTCCCTCCCCCCCGGGGGCTTTGGAGAGGGGCGGGGAGGCTGCGCGGGTCCCCCACCTGGGGCCTTTCGGGTAGCAGATGCTTCGGGAAACTTTGCTGAAGTCAGTCCCGTTCCTTCTCTCTCTCTTTCTCTCTCTCGGCCGCCCCGAACCGCCCCCGGACAGCCCGAGCGGCCGCCGCGGAGAGGGTAGGAAAGGGGGTGGGGGGGAAGCAGAGAAGTCTCCGGCGGCGACAGGGAGCGACTGACTGACCCCGGACGGAGATGGGGCGAGGGCAGGAAGTGACAAGCTCACGGAGTGGGTGGGGGGAGTGTGTGGCCGGCACGCCCGGCGGCGGCGCGGCGCGCATGCGCTTGGCGGCGGGCAACCCCCGGTGGGGAGGCGACGCGCGGGGCCCAGGCCTCGGGAGGGGGGAGACTGAGGCGCTGAGGGCGGCGGGGTGGGTGGATGGCGGGCCTCGCTGGCGCGCGCCCTCCCCCTCCCCGCCGGCCCGTCCGCCCTCCCGTGCGCCCTCCCGCCGGCGGCTGCGGAGCTCCGGCCCGAGGCTGCGTGCGCCCGGAGGTGTGAGAACCGCGGGCGCGTCCCTCCCCGGGCACGCGCCGCCCGCCCGCTCGCTCGCTCGCTCGCCGGGGCACCAAACTGTTGCTCGCGCTGCGCTCCGGCGAACCCGAACCGGGGAAGGTTGGGAAAGGCGAAGGAGGAGGAAAAGTAGGGAATGGCCCCCAAGTAGACTGGCCCCCTGAAGGCTGTCAGGTGGCGTTGGCTAGCCATCAGCTGTGCGAGTGTGCCTCCTGGAACGTGGGGAAGGAGAGCCTTCCCCAGGCGCTCTCGGAGGAGGAAAACGATTGGCAGGAGATGGGTACTCTCTGATGGCGCAAGCCTAAAAATGAAGTTGGGTCGTTTGGCGAGCCTGCACTTTCCCTCTTTGGCACCAGCATGCTGCTTGGAAAATCCCGCGAAAGCTCGAAGATGGCCATCTTCTGTCAAATCTGCAAACTTCGGGCTGCCTCCACCTTCTTCCCAACTCTGAGAAGGAACTCTCGCCCTTGCTAACTGCAGTCAAATATGTGTCAGCTATTAGAGTATTAAGAATACCCATTTGCCCTATTTATCTTCTCGACATTAATAAAAGGCGCAATTATCCAACAAGCTTGCAACTTGGGAGCTCCTGGAAAAGTGAGGTTTAGAAAGGTAGTCTCTACGAGTTAGGTATTATGTGTTTTGCGATAGACGGTCTTGCTCAGGCTGGCCTGGAACTCACAGAGTTCCCAGGTTGACTTTGAACTCAGGATTTTCCTGTCTGTATGCACTAAGGTTCTCAAAGCTGGGGTTACAAGCTGACCACCCGCCTCAGCTCTGTGTTTGTGAAAAGAAAATCATCAAACTCCCAAAGAAAGTTTGTAAGCAAATGTAGTTCTCACTACGTAATTTAGCAGTCCCAGAGGACTGTTTAGGTCTGGTGTAACTGAGCCAGAATAGGATAAGTGACCCAGCAGCCACATAGGGTATATTATGATCTTGTTTCAGTCCCATTGTCAAGAGTCACTACCCACGTGAAACAAATGCGGATTGTAGGTCAATATGCTATAAATTCTGTGTGATGGTATTATGCAACCACTAAAAATCTTATCTGGAGGTTGGAGAGATGACACTGCCATTGAAGGGCTTGCAAGCAAGCAAGAAGACCTCAGTTTGATCCCACAACCCATGTTAGGGGAAAAAAAAAAAAAAACAAGTCCGTGGTGGAAGTACACCCGCGATTCCAGTGCTAAGGAGAACAAGACAGAAGAATTTCTGGGACTTGTTGGCCAGGTGGGGTAACCAAATGGGTGAGGTTCAGGTTCAGTAAGAGACCCTGTCTTCAAAAAAATAAGTTGGAGAGCAGTTGAGGAAGACATACAATGTGGACCTTTAGCCTGTCCACAGGCACAAATCCGTTATGCACAAAATTATCTTGTGTAATGTTAGCTATGTGGAACATGCTTAAACCAAAAAAGAAAATTTTTTTTTTTACTTTTTGAAATGTGATGGATGGTATAATTGGAATTATAGATGCTTTTGTCTGAAGCATATATGATTTTAATAAAAATAGTTAACAAAACCTATAATTTACCTTCCAATGTTCTGCAAAGGAGATTAACTTCACTCTTTAAAATGATCATAATTATGTGAAATGGTATAAAATAATAAAGCACAAAAATACAAACCACACAAAACTACGATTTAAAAAAAAAACTGGAAGGAGACAAAACCAACATTGGTGATAGATGACTGGTACATTTTTAAGTAAAATATTTTTGTTCCAAAGGATATTTTCCTTAGTTTTACATAATAAGGGTATCACATGCATACAAATAAATACTAAAATTTTACAAGCCTGGAAAATATGTGTGGGGACTTAAATGTTTGCTTGCCGGGTAGGTGTGAAAAGGCTGGAAAGATGGCTCCTTAGTTTAGAGCACTTGCTCTTACAGAGAGCAGATCTGGGGTTGGTTTGCAGCACCTATATGGTGACTCACCACTGTAACTCCAGTTTCTGGTGATCCAACCCCCTTCTTCTGAACTCCAGAGGCACCAGGTACATGTGGTACACACACAAACATGCAAGCAAAACACTCACACACGTAGAAATGCTTTTACATTAAAAAAAAAAAAAAACTAAATTGAGCCCAGGTGTGGTGCGCACACCTGTCATCCCAGCACTCATGATTGAGCCCAGGTGTGGTGCGCACACCTGTCATCCCAGCACTCATGATTGAGCCCAGGTGTGGTGCGCACACCTGTCATCCCAGCACTCATGGAGGCAAAAGCAGACCTCTGTGAGTTTGAGTCAGCCTGGTCTACAAAACAAGAACAGGACAGCCAAGGCTACACAGAGAAAGACTGTCTTAGAAGAAAATATATATATATAATGTATAGTGTTGTAAATACAGTGTTGCAATTAACTGATCACTAGTAGAATGTCCTCAGAATTGCTAGCATTAAATTGTAAACAACTGAGAAGTAAGCTCAGAATTGAGATGTGAGTAGAACAGATCACAGACACTGAGTCGCGGGGTTTTACAGATGGAAATAAGCCATGGAAATTACCTAGTGAACCTTACTTTATACTTGAAGAGACAGAGACCCAGGAATATTAAGTGGCCAGTAATAACTGCTTTCCAGACCTAGGTAGCTCCCTACTGTACCGACAGTGTTAACATCGAAGACGCCTCTAGCCTTAAAGTGTCTTCAGTTCCGTTCCATCAGCAGTCCAGTGACGTTCCCCTCCCCTTCCCTTCTGTAGGTGCTGAAGCTGAAGTAGGACACTCAACTTCCAGCTCACAGGCTGGAACATCTGAAACAATCTGACTCAGGAACTCATGAATTTAGCCACTAATGCTATATTGTCTCTCCTGAGCTGCCCTCTCTGTATCATAGCCGTTTGGGGGCCAATCACATGGTATCTGAAGGATGACCCAGTAGATCCTTCCAGCTGTGAAAAGTATGTGTCAAGATACTGTATATTCAGTGGGCACGGTGACCGATCCCAGGAGGCAGAGGTACGAGGAGGTGTTCAAGGCCATTCCTGTCTACATAGCAATGTGATGCCCTCCTGAGCTACATGGGACGCTGTCCATACATGAAATAAAAATGGAGCTGCTAAATCTCAAGAAAACTGAAATTTCATGGTGCTCCAGAACTTAAAAGAAAATTTGGATGTATAGAATTATCACCCTACCTTTATTTAAAAAATAAAAATAAAAAGTCACAAAGCATCCCAGGCATCCTGGGTAACAGGTTAAAGTCTGAATGTGAAATATACCAAACAGGTCCATATGTTGATAACTTTTGCCCAAGCTGGTGACATTGTTTTGGGAGGTGTGGAAACTTTGGGCTTCAAGGCCTATCTGGAAGAAGGTCGCTGGGGACGTGACATGGAAGGTTACATCTGGTCATAGGTTCCTTTATCTGTCCTTCCTGCCTGCTAAGAGGTGAACAGTTCCGCCATCTGATTTTGCTGCTAGATTGTTCTGTTTCACTTTGAGTCCCAGAGCCAACAAAGCCAAGAAGAGTGAACTGAGACCTCTGAAAACAAGAGCTACATGCCCCCTACTGTTTAAGGTTACATCAGGAACAAATGGTCTGGCTAATTATTACAGCCTCGCATTTTTTTGTTTGGGATTTTTGTTTGGTTGGTTTGGTTTGATTTGTTTTGGTTTGAGACAGAATTGCAAGTCTAGAAGTACATCCTGTTGAGTAACCTAAATTCTATTTTATGGCTTAAAGTTGCTCTTTCTTATTTATCCTCAGGGTAAGAGATTCATACACATAATTGTGGCATGCCAAGCCACCACTGGAGCATCAAGCCATTGTATATGTTCTCAATTTGTAGATCAGTAATTTGGGTTAGTGTTGTCTGAGTCACCAAGTTGTCGCTCCTCCGGAAGGTTGGCTGAATGCACCACATAGTTGGCAGCTGGTGCTGTCTGATGACGGGACTCCCCTCAGTGTAGCCTTTCATCCTCAAGGTGAGTAACTTGGACTTCCTCATGCAGTAACAGCATGCCATGCCAGTCCAGTGAGAGCTGTGGGACATGCTCTTAGTCAAAACATGTCAAAAAGTCCAGCTCGCTGTGTTACATTCCCACAAGCAACATGTAAGGGTTTTCCGCATCCTCAGTAGCATTTGCTGGTTTTTAATGATACTCATTCTAACTGGTGAGATGAAGCCTCGGTGGTTTTGTGTGTGTGTGTGTGTGTGTGTGTGTGTGTGTGTGTGTGTGTGTGTCTGTGTGTGTGTGTTTCTGTGTGTGTGTTTATTTGTATTACCAGAGTGACTATGGATTTTTTTTCATATATGGATTTGCCATCTTGTTTATATTTTTAGAAGTATATTCTGTTTTTTCATTCATTAACTGGATTGTTTGGGTTTAGGCTTTTGGGCAGATGTTGTTTGTATATTCTAAGCATCAGTCCCCTGTCAGACGAATAGCTCTAAAAGATCTTCAATACCAGAGCTACAGATGGATATCCAATTTCCTCTTTGTTATCTCTTTTGTTGTACAGAGCTTTTTTTTTTTTTTTTTTTTTCATGAAGTCATATTGGAATTATTTCCTCAGCTTTTGGATCCCTGTTCAGAAAGTTCTAGTCTATGCCTGTGTCTTGAAGTCTTTTCCTCAGGCAGTTTGATAGTCTCAGATATTTCATTTAAAGACCTTTCATTTGGGTTTATTTTTGTACATCATGAGAAATAAGGACTTAGTTTAATTCTCTACACAGAAATATCCAATTTTCCCAGGCCATCTATGAAAATCACCATGGAAGTTCTACAAAAACTAAATATTGATCATGTAATCCACCTATTCTACTCCTGGAAAAATACAGAAAGGAATCTTAAGCCAGCATATTATAGAGACACCTGTTCATCATGTTTCTCCTGATACTGTTCATTAGTAGTGAAGCTGGGCAAGCATCCCAGATGTCCTTCAGCAGACAGATGAGGAGACGGTGGTACATAAATGAGAATGTGTTTTAGCTGTGAAGGATGAAATGACAGTTGCAGACTGGAGTAGAACTGGACATCACTACATGAAATAAGCCAGATTTATACAAATACCACATTTTCCTCGTGTGTAGAATCTAGATTTAAATATATACCTACACAGATGAAGGTAGATAGGTAGACAGACATACAGACAGGTGATAAATGTGTCAGAAAAGCAGAGGGTGGGGAAGGCAATAAGGCCGAACAGGAATAGAGTTTAATAATACATATTTGTGAAAATGCTATAATGAAACACATTGCTTTCATATGGTAGCTTAAACAGCTTACAAGAATGGATGCACATCACCCAGGTGATGACTCTCACACCACTGGGATCCGTATCTGCCACCTGAGGACCACTGGTCTGAGCACCCTGCAGGTAGTCACCTCCACTCCTGATGCCTGAGTGCTGTGCATCTTTCTTAGCTCCTCCAAATAGGGACCCTCACCCCTGTTGCAACTCCACCCCTGCATAACTTTCCCAGGTAACAGCGCTCGCTCTCACTTGGACCTCAGGCACTACCACCTAAGGACTACCTACAAAATACTGAATACAGACTTCTGAGGATCTACAGCAAGAATCTTTTGTCTCTATAGAAGGTTTGCTTTTGTGCTCACAGACTGCACCTAGCTCCAGATGAGTTAGGGCCACTTCTGATACCCTATTTGCACATCAATACTGAGTAGCCCCAAGTACTATTCAGCTAGTCCATAACCTGATACATTGTCATAATGGGCAAAAGATCCACTCAACAAAGGTAGGACAGATAAATCAAGTGACCTAACTCCAGATGTCTAACTACCATCACAAAAACACAATATGAATAACTTGGACAGTGTCTCTCCTCTTAAAGAAAATAGTACTCCATAGTAGTGACCCTAAAGAAAGTAAATCAGATGACTCATCAGACAATGATTTTAAAATGTCAGTTATAAATATGTTCAAGGAACTCAAAGAGGATATGTTAAATGCTAGAGTGAATACAAAACAAGATATGAATATAAAATTTAAAAATTTTTATGGGCAAACTAAAACTTGAAAAAAAATCAGTCTAAGTGCTCAATGGAGAAATTCACCAACAGAATGGTCCAAGTGGTCAATAGAATATCAGGACTTGAAGAAAAAGAATTAGGCATTTTTCAAAGAAAATGTTAAATTTTTAAAAAACTAATGGAGTGCACAGAAACTCTGGGAAACACTAAAAAAGAACAAACATAAAAATTTTAGTGGAGAAAAAAACAGATTAGGTCAAAGGCACATAAAATATTTTCAACAAAATCATAGAAGAAAAATTCTCTAATCTGTAGAAAGAGACGCATGTCAAGGCTCAAAAGGACACAAAGTAGAAACTCCATATGGCACATATTAGCCAATACACTAGGTGTGAAAAACAAAATTGAAAGCTGCAAGACCTAAAGACCAAGTCCCATGTAAAGGAGAACAATCAATATAATAGCTTATTTTTTCAGTGCATATCTAATAGAATTTTAAAGCAAGAAGGGCTTTGACTGATGTTCTACACATGCTGAAAGGCCACAGATGCCATTCAGACTACTATACCCAGCAAAATTATCACTCATAATAGAAGAAATAAAGACTTTCCATTATTAAAACATATTAAAAGAATTTATACCAACTAAGCCAGCTCTACAAAGGATACTAGAAATAACAGTTTGGTCTGAAGAGAAGGATAAATATACCCAAAAGTATATTGGGAATAAATATTCCTAGAGCTGTTAATCAAACAAAGGTCTAAGGAACCAGCAGAAAAAAAATTGACAAGAATTAACACATTGTTAAAAAATAACTCATAATATTAATGGCCTCAATCTCTCCCCACTTGTTGAGATCAGGAAGAACAACAGATTGATTGGGATATAGAACCTTTTTGTCCCCAAGAAACACATCTCACCATCAATGATGGACACCACCTTAAGGTAAAATAATGGAGGACAAAAGGCATTCCAAGAAAATGGAATTAAAAAATAAGCAGGTTTTTAAAAAGCAGGTATAGCTATTCTGATACCTGAAAATACGTCAAACTGAAATTTGAAGAAATAAGGTGGGTCACTTCATACACATTAAAGGAAAAATCCTGAAGGATATTAAAACTGAAAACATAGATGAGCCAAACACAAGTATCTAAATTTATAAAAGAAATACTATTAAGATCTAAAATCACAGATTTTGTTAACCCACTCTCACTAATAGGTCATCTGAAAAGGTCAAATGTAACTGACATCAACGGAATATTCTACCTACTGTATACTCAGAAGCCATGGAATGTTGTCAAAAATTGACAAAGCATTGGGACACACCACCAATAGTAGTAGTAGTAATTTGAACAGACCCTTAACCAACAAGATGGACGCAGTAGTCCCTGCTCTTTTCCTCCTACTGAGTTGCCTCGTCCAGGCTTGATGTGAGGGTTTGTGCCTTAATGCATCTTGTTATGTTATGGTTGGTTGATATCCCTGGAAGGCCTGCTCTTTTCTGAAGGGAAGTGTTGGAGGAGATAAACAGGGGGAGAAGAGCAGGTGGAGGGGTGGGAGGGAAGAGAGGATGCAACCAGGATGTGTTGCATGGGAGAAGGATAAAAAATAAATAAATAAACTCTCAGTTGAAAAAAGACCACGTTTAATCCCAGCACCCAGGAGGCAGAGACAGGCAGACCTCTGTTGAGGCCACCCTAGTTCCTGGACAGCCAGGGCTCTTACACAGAAAATCCTGTCTCGAAAAACCAGAAATGAAGAAAGAAAGGAAGTGACCAAAGCCAGATGGAGTCAGCACAGACTTCTACCAGCTTTTCCTGGATGAATTTACACCAATAATCCTCCAGTTGTTCCACACAATAAAAGGAAGAAACGATCTCAAACTCATTTTATGAAGCAAGTATTACTCTGATGGCTGCACTGACTCCCTCAAGAAGAAAATTATAGGCCAAGTCTCCTTAATTACCATAGTAACAAAAATTCTCAATAAAAACACATCAAAAAGATCGTCTGCCACATCTAAGCTTCATCACAGAAATGCAAGGTTGGCTCAACATATGCAATGCTATAAATGTTATTCATCACATAAAATGACTCATGGGCGCAAACCACATGATCATCCCATTAGCTACAGAAAAGGCCTAGAACAAACTCCAGCAATTTTTCAGGATAAAAATTCTAGAGAATACAGAGATATGGGAGATATGTCTCAACATAATAAAGGCAATATATAATGAGCCCACAACCAACATCGTGCTAAAGAAGAAAAACACAAAGAGTCTCCACTAAAATCAGGAACAAGACGGAGATATTTATCCTTCCCCTCAAGTCCTCTGTCGTGCTTGAAGTCTTAGCCAAAGCCCTAAGTCAAGTGAAGGAGAGATAAAGGAATAGGAAAGCAAGAAGTCAACCTGCTTTTATTTTACTGATATTATTCCATATATTACCAGAGAACTCCCACAGCTGATAAACACATTCAGCGAAGTAGCAGTGTAAAAATTAGCCAACAAAAGTCATACAAACAGTAAGCATGTTCAGAAAGCAATCAGTGAAAGAGTCCCATGCACAATACCCTCCAAAGAAGAAGGAAAAAACCTAACCAAAGAGGTAAATGATTTGTCTAATAGAGACTTTAAGGCACTGATGAAAGAAAACGAAGACACCAGAAGATGGAAAGGTCTTTCCTGCTCATGGATTGGTAAGATTAATTCTGTGGAAGAAAAAAGATGGAATCTATGGCTTTAACACAATACCCATCAAAATTCCAATGCAATTCTTCACAAAAATTGAAATAAAATATTCTGAAATTTTATATTGAAATCCAAAAGATCCAGAATGGCCAAGTCAATTCTGAACCGTAAAAGCACTGCTGGGGATATTATCCCTCATTTCACATTATACTACAGAGCTACGGCAACAAATACATAGTGCTGGCATAAAAACAAACACAATGATCACTGGAATGGAAGAGCCCAGATACAAGACCACATCTCTAAAGCCATCTGATTTCTTTTTTTTTTTTTAATGAAGAGGCCAAAAGTACACACTGAAAAGAAAAGAGCTTCTTCAAAATAACAAGATCTGGTCAAACTGGATAACTACGTGTAGAAAAGGGAAACTGGATCCTTACCTTTCACCCTGAAACTCAGTTCCAAGTAGATAAGACATAATAGCACCAATCTGATGAGTGAGAAGGTGGGGCATACACTCAACTTACAGGCATAGAAAATGGCTCCCTGAACAGGACAGCAATAGCACAGGCATTGAGACCAACAATTGATAAATAGAAGCCCATGAAACTAAGACATTATAGCAAAGGACACCATTGTTTAAGTGAAGATACAACATAAAGAATGTTTTTAAAAATCTTTACCATGTACACAATTGAAAAAAATATTCATATCTAGAATATGGAAACATCTAAACATCAAAAAGAAAGGAAGGAAAGAAGGAAGGAAGGAGGTGCGGAACTAAAGAGTTCTCTAAAGAAGAAAACAAGTGACTGAGATATATTTTGAATGTTCAACATACTTACCCATCAGAAAATCCAAATTAAAACCACTTCTCTTTTTCATTGAATAGATTTGGCTTCTTTGTCAAAAATCAAGTGACCATATGTGTGTGGATTCATATCTGGGTCTTCGATTCGATTCCACTGATCAACCAGCCTGTTGCTGTGCCAGTACCATGCTGTTTTAATTATTGTTGTTTTATAGTACAGCTTGAGATCAGGTGTGGAGATTGCTCCGGAGGATCTTTTATTTTACAAGATTGTTTTAGCTATTCTGGGTTTTTTGTTTTTCCATATGAAGTTCAGAATTGAACTTTCAGTGTCTTTAAAAAATTGTATACGTATTTTGATAGGGATTGCATTGAATCTGTAGATTGCTTTTGGTAAGATGGCCATTTTTACTATGTTAATTCTCCTGATCCATGAGCAAGGAAGATCATTCCATCTTCTCATGTCATCTTCAATCTCTTTCTTCAGAGTTTTGAAATTTTTTTTCAAACAAGTCCTTCACTTGCTTGGTTAGAGTAACTCCTAAATATTTTATATTGCTTGTGGCTATTGTGAAGGGTGTGGTTTTCCTAATTTCTTCCTCTGCAAGCTTATATAGGAAGGCTACAGACTTTTTGAGTTAATCTTGTATCCAGCCAATTTGTTGAAGGTGTTTATCAGCTGTAGTAGTTTCCTGGTGGGATTCTGAGGGTCACTTATGTACACTATCATATCATCTGCAAATAGGGATAATTTGACTTCCTCCTTTCACATTTGGATACCCTTGATCTCCTTTTGTTTTCTTATTGCTCTGGCTAGAACTTCGAGTACTATATTGAAGAGATATGGAGAGAGTGGGCATCCTTGCCTTGTTCCCGATTTTAGAGGAATTTCCTTGAGTATCTCACCATTTAATTTGATTTTGGCTATTGGCTTGCTGTATATAGCCTTTATTATGTTGAGGTATGTGCCTTGTATCCCCGATCTCTCCAAAACTTTAAACATGAATGGGTGTTGGATTTTATCAAATGCTTTCTCTGCATCTAAGGAGATGATCATGTGGTTTTTTTATTTTCAGTTTGTTTATATGGTGGATTACATTGATGGATTTCCATATATTAAACCATTCCTGCATGCCTGGAATAAAGCCTACCTGGTCATGGTGAATGATATCTTAATGTGGTCTTGTATTCGTTTTGCAAGTATTTTATTGAGTATTTTTGCATCAATGTTCATAAGAGAAATTGGTCTGAAATTCTACAGGGGAAGGAGGTCCCCCTCAGTCACAGTCATAGGGAAGGGGAGTAAGGGGGAAATGGGAGGCAGGGAGGAATGGGAGGATACAAGGGATGGGATAACAATTGAGATGTAATATGAATAAATTAATAAAATATATTTTTAAAAACACTTCCACAGGTAGGCTAAACGCAGATCTTCACCTGTCCCTCCTCTCCTGCAGATCCAGTTGTGTAGCCTCATCCCCAGCTCTGTAGTAGACCACCTGCTGTAGCCTCCCCTAGTAGACACCCGCTGTAGCCTCCCCTAGTAGACCACCCGCTGTAGCCTCCCCTAGTAGACCACCTGCTGTAGCCTCCCCTAGTAGACCACCTGCTGTAGCCTCCCCTAGTAGACCACCTGCTGTAGCCTCCCCTAGTAGACCACCTGCTGTAGCCTCCCCTAGTAGACACCCGCTGTAGCCTCCCCTAGTAGACCACCCGCTGTAGCCTCCCCTAGTAGACCACCCGCTGTAGCCTCCCCTAGTAGACCACCCGCTGTAGCCTCCCCTAGTAGACCACCTGCTGTAGCCTCCCCTAGTAGACACCTGCTGTAGCCTCCCCTAGTAGACCACCTGCTGTAGCCTCCCCTAGTAGACCACCTGCTGTAGCCTCCCCTAGTAGACCACCCGCTGTAGCCTCCCCTAGTAGACCACCTGCTGTAGCCTCCCCTAGTAGACACCTGCTGTAGCCTCCCCTAGTAGACCACCTGCTGTAGCCTCCCCTAGTGGACCACCTGCTGTAGCCTCCCCTAGTAGACACCTGCTATAGCCTCCCCTAGTAGACACCTGCTGTAGCCTCCCCTAGTAGACCACCTGCTGTAGCCTCCCCTAGTAGACCACCCGCTGTAGCCTCCCCTAGTAGACCACCTGCTGTAGCCTCCCCTAGTAGACACCTGCTGTAGCCTCCCCTAGTAGACCACCTGCTGTAGCCTCCCCTAGTAGACACCTGCTGTAGCCTCCCCTAGTAGACCACCTGCTGTAGCCTCCCCTAGTGGACCACCTGCTGTAGCCTCCCCTAGTAGACCACCTGCTGTAGCCTCCCCTAGTAGACCACCTGCTGTAGCCTCCCCTAGTAGACCACCTGCTGTAGCCTCCCCTAGTAGACCACCTGCTGTAGCCTCCCCTAGTAGACCACCTGCTGTAGTCTCCCCTAGTAGACCACCTGCTGTAGCCTCTGCTAGTAGACCACCTGCTGTAGCCTCCCCTAGTAGGCACCTGCTATAGCCTCCCCTAGTGGACCACCTGCTGTAGCCTCCCCTAGTAGACCACCCGCTGTAGCCTCCCCTAGTAGACCACCCGCTGTAGCCTCCCCTAGTAGACCACCCGCTGTAGCCTCCCCTAGTAGACCACCTGCTGTAGCCTCCCCTAGTAGACCACCTGCTGTAGCCTCCCCTAGTAGGCACCTGCTATAGCCTCCCCTAGTAGACCACCTGCTGTAGCCTCCCCTAGTAGACACCCGCTGTAGCCTCCCCTAGTAGACCACCTGCTATAGACTCCCCTCCTGCTAGGATTAAAGCTAGACATAAACAAAGCTTACAAACTCAACGAAAGTGAACAACTCTCTACTTAACAAAAGTGGGTCAAGCAGAAATTAAAGACCTACTAGAACTGAATGAAAATGAAGAGCCGACATACTCAAACTTACAGGCTACAAGGAAGGCAATTCTAAGAGGCAAGTTCATAGTACTAAGTGCCTATATTAAAAAAAAAAAAAAAAGGTGACATCTCATACTAGCAATTTAACAACCTGAAAGCTCTAGAATAAAAGAAGAAATCACACTCAAAACAAGTAGGTTGTAAGAAATAATCAAACTCAGGGCTGAAATTAATAAACTGGAAACAAACAAAGATACAAAGAAACAGTGAACCAAGGAGTTGGTTCTTTAAAAAAAAAAAAAAAAAAGATTTACAAACCCTTGCCAAATTAACTAAAAGGCAGAGAGAATGCCCAAATTAACAAAATTAGAAATGAAAAGGGTGCCATAACAACAGACACTGAAGAAATCCACAGAAACATAAGGGTAGACTTTAAAACCTGTGCTCCACCAAACTGAAAAATCTAAAAGAATTAGATAATGTTCTCAATACATAACACTTACCAAAGTTAAATCAAGACCATAGAAGCAATTAAAGAGACCTATAACAGTTAGTGAATAGAAACAGTCATTAAAATTCTTCCAACCAAAAAAAAAAAAAAAACCCACAGGGCCATATGGTTTTAGGACAGAATTCTACCAGTCTTTTCAGGAAGAGTTAATGGCAATACTCCCCAAATTATTCCATAAAATAGAAACAGAAGGAATATTACCCAATTCTTTTTATGAGGCCATGGTTACCTTGATACCCAAACCATATAGAGACCCAACAAAGAAATAGAATTACAGACCAATTTCCTTGTAAAAATTTCCCCAATTTACAGCAAGCCTATAGCCATCATCAACTTAAATGGAAGATGGTATGGTAACATACAGAAGTGACCCCTAAACATTCCACTGAGAACCTCCTCCAGCTGATACTTTCTGCAGTGTAGCTGACTACAAAATTAACTCACAAAAACCAGTAGTCCTCCTATATAGAAATAACAAATGGATTGAAATGGAAATCAAGGAAACACACCTTAATTAATATAAAATTTTTGAGGCAACTCAACAAGAAAAGGACTTATATGATAAAGTTTTTAAGATATTGAGGAAAGAAATTGAAGATATCAGGAGAATGAAAGATCTCTCATGTTCATAGACCCATAGGACTAATATAGTGAAAATGGTGATCCTACCAAAAGCAATTTACAGATTCAATACAATATCACCAAAATTCCAACGATCTTCACAGATCTTGAAAGTATAATTTTCAGCTTCATATGGAAACACCAAAAATCCAAGTGTTTAAAACAATCCTCAATAATAATTTTTAAAAACTTGTGAAGGTATCACCATGCCCAGTTTTAAGTTGCACTACAAAGTTACAGTAGTAAAAACATGATATTGATTTAAAAAAAAAAAAGATATGCTGATCAATGGAATCAAACTGAAAACCCAGACATAATCCACATACCTATGAACACCTGCTTTTGTTTTTGTTTTTTAATAAAGAAGCCAGAAATACACACTGGGTGGGTGGGGGTGGGGAGGAGACAGCATTTTCAACAAATGGTGCTGGTCAAACTGGATGGCTGCGTGCAGAAAATCCAAATAGATCCATACTTATCCCTGTGCACAAAACTCAACTCTAAATGGTTCAAAGACCTCAATATAAGGCCAGATACACTGAATCTAAAAAAGAGAAACTGAGGAATAGCCTTGAACTCATTGGTACAGGAAAGGACTTTCTGAGCAGAACACTGTTACCACAGGCACATAAGATTAACAAATAATAAATTAGACCTCATGAAACCAAAAAGCATCTGCGTGGCAAAGGGCACCATCATTCAGACAAAGCAGCAGCCTACAGAATGGGAAAAGATTTTTACTGACTGTATATCCCTTGTCACCAAATTAAGGTTCCAGAACTGGCGATATGTTATGTCTAACTGAGTTGCTGGCCAAATGGGTCCCCTCAGGAGCCCCAAACAACCCAGGCTGGTGTGAAGACTTTAGGTTGCTCCCCACAAATTGATAGCCAGGCCCTAGTGTTGAAGACACACCTACGCACCTCATTGATCATGGAGATGTTAAGCTGACACCTGCATAGAACCTTCACCCCATGTTCTACTGTCTTTAGTACAGGAAGGGATTCTACACGCTACCAAAAGAAAAACAGAAACGCCAGTTCTACACGCTACCGAAAGAAAAATATAAATGAAAAAGAAAAAAAATATATATATATATAAATGCCACTCATCCACAAAACTGATCTAAAACAGTATCCTGCCTGCAATGGTGACAAAAAGCTTACGGGAGTGACCAACAACCAGTACCTCACTGGATTTAAGGCCCAGTCTGTGAGGTAGAGCCCAGCACGTCTCTCATGACCAAGAGTCTGAGGCAAGATAGGCCAGGGACCTAGGGGAAAACCAAATATTGCTATTCTGCTGAAGAGACAGAGCAATAAAATGACTCCCGGTGATGTTCTGCTATACTCACAGATCTCTGCCTTGTCGGCCATCATCAGAGAAGCGTCCTTCTGTAGAAGGGAACACACATAGAGACCCACAGCCAAACAAAATAGTGAGAGAACTTGGAACACTGAGCCCTGAAAGGTAGTCTCTATCAAATCCTTACCCTCAGGGCTCAGGAAACCCTGGGGGTGGGGGGGGGGTGGGAGAACTGGAAAGAGTGAAAGTGCCAGAGGGGATGGAGGACACCAAGAAAACTAGCCCTCTAAATCAGTAGGATCGGCGCACATATGAGCTCACAGACTGAGGCAACATGCACACAGCCTGCTCGGGTCCCAGCAGATGGAGTCCTGGAGCTGCAAAAAGTGGACACATACCCCTCTGACCCCCTCCCCAACTCAGAAGCTATCCCCAACTGACAGCCTCTTGCAAATGAAAATATAGTTTTCTCCAAGAGAGTCCCACTGGCAAAACAAACTACTTTTTTTTTTTTTCCCCTGAGACAGGGTTTCTCTGCATAGCCTTGACTGTACTGGACTTTGTAGACCAGGCTGGCCTCAAACTCACAGAGATCCACCTGACTCTGCCTCCTGAGTGCTGGGATTAAAGGTGTCTGCCACCACCACCCATCCAACAAACTACTCTTAAGATTAGGCAGCATGCCCAGCACTAGATGCCATCAGGAAAAGACCTCAGTGGCACCTTTGGAGGCTCCTTGTCTCACAATGTCATGTCAGGGGGTTTTGGTTTTTTGTTGTTGTTGTTGTTTTGTTTTGTTTTGTTTTTTCAGGTTTTTTGTTTTTTGGGTTGTGTGTGTGTGTGTGTGTGTGTGTGTGTGTGTGTGTGTGTGTGTGTGTGTTTGGGAGGGTTGGTTGGACGGTTGGTTGGTTTTTTATTTTATTTTGTTTATATATTTTGTCCCCTTCACACTACAGTTCCTTTTTGTATATATCACGGCTTCCTGTTTAATATATTTTGGGATTCCTGAGTGTGCAGATGAGTGGGTCTCTCGTTCTAGATCTGTTTCTTGGGCCTTTTCTTGTGCTCTTTTTCTTCTGTTTTTGTCCTTTTCCAATGTGTTGTATTTTGCCTTATCTTATTATGTGTTATCTGATTTTATTATTATTATCCCTTAGAGGTTTACTTGTTTTCTAAACAGAGAGAGCAGGGAGGGGTGGCTCCAGATGAGAGGGGATGTGGGGAGTAACTGGGAGATGTAGAGAGCAGGGAGGAGTGGCTCCAGATGAGAGGGGATGTGGGGAGTAACTGGGAGATGCAGAGAGCAGGGAGGGGTGGCTCCAGATGAGAGGGGATGTGGGGAGTAACTGGGAGATGTAGAGAGCAGGGAGGGGTGGCTCCAGATGAGAGGGAATGTGGGGAGTGACTGGGAGATGCAGAGAGCAGGGAGGGGTGGCTCCAGATGAGAGGGAATGTGGGGAGTAACTGGGAGATGCAGAGAGCAGGGAGGGGTGGCTCCAGATGGGAGGGAATGTGGGGAGTAACTGGGAGATGCAGAGAGCAGGGAGGGGTGGCTCCAGATGAGAGGGAATGTGGGGAGTGACTGGGAGATGCAGAGAGCAGGGAGGGGTGGCTCCAGATGGGAGGGAATGTGGGGAGTAACTGGGAGATGTAGTGGGAGGGAAACTATAAGCAGGATGTATTATGTGAGAAAAATGTCTATTTTCAATAAAAGAAAGATAAGCCCAGGATGTCTAAAAATAAAATTAAAAAAAAAAGGACACTAGGTACATTGATAAGGAGAAAGGGGGAAGCAATGCATTGTTGTAGTAGAAATTGGTTGCGCTACTGTGGAAATCAGTGTGGGTGTCCCTCAGAAGTCGGCTACATAAGCCAGCTATAGCACTCTTGGCATACGCACCCAAAGGGCTTTATATCCTGTTGTAGAGACACTTGTTCAGTGCTGCTCTATTTACAACACCAGGAGATGGAAACAGCCTTGGGTATGAAGCGGCATCAATGTGCGAACAGATGACCTAGGTGTGGGATAGTTACACAATGGCGTGCTGTTTGGCTGCTAATGAAAACGAAATGTGCAAGTAAGTTTAGAGCTAGGGAGCTGGGTGCAGTGCTGCACGCCTGTAATCGCAGCACTCGGGAGGCAGAGGCAGGTGGATCTCTGTGAGTTCGAGGCCAACCTGGTCTACAAAGGGAGTCCAGGGCAGCCAAGGCTACACAGAGAAACCCTGTCTCGGAAAAAAAAAAAATTAGAGCTAGAAAGAATTCTGAATGGAATAACCTGGACCAGAAATACAAACATCACATATTCTTTCTCATATGTGGACACCAGCTTTGAATCTTTAGAGGTGTGTGTGTTTAAATTGAAGTACCCATAGAATCCGGGGAAATGGGGGACATTCAGGAGGTTTAAGGGAGGGGAGACGTAACAGCGGTGCCTTGAAGGGAAGAGTAAGTGGGGTGGGGTGGAAATACAGGGCAAAGAGGAGAGTATGGGGAGGGATCACTAACACTAAAGACCTAAACTGCCATATGGAGAGCTACTTCCATAGAAGGTTTCTAAAATATAAACGCACGCACATATAAAAAAAAAAAACTAAATGGAATTACACTATAACATGGAGTATATACCTCCCCTAGACACTATAGGTCAGTGCCAGGAGTGAGTTCCCATTTTGGAGCTGTTGGTCTGTGGAGTCCATAACTCATGTATTACACGTCATTGCTCCTGGTTGCCCTCCAGGACTTGACAGTCAGATCCTGTTGCTGAAGACACTGCATACATGAGTGTGGAGAAACGGAACTGCTGCTGACCTGGAAACTGGCCAGCGTTCACAGTGATAGACGGTACTGCGCATGCTAGGTACTAGGGACGAAAAGCAATCATCAGTCTTACCTGCCTGTCAAGGCGGAGAGCTACCGTAACAACTTCCCTGGCAAAAGAGGCCCTCTGGTACAACAGTGGCATGGGTGTTATGACAGTAACCAGCTACCTTCAGACAGGATTTAAGGTCCACTCCACAGAACAGTATTCATTCCTGGTACTGTCGGTGGGGAAAAGTACTTGTAGCTAGGTAAGTTAGATGCTGCCCCTAAGGGAGAAACTGCTACTGTTATTTTGCTAAGTGGACACAGTCTTTTTTAAAAATAAATTTTGCCTTTTGAGATCAATTTGTTTGTTTGTTTGTTTAAGATTTATTTATTATGTACACAGTATTCTGCCTGCATGTACGCCTGCATGCCAGAAGAGGGCATCAGATCTCATTATAGATGGTTGTGAGCCACCATGTGGTCGCTGAAAATTGAACTCAGGACCTCTGGAAAGGCAGCTAGTGCTCCTAACCCTGAGCTGTCTCCAGCCCAAGTGGACACAGTCTGAACCCAACTCCTAAGATGTATTATATCCATAGATTCATGCATGTCTCAACTTCTTCAGAGAAACTTCTTTTTGCACTGGAGAACAGTTAACACGGAGACCCAGATGGGTCAACATGCAGAGAATACAAGACTGTGGAATGCTCAGCCATAAATGGCACATCATACCCCCTCTTCCCAAGGCTCAGGGATTATTGCAGAAATAAGGAATCAAAATTGTAAAAGACAGAGGTATAGACTGTGGCAAAACAGTGTTTTCTGAACACAACAGGGCAGCTGCTCATACGAACTAGGATGATTGTGACAGTCTGCACAAAATCCTGCCAGCCAGAATCCCAGCTTAGACAGAGCATGGGGCTCATGAAGGCCCCCTTCCTAACTGAAGAACCGTTGGCAGTTGCTGGCTTCTAGACAAGGGAGAATCACTGTTCTTCCAGAGGGAGACCCCTGAGAGACTGCTCATGCTTCAGCAGAGGGCCCTCCATCTGTGTGCGCTACTGTACTTATCGGGTACAATTAATAGCCAACAGCTTTGTGAAGGTTCAGGGGAAAAATGTAAAGTGCTTTGCATATTGTCTGATTTAGATGATTAATTTACCATTTCATATTTTGATCAGATTATGAAATCTTGTGAAAAATTCCATTATCATAATTTTCAATATTTTAATGTCTGTGAATTTCTTGCATGCATATAATCATTTTGATTAAGTCTATTCCCTAGTCCCTCCTCTCTATCTCTCTGTACTTACTTGTAATCTGGTGATTCCTAATTTTTAGCTACAGCTCAGACTTACCTTTGAGCCAAAAAAAAAACTTGTGTTTCTAACTAACTGCCCATGTAGACTTCCCCAGGCTTCTCAAAATAAACACAACCAAAACTGAACTTATCTTCTCGCCAAACCTATTCTTCCCCTTCCACATTTTAGTAACAGTGTTGCTATCCACTGAGCCACTCAAGGCAGAATCCAGAATCCAAGGAACACTGCAAGGCTGAAACGCAGTGAAAATTAGTGGTACAAAGTCTCTCTTCTAGCAACTCCTGACATGTAACCTAGAAAGAATCATAAGCTCTGGGCTATAACAATAAAGTTTCCTGTCCAAGGATGCACCATCAATTTTTTTTTACCCAAACTTCATTTCTAGACCACTGAAGTAGCCATCTCTTTGGCCTGCTAGCCTCTAGGTACTCAAACACCCGACCATTCAACACACACTACAGTCCAAAGGAGTCTAATGTTACTGCCTCCATTTTTTTTTTTTTAAACAGGATCTCAGAATGAATCTCAGGCTGGCCTCCAACTCACAATCCTCCTGCCTCAGGCTCCCAAGTACTATAGTTATTCTTAGCCTCAAACCCGCTTTTACTGCCAACTGCAAACATATTTGAGGTAGATATTGACAAGAAGCATTGGTTTAAAACAGTAATTGTTTTTGGAAGCAGTAAAACTTGGGGGTTCTATCTCCAACACAAGTTTTTTGACGGTTTCTGTGCGTTTTTATTTATTTGTTTGTTTGGGTTTTTTTTTTTTTTTAATTCTAAGCAGGCAAGAACTTTTCTCAAGCTTCAGTGGCCCCCACTAACTTTAAGCTTATGAGAAATCAGTTAATAAAGACCCCAGAAGAGCTAGCACCATACACTCTGTAGCATAGTGACTGTATGACATTTCACCGTGTATTTCCTCAGCTTCACATGCTCTGTCCTCCAAACACATTGGGCTTCTTACCCTTTGAAGAACTCAAAGCAAAGGTTAAGCTTGGTGGGAAAGGAATGTGGAATACAAAGAGTTTTATAGGACCAAGAATAACAGAGGTATTAGTAATGTGACTGAGAGTCTGTTTGAACTGTACCATTAACATTTTTCAATGTGTGCACATTTTAATACATGGGACCTCATGAAACTGAAAGGCTGTATGGCAAAGAACAGCAACCTTGAAACAAAGTGGCAGGCTGCAGAATAGGGAAAAGATTCATTTGCTAATTATACATCTGATAAAGGGCTAATATCCAAAATACGTCAAGAACTAAAAAAACAAACAAACAGAAAAAAGGTGGACATTGATAAAGCAAACAGCCCAATTCAAAATACAGAATTCCCAAAAGAGGAAAGACAGATGGATGGGAAATACTTGCACATTCCACATCCTTAGTCGTCAGGGAAAAATCAAAACTACTTTAAGATGTCATCAGTCAGAATGGCCAAGATCAATAAAACAAATCAGCTTGTGCTGGCAAGTGGAGTAAGACAAACATTCACCCATTGCTGTTGGGACTGCAAACTTGTATGGCCACTGCGGGAATCCACATGTCCACAGGAAGCTAGGAATAGATCTGCCTAAAGATCCACCCAATCCAACCCCACTATTGGACATATACACAAGGAACACTTCATCCCACCACAAAGACACTTGCTCAGCTATGCTCATTGCTGCACTAGTCATTATAACCAGGAGTTGAAAACAATCTAGATATCCACCGACAGATGAATAGATGAATGTGGTACATTTACACAATGGAATATTGCTCAGCCCTTAAAAAACTGAAATTCACAGACATGGGTAAAGCTAGAGAAAATTATCCTGAGTGAGGTAATCCAGACCTGAAAAGACAAATAGGATATACACTTGCTTGTATGTAGACATCGGTTGTTAAGTCTTCAATACACAAGCTAAAATGCATATAACCACAGAGGTTAGGTGTAAAGGGGACTGTGAGGGCGATATGGGTCTCCCTGGGAAGAAGAAATCAAGTAGATAGTTATGGATGGACTGGGGTTGGAACAGGAGGAGAGGGAGGCAAGGAAGGTGATACAGAAGAGACAGATAAAACTAGGGGCCATTTGAGGGGTTATATGGAAACCTAATATGGTCGACTGTTCCTAAAATATAAACATGTATGAAGGCAACCTAAGTAAAGTTGACAAGTAATAGGAGAGTCGGGGCCCCAGCTAGAAATTTCTCACCACCAAGTGAAGCTTCCGGTGCTGGCAATGGATTACATCTACTCAAGTTGTTGGCCAAAGGGGTCCCATGGGAACCCCCAAATAACTCAGGCTATTACAAAGGCTATTGGTCACTATTGACAAACTGACAGTAAGGACTTATTGCTAAAAACAATACCTACGACAAACAGAGAAGTCAAGCCGGCGCCAATCTAGAGCCTTCACCCCTATAAGCTAGTGTTCAGGCTACTGGAAGGCACTCTGCCTGCTACCAAAGGAAAAAGGTAAACACCAGCCTAGCTATAAACTAGTCCATCTACAGTGACAGCATGCCTATGGGGGGAGGGGCATGCATTTCAAATCCAAGTACCTGTTAATGGCATAAGACTTGCAAGGACCTGAACATGGCTTTGGGGCCTTTCTCCTACCTAGAAATTACCACTATTGTGCTTTCCTGGACTCCTTATTCGAAATCCTTCGCTGACCTCATCACTTACTCTGTAGATGACAACGGTGACGCTGGCATTGCTGTAGGAGACCGATGCTGATTGTCAAAAGCAGCTAGTGGTTTGCAGGTGTAAGAACTGCCCTGTGAGCCTCCTGACTAAATATACATTATCCTCCTGTGCTCTTAATCTACAGCTCTCTTAAATACTTCCATATCCATATTTAATTTGGAAAAAAAAAGTAAAGAGTTTGAATGAGGAAAAAATCAATTAAAAAATTAAAAGATAAAAACATAGTCATTTTGTAAACCATTGTGCAATTCATAGAAACTTAAAAAAAATAGAAAAAAGAAATGTGTTGTGCACAACCACTCACCAAAGTGAAATCCTGTTAGTGTAGAGCTTTGTTGTAAATTGTGCTTTTATTATAGTCTGTGTGTTCTACTGGAGTTGAGACCTGAGACACCTGTATAGATTTTTTGTTTTGTTCTGTTTTTTGAGACAGGGTTTCTCTGTGTAGCCTTGGCTGTCCAGGACTTGCTTTGTAGAACAGGCTGGCCTCGAACTCACATCTATCAGCCTGTCTCTGCCTCCTGACTGCTGGGATTAAAGGCGTGCAGCACTGTGCCTGGCACCTGCATAGATTTTTTAAATCCTGACTTTACAAGACATCTGAACATCTTTTCCAAACATTTGCCACCTCAGAGAAGGCATCCTCTCCACTGTCTAAGGACAATCTCACATCTGGTGCTTCTATCAAGATGTTAAAAAAAATGTTGGAGGGATAGGCATGTAAGAGCCAACTTCATTCTCTTGAACTTGAGCTTTGCAAATCGATCTCCTTGCCCACAAGGAGGCGTACCTGAGAGAATGAATGAAAAACTCAAACACCTTTTGATGACATGGGTTAGAAACTTGTGTATGATTACCTATTCAGCTTGAATCACAGCATTTCCAACTTATGTGTTAGGGCAGACTACCCCTAATTTATAACAATAGCTAAGATTATTAGGTATCTACAAAAACACATCTTGCTAACATAGTATTTGTTTGGATAAAAATAACGCCTTATCGTCATCACCTATTATTGTCTCTTTCCTGGTTCAGGTGAGGTGGAAGCCGGCGTTGCCTGTTTCCTTCCCTGCGCCTGCTGTCTCCGTGGCCAACCGCGAGGTGGCTTATGTTCTATGGCTCAGTCACCTCTCCTGTTCCTTCGCTATGTGACTCCCATGAAAAACATGTAACTTTACTCACCTTCACTTTTAAGCTGGGAGCTCCTGAACCATTATATTAGATTCTTTATCAATGAAGAACCTCCTGGCATACGGATATATTTGTACAATCTAGCACACACATGCTGAGGGGTTTTTTTGTTTACTGAGGAGACTTTGTCTTATCCTTTAATGTATTCTCAGTCTGGTCCTGGCATTTGGAATATGACACTTGCAAATGTTGATAAAAATGGATTTACTGATAATGACTTAATCCCGTGGTATGTAAATTTTTCTAACTTTGTATTATATGAATTAACTAGAGAACAGCTTCTAGTTGTAAGACTTTACATTGCCTTCCTATAATATTATGAATTTAATTCAATCACTGTTTGTTCTTTAACTTTGACACAGTTACTTATAAAATCTAAGTGGCTGGAGGAAGGGCAGGACTGGGAGGACAGGAGAGAGGGGGCTACAAATGGGATGTAAAGTGAATAAATAAATGAATTTTTTAAAAAATCCAAGTGGCATCATCAGCATTTTAAAAAAGAACTTGCTAAAATAAAAGCACTGTTCTTCTTACAAATTGCTTAGTAATAACAAAAACAATGGAAAGGCCGGACAGTGGCTTAGAGCAGTGGTTCTCAGCCTTTCAGGTCCTGGGGGTTGGGCAGAACCACTATTTTCAGTGCTGCTTGAAAACTCTTCTTGACACCTTGCTGGGGAAATGCCTGCATGTAGAGCTAATGCCTTTGCTTTGATGTTCAGTGCATTTTTAATGATCTTATTCTTGGAAGAGCTGCGAGATCTCTGGGTAACCAGGCTTCACTTACACGATGGGAGTGACGCTGCTTGCTTGCTTTTTCCTCTCTCTGAAGTGAAACAGCTGCTGTAGGGTGTTCAGATATTCCACCCCCCCACCCTCCTGACAACATGAGTTCTCTTTTCTTAACTTCTTGTTAAACTAGTACGTTTTTAACTCTGTAGCTGAGGTGAGGAAACCCTTCAAATCTTGTTCTTCACTTAAAACACACAAGCCAGCCAGAGAAATGAAGATGCAATAATGCATTTGTAGGGAGTACGTCATATGTAAGGCAAAGGAGTAGAGTTTGTTAAAGCGAAATGCTCTATTTGAAAATATTTGAAGCATATCTTCCTTGTATTTAATCTACCTGTCTCTTGGTATTTTTGCTTAAAGAAAACAAAGAAATCCCATCTTTGGGGAAGTAAAGGAAAGCCAACAGGAAATCAACTGCCACCTACTAATTCATCCCTGAATTACCTTCCTGCCTAAGAAGAAGCAGAAAAAGAAGAAAACAAACAAACAAAGAGGTGGCAAGAGGGAAAGAAAATTGACCAAGAGTTACTGAGTCATTTTTATGCCAGACAGCAGACTGGACATGACAGATTCATAATCTACTCATAAGCAAAAGGAAAACTTTATCCAGCTTGATTTTAGCCTTTATATGCCCTCTGAGTGTGAGACAAAAGAGAATACATGCTGTTCGGTAGTTTGTTCTGAGACCTGGAAAAGAATCATTTTCCCCAGCCTGAAATGCTCTCATTTTGATGCTTCCATGAGAGACTACACACAAACTACACCTAAAATGCTGGCGTCCACATGGGTGCCACACACTTTTTAAAGAGTGTAAACAGAAATACAGTCCTCAGAGGGAGCTCAGAAAAGGCAAGCCCGGACACCGTGCTCTACTTATGTAACATAAAAACGAGGAGATGGCACCTAGTCACTATGAACGTCAAATACGTCTGTGGGTATGTAATGGAAAACAGGAGAGGTGTGCCTTAAGTATATGATCTCTCTACAGTGTGAGGAGCCTACAAAGACAACGTTCAATAAAATAATTGCTTAACCAAAATGAAATAAACACTGAGTGGACTACGGTGGGAGAAAGGAAGTTCTTTTTCACTTGAAGTCTTGGGCTGTGCCCTTGGCCAGCTGTCGTGAAGGTTAGATGGGAGCTTGAGGGGTGGATAACACCGAAGGTCTCTCTAAGCCTAGATGCAAGGGCTAGGCTTCCCAATCTTAATCCAAATTTCCAAGATTCTAAACTCAAAGGGAGAAATACAGTAAATCTGAACAAGTTTATTTTACACGAACTATTCAATAAGAAGTCAGATTTACATTTTCTTTCCCTTTCTAACTCAAGGTTTTATATATATATATATATATATTTTTTTTTTTTAACTTGCTGATTTCTTCTGTAAACTGACACTGAAATTAATAATCTCCCTGTTGGTGCTTACCCTGGGATCAGGCCTTGTAGGTATCAGATAGGCCATTAAAGCATCTTCATTCATTTGTGTAATGTATTTACTGAGCACCTTCCACATGCCAGTCATAGGTCGATCTTCGGTTGATCTGGAGCTGCTGTGTATTCAAGTGTTAACTGCTTGCCACTCAAGATCCTCACTGTCCTACAAGCAAATTCTCATGTATCCAAAAATGACATGTAAACCTTGCCTCCAAAACTCTCCCCAATTGGCTAATAAAGTTGAGGACAGCCAGGCTGAGCAGAAGAGAGGTAGGCGGAGTTTAGGTTCCTGGGCTTGCCTTTGCAGAAGGACCATGAGGAAGAGAAAGGAAAGATGGGGAAAAGGAATGAGTCACCGTGGGCTAGTGTAACCAGGAGGACGGGGCCAAATGCAGCTTGCTCTGAGGACTGGCCTGATGGAGCAGAAGCAGCCCAGGTGAACACGCGCAAGTGTTTATGGGAGTTTTGTATGGAAGCAGACAAGATAGCTTAGAGGGTTAGTACCTGCCCAGAGCTAGTGTTTGAAGACTTATAAATCCAGAAATGTTGCTGTGTCTTTTATTTGTAAAATAACAGGTTAAGGAATAACTGCCGCTGTCTTATTAACCGGCATTAATTAATATTAATAGAATAAGTGATTCCATCAACCCATAGGACTACACATTCCAAAAGGGTATGGAGACTCCACCTCCTGGAGTTTATAGTCTATAATACTTACTGTCTCTCTACAGACTATACCGAGGCTGCTGGTTTCATGCAGGCATTCACGCCTTTGTTAACTTACTCTCTGACTAAAAGCACCAAACTGGGTGAGAAAAGGAAAGAAAAGACATTAACAGCTCCTAGGTATGGTGGAGA